>NC_090299.1:43397500-44022500 GCF_039906515.1 Pseudorca crassidens
GAGGAGAAGCGATGGTCTCAGGGACTCAGCCCGAGGAGCTGTGTGCTTTATACGTTTTCCGCGCCCGCGGACAAACTAGATTGTCTTTCGGCATTAGGGTTCGGATACAGCTCTTGGCCGCCGTGGTGCCCTTGCTCCATCACCTGGGCGACCTCTTTACTTGGGGTGACTGTCCTTTGCAGCTCAGGCGTGTGACTCCGCACCGAGGGCGGTGCCGAGACCACCGCCCCCGCAGGACTCCTGGAAGTGAAGATGCCCGGGGCTCGGGGAAGGGGCCGGGCACTCCATTTAGGGGGACCGTGACAGGTCGAGTTCTCTTCTGCCAACTTCACCTGTACCTCTGGTACCCTTTTGATTCGAAAACGGAAAACTGTAATTCTTCCCTTAGCATTAAGCTGTCTGGAAATTACCCTAGACCTAAACTTGAGAGCCAGATATAAACGGGTGTGAATAGAGCAAAGTCGATCTCGTGTTGATTCACCAAAGACCTTGAGTGTTCTGTTGTCACTAGTGTTCTGTTGTCACCACGAGTACCCACCTGGTTGCAGACTCACGGTGAGCTATTTTGGGCACCGTGCTGCGGGCAGCCGCCTAACAGTCTAACAGCAGGGTAAGAGACGGGCGAGCGACCAAGATGGACCAAAAAGGCCCCGTAGCTGGGAACTGGCCCTCGGCCGCCAGTGAAAGGAGGAACTGATGCCTTTGGAACATCCTTATTCCCCTTCATAAAATGGAACAGTTCAGAGGATGACATTTCTAAACATTCCTGTGACCATGAAATTCTCTGTTTTGGTTATATTTGGTCAAAACTGAGTCTTAATGAATCAATCAAAAACAAGTGCTCTGGTCAAATCTTCAGAATCATTTTGAAAATCAAAAGGTACTGAAAATTGTATGGCCTCTAAGATTCCTTTACAGCTCAGATTCTATTATTCTCTGATCTTTTATAGTGTAAAACCATCCCATTCTATTATGCACTGATTGTGAATAAGGAAGTAGGCTTTTATTGCTTGTTTATGTCAGTTCCCAAGTGCTGTCTCACCACATTTATTGGCTTATGGCCCCTGCTTCTAACTCAACAGGAGCTGGAAGGGAAGGAATCTAAAATTCTGTTTCCTAAGGCAGCCAGTTGTAGGAATGGATTTCTCTCATTTTCTGTAATAGCCTGAGGAAGAACATGGTGTTCCAAGGCCTGTCTCTGTCCTTTAAAATAGTCAGCAAAGAGAGGGAGGGAGCAGTGTGTCCAGGCCAGGTCTGAAGGTGTTATAGCAGAGGAGCAAAGCAGAAATGGGAAAGCTGAAGCTCTTGTAGCTTTTCATCAATTGGGTCTTTTCACTGGAGCTGCATTATTTTATCTGACGTTTTGTGAAACTGCACAATTTCAAACACATAAGTCTAATATACTAAAAAGCATTTTTGAAATGAACATTAATATAAATAATTTTTTCAATTAACACTATTCTTTCCTTGTCTAGGTATTGATAATTAGATAATCAGATATCTTACTGTATATGAAAATTTTTCTCTGACTTAATTCAACCCATTGGCAAATTTTCAGAATCCAGGAAAAGGGTATTACGAAATTTTTATTCTAAATCATCAAAACTTAAGTTACACATAATCTCAAGAAATAGTTACAAAGCATAGAAAACCAACAGTTCTCTGAGAACAATAAATAGAACTTAAAATATCATAATGTTCTTGATATCAGTTGTAGAACAAAAGATAGAAGCTTAGATTCATAATGCCACCGTTAGGAAATAATAGGAGTAGTTCAAAAACATGATAACCCTCGCCATTAACGAGACATCAAATAACATTCTGAGTTAAATTATAAGTTAAAAGCAGAATTTGGATAACAATGAGCTGCAGGAATTGAACTTAAAACATTAATTCAGCAAACAGTAGGATGGTGTGCTGTTAACATGTCACTATATTAGTTGCTAGTGAAAGAGATAATTCATTGGTGGGGAATAGTTTCAGTAGAGGAAAGTGATGAGCAAGAATGAGAAGCGGAGAAGAGTCTTACATGTAAACAGTACTGAAGGAAAAAAACTCAATGAGTGAAGAAACTTCTTAAATAATAAGGGATTTATATATTCAAATTATATTTTAATATATATGCATAATAACTATGATTATATAAATTCAATTAAGAGTTTGTAAAATTGCTACACGTATTCTTAACTGTATTCTTTTTTTAATTTTAAAATTTAATTTTATTTTTTTATACAGCAGGTTCTTATTATCCATTTTATACATATTAGTGTATATATGTCAATCTCAATTAACTGTATTCTTTACCTAATGGTGGTAATATCTACCATGTAGCTATTGTATTTTGAAAATAGCAAAACGCAAAATGTTGTTTTTAAAAAGAATGAAAATTGGGTGAGTAGTGTACACAATTAAAACAATAAATAGCCTATTTTAGTAAAGATTTAATGATTGTGATTTTGTGACTAAACAAAATACATTGAACACATTGTGTAGGAACCATGGATTCAAGCTCCAGAAAATTATCTTATGAAGCCTATAAACTCTGGTTCTCAGTATCTTTCGCTGGTAAATGGGGCAATACCTATACTACAGTAGGAGCTGAAAAAAATAAGATTTCCCTTTTTCTTTCTCCTCAGTGCTGACTTCGAATGCTTCCTTTTGTTTAGACTGAGTAGGTTTTACTTTTCAACTACAAAGCAATTTATCTCTTGATAACATTTCTCGTATATTTCCCCTAAAATATGTTTGAAATTAGTTTCATATACTTTTCCTGAGTAACGGGAACATCAGGCACTTTGATGACTTGAAGGGGTGCTGAATCAAGAGAAGGCCTGGACCCTCTGGCTGTCCAGTCAAAGAGTCTTTTGATCTAAGGTGACACATGTGACCTCTCTATGCTTCATTTTCTCCACTGTAGAGTATTACACCAGATTACCCTGATGGCCTCTTCTATAATTTTCTGATAAAACCCTTCCAAACCCTTTTCAGATTCTTGGACCCTTGGGTTATAAAGAGCTAGATATTTGCCTATACTCTGAAGGTTCGTAGAAAAGTATGAAATCCTTAATTACAGAGTGACTTTGTAATTGGGTCTAAAATTTGAATGCAGGGAATTCAAATGCAGTAACTTTATTGATAACACATCCAAGGTGTGTCATCTTTAATGTCCCAACTTTATGAGCTAAGCATTAGCTCTTCATCCCTTTGTGTGAGGAGAACTGGTGGTTCCCGCTGACCTTTCCACTCCTCACCCCAAGACTCAGGGTTTCTGTGCTTTATACAAGTTTTCCGTACTGGATACATGCATAACTCTTAAGAACACCAATTGGGGCTTCCCTGGTGGCGCAGTGGTTGAGAGTCCGCCTGCCGATGCAGGGGACACGGGTTCGCGCCCCGGTCCGGGAGGATCCCACATGCCGCGGAGCGGCTAGGCCCGTGAGCCATGGCCGCTGAGCCTGTGCGTCCGGAGCCTGTGCTCCGCAAGGGGAGAGGCCACAACAGTAAGAGGCCTGCATACCGCAAAAAAAAGAAAAAAAAAGAACACCGCTTGAAGGTAGCATTTAACAGCAACTGAAGAGGTATTTGAGATGATTACTATTGTACCACTCATTTTGGTAGTATAGATTCAACCACTGAATAGAATACAGTTTAAAATAATTCTGTATTTCCCAACTGACAATTTATTTTAGCAGTACATGACTTCTATTCTCTAAACCATAAATACCACACACCTAATTCACAAAATGTAGTACTGAATTTAATTCATTCACCCTTGTCTTTCCAAGAGAAAAGTATGAATTGATGTTTTCAGAAAATCCGAGCAGCATTGCAACTGATGTTCTAAAGAAATAAAATATACTGAGGGCCCCAGAGCAAGGCTTTGCAGTAAATTTATGTGAGTATATTGAATCTCTGAGTTTCAGTAATAATACTTTCTATCTTCGGCAATCATTTTTTTTGGACTGATGCTTATTATGTTTTATCCTGTCTGGGCTTTATTCCATGGATTGCTAAAGGACATCAACTCAGTTTGTTTCTGGAAGATCTAGCACAAATTGAATAATGTGCCTTTGATTCTAATGTACCTGTTACAACTTAACTAAAACGGTCATGAGCAAAATCTTTTTTCTAAAAGCATTTCTCTGGCACAAGAATATAGGACTGAAAACATTTTAAACAGGACCTATTGAAAACTGTATATTGTTACAAGAGATATTTTATAAAAGATAGTCTGTTCTGAAGACCTAAAAGTAGGTTCTGTTTATGTAATAAAAGTATATGAACGTAAATCCATGCTTTATTGGCTAATGAGACCCTTTATTCAAGATCAGATGTAAGGTTTGTTTCATATTAAATTTTAAATTTCTGGAAAATTCCAAAATACTGATGAGAGAGAACATGGCGATGGCTTAGCAAGCTTTCCAGTCCAGATTTCTATCTTTGAGGAGAAAAAACATTGTTTATTTATTTATTTTTAAAATAAATTTATTTATTTATTTTTGGCTGGGTTGGGTCTTTGTTGCTGCGCAGGCTTTCTCTAGTTGCGGCGAACGGGGGCTACTCTTCGTTGCAGTGCGCGGGCTTCTCATTGTGGTGGCTTCTCTTGTTGCGGAGCACGGGCTCTAGGTGCGCGGGCTTCAGTAGTTGTGGCACATGGGATCAGTAGTTGTGGCTTGTGGGCTCTAGAGCGCAAGCTCAGTAGTTGTGGTGCACGGGCTTAGTTGCTTTGCGGCATGTGGGATCTTCCTGGACCAGGGCTTGCACCCATGTCCCCTGCATTGGCGGGTGGATTCTTAACTGCTGCACTACCAGGGAAGTTCCCAGTGTTCTGTTTTATGGAGAGTAGTATAATTGGCTTCTCCCTTGAAAGAAAATAGTTTTCTTTGTATTTGTAAGGATGTGTTTTTAAAAACAACATATCAGCAAGGATTTTTTTCTTCTGAGTTTGTAATTTTTTAACTAAATTTTCATAGAGGCAGTGTCTGTTAATTCTTAAGGGACCTATATAAACACACAGGTGGATTCACCCATGCAAGCATTTATTTCTAGCTAACGGATGGTTTTCTCAAAACAGTCTGATTGTTTTGCTTCTTTGCCAAACTGTGTGGCATATTTGTTTGGGGCTAGACTCTACAATCTAATATCAAGTGATGGCAGTAGACTAGAAAAGGTCTTCAGATAGAGAGACAGCAGATTAAATGGGGAAAGCTATAAACTCGGAGTCAGGAGGCCTGGGTTAGGATTCTGTGCTGCCACTTACTAGCCATGATACTTAGGATGAGCTCTGGGCCTTAGTTCCCTGATCCATACAGCAGAGGATTGGCTATATTGTCTTGAAGTTTCCTTTAAGTTCTAGACTTAAGAGATTTTAGGTACCTCTTGGGGTATTTAGGCTGAATTTAAATGTTGACTTGGCATAAGCTTGTAATATTATTTTTCTTCTGATGAACTCAAATTCCCTATTCTAAATTATAATGTTTACCTTAAATTGCTTACCTTTACTTAACAGACTTTAGTATTTCTTATTCAGCAAACACTTGTTGAATGTTTTTTATGTCAGTTACTACACAAAACCCTAGAGTAACAACGAAAATGACATGTAGTTCTTGTCCGCAAGAAATTACATTGCAGTGTGATAAGTATTACAGTAGAGGAATGAATGGAGTGCCATGGTAGTTCAAAGAGGAGACCGAGTAATTCTGTTCAGGGGGAGCCTGGACAGCTTAGAAGGAAGTGGCATTTGAACAGGTCTTGGAAGATGTGCTTGTCAGGTAGAAAATGGGGCAGAGACAGGTAGCTAAAAGGCCTTACAGGCAGATGGAGCAGCGTGTGCCGAGGGAGCCGGATAGGAAGATGCAGAGTGTTTGAGTAGAGCTTCAAGACTGGGTTTGTTTCCAGGGCTAAACCCAGGGAAAAAATGGTGGGAGAGGCAGGGCATTGACTAGACAGAAGAATGGGCAAAAATGGTCTGGAAGTAGAATGAGGAATTAGGGGATTAAAAGGTTGCTAACACTACCTCTGGGCCTTCTTGACAAGAATAATTCATAGTTTTTTTGAGCCTTATATATAGTGAAATTTGCTTGCACTTCTACCCATAGTTGTTAAGTAGAACAATTAGAAAGTCGATCTGTGTTTATGGGGCATTTACTGTGTATTAAGTCTTATTCTCAATGTCCAAGTCCCTAAGAACTTTTACCAACATCTTTTTAACTGAGAATTTATCTCTGTATAAAATTTGTAAAACAAACATTTAAAAAAATTGTTTTGTTTGGCTATAAGACAAAGGGTTAGGTTTTTGACAAGGAATCACAGATGCAGTTTAACCGTAAGCAATGTATTCTTCACGTATAGAATATCATATTTCACCTCAAAATCCCAAATCAAATCATTTTAGTCTATTGAAAGGGTAAAATGGGATGATGGCTTGGAAGCTGCTTTTTGGAAACTTTAAAGTTCTAGATTATTTTGATTAATTATAAATATCAGAAGGAATACACTGTTAAATTTTATGTCTGAGTTTCAGCCCTCTCCCCCAACAATTATAGCGTGGGGTAAGAACTGTACGTCAGCTTGGAATCAGGCTGTTTTGAGCCATTTAATTTAGACACATTGTTTTAATATAAGCACTTTTCCTTTGGCAGGCAGCATACAATTTTAATTAGCACTTGGAACACAGAAGAATAGGTTGACGAGGTACCAGACACGAAGAAATGTGTTCATAATGGCCTGCCTGAGGACCTGGCAGCATCCAGGAAAGACACTTCCATCATAATGCCCAATGCTTCTGAGAAATCATCTTCACTGGCACTTACACTCATATATTTAATCACTTTAGTGTTTTGAAATGTCAAAATATTGGCATTAGCTGCTTTGTCATCTAAACTACACTCAGAGAGAATATTAATTTCTTAAGCTTATTCTGATGCAGCAACTGGTATATGAGAAAACTAAACTCATTTTCTACATCTGTCCAGGATTCACTTCCCAACTTTGCCGGTCAAACTCTTACTCATCCTTTAAGCCCTAGTTGGAGTATACCCCTTCCCAGTCTTCCCTAACCTCCCTTTTCCCCATGGCTAGTCTCTTTTCTGTATGTCCGTGCGCCTACAACTACATGACCACACTCTGTTGTTATTTTTTAATGCATTATTCTCCCTGTTGACTCTCAATGCCATGTTTGTAAGAACTGTGTCTCCATATCTGTATTTGGGTTGCATCTAATTAAAAGACACTGCATGGTGGAATAAAAAGAACATGCGCCTTATAGTTAAACTGTTATAGGGTTAATCTTAACTGCTACTTACTTTCTATGGGAACTTGCACAAGTTACCTAACTTCTTTGTGCTTCTTTCAGTGAGGGTAGTAATGCCTGCTGTGCAGGATTGTTGTGAAGATTAAATACGATCCATCCATCTGTCTAACAAATACATAGAGAGGTCCTATTTCATGTCAGCCACTGTGCTTGGTACTAAGAATATAATGGTGAATAAGGCATGATCCTTCCCTGAGAACTTCATAATTTCTTGGGAGAGACAGATAAGAAAACAGACAATTGCAATATAATTCTTTTTTTGTTAATAAATTTATTTATTTTATTTATTTTTTGCTGCATTGGGTCTTCATTGCTGCACCCGGGCTTTCTCTAGTTGCGGCGAGCAGGGTCTACTCTTCGTTGTGGTGCACGGGCTTCTCATTGCGGTGGCTTCTCTTGCTGTGGAGCACGGGCTCTAGGCGGGCGGGCTTCAGTAGCTGTGGTGCATGGGCTTCAGTAGTTGTGGCTCGCGGGCTCTAGAGGGCAGGCTCAGTAGTTGTGGCGCACGGGCTTCGTTGCTCCGCGGCATGTGGGATCTTCCCGGACCGGGGCTCGAACCTGTGTCCCCTGTATTGGCAGGCAAATTCTTAACCACTACACCACCAGGGAAGTCCCTGCAATATAATTCTTGAAGGAATAGCACAGGGATTCTTGGGGTTGGATGAAGGCAGCAGGATTTGGGGTGGTAGGGGAAGCACATGGGGTAGGATGCTCTTGAGCCAGAGAGAAGACAGCAAGTCAGGAGGCAGAGAGAGACATTGTCTAGCAGTGGCCGCGGGGTTGAGGCTGGAGATGTAAGTACCATGAGAGGCCTTGCATATCAGGCATGAGGCAGAGGGAACCTGTGAAGAATGTATGATCAGATTTGAGATTCAGAAAGATCTCCCTCCTTGGCAGTGTGTGGGTAGTTTGCGATATTCAAGGGAACCAGCACGACCAGTTAAGAGGCTGTTGCCCAGAGGTCATGGTGGCCTCCACAGCAGGAACCACATTGGGAACGGGATGATAAGAACATATTGAGAGATATTTAGGAGCCAGAAAAGGCAGAATGGGATCAGATGTGATGGTGGGGAAAAGGTGGTAAGGAGGGGAGAGGAGTCAGGGAGAGGAAACAGAAGTGATTTGGGATGTACGTAGGGAAGGAAAAGTGAGTCCGGTTTGGAAATTGTAGGGTTTGAAGTACCTGTGGGGAGTGTGGGACATTTTGACATCATCATTTTGAGCACTTGTATATTTTGGCCCTGCTGGCTTTTGTTCTGGAATGTAAACATTTCTGCTAGGTTGATATCAACATGGATGAATTCTGTGGCAAAGATATATTCCAGAGTGAACTCCATTGAGACAATTTAATGCCCTGATCTATTTTCTATATAGCCTATTAAAACTGTTTCCAATTGTTTTCACTTTCATTTTTTTTTTTTAACCAACATTATTTCCATCAGGATAAAATCTTTCTCATGTACCTTTTACAAGGAAGCCTTGATTGTTCAACTTCTTTTCTTCATCTTTGTCAAATTTTTATAGGTTATAGCTTTTACTATGGCAAGTTTCCTTTTAGGTTCACTATTTTTACCATGTTAAATTTTATACATGTAAATTTTATCAAATCTTTTCTGATTTTTCATTAATCTGTGAGCAATAAAAGTTTTTTACCATTTGCTGTTTTGGCTATTGTCCACTGTAGTTTACTTTGCTTTTTTAACCTAGCCCAATATTTTCTGAAAGAATTTTTGCAGTTTTTAAATTTAGCAACGATATTTGATCCTCAAGTCAGCCTTTCATCTGTAACAAATTTTACTATGTCTCATTTTGGCCCCTGCCAGTTTCATTTCAGTCCTTAATATCAGGGGTCCCCAGTCCCCGGGCCATGGACTGACACGGGTCTGCGACCTGTTAGGACCCGGGCCGCACAGCAGGAGGTGAGTGGCGGGCGAGCGAGCGAAACTTCACCTGCCTCTCCCCATCGGTCACATTACCGCCTGGACCATCCCTCACCCCCACCCGGGTCCGTGGAAAAATTTTCTTCCACGAAATGGGTCCCTGGTGCCCAAAAGTCTGGGGACCGTTGCTTAAGATCAAACTGCCTCCATTGAGAGAATCAAAATGACATATTTCAGCCCACTGATAGCCAAGGGGAGGTGTCCAGGAAATAGGATATGGATGCAGATATAGTGATTTGGAGAGAAATCAGGGTCCAATACAGATATGGGTGTCATTTGCATCTGGGTGTTGAGGACAAGGGGATGGGTGACATCTACCAGGAGGGTATATAGCATGAGAGAAGAGCACCCAGGAAAAGTAGAGGAGCACCAACATTCCAGAAAGACTTAGCCTGAGGAGGAGTCCATGAAAGAGGCAGGAAGAGTCCATGAAAGAGGCAGGAAGAAACCCACCGGAGGGTATTATCACGGAAGTCAGGTCAAGGAAGAGCAGGGTCCAATGATGACGGATGCAGCAGAGGGCGTGTAGGAGACACATGAAGCATGTCCTTTAGAGTTAGCAGCAATGACACCATCACTGTCCTTAGTGCCAGCCACCTCATGAGTGGGAGAGAAACACTCAGCTGGGGAGACAAACAGGAGGACTGAGAAGGAAGTAAAGACATGGAGACAGGGCTTCCCAGGTGGCACAGTGGTTAAGAATCCGCCTGCCAATGCAGGGGACATGGGTTCGAGCCCTGGTTCAGGAAGATGCCACATGCCACGGAGCAACTAAGCCCGTGAGCCTCAACTACTGAGCCTGTGCTCTAGAGCCTGTGAGCCGCAACTACTGAGCCCACGTGCCACAGCTACTGAAGCCCGTGCACCTAGAGCCCATGCTCCACAACAAAAGAAGCCACCGCAGTGAGAAGCCTGCGCACCACAATGAAGAGTAGCCCCCGCTCGCCGCAACTAGAGAAAGCCCACGTGCAGCAAAAAAGACCCAACACAGCCAAAAATAAATAAATAAATAAATTTATTAGGAAAAAAAGAACCAGTTAGTCTAGGTAAGTAGGGACTGGTAGATGGCCTTAATTATTATTGGGTTTTTTTGTTTTTTTTTTTAGTACAATCTATAGCAATCTTATGAGGGCAAAAGAACATATGAAATGCACTCTTCTTATCCTAATGTAATCATTTCACCTGCCAGTCTGCCAGTTCACACAGCTCCAAAGGTTAACTTTGTTTTAGGAAGTGGGACAGGTTTCAGTACTGCGATTACCTTCAAGTAAACTTTTCTCCTTCCGTAGCAACTGACATCAGCTACTGGACCTCCAGGACATTGAACAAACTCCATTCTCTTTGAATCCTTTATATTTATAGCTAGCATCCCCTTCCACCCTGTCCCTGTTCTGACCCTTTTTTCGTTTTGTTTTTTTGTTTGTTTTTGCCTTCAGGACAAAGTGCAGGACACTTTTGTTGGCTGTTCTCGAGTCTAGCGTATTTGTTTGACCTCTGTGGAATTTACTTCTGGGCACATGAATTAAATAAAGGTGGACTGAGCAGTCAGGATTCCTCCCTGACAAGTTCCCCAAGCTTCCGTCTTTGTGTTGCTGTTTCCCTACGCCACGGACATGTCATTGCCTCTGGGCTCCGGCACTGGCACCCTGTGTAGGTGGGACACTGCAATGGGACAGCACGGGGCTGGGGGAGCCCAGGGAAAATCAGAGATGCCCTTCTTCTGTTTCCCTGCACCAAGCCACAATTCCGCTTGGAGTATAAGTGGGTCTAATTAGGTTGAGAAAGAATCAGAGATATTGGGCATATATTTCATCCCCCAAATTGAAGTGTGCAATAAACACTGCATGAAAGTGATCTGTAGACGAATTTAATACTAACTTTAGACTCACATCGTAATAGGCTGCTGGAAAAAGGAAAGAAGAGGAAATCCTCACCCTGTCCCGGGGCTGGCTCTCTTCCTGACATGTGTCACAGTTCCGGATATTGTCCCCGGCCAGAGAATGGGCGGGGTTGGATCTGGGCTTTTTTCACTGTCCATCTTTATAGGTTTGTCTCTGCATAGTCCTTTCACACCATGTGGGTCTCATTCTGTCTCCCTGCCTTGCCTGGAGCACAGGTCTCAGGCCAGGCTCTGCCTGGAGGGTCCCGGCCACATGGCCATGAGTCTTCCTGTCTGTGCCCGGAATATTAGATGGATCCTCTCATTCTCAGTATGCCAGACATCATTCTCTCGTTCTTCTTCCCTCTTTCCTGGTGGGTGGGGCAGTGAAAGTTGGACAGACAGGCCTTTGTGTTCTACCCTCCACATCTGTTCCCCAGGCAATACACATGTAGGCACTCCCCTGCTCCGATGGGGGCAGGACAGCAGAGAGAAAAGAATGGTCAGACCTGGAGAAAAAAAGACACAGTTTAGTATTTTAAATTAGTATCATCCTGCCCCACAAGCAAATAATGCTAATAGGGAAGATGGTCTCCCCTAAATATTTAGAAAAAATATTTCTAAAAAGTTTTGGCGAATGACGAAGATCTGTGGCAAGATTGAGGGAGAAGTTTCTGCAGGCTGGGGGAGGAGGCCATTTGGGGAAGTGATGTCTTGATCATGCTGCTTCTCCCTTCCTGTTCTCCTGTCACTTCCTCTGGACCTCTCTCCTCCTGAGCCATATTGTCCCCTTTCTCCAACCATCCCCGTCTTTCCCCACCATTGTCCTCCTCTCATCCTATACCCATCCACCGAAAACCGTTTAGAGAGGACCGGCCGGGGCCTAGTAGGTCCCCCTACTTTGAGGGTTTGTCCAGAGGGCCATACACCATGGTTTGACTTCTTCCTGTGGATTACTTCTGTAAAATATCTCCTTTTAATTTCTGCATGAGCTATTTTCCTTGTTTTTTTACATTTAATTTTACTTTTTGAACATAAGATTTGTATGATTCCAAAGGCAACATTAAATGGTTATACCCAGGGCCCTGTTGCTTTCATCCTGTACCCTCCACCCTGCTTGCCTCTGCTGTCTGCAGGTAACTAATGTTGTTTCTGAAAATAGTCTTTATGCAAATATATTTCTCTATGCAAATATAAAAAAATATATAGGAAAGGTGGCATAGGACTTGCCAGTTTGCACCTTGCTTTTTGCACATAATTTATCTCAGTATCCATATTGATATGTATGGAATCTTCCTCATTTTTCCTCAAGGCTGAATGACAGAACTATGGGAACATATCATAGTTTCTAAGTCCCGTATGGATAGGCATTTGGATTGTGTCCAATCCTCTGCTATTATAAATTATGACACAATGAATAGCCTTTTGCATTTATTGATGACTTTATTTAAGTAAAAACAACTAGGAGGGAGGACAGGAGGGCAGGAGAGAGATGGAGGGAGGAAGAGATGAAGAAGTAGAGAGAGATGCTTGATTTCTTAAAAATATGGTGCTTTGGACAAGAACATTTTTGAAAGAAGACCTGTATGCTCTTGGGAATTAGTTGAGATTCCAGTGTTCTCTCTTCCCAACGGCTTTTGTGTCCTGTGAGAGAACCCTGAGAACTACCCAAGTCTGTCCACAGCCATTGAATTAATGGGAGACCCTGATCTATTTGGAAGTTTGGATTGGTCGTGGTGGGTGGGACTTACTGTCCTCTTCTTGAGGAGGTCAATTTCTCCATGGTGCCAGGAAGCCTCCTCTCCAGCATATTATCTTGATTTTTACTGACTCCTTCGATAGGAATAAGCCTCTCATTTATGATTAGAGTTGCCCAGGAAGAGAGAACTTACTGGCCTTAGTGTGTCAATGGCATCTGTCCCAGGCAGTTTCTTGAGAAGACATTTGCCCCGGACGCACAGGGTCAGCGGCCATGGCTCACGGGCCCAGCCACTCCGCGGCACGTGGGATCCTCCTGGACCGGGGCACGAACCCGCGTTCCCTGCATCGGCAGGCGGACTCCCAACCACTGCGCCACCAGGGAAGTCCCGAGAAGACATTTTGATAGAGCAAAGGACAGTGCAAATGTGATGATGCGAGTTGGGGAGGATGGGAGAGGGAGGAAGGGGAGGGGAGGAGTAAGACACATTTTTGAACGTTTTACCAGGATATCTCCTAATCCCTGCAAACTTCACATCTCACACAGAGGTGGTATTTCACCCCTGGAGCTGCTATTCCCCATCTTATTAATGCGAAAGTCCATGCCTTCGTTCACTGAAACTAGAAACCTCAGTTATTTGTACTGATCTCTTTGTCTCACCTACTCACCCTGCAAATGTCATTCGTCTTGTTCCCTCTTCTCTATTCCAGCAATTATTGCCCTCGGACAGACCTTCAACATTTCTCCCCTGGAGGATTACAGAATAGGGGAGCAGAACAGCCTGCCGACTCTGGAGCCAGACTCCCAGGTTTAAGTCACTGCTCTGTGCTTACTAGCTTGGACCCCCCCAGACCACTTACTTAGCCTCCTGCGTCTCAGTTTCCTCCTGCCATTTGAGATGCACGATAGTATTTGTCCCATTCAGCCCTTGTGAGGATTAAGTGAAATAAAATGTGGAAAATACTTGGAACAGTGCCCGGCATGTCATAAGTATGCAGTAAGCACTAGAGATCATTTCAAAAGCCTCCTAACTGGTTTCACTGCCTTCTCACCTCTCTCTCTCTATTTCTCTCTAGTCTATTCCCCACTGGGTGGGCATATGAACAAAGTGGTTCCCACTGGAATCACTTCCATGATCCTCTGGACCTTCTCAAGCTGATGCCAAGCTATCATCCCAGTCTCATCTCCTGCCACAGCCCTGCAGGATTCCCTGGTCCTACCACTGCGGGATTCTCTGGGTTCACATCTCTGCAGCTCAGGGCTCTCAACTGGGATTTCCTCCTTTCTCCTTTTCTCCTTGGTAATCCACTTCCTATCCTTCCAGGCATAGATCAGATGTCCTAAGCTCAGTGAAAATTTGCTGACCTTCACCTCCTGATCACCAGGTCATGTTGACGGCTTTCTTTTCTGCAGTCCCCTGGCAATCTGTCTACCCCTCCAACTTAGCCCATCTGCTGCAGCAGGGAGAATGCATATGCACCCCATGTTACCCTTGCTCCATGGAGGGGAAGCCATGCCCTTCCTGCACATCTCGGTTCCCACAGGATTTCCTTGTGCCCAGATCACCTTCTACCTTTCCTCAAACCGTCACACATCCCTCATTGTAGCACTTGCCACACTCCCTAAAGGAATGGAGGGAAGTGTGCTTTATTTTGTGCATAAAAGTGGTTGAGAAAGAAAATGAGAGGAATGAGGGACCTTCAAGATGGCAGAGGAGTAAGACATGGAGATCACCTTCCTCCCCACAAATACATCAGAAATACATCTACATGTGGAACAACTCCTACAGAACACCTACTGAACGCTGGCAGAAGACCTCAGACGTCCCAAAAGGCAAGAAACTCCCCAAGTACCTGGATAGGGCAAAAGAAAAAATAAACAACAGAGACAAAAGAATAGGGACAGGACCTGCACCAGTGGGACTGAGCTGTGAAGGAGGAAAGGTTTCCACACACTGGAAAGCCCCTTCACTCGTGGAGACGGGGGCATGGCAGAGGGGAAGCTTTGGAGCCATGGAGGAGAATGCAGCCACAGGGGTGCGGAGGGCAAAGCGGAGAGATTCCCGCCAAGAGGATCAGTGCCGACCAGCACTCACCAGCCCAAGAAGCTTGTCTGCTTACCCGGCGGGGCGGCGGGGGCTGGGAGCTGAGGCTCGGGCTTCGGAGGTCGGGTCGCAGGGAGAGGACTGGGGTTGGCTGCGTGAACACAGCCTGAAGGGAGCTAGTGCACCACGGCTATCCGGGAGGGAGTCAAAAAGTCTGGACCTGCCAAAGAGGCAAGAGACTTTTTCTTCCCTCTTTGTTTCCTGGTGCGTGAGGAGAGGGGATTAAGAGCGCTGCTTAAAGGAGCTCCAGAGAAGGGCGCGAGCCGCGGCTAAAAGTGTGGACCCCAGAGACGGGCATGAGACGCTAAGGCTGCTGCTGCCGCCACCAAGAAGCCTGTGTGCGAGCACAGGTCACTATCCACACACCCCCTTCCGGGGAGCCTGTGCAGCCCACCACTGCCAAGGTCCCGGGATCCAGGGACAACTTCCCCGGGAGAACGCACGGCGCGCCTCCGGCTGATGCAACATCACTCTGGCTTCTGCCGCTGCAGGCTCGCCCTGCATCCGTACCCCTCCCTTCTCACGGCCTGAGTGAGCAGAGCCCCTGAATCAGCTGCTCCTTTAACCTCGTCCTGTCTGAGAGAAGAACAGACGCCCTCAGGCGACCTACATGCAGAGGCGGGGCCAAATCCAAAGCTGAACCCCAGGAGCTGTGCGAACAAAGAAGAGAAAGGGAAATCTCTCCCAGCAGCCTCAGGAGCAGCGCATTAAAGCTCCACAATCAATTTGATGTACCCTGCATCTGTGGAATTCCTGAATAGACAATGAATCCCAAACTTGAGGCAGTGGATTTTGGGAGCAGCTGTAGCCTTGGGGTTTGCTGTCTGAGACTGATTTGTTTCTGATTTTTATGTTTATCTTAGTTTTGTTTTTAGTGCTTGAATCGTTGGTGGATTTGTTTATTGTTTTGGTTGCTCTCTTCTTTTATTATTTTAATAATTTTTTTACTTATCATTTTTTAAAAATCTTTTTTCTTTCTTTTTTTTTCCCTATTCTGCAGAGCCGTGTGGCTGACAGGGTCTTGGTGCTCTGGCCAGGTGTCAGGCCTGAGCTTCTGAGGTGGGAGAGCAGAGTTCAGGACATTGGACCACCAGAGACCTCCCGGCCCCACGTAATATCATTTGGTGAGAGATCTCCCAGAGATCTCCGTCTCAACGCTAAGACCCAGCTCCAGTGCTGGATGCCCCATGCCAAACAACTAGCAAGACAGGAACACAGCACCACCCATTAGCAGAGAGGCTGCCTAAAGTCATACTAAGTTCAAAGCACACCACTGGACGTGGCCCTGCCCACCAGAAAGACAAGATCCAGCCCCACCCACCAGAACACAGGCACCAGTCCTCTCCACCAGAGAGCCTAAACAACCCACTGAACCAACCTCACCCACTGGGGGCAGACACCAAAAACAACGGGAACTATGAACCTGCAGCCTGTGAAAAGGAAACCCCCAACATGGTAAGTTAAGCAAAATGAGAAGACAGAGAAATACCCAGCAGATGAAGGAGCAAAGTAAAACCCCACCAGACCAAACAAATGAAGAGGAAATAGGGAGTCCACCTGAAAAAGAATTCAGAGTAATTAAAGATGATCCAAAGTCTTGGAAATAGAATGGAGAAAATACAAGAAATGTTTAACAAGGATCTAGAAGAACTAAAGAGTAAACAATGATGAACAACACAATAAATGAAATAAAAAATTCTCTGGAATGCATCAATAGAAGAATAACTGAGGCAGAAGAATGGATAAGTGACCTGGAAGATAAAATAGTGGAAATAACTGTCACAGAGCAGAATAAAGAAAAAAAGCTTGAAAAGAATTGAAGACAGTCTCAAAAACCACTGGGACAACATTAAACACACCAACCTTTGAGTTATAGGGATCCCAGAAGAAGAAGAGAAAAAGAAAGGGTCTGAGAAAATATTTGAAGATATTATAGTTGAAAACTTCTCTAACATGGGAAAGGAAATAGTCAATCAAGTCCAGGAAGCTCAGAGAGTCCCACACAGGATAGATCCAAGGAGAAACACACTAAGACACATATTAATCAAACTATCAAAAGTTACATACAAAGAAAAAATATTAAAAGCAGAAAGGGAAAATCAACAAATAACGTACAAGGGAATCCCCATAAGGTTAACAGCTGATCCTTCAGCAGAAACTCTGCAAGCCAGAAAGGAGTGGCAGGACATATTTCAAGTGATGAAAGGGAAAAACCTATAACCAAGATTTCTCTACCCAGCAAGGATCTCATTCAGATTCAATGGAGAAATTAAAACCTTTACAGACAAGCAAAAGTTGAGAAAATTCTGTACCACCAAATCAGCTTTACAACAAATACTAAAGGAACTTCTCCAAGCAGGAAACACAAGAGAAGGAAAAGACCTACAATAACAAACCCAAAACAATTAAGAAAATGGTAATAGGAAAATACATATTGATAATTATCTTAAATGTAAATGGAATAAATGCTCCCACCAAAAGAAACAGACTGGCTGAATGGACACAAAAACAAGACCTGTATATATGCTGTCTACAAGAGACCCACTTCAGACCTAGGGACACATACAGACTGATAGTGAGGGGATGGAAAAAGATATTCCATGCAAATGGAGATCAAAATAAAGCTGGAGTAGCAATACTCATATCAGATAAAATAGACTATAAAATAAAGACTATTACTAGAGACAAAGAAGGACACTACATAATGATCAAGGGATCAATCCAAGAATATATAACAATTGTAAATATTTATGCACCTAACATAGGAGCACCTCGATACATAAGGTAAATGCTAACAGCCATAAAAGGGGAAATTGACTGTAACACAATCATAGTAGGGGACTTTACACCACACTTTCACCAATGGACAGATCATCCAAAATGAAAATAAATACGGAAACACAAGCTTTAAATGATACATTAAGCAAGATGGACTTAATTGATATTTACAGGGCATTTCATCCAAAAACAACAGAATATACTTTCTTCTCAAGTGCTCATGGAACATTCTCCAGGATAGGTCATATCTTGGGTCACAAATCAAGCCTTGGTAAATTTAAGAATATTGAAATCATATCAAGTATCTTTTCTGAACACAACACTATGAGACTAGATATCAATTACAGGAAAAAATCTGTAAAAAAATACAAACACATGGAGGCTAAACAATACACTACTAAATAACCAAGAGATCACTGAAGAAATCAAAGAGGAAATCAAAAAATACCTAGAAACAAATGACAATGAAAACACGACGACCCCAAACCTACGGGATGCAGCAAAAGCAGTTCTAAGAGAGAGGTTTATAGCAATACAATCCTACCTAAGGAAACAAGAAAAATCTCAAATAAACAACCTAACCTTACACCTACAGCAATTATAGAAAGAAGAACGAAGAAAACCCAAAGTTAGCAGAAGGAAAGGAGTCATAAAGATCAGATCAGAAATAAATGGAAAAGAAATGAAGAAAACAGCAGCAAAGATCAATAAAACTAAAAGCTGGTTTCTTGAGAAGATAAACAAAAGTGATAAACCATTAGCCAGACTTATCAAGAAAATAAGGGAGAAGACTAAAATCAACAGAATTAGAAATGAAAAAGGAGAAGTAACAACTGACACTGCAGAAATACAAAGGATCATGAGAGATTACTACAAGCAACTCTATGCCAATAAAATGGACAACCTGGAAGAAATGGACAAATTCTTAGAAAAGCACAACCTTCCAAGACTGAACCAGGAAGAAAGAGAAGATATAAACAGAGCAATCACAAGCACTGAAATTGAGACTGTGATTAAAAATCTTCCAACGAACTAAAGCCCAGGACCAGATTGCTTCACAGGAGCATTCAATCAAACACTTAGAGAACAGCTAACACCTATCCTTCTCAAACTCTTCCAAAATATAGCAGAGGGAGGAACACTCCCCAACTCATTCTATGAGGCCACCATCACCCTGATACCAAAACCAGACAAAGGTGTCTCAAAGAAACAAAACTACAGGCCAATATCACTGATGAACGTAGATGCAAAAACCCTGAACAAAATACTAGCAAACAGAATCCAACAGCACATTAAAAGGATTATACACCATGATCAAGTGGGGTTTATCCCAGGAATGCAATAATTCAATATACGCAAATCAATCAATGTGATCAACAAAAAGAATAAAATACCTAGGAATAAACCTACCTAAGGAGACAAAAGACCTGTATGCAGAAAACTATAAGACACTGATGAAAGAAATTAAAGATGATACAAACAGATGGAGAGATATACCATGTTCTTGAACTGGAAGAATCAACATTGTGAAAATGGCTATACTACCCAAAGCAATCTACAGATTCAGTGCAATCCCTATCAAATTACCAATGGCATTTTTCACAGAACTAGAACAAAAAATTTCACAATTTGTATGGAAACACAAAAGACCCTGAATAGCCAGCACAATCTTGAGAAAGAAAAACGGAGCTGGAGGAATCAGGCTCCCTGACTTCATACTATACTACAAAGCTACCGTAGTCAAGACAGTATGGTAGTGGTACAAAAACAGAAATATAGGTCAATGGAACAGGATAGAAAGCTCAGAGATAAACCCATGCACATATGGTCACCCTATCTCTGCTAAAGGAGGCAAGAATATACAATGGAGAAAAGACAGCCTCTTCAATAAGTGGTGCTGGGAAAACTGGACAACTACATGTAAAAGAATGAAATTAGAACACTGTGTAACACCATATACAAAAATAAACTCAAATTGGATTAAAGACTTAATTGTAAGGCCAGACACTATAAAATTCTTAAAGGAAAACATAGGCAGAACACACTATGACATAAATCACAGCAAGATCCTTTTTGACCCATCTCCTAGAGAAATGGAAATAAAAATAAAAATAAACAAACAGAACCTGATGAAACTTAAAAGCTCTTCCACAGCAGAGGAAACAACAAACAAGACAAAAAAACAACCCTCAGAATGGGAGAAAATATTTGCAAATGAAGCAACTGACAAAGGGTTAATCTCCAAAATATACAAGCAGCACATGCAGCTCAATACCAAAAATCAAATAACCAATCCAAAAATGGGCAGAAGACCTAAATACACATTTCTCCAAAGAAGATATTGCCAACAAACATATGAAAGGATGCTCAACATCACTAATCATTAGAGAAATGCAAATTAAAACTACAATGAGGTATCACCTCACACCAGTCAGAATGGCCATCATCAAAAAATCTACAAACAATAAATGCCGGAGAGGGTGTGGAGAAAAGGGAACCCTCTTTCACTGTTGGTGGGAATGTAAATTGATACAGCCAGTATGGAGAACAGTATTGAGATTCCTTCAAAAACTAAGAATATTGGAGATTAATCCTTTGTCAGTTTCTTCATTTGCAAATAATGTCTCCCATTCTGTGGGTTGTCTTTTCATCTTGTTTATGTTTTCCTTTGCTGTGCAAAAGCTTTTAAGTTTCACTAGGTCCCATTTGTTTATTTTTGTTTTTATTTCCATTTCTCTAGGAGATGGGTCAAAAAGGATCTTGCTGTGATTTATGTCATAAAGTGTTCTGCCTATGTTTTCTTCTATGAGTTTTATACTGTCTGGCCTTATATTTAGGTCTTTAATCCATTTTGAGTTTATTTTTGTGTATGGTGTTAGGGAGTGTTCTAATTTCATTCTTTTACATGTAGCTGTCCAGTTTTCCCAGCACCACTTATTTAAGAGGCTGTCTTTTCTTCTTTGTATATTCTTGCCTCCTTTATCAAAAATAAGGTGACCATATGTGCGTGGGTTCATCTCTGGGCTTTCTATCCTGTTCCACTGATAAACAAACAACCCAATCCAAAAATGGGCAGAAGACCTAAATAGACATTTCTCCAAATGAAGATATGCAGATTGCCAACAAGCACATGAAAGGATACTCAACATCACTAAATCATTAGAGAAATGCAAATCAAAACTACAGTGAGGTATCACCTCACACCAGTCAGAATGGCCATCATTTAAAAATCTACAAACAATAAATCCTGGAGAGGGTGTGGAAAAAAGGGGACCCTGTTGCACTGTTGGTGTGAATGTAAATTGATACAGCCACTGTGGAGAACAGTATGGAAGTTCCTTAAAATACTACAAATAGAACTACCATATGACCCAGCAATCCCACTACTGGGCATATACCCTGAGAAAACCATAATTCAAAAAGAGTCATGTGCCACAATGTTCATTGCAGCACTATTTACAATAGTCAGGACATGGAAGCAAACTAAGTGTCCATCGACAGATGAATGGATAAAGAAGATGTGGAACATATATACAATGGAATATTACTCAGCCATAAAAGGAAACAAAATTGAGTTATTTGTAGTGAGGTGGATGGACCTAGAATCTGTCATACAGAGTGAAGTAAGTCAGGAAGAGAAAAACAAATACCGTATGCTAACACATATATATGGTATCTAAAAAAAAAAAAATTGTTCTGAAGAACTTAGCAGCATGACAGGAATAAAGACGCAGATGTAGAGAATGGACTTGAGGACACGGGGAGGGGGAAGGGTAAGCTGGGATGAAGTGAGAGAGCAGCATGGACATATATACACTACCAAATGTAAAATAGATAGCTAGTGAGAAGCAGCTGCATCGCAAAGGGAGATCAGCTCGGTGCTTTGTGACCACCTAGAGGGGTGGGATAGGGAGGGTGGGAGGGAGATGCCAGAGGGAGGGGATAAGGGGATATATGTATACATATAGCTGATTCCCTTTGTTATACCATGGAAACTAACACAACTTTGTAAAGCAATTATACTCCAATAAAGATGTTAAAAAAAACCCATAATCTGGTAATGACAAGAAGTATAAAACAAAAGAAAAGAAAATGAGAGCAATGAGTCTGGGGAAGGGCAGTTTTATAAGAGCTAAATAGTCTGGTTGCCACGCCTCGTGTCTGCTTCCACAGCTCTCAGAAACTTCTTATAATACAAGTGTCAAACTCTGGGAAGTAACTACGCCAAGAATTTGCTGCCCTCTTGTTCTTGTGCTCACCTCCTTCGGGGGAGGCAGTTTAGAGAGGACAGAATAAAAGCCTTTGAAACCATGAAAGTAGTTATGATTTTGTCCTGTTGTTGCATTCTCTACCCTGCGGCGGTTCACGCTGGGGCTCCTGGTTTAACAATGTAGCACGGAACCCAGATCTGAATCCTTGCTGTTCCGTGTTGAGTTCTCAGTCTCCTTCTGGAAAAAATCTTATAAATCCAACTGTGTTAGGTCTGGTTCCCCAGAAGCAGAACCTGGGTCAGGGATTGTTGTGACAGTGATGTTTTGAGGCAGTGCTTGGAGAAGGGGAGTGGGAGAACCAGAGCAGGGAAGGAGAGGAAAGCCCCTCATGGATGTGACCTTGGCAGGGGGCTGACTTGGATGTGACCCCTCGGTGAGCTCTGGAGCATGAATCCCACCACGGAGCTGGTCTCCTCTTGAGGCAAAGGGATGGTTTTTCAAAGTCTTGTGTCGGTCAGTCATTGTCTCCTATCTTCTCTGAAGGTCGGGCAGCTCCTTTTGGTTGAGCGCCCACAGAGTCCGCTATGCCAACAATCTTTGAGCAAAGAAGTGGAAAGAGGTAGCTCAGAGCACGTACCGACAACTAGAAACATAACCTCTTGGGGTGCCTTGGAGAGACTGAAACGGGATAGGCTAAGTGTGTGCATATGGCTCCTGCATGCACGTGTCTGTGCCTGGATTTCCCAAGGCACGTGGTACGGGGCCCAGGCAATTTCATTAGGATATTGAAGGGATGATGTCCTCTGAAGATACAAGGACTTAGCAAAAGTGAAATAACAGACATTCATTTTTTGATAATCCATGGTCTATTTAAAAGACCAGAGCTATGCCATGTCTGTATCTAGGTCTGGCAGCAATTGACTATGGCGATGTGCTACCCTTTCTACTTAATTTAACTAATTTATTTAGAGTTTCTACCCTGGCTTTGTAGAGTTTAACCCATATAAATAAGGCGACTCTGAAAGGGAAGAGGATGCTGCCAAAACCTTTAGTTGAGGAGTTACTACAGGGAGGTCTGAGAACTAAGACAAAAATGGGATAAGTGTTGGGTTATAAGGGTCTATTATTTGGGGAAAATGAGGAACTATAGTGTGAAGAAAGACACAAAGCTTTATTTACCTCTCCTAACCATCTCAAACCGAATAGGTGGGACTCTTGCATGACTTGGATAGCCTTATTCCTGGCCTGGTAGCTCAGACAGCTCCAAATGTGACTCCCAGAGGTTCTAGCGCTGCCTAGTGTCCTTAAATAAGTTCATTGTCTGCTTCAACTTGTACATGTAAGAATGGATGAGCTCAGAAAGCTGGAGGACTTGAAGACATCCACGTGGCCAACTCTGTATTTTTATATATTTAAGGATCTTTAAAAAGACCACAGCATGCTAGTTGACTGTATGTCTGTGGGTCCTGCTAATATTTTTACTGGTGTCAGAAGGTCCAGCCTTGTATTTCTAAAGTTTTTCCCGTCAAGTCTTCAATAGACATTCCTACTTCTGCAGTCACTATTTGATAGAGGCCTGAGAAGCTCTTCCATGAGGCAGGGTTATCATTGGTGAAAGAGCTTTAATAGGCCAAGTTTGAAAACCTTGACTTCCCAAGAGCCACTTGATCCTAAGAACTGTAGATACTGCATTTTTCTGTGTGAATGTGTGATTGAGGTCTATAGAGGCTGATGCTGTCTCAACAGCTCCTGTAAATGGTCTCTGACAAATCTGTAATTATTAGCTTCTTGCCTTCTTTCTTTTAGAAGTCTGGAGCAAAAGAAGTAATTAACAGTTGATTGAGATGGTTCATTCATTTGGGTTTTGGTTAAAGTTAAGAAGGCTCTAATCTTAGTGCTATTGACTCTAGAAAATGATCTGTCAGATCACCTATAAAATATCAATAGTATTACTAAAGGAAGTTTTCAGAAAAGTAATTTTCTAAGCAGACATAAAAAGAATTAAGATATACGTCTGTGCTTATACCTATGATGAGTACCTGGTGTGGTGGAATTTTTTATTTAGAGGCAAACAGAAAGTCACTTCGGAGTTGCATCCTCTATATAAATATAAGAATTGAGGTATGTCGACTATGGAAAATGGCATACTGTTAACTTTTTTTTTTAATGCTGTTGATTTAGCCAAGACCTCTGCTCAGTCTGCAGAGGTTTGGGGAGAAGGTGGATGTATTTGCATAAGGATCCTAAAAGCCTTCTGAGAGGGAAAAAGTGAGGTACTAACCCTCTCCATCAAATCTTAAAATTAGTAAAACCTGCTACAGTGGACGGTGGCAGTCCTGACCACTGTTCAGTGACAGAAGAGGACACTCTGGTTCCCCAAAGGGAAACTCACCACAAGAGAAAGTGGAGTTTGGCAGTGATCTGAGCTCCACACCATAGTCCCAAATCAAGATGAAATCTTCATCTCATACACCACGAGCCTGAGTTCAGAAGATTCACAGGTAGGAGCCAAGAAACCAGCCATCTTTGATGCTATGATAAAAAGCTTAAACATTCCAGGTTGAAAGGTGTTAAGCAAGGTAGTGGCCTGGATTTTGTATTAGAGAGTTCATTCCAGTGACCAATGCAGAGGCTATGCCTAAGAGGAACAAGAGTAGAGTCTAGGAGGCTACTGTCATAGTCCAGGGAGTGGAATGGGGTCCGAATGAGTCAGAGATAGAAGGGAAAGATTCAAGCAGTGGGAGGTAAAGCTGTCATGTTGTTAACTGATTAGCTCAATGGGAGCACTACTTAATCTGTTTGCTATTTGTGCTGTGTATTACTATTATAAATGGTGGGAATTGGAATAAATGGCCAATTATTCTTTTCCTGATTCCACTTGTTTCAGCTGTTGGTCACTAAGAAGAAAACTATGACAATGGGGCTTTGATTAGCTTCACTCATTTTCACAATGACTGTGGTTATCATTCCCAGTTTCTTGAGTGGAGTCATTGTTTTAATTTGCATAAGTGGCTTTTGGATATGCAGAGATCCAATTAATTAAAAGCAAGATATCAATGGATATAGAAGAACAATTATCTCGATATGGCCAGATGTTAAAGAGAACGAATGTCTGACTGGAGAGTTTGCCAGCATTTCCACTGAGTTAATTCTAGCTGCCAAAGATTGATGGGAGGAGAACATAAAGAAAAGAAGAAATATAGGTGATCTTGGCCAAATGGTACTTCTGCAGCTTAGAAGCATGGTGGGGGAGGCGTGTCATGTTTTTATTTTTTAACCAAAATGTTTAAAACTAGAAAACCAACAGATTTTTGTTGTAAAACAACAACAACCTAAAACAATAAAATGGTGCATATGGTAGAAATGAAAAAACATCTCCTGTCCCCGCAACCTCCTAGTTGCCTGGACCCAGTTAGTAACCACTGTTCATAGATTAGTGTGAATTCTTCCAGGTCAAAGGTGTCCTTAATGAGATTCTATTCATTTTACAGAATCGATGACAGCACATGTTTCATCAAGGTAAACCTTGCCCTATTTTGTTATCTGATAAAGTCTACTTGATGATTCAGTTCATAGCTTGCTGGCTGGCTGAATGCTAGGGTTGTTGTTGGCAGGAGATGCTGTCCTGTTGGGAAGTAGACAGTGGGAATAAGAGAGGCAGGACAGAAAGCCAGGAAAAAAGGGTCAAGTGAAGGTTGAATACAAACGGCAGATGCCAGGTGTGAAACTAGGACAGGCTTGGCATTCGAGGCTTGGAAGTCCCCCTTCTCTGGCTTCACTTTCTCACTCCAATCCTAGTCACTCTAACCCCTGGCTGCTGAGTTTCACCCCCAGGCTTCTAAATTACTCTCCCAAAGGTCACCAAGGGACCATTTGGTCACCACATTGGATGACATTCCCTCAAATTTCACCTTCCTTAACCTCACTGAGTCTATGACATTGCCACCAACAGTCCCCTTCACACACCTTCCTCTGTCCTTGGCTACAGTGACGATGTATTCTTCCAGTTCTTAACCTTCTCTGACTGTTCGGGCCCTGATTTCCATCCTGACTCTGCTCCTCTACCAGTTCTCCAATTGTGGGCATTGCCTACAGCTCTGTTCCTTTCCTGCTCCTCTTTTCTCTGCATTTCCTGTTTCTTGGATGTTTAATTCATGTCTATGTCTTTAACAATGATCTCTGTGAGGGAGATGCTGAAATATTATAAATATAGCTAGAAATAAAAGGAGGAATTTGGCCCCAATATTCACTGGAGTTCTGATCTTCTGTTTTTTGTTACCTTCTCGACATGTCCCATGTCTATCTCAAACTCAGCAATTCTAAGACTAAACTTGTCCTCTTCTCCACCTGGCAGACTCCTCAGCATGGCCTAGAGGGGTCTGCATGATCTATCCCTGCCCACCTGTCTAGTCTCATCTCTTGCCGCCCTCCTACAAGCACCCTCTTTTCCAGTCATACCGAAATAACCACAGATGCATGACCATGCCATGCTATCCTGTGCCTCTATGTTATAAAGTATGTTCCCTCCACCTGAATTGCCATTCTTCCTGGGCCTGGATTTTTTTCCCCCCAGACAACACTTCTTCAATTCTCAAAACTTCTCTTGAGTATCACCTTCTTAAGGAAGACTTCCTTGAATTCTGGATCTGCTGCCCCTCTGCAGTCTCCTGTATCACCCCTGGAAACTCCTGCTATAGAACTTATCATACTATAGTGTGATTGGTTTCTTTGCTTGTATTCCTGACAACCTGTGAGCCCTTCGAAGGCAAGGACCATGTCTTTGGCCTCTGCACCCCCAGGGCCTAGAGAAATCCTTTACACATACTAAGTACTTAATACATACTGGATAAGTATGAGAACAGCTTCCCCCTCCTGGCTCCTCTATTTTTGGTGATGGTAAAGCCATCTGACATTTAGATCTCTAACCCAGACATCTCCCCCAACTCCAGAATCATATCCTTCCTTTGCAACGTCTCCGCTTGAATGTTCAGCACGTTGATCAAAGATAACAGGTTCAAAACAAAGCTCTTGATTCCTTTGCCCACTATTCCCCATCTCAGAAGGGCACAACTATTTACCGAACCACTCAGAGCAAAACCCTCGGAAGCATTCTGATTTCTCTCTTTTTCTTCCACGCTACAACAAATCCAAGAAAAAGATCCTGTAAGCCTTATCTTATCATGTATTGGGAATCTGGCTGGTTTTTGTATTCTCTAAAAATATCACATTAGTCCAAGGCATCATCATCTCTTGCCTGAACCCCTGTAGTACCCTCTTGCTGGTCTCTGTATGTCCACTTTTGTTCCTCTATGAATGATTCTTCCACACAATGACTTAGCCTGGCTTATGAGACCCTTCTAAATCTGGTCTTTTGTTATCCCTCTGTCCTGGCCAGATGCCTCCAGATGCCTCTGTCCTGGCCACTTCCAGAAAGAGGACTCTGAATACACTAAAAAAAAACCTCCTGGCTTCCCTAGTGGCGCAGTGGTTGAGAGTCTGCCTGCCGATGCAGGGGACACGGGTTCGTGCCCCGGTCCGGGAAGATCCCACATGCCGCGGAGCGGCTGGGCCCGTGAGCCATGGCCGCTGGGCCTGCGCGTCCGGAGCCTGTGCTCCGCAACGGGAGAGGCCACAACAGTGAGAGGCCCACGTACCGCAAAAAAAAAAAAAGAACTTCCTGACCCTCCATCCTCTCACCCTGATTTTTTTCTCTTTACCCCATGATATTTTATATTTCTTTATATATCTATTGATGAACTCTTATTCCTAGTATGTAAGCTCCCTGAGGGTGAGGTCTTTGTACGTCAAATTCTTTGCTGCAGCCCAGCAACTGGAACAGTTCCTAGCATTATAATAAGAGCTCAATAAATGTCTGACAAATGAACGAGTTATTCTAGTTTGAAGTCTATGAGTCATCTTTGCTTTCCCACTGCCTTCCTTCCCGTGTAAAGTCCTTTAGAGTCTTCCTGAAGTTAATTCAATTAAGATTTATTGATGCAAACTGATTGCCTTGCATTGTGTCTGTCATTGAGAAACTTACTTCCCACAATTGCCGTATCAACTGAAGTACTTGATGGGAAAAGAACTTTGTGAACTCTAAAGCACCACACACATGTCGTTTGCCTTCCAGCTCCCCTGCGTTGACACTAATTAACATTACTTCCACTTGGACCTCTAAGTGATCTTCCTGCTTCCAAAATCTCACCAGAAAATATATTCCAAACTCTGCTGTCGACTTAATTTTCTTAAAGCACTGTTATAATTATGTTCCTCTCCTACTCAAAAACTTTGACTGTCTTCCAACTTCTGACCAAATAATATACAAACTCCATGGCTTGTAACCAAGATCCTCCCCAACCTGGCTCCAGATGGCCTTTTCACCCTCTCCCTCTATTCCCCCATTGAAGCTGCTGGTGTTCAAGTCCATCTAGACCACTCAGTTCTCCCCGAGGACAGCTGCCTTTCCCCCTCTTCTTCACTCACAGTCTCCCTCTGGCAGGAACTCTTCCTACACACCTTCCCCTGAAAAATTCACACCTGGCAGGGTCAGAGCAAATGAACCTCATGATGCTCCCCTCCCAGTGTTTTTCCACTTGTAGGTGATTTTTCTCTACTCTCTGAATGTTAATAGCATTTAGATCTTCCTATTGAGGGAGCACTGTTACTTCCAGAGATTTTAAACAGGCTAGAATATTCTTTAACAGGCTAGTTTTCCATTCTGAGTGTGTGTGTCTGTGTGCGCGCATGAGCGCATTTCTATTTAAAAGTGAACACTCCACATGTATCACAAAATTCCAAACCTGGAAAAATCCTCCAATATAGCCTAATCTATAACTGTTTACATTTGAGGAAACTAGGAACTACTTCGGTTAAGTGAGATATTCCAAGGTACACACTAACTGGCAGAAGAGCTTGGCCGAGAAACTTGGTTTCTTGATTTCCAAATTAGTTCTCTTTCTACTACTCTACTTCATAACACATTGCCAAGTTAGTACTAAAAATTCAATTCAACAAATACTTATAAACTATTTCCATACATGCCCAGCACTGGCTTAGCGCTCTGGGATACAAAAGAAGTGTAAGAGAAGAGTCCTGCCCATGAAAAACTTTTGAGCTCACTGAACAAACAAGGCACACCCACATGAAACAAATATATTCTATCTTACATTGTTATGTAATTATACAGAGTGAAACAGAGCTGATAAGTCTTCCTGTAATGACAGAATGATTCGTTATCTTTGCTGTTCAGTGGCCAGTATAGCCAAGTGTGGCTGCTGAGCACTTAAAATGTGGGTAGTGTTACTGTTACCAACCTGGGTTCTTGGACGACATTTCCTTAAAGGAGGAAGGAAGGAAAAGGATGCAAGGAATGCTTTAAGTATCTCTCTCTTCTCTCACCATTCTTATTTGGGAGGTAGGGAAAGTTGGACGTCCGCTTGTCCAAGCTTCTCTGATTCTCGCTCCCTTTCAAATGGGTCATGTGACTGTCTCTCTGGGATCTGCCTTTCAACAATCGGCATGCATCCGTGGCTCCCGCTTCTATATGGTAGACTTCAAAGACAGGTTTTCATCTTGCGGGATGCAGTGGCCTGCCTTTCTGAGTTGGCAGTGGGCGGAAGCCTCCATTTGCTACAGGATGAGCTCCATTCTCCAATCTAGCCTTGCTGAATTATAAATTTAATGTTTTGGCCTCTGTGCATTGGACTCTATTTCTTAATTGGTTCTGGACTCTGAAGAGAAGGAGCAATTAATTATCATCCTCCCTTAAACTCAAACATCATCCAGATGGGCTTTTTCATGCACTCTTCTATAGTACAAATTTTATAATCTTATTCAGATTAGTAACCCACGATCATAAGCACATAGAAAGAAGAGGCAATATTCTATACTGTTATTCTTCCTAAATCTCTTTAGACTTCAGGTTCATGGGCCAGTATTTATTTACATGGAGGTCGTAATGGGCTAATAAATCAGACACTAAGAAAAAAATTAAAAATAAAATACATATGATGAGAAATGGGATGTTTCCTGCAGGAATTCCGGCTGAAACTCAAAGCTAGTTAAAATGTGTGACAAATTCCCTATGTTATAAAGAGCAATGCTAGACACATTTCTGTAGGACTTACTGAGAGGTGAAGAAATGGATTCTTCAACTGTCCAGAGCTTCATCAACTCCATCAACCACCTTCAACTGTATAAGAAAAAGCTGGAGGATGAGTTAGATGGGATTCATAGGTGTAAGAGCATCATGGCATCTTCCCGATCTTCAATCTGGGGTAAGAAAGGAGGGCTGTCCCCTTAAGCCAAGTTAGAGTGGTCCTAAAGGCAAACCTAGAAAAGAGGAAAGTCTTCGAGGAGGGAATATCGACATCCTACCCCATGAGACTGGGGCCTTCCCCTTGCCTGGGGGGTCCTGAGCGTGGGAGTCTGGCCGGAGCTGTCTGAGACGGCAGCTGAAGACTGGGGGCCGGGATGACTGGCCAGGACTTCAAGAGGTTGATAGAGAAGCATGTCTGAGTAACCCCACAGAAGGCATTCAGTTGCCTTAAGACAGTCATACCCAGAGTGATTATGAAGGCAATTATGTGAGAAAAATATAAGCTAGTTCCATTAACACTCATGAAGTGCTTTTCTAGTTCCAGGGTATGGATCATTTCATTAACCCTCACAACAGCCCTAAGAAGTGGGACTTTGACTCCTATTTTATAGATGAGAAAATGGAGGCACGAAGAAGTTGTTATTTGCTTAAGATCATAGAATGAACATGATTCTGACTAGTGTTGATGAAAGAAACAGATCTTTGTATATATTACTTGGTTTTGATACCATCTGTCTGTTCTTGATACCTAAATTTAATATTTCCAGCTCTAGGGGCTTCCCTGGTGGCGCAGTGGTTGAGAGTCCGCCTGCCGATGTGGGGGACGCGGGTTCGTGCCCCGGTCCGGGAGGATCCCACATGCCGCGGAGCGGCTGGGCCCGTGAGCCATGGCCGCTAAGCCTGCGTGTCCGGAGCCTGTGCTCCGCAACTGGAGAGGCCACAAAAGTGAGAGGCCCGCATACCGCAAAAAAAAAAATTCCAGCTCTAATCTCTCTCCCGCTCTCTCTCTCTCTCTCTCCTGAACTCAAGGCTTGTATATCCAACTGCTTATGTGATAGCCCCATTTGGGTATTTAATAGGCAATGGAAAATAATATATACAAAACAAAAACTCTTGATTGAAACCTGTCCCTATCTCACTCTTTCCCATCTCAGCTGCTTCAGCCAGATCCTTTCCATCCGCCTCCCTTATTGAGTGTAGAACTCGAATCCACTGCCTTCTTCCCATTTCTTCTGCCACTTTCCTAGTCCAAGCCACTATCACCTCCTGCCTTTACTCTTTCCTCCTTAGTCCACAGGAGACAGAAAATTCTCATTTCCTTCACTGGTCTTGCATTTGTCTGAGAATAAAAGTCACACTCTGTACTATGGAGCTCTGCAAGGCCTGGCTTCTCCTGCTCTCACGCTTTCCCCCTTTCTCACTGGACTTCAGTAGCACCACCTCCGTTCTGCTCCCCAGGAGCCCAGGCATTTGCACGTGCTCTCTTTCTGCCTAGAATGCTATTGTCCCATCGTTTTTTTTTGTTTGTTTGTTTTTGTTTTGTTTGTTTTTTTAACGTCTTTATTGGAGTATAATTGATTTACATTGTTGTGTTAGTTGCTGCTGTGTAACAAAGTGAATCAGCTATACGTATACATTTATCCCCATATCTCCTCCCTCTTGCATCTCCCTCCCACCCTCCTTATCCCACCCCTCTAGGTGGTCACAAAGCACCAAGGTGATCTCCCTGTGCTATGCGGCTGCTTCCCACTAGCTATCTATTTTACATTTGGTAGTGTAGATATGTCCATGCCACTCTCTCACTTTGTCACAGCTTACCCTTCCCCGTCCCCATATCCTCAAGTCCATTCTCTAGTAGGTCTGTGTCTTTATTCCCGTCGTACCCCTAGGTACTTCATGACTTTTTTTTTTTTCTTAGATTCCATATATATGTGTTAGCGTGCAGTATTTGTTTTTCTCTTTCTGACTTACTTTGCTCTGTATGACACACTCTAGGTGTGGGTAGATCACCCTCCTCTTTAGAGCTCAACTCAAAGGTCATCTACTCATTGCTATTCCTGGTTACTCCATCTCTCTTCCCTGTTTATTTTTTCATAGCCCTCCATACAGTTGGTAATTATTTTGTGCATTCTTTTTTTGAGTTGTTTTTTGGAGGCATTCATTTCCACCTCCTCCCTACAACTAGAAAGTAAGCCGCCTGAAGAAGGGACCTTGCTTACCTTCTTCTTCATCATTGTATTCCCAGAATCTGGCATATCGCCTCATGTGTAATAGGTCCTCAAAAAATGCCAGTTAAGTAAAGGAATGAAAATTTCAGTAAATGTTTGTTGTATGAAAGAATAAAGAGAGAACCATGTATTGGATGCCATATACTGGATATGGTGGAGTTCTGACCTGGTGGGAGTGGGAGGTATGCTGGGGGAGCACATACTCATCATGATTAGGACCATTGTCTCTTTTGGAGGCAATGAAAAAGCACCACCACTCACCTATACTTATTCCTGTGTTCAGACAATATTTATTATTTTCTCATGTTCTAAGCACAAGTTTAGTGGCCAAGGATACCATGACATAGGCACAGTCCCTGCCCCCAAAACTTATGGTGTAGCATCCTACAATACACGAGAGCAGGGAAAAGTGGGGAATGGGCAGGAATGGAGCAAGTCTCCAGTAACTCCTTGACTCTATAATGTCCCCAGGAAGTTGAACGCTCAGTTTTTTTCATCTCAAATACAGTGTAAAAGAAAAACACAGAAAGAGTCTGTAAGGGATAGCAAAATGCCCACCTTTTAAAGACAAGAATGACCACTGAGAAAATGGAGCAGAACTTCATCTAGATATCCGTTAGATTAGTTGGTATGAGCGTGACACTTCTCTAACATGAAATCTGTAAGTTGTCAATCCTAAAGCTGAAAGTTAGAGCTCAAGATACTTTGAGCCACTTAGAAATTACAACTGCCCTATTATTCAAGACTTCTGCCAACGTCCACTCCTAATACAAGGGAACAAGGAACAATGGAGAAGGCCGTGGAAAAGTTGGAACTGAAAAACATGGATGAGAGTTCTTGCTTTGTTCCTGCCAGATCATTCGCCTTAAGGATGTTTCTTAATTTTTTCCAGTCTCAGTTGACTCATCTATATATTGGGGATGAAAAAGACATATATCTTATGATATTGTTGTAGATTAAATGAGCTAAACCATGTAAAGTGCTTACCACAGTGCCGGTCACCTAGCACACAGAGTAATGTTAGGTAATAGTAACATGATTTGGGGGGAAATTATTATAGCAGCACCTAAGTCACAGGGTTGTCATTAGGAGTAAATGATGTGTGTGTGTGTGTGTGTGTGTGTGTGTGTGTAAATACCTATCACAGTGCTTGGAACACGGTAAGACTCAATAAATAGTTGTTGAAGAGGCTAATGTATTGGAAAAACTATGAAGTATAGATTGCTATAAAAATGCTTCTGCTTTTTATTTTATTATTTATTTTCTCAACAAAAATAGACTGAGTAACTAAAAGCCTTTGTATGAAAACAAATGCTCAAAACTTCCCCATCCAACTAGGTATGATATTTAGAATATTTAGCAGTCAGGAGGGCATGCATGCTGACCAATCAGAATGGGTGCTGGCAGTAGCTACAGAGAGCAGGATGCCAAGGGCTCCCACTCTGCCAGGCACTGTCCTTTTAACTGGAAACGGTGAGAAGGCCTTGGAGGAGCCCCATCGACGGACCAGAGGGAAAGAAGAGGGGTCTGGGGTGGAGAGGTTTGCATAGGGTAGTAGCCATTTTCTAACAAGTACAAAACAATTTTGCGATGGACCTAGAGGGTATTATGCTTAGTGAAGTAAGTTGAACAGAGGAAACAAAAATACTGCATGTTATCACTTATATGTGGAATCCAAAAGATAAGACAAGCAGAAAGAGACTCAGAGATATAGAGAACAGACTCTGGATACCAAGTGGGGAGAGGGAAGGAGGAGAGGTAAACTAGGAGTAGAGGAATAAGAGGCACAAATTACTATGTATAAAATAGATGAGAAACAAGGGTATATTGTACACATAGGGAAATATAGCCATTATTTTGTCATAATTTTAAAGAGAGTATAATCTATAAAAATATTGATTCACTATGCTATACATCTAAAACTAATATAATATTGTCAATCAACTATATTTCAATAAAAAATTTCACTTATTTAATATCTGAATCGGCTGTGTTTGTGCCTACATTCAGATGCAGCTCTGCCCCCTAAACTACACCCTTTGTGAACTGGAGTTGAAAGGAGAGAGAATACATCCTATGTATACTGTTCTCCCATTCACTTCCCATCCTCAACTAGGGTTTGTTTGCTTGTAAGTAATGTTCTGTTAAAGAGCTGGGTCAAAGAAAAGACTCCGAGAACCCAGCATCAGGAAAATGGTGTGAGTGTTCTGTTAGGGCTCTGTAAAAGGCAGTCTGTTTTTGGTAACATGTGGGTGAGCTGCCAGTTGCATCATCCCTAGCCGTTGCTGCTCTTGATAATACATTATTAGTCATCTTTATTCCAATAAAATCCTCATCACTCTCTATAGATTTGATGTTGAATTTCAAATCCACTTTAGTAATGATATTTATAACTGGTACGTTAGAAACCCTGCATTATTTGAAGAAAGGTGACTTATTTGAAGATCAGAGGGAAGGGTTGGGGAATAAACTAACTTCAAGTCACTATTTTTTTAAAAGTGCTACTAAGGAATTGAGCCTTCAAGTTCCTCTGTATAGCTCTTTTTTAAAACATTAGTTAATTAATTAATTAATTTAATTTTTGGTTGCACTGGGTCTTCGTTGCTGTGCGCAGGCTTTCTCTAGTTGCGGCGAGCGGGGGCTACTCTTCGTGGCGGTGCGCGGACTTCTCACTGCGGTGGCTTCTCTTGTTGTGGAGCACGTACTCTAGGCGTGCAGGCTTCAGTAGTTGCGGCTCCCGGGCTTGCTCTAGAGCGCAGGCTCAGTAGTTGGGGCACACGGGCTTAGTTGCTCTGAAGCATGTGGGATCTTCCCAGACCAGGCATCGAACCCGTGTCCCCTGCATTGGCAGGAGGGTTCTTAACCACTGTGCTACTGGGGAAGCCCTGTATAACTCTTTTAAGATCTATATTGATATATTAGACATCATGAAAAGTCTGTGGCCTCTGTTTTGGAGTTCAGAAAATATAGTTAGTGAGAGATATGGAGGAGGGACCACAAATCTTTATGTTCCTTTCCAAGTGAAAGACGTTTGAAAAGGCTGTATAAGCTGATTAGCACAAATGACTTCCATAATTCACCTACTGGAGAGCTTATGTGAAAGCACTATTTATAAAGTGTATTAGCCAGGATTCTCCAGAGAAATAAAACCAACGGGATGTTTCTGCCTCTATCTCAATCTCTATATCTAACTTTATATCTATCTATCTACCTATTATCTACCTATCTATCTATCATCTATCTAAGAGATTTATTTTAAGGAATTGGCTTCTGCAACTGTGGAAGCTTGAGGAGTCTAAATTCTGATGCAGTAACCAGCAGGCTGGACACCCAGGGAAGCATTGCAGTTTGAGATCAAATGCAGTCTGCTGGCAGAACTCCTTCTTTCATGGGTGAGGCCAGTCTTTTTCTATTAAGACGTTCAACTTATTGGATGAGGCCCATCCACATTAGGGAGGGCAATTTGCTTTACCCCAAGTCCACCAATTTACCTGTTAATGTCATCCAAAAAAATACCTTTGCAGAAACATCAAAAATAATGTTTGACCAAATATCTGAGAATTGTGACCCAGCTAAGTTGATGCATAAAATTAACCATCACATAATGTACTGTGAAGAATGACTAACTTTTTGTTGTTATTTATCTATTTGTAAGATAGAGCTGCCAAGATGGCAAAACAACAGCTATCTGAGGAGTAGCTGCAGGTTGAGATGTTAAACCGGAAAGAAGAAGACTTAGGGACATATGTATAGTAATACAAAGATAGTAACACATTGGTGTTCTCACAACCCAGAGATATACAATGTGTGGATAAGATATATATATCCTATATACCTTGTGCATTTTCAAAATACTCAAATGCCTGCATGTGAAAGGCAAAGAGCAGAAACAGGACTCTCAAAGGAGATGAATTTTGACTCAAGACTAATTGGAATCATTAATAAATGATGACTTCTGATCATAGCTGGTCACTCGTTCCTGACCTTCTGTGGTGAGCTTACTTCCAATTCTTCCCAGTGGCTGTCACAAAATATTCTCTTTTCTTTCCCTCACTCCCGTCCACTTTATTTCCCTCAGTGCAGAGACAAAAGGCCACCGATTCTGTAGCATTCTTCTCAAACACCCCTATTTTTAGATCTTCTTTATTTATATCTCATTGAATGGGTTTCCTGGATTTTTCCCAAGGCCAGTTTACCTGCTTGTGTGCTTGGCCCTATCCTTTCCACCTTCTCCAGGTCTTTGCTCATTTGGTGAATATACAATTCTTTAGAAATAAATATGTGATGTGCTCTGCACTTAACATTTTGTAGCAGGTAGGCTCTTTTGTCTCAATGTCTGCTATGCTAGGCTTATGGCTGACAGAATTTATATGTAAACCAGATGAGTGAGATTATCTATCTATCTATCTATCTATGTATCTATCTATATTTTTTTAAACAAACAATTTTTATTGAAGTATAGTTGATTTACAATGTTGTCAGTTTCTGGTGTACAGCAAAGTGATTCAGATATATATGTAATATATATATATATATTACATATATTTTCAGATTCTTTTCCATTATAGGTTATTACAAGATATCGAATATAGTTCCCTGTGCCATACAGTAGGTTCTTGTTGTTTATCTATTTTATTCCTTACAAATTCTTTTTTTTTTGGCTGCGCTGCGTGGCTTGTGGGATCTTAGTTCCCTGACCACGGATTGAACCCAGGCAACAGCAGTGAAAGCCCAGAATCCTAACCACTAGGACACCAGGGAACTCCCCCTATCTATCTATGTTTATACGTTTGGACTAGTGCGAAAGTGAGGATGACAGAAAGAAAAGCAGATGTATAAAAATACAGAAGTATGAAGCATTTGTAGGTGGAGAACCTGAGAATACTTTGCTATTAGTACTATTAGTACTGAATCTTCAATGCATTTTAGTACAGAAAGCATGGAGTCTGGTGACCGGAATGCACTTATCATGCATTAAAGGCAAGTTGCAGACAATAGTTACATTGACACAATGACTAGGCCTCCTCCCTGCCATATCTCCCTGCCCCCACAGCTGGACCCGCTATCTTGTTTATCTTAAGGTATAACTTATGTAAAAGAATACCCCCCCTTTTAAATGCACAATTTGAGGAGCTTTGAAATATGTATACAGTTATGTAATCACTAGCACACTCAAGATATAGTTTTGATTCCATCACCCCAAAAAGTCCCCTCATGTCCCTTTGTATTCAATGTCCCCTACTCCCAATCCCAGGAAGCCACTGATCTGGTTTCTCTTAGTGTTATGGACTACATGTTTGTGTCTCCTCAAAATGGGTATGTTGGAACACTAATAGGTCGGGCCTCTGGGAGATAATTAGGTCTTGAGGGTGAGGCCCACATGATGGAATTAGTGCCCTTATTAGAAAGCTCTCTTCTCTCTCTACCATGTGAGGATGGTAAGAAGATGTGTTTCTGTAAGCCAGCAAGGGGGCTCTCACCAGACAGCAGATCTGCCTGTGCCTTGATCTCGGACTTGTCAGGCTCAAAAACTATGAGAAATAATGTTTGTTGTTTAAGCCACCCCTTCTATGGTATTTTTGTTACAGTAGCCTGAGCTGATTAAGACACTTAGTATAGACTAGTGTTGCATATTCTAGTATGGAATCACATATTAGTTCTGACTGCTTACATAAATGGTGCCATACAGTATTACTGTTTTATGTCTGACTTCTTTTCCTCAACACAGTATTTTTGAGATTCATCTATGTTGTTACACGTATCAGTAGTTTGTTCCTTTTTATTCCTTAGTGGTATTTTATTGTATAAATATACCAAAATCTGTTTATCCAATCAAATCACGCATTTGGGTTGTTTCCAATGTTTGGCTCTTAATGAATAAAGCTACTATGAACATACATGTGTATGAACATATATTTTAATAATATTTGGGGTGGGATACATAATCAGGAGTGAGAAGACAAGTATATGTTTAACTTTATAAGAAATTGACAAACTGTTTTCCACTGGCAATATTGCTTCATATCTTCTTGCCAGTCTTAAAATTTATCCATTCTAATAGATGTATAGTTGTATTTTATTTTGCCTTTAATTTTTTGCATTATCCTAATGATTAATGATGTTGCTTGCCTTTTCATGCGTTTATTGGGTATTCATACATCATTTTCTTTTGTGAAGTGTCTGTTTAAACCTTTGCATATTTTAATTTTATTCATCTTTTATTATTCAGTTGTAAGAATTCTAGATATATTCTGAATTCAAGTACTTTGTCAGATACATTCATTTCAAATATTTTCTCCCAATCTGTGGCTTGTCTTTACATTTTCTTAATAGTGCCTTTTGAAGACAAATTTTTAATTTTATTAAACTCAAATTTATCGATTTTTCTATTATAATGCACACTTCTGTGTTCCACCTAAAAGATCTTTGCTTATCCCCAAAGTTGCGAAGATTTTCTTTTATGCTTTCTTATAGAAGTTTTTATAGTTGTAGCTTTTATGTTTACATCTCATCTATTTTGAACTAGTTTTAATGTATGCTGTGAGCTAAGACCTGAGGTTAATGTTTTGTGGATGGATATTCAGTTGTCCAGCACCATTTATTGAAAAGACTATTCCTATTGATTTATCTTAGCATTTTCAGCAAAAATCAATGGACTGTATATGTTTGCATCTATTTCTTAACTGTCTATTCTGTTCCATTGATTTCTGTGTCTATCTTTGCACCACTATCACACTGTCTTGGTTACTGATGCTTTAGAGTAAGTTTGAAATTAGGTAATGTCAGTTCTCCAGCTTTGTTCTTTTGTTTCAAAATGGTTTTGGCAATTCTAAGTCATTTAGATTTACAAATAAACTGTAGAATCAGCTTGTAAGTCTTTAAAAAATCTGCCTGCTGCAATTCTGATTGGGTAGAATTGACATCTTAACAATACTGAGTCTTCTAATCTGTGAATATGGCTCTCCATTAATTTAGCTGTCCTTTAATTTCTCCCATCAATATTTTGTATTTTTCAAGGCATAGATCTTATATATACATATATTTAAATTTGTTATTAATAGTTTGTGTCTTTTGATGCTATTATAAATGGCTTATTTTGGAAGTTTCAGTTTCCATATGTTTGTTGCTAATGCAAAGAAATACGATTGTACACTGGCCTTTTCTAAAACCTTGCTAACTCCATTTAATTAGTTCTGTCAGTTTGGGCATGTTTTTTTAGATTCCTTAGAGTTCTCTATGTATGATTCCCTTTAAAATCAGCTCCATATCCCTGAATGCCTTCCTTTGAGAGCTGGACTACTATCCTATTTCTTCGAATCTGTTGTCTCTCTCCGTCCTCTGTGTCTGGACCTTGGCCATTTTCTTTTAGCCTCTGATTTCACCAGTTCCTCTGAGGTTGCAGTCTGTCATTGTCTTGGTGGGAATGCCTTACTCTCACTCAACTCTAGCGCTAACCTCAAGAATCCTAACTTCCTTCCTAGACACCTCTGGAATGGGGGATCATTCCACATTCCTTAGGATCACAACCTCTAAAAACGTGGAATATGGAAGATGATTATAGGGTGATACAGAGGTGGAACAATTAAAGAAGAAAAGAATCGCTGGAGGGAGACCAGCACTGTTCACCAAGCACTGTTTACAAAGAGTTTTACCAACGTGCCGCCGACTGAAAAAAAATGCACAACATAAAAGTTGTGAGTTATGTTTTATTTGGCAGATTTTCTGCAGACTTCAATCCCCAGAGACAGGACTCTCAGATTGCTCTGAGGGACTGCCCCAAAGATGTAAGGGAGGAGCCAGGATATAGAGGAGTTTGCAACAAAAACCAGGTGGTCGGAACATCAAAAGATGACTATTAATTAAAGAAAACCAGACATCGCAAGTTAATGAATTTAGTGCTTTTCTGTGTGTGGGAAGATGCAAAAGTTTGGGCTCATTGAAATCATTCCTTTGATATGAACCTCAGCTATCTAGGACCAGTATCCTGTTTTTATCCATCCTAAGTTTCCTCAGGGTGCATCCTTGGGGGTAGCTGCAGTGGCTGAGGGTTTGATGGCAGGCATCCTATTTCCATCCTGAGATGGCTTGATGGCTGCAACATCCTCTGTTTATTGATGTGGCAGATGTGATTCTTGGTCCACAGTGCAATGCAGTGGATTGAAATATAGTGCTGATAGAGCTATGTATGGTCCAATTACGCCATGTAATAAGCAATTATAAATCCTTAGTGCAATCTACACTAAGAGTGTGTTTCCCATGCATCTGGGCTAAACTGGCTGATCTAAGCTGGCCATGGCTGGTGCAGCTGGTGGGGTGTAGCTCTACTCCACATGTCTCTCTTCTTCCAACAGGCCAGCCTGGGCACACTCACGGTGATGACAGAGGCACAAGAGAGAGCAAGCCCCAGTGTGCAACCCCCTTTCAAGCCTCTGCTTGTGTCACAGCTGCTAACATCCACAGGCGAAATTACTCGGCTAAGCCCAAGGTCAAGGGGGTACAGCAGAGCACCCTGCTCCTGTAGAAGGGCACTTCAAAGTCACATGGCAAAGAGTGTGGGTGCAGGGAAGGGTTAATAATGGGGCTAAAGGAAACTACTACATTGCCAGAAACTCACTGAGTATTATTTGTAGATGCATTTGAGTATGCTCAAATTTGTGCTTGAATAAACCACATGAATTCTCAATCAATGGTACGTGTTCAGATATCTTCAAAAAATCTGGAGCCAATAACGCTTGTTTTATGAAGTTCTGATTTAGCCCCTGCAGAGGTTATTTTCAATATCTGAAATTAGTAAACACTAATTAACTGGTACTTACCATTTTGCTACCCAGAGCCAAAAAACCAACTATCTTCCACAGAGACATCAGAGTAGTTAAATAAATCCACACATGAAGTACTTAAGGTACTGTTTGATCTTTTGGTCCATAAGTGTTGGTTATCTGTATTATCATTTTCTGAAACTTAAATATTATCATGACACTTCCCTGCTAATCCTTCCTGTGGCTTCATCTTGCCTGAAACTCTGGTTCTCGATCTTCAGTTTGCCTCATGATCACCTGGGCAACTTGAGAAACATGCATAATTCTGCATTCCATTCCTATAGATTCTGACTCAGTAGATCTGGGATGGGCTCAGAAATCTTTATTTCTACAAGTGCATAGATCATCAGATGAAAGTGGTACTTGCATCGCGCTTGGTGGCACATGGACCCACAGGAAAAACACTCCAGGCTCTTAAGCATTGCACACAAGTTCCTCTTCTGAAGCCTTATCTCCAACTTCATAAAGCTTTAACATTTACTAAATGAATGAAAGGGGGGAATGACACAGCAGTTCTTTGTTTTCTGAAGAAGCCATCTTTCAAGTTACCTTATGAGTGCCTTCTCAATTTTAAGCATCCCTAGGAAGGGGCACATTATCTTTTCTTTTTTTTCTTGTTTAGGTATATAAATGTCATCAGTCCCATTGTCCTTCATTCCTCCAAGCTGTTTTGCGACACAGGAAGCTACATTTCCCAGGCTCCTTTGCCCTCTGGTTTCCTGAAGTTTTGGCCCATGGGAAACATTGGTGGAAACTGGAAGATGGAAAGGGGAGAATAGCCAAGTATTTCTCCCTGTTTTCTTCAGCTCCCCTACCAAACGTGGTAGCTCTACCACCTGCAATGCCTCTTCCGTGGTCCCAGCGCTTACCAGGCAGTTACCATCATGCTTCCCCACCATTTGGACTCTAGGATACCATGTCATTCCAATGTTCCCCCAGCCCAGGCGCTGCTGTGGATTCTTGCTATCAGTAATGTAATAGTCAGTCTTCTGTGTCAACCAGGCTATAGTACCCAGTTATTCATCAAACACTAATCTAGGTGTTTGGGGGAAGGTATTTTATAGATGTGATTAACATCTACAATCAGTTAACTTTAAGTGATGTAGGTGGGCCTGATCCAAGGTCCTTCAGGAGAAAGAGCTTAAGAACAGAACTGAGGTTTCCCTGAGGAAGAAGACATTTTGCCTGTGGTCCTGTGGACTGCAGTATCACCTCCTGCCCAAGTGTCTCCAGGCTATGCTTGTTGACAGCTGGCCTTATGAATTTTGGAATTGCCTGGCCAACCTCCACAGCAACATGAGCTGATTCCTTATAATACATAACATACGTTATATTATCTCTTTATCTATCTATCCATCTAATATGCTGGTTCTGTTTCTCTGGCAGAGCCTTGACTGATACAGATCATCTCTGGGTTATCTTTCCACTCTCTGACCCCTCCCTGATACAGCATATTTGAAAGAAGCGTTTTGAAAGGCATTGTTTAGAGACTATACCAGTATTACCTTAAAAATTGATGTGTGTCATAGATCAATGGAACAGAATAGAGAGTCCAGAATTAAACCCACATGCTTATGATCAATTAATCTGTGACAAAGGAGGCAAGAATATATAATGAGGAAAAGGCAGCCTCTTCAATAAGTGGTGCAGGGAAAACTGCATAGCTACATGTAAAAGAATGAAATTGGAACGTGTTCTCACCCCATACACAAAAATAAATTCAAAATGGATTAAAGACCTAAATGTAAGACCAGAAACCATAAAACTCCTGAAAGAAAACATAGGCATAACACTTTTTGACATAAATTATAGCAATATTTTTTGGAATCTGTCTTTTAAATTAAAATAAATAAAATCAAAAATAAACAAATGTGACCTAATTAGGCTTAAAAGCTTTTGCACAGGAGAGGAAACTATAACAAAGTCAAAAGACAACCTACAGAATGGGAGAAAATATTTGCTAATGATATGACTGATAAGGGATTAATTTCCAAAGCATGTAAATAGCTCATACAATTCAACATCAATATAACAGACTGCCCTATTTAAAATGGTAAGAAGACCTGAACAGACATTTTTCAAAAGAAGACGTGGCCAACAGGCACATAACAAGATTCTCAATATCATTAATCATCAGGGAAATGCAAATTAAAACCACAATGAGATGCCACCTCGCACCTGTCAGAATGGCCGTCATCAAAAAGAACACAAATAACAAATGTTGGCAAAGATGCAGAGAAAAGGGAACCCTCCTACGCTGTTGATGGGCATGTAAATTGGTGCAGCCACTGTGGAAATAGTATGCTGGTTTCTCAGAAAACTAAAAATAGAACTACCATATGACCCAGCAATTCCATTCCTGGACATAAATTCTGAAAAAAATGAAAATACTAATTCAAAATGATACATGCATCCCTATGTTTATAGCAGCACTATTTACAATAGCCAAGACATGGAATCAACCTTATTGTCCATTGACAGATGAATGAATAAAGAAGATATGGTATATATATACAATGGAATACTACTCAGCCATAAAAAGTGAATGAAATGTTGCCATTTGCAACAACAGGATGGACCTGGAGGGTATTATGTTAAGTGAAATAAGTCAGACAGACAAAGACACATACTGTATGATATCACTTATATGTGGAATCTAAAAAATAAAACAAACTAATGAATATGACAATAAGGAAACAGACTCACAGATATAGAGAACAAACTAGTAGTTACAAGTGAGGAGAGGGAAGGCGGAAGGGCAAGATAAGGGTAGGGGATTAAGAGGTATAAACTATTACGTATAAAATATATACGCTACAAGGAGACATAGTACAGCCCAGGGAGTATAGCCAATATTTTATAATAAGTATAAATGGAGTATAACCTTTAAAAATTGTGAACCACAACTTGAAAAAAAGTTTAAAAATTGTGAATCACTATGTTTCACACCTGTAACATATAATATCGTACAGCAGCTATATCTCAATAAAAAATTGACGTGTGTATATAATTAATGTTTGAGGAGAATTTTATGATTTATAAAGTACTAACACAAGTTATATCATATAATCATGGCTCCCCCCTTTATATCCCAGTGAGTTACATATTATAATGCTACATCTCAAGGAAGACAATGAATCTCAGAAAGGTTAAATAATTTGACCCATGTCATGTATCTGGGAGCTGGAGGAGTTGTGGTTTGAGCTCTGGTCCCTGACACCAAATCATGTACAATTTCCAGCACTCCTTGTGGCCCCATGAATGTTGGTGACATGAATGACCACAGAGTGCGGTATTTGAGAGCATTGACTATCTGTGTAGATGTGGGCAACTTATGTACATTCTCTGGGCCTGGTCTTCATACCTATAAAATAGTAGTAGAATCTATTTCACAAGTAGATTTTGAGGACCAGAGGAGATAATATATATAAAGAGCTAGATAGAAAAATACTGGGCAGTGGCATGTAATAATTCCACAAGAAAAGTTAGCTATTATAACTTTAGCAATATATGTAATTTGATGCTATATGTCATTTGCACTGAAAACATGCTTGATGAATGGTCATTATTAGCTTTGTGTGGTTAGGGGTGTGGTAGCTGCCCACGAACAACCTGTTAACAGTCTCTAACAAGGTAAAATTTGGAAACTTTTATAGCAATTTTACATTGCTCCAGTATCTGAGAACCTAATTGGTGAACTCATTTTATTTCTATGGTATTTAAAAAATATATCAGTCTGTGACGGGTTGGGGAAGGAAGTTTCTTCATCCCAGATAGTTTGAGAAGCAGTGGTAAAAGGAAGCACAGTGTCTCAGCTCGGGGAACCCCAAAGATTGAAGCTCATGAAGTCAAGAGGAAAGGGAGAAGTAGAACTGGGGAGCCAGGAGTCACATGAGAGGCAGTGGAGAGGCGCTTCATTTGTCTTCAGTGAACACATATCCGGTATGGTTTAAAGTAGGGCCACAAACTGAAACTCCCAGTTGGGCAACAAAGATGAGTCATGGGGCCTGAGTCTAAAAAAATGTCCACTTTGGGGCTTCCCTGGTGGCGCAGTGGTTGAGAGTCCGCCTGCCGATGCAGGGGACGCGGGTTCATGCCCCGGTGCAGGAGGATCCCACATGCCGCGGAGCGGTTGGGCCCGTGAGCCATGGCCACTGGGCCTGCGTGTCTGGAGCCTGTGCTCTGCAGCGGGAGAGGCCACAACAGTGAGAGGCCCGTGTACAGCAAAAAAAAAAAAAAAAAGGTCCACTTCATTTTGATAGGAAACATGTAGGAACATTTTTCTTATTGTTTTCCAACTCTATGGCCTTTCTACTTTTCATTGTCTCAATTTTTGATAGAAACGTGTCATAGAAATAGTTCAATTTCAGCTCTATTCTGAAAAAAAAAACAGTGCAAATTTGATAATGAATGATAAACCAACCTAGCCAATTGTGGCAGACAGGATTCTAAGATTCCCACCTCATGTTGTGCATGCCCTGCATAATCCCTGGGACTGGGACTGTGATGGGACGTCACCCCCATGAGTAGCTTATATCACATAGCGGACTTGGCTTTAAGGACGGGAGAATAGCTTGGGTGGGCCATCCCTAATCAGGTGAGTCCTTAAAGGGGACTGGGCTCCTCCTGGAGAGATATCTGGGGCATGAGTGGGGTTTGGCGCATGATAAGTGCTCCACATCTGGCTTTGGACATGGAGGGGGCCACGTAGTAAGGAATGCAGGCAGCCAACAGGAATTGACAGTGTCCCTGCTCAGAACCAAGAGACAAACAGGGAACACAGGTCTACAACCGCACAGGACTGAATTCGAGCACAACCACGTGGCTTGGAAGACGAAGGGAAAGCAGGATGGCTGACACATGGACGGTAGCTTTGCAAGATCCTGAGCAGAAAACGCAGTCATGCTGTGCCCGGGCTTCTGACCACAGAGCTGTGAGCTGACCTACGGGTGCTGTTTTAAGCTTCTCAGTTTGTGCTCATTGTTGCACGGCAACAGAAAACTAACATAGTTAGGAAGCAGACACCAGAGTCAGAGTAAATGGGAGACTCTGGAGGGCTCTCGTTTGGTTAAAAGGAGTGGCCACCACTTGATGCCAGCTTCTTGTTGCATGTGAAAATAGGGACTCAGTGCTGGCAGATCTGTATGCTCTAGAGAAGCCAGGAATCTGGATTTCCGTATGAAACATCTCGAATTTTAATATGGGCAGTTCTTCACACACACACACACACACACACACACACACGCATGCATGCGCTTCAGGTCAAGAAAACCATATTCATGCCCTGAATCTGTAGAATGCCAGTTTGCTACCTATGCCCTTAAATTTCTCATTTGTGCTGCTATGTTTCCTTAGAGTTAAAATTTCGATTTTCTTTTCTAGATCATTCACTGCCAAGTAAAATTCAAGATGTGACTTTGAGAAAAGCTTCGTTATTACTTCCTGTTGGTATTTATTGACAGCTCTCTTTGCTTAGAGGTGCGTTTTTATTTCCTTTGATTAAATGTCAATGAAGAAAAGATGTCTCAGAGAATCCAACCCTTCTCTCCATCATACTTTAGTTTCAAGAGTTTTTACCTAAAATGGAATGTGTGGATGCGTAGAGTGCAATAATGCCTCTAAAGGGTCCGCTGTCCTTTCAGATTAACCTGAAAAGCACTGAAGTTCTTTCTGTTTTAGAACCTTTGTGAGGCTGGCATTTGTTATTAAAGTAGCTTTTCACAGTTTTATTATTTACTACTTGTAAATAATATGATTTACTCGTAATATCATTATTTATTATTATATGCTGCCACCTAGTGAAATAGCAGAAGGGCTGTGCTGGTGATTTCAGATTTTGTGCTTTTTTGTAGCTGAATTTTGATGAGTATTGGGATTCTCCCAAATTATAGAACGCTTTAGAGTGAAAACACTGGTATAGGTTAGACTTCCCAGGAAACAGAGGGTCTATATAATGTGTACATTTTTGGTCTTTTTTTTTTAAAACAGATATAATTACTCAGATTCTTGGAGGTCAAAAATAAAATTCAAAGGCATGTGATATGTTTACAATGTTTTATCCTTACGTATAAGTTACTATGTTTTGAGAGTTGTCATGTTTCATTTCTTAGAGATGTAGAGTTCACAAAAAAGGGAATTTCCTGGGAAAACAAGTCATCGTTCATTTTGAGTGTTTAAAGAAAACTTTTCCTGCTCCACCAGGCTCCACCCTAGTAAGTAAATTCTCACATCCCTGCCCCTCCCATCATTCCCCTTCACTGCACCATCTTGTGCCCAGTTCTGGGGATTTGTCTGTTTACTTTCTCAGCAAAGTACTTAACATCTGAAATTTCCAACATGTGAAAAGTAGGTCACCTATTGCAATAAGATTCACAGATTCATAGCATTCCCTCTGCTAGAAATAACCTCAGACTTAAAAAAAAAAAAAGTACCTCCCTCTCTTTATAGACAAAACACCCACCCAGATGGGCCGTGTGGTGTTCTCTGGGCTCAGAGCTTCTCCACGGTGGAGCTGAGATGAGGCTGAAGTGTCTTAATGGCCATTGAGTGTCCTAGACACTAGGACGTGCTCCTTGTCCTGAAAAGAGAGTTCGATAGGGCTGAGCTGGGATGGAGAGGAGATGCCATTCAATAGCAGGGGTTGGGGGGACCCCAGTCAGAAGAGGGAGCCTCAGCTCTGGAGCGTGTGGGATGGTCTGCAGCCAATGAAGAAGTGTTTATCAGCAAACTCTTATTCACCCAGCCTGTGGGGCCTCACCCCGTGCCTGTTCAGGTCATGCAGGGCAAGGAGAGACAAGACTGAGATGATTGGTGTGCGTCCACCCTTCCTCATCAGAGGGGCTGGCGGAAGCAGAGGAGTGCTGAACTCAGGGGCAGACAGCTGGCTTGAATGGGGTTGAGCCTGAACCTTGACTCAATGGGGTTGAGTCAATCCTCCTTGACTCTCCAAACACCTTTTTCTATATACGCCAAGAGAAAAAAAAAGCTGCTATAGCAATATTATTATACTATCACTAGTCATTAATGCTTGCTCATTATTAATCAACCTAATTATTACTAGTAATTGTTAATCATCGATATTAGCTTAATTGCATGTTAATAATTAATATACTATTACTAGTTATTAACTGTTACTAATTAATTATTAATTCACCTAATTATTATTAGTAATTATTAATATTGGCTTAACTGTATGTTAATAATTAGTATTAGCTTTTTCATAGCAGTAAAATCAATGTTAGAGACAAGGAAGATCACCACATAAACAAAAACAACCCACCAGGAAAACTGAACAGTTCTGAACTCATCTGCGTCTAACAGCATTGTTTTCAAAATATTTTTAAAAACCTTTTAAGGAGAACTGGGTATATTTCTACTAATGGCAAGAAAGCATATCTTTTTCAGAATCTGCTAAGTAAGGCAGACAGTATTTTTTAAAAGGATTTAGAAAATCTGAACAATACAACAAAATGGGCATAATAGAATCACCTGTTCCCATCAGTTAGAGAGTAAATACATACAGAGCCACAGAAATGTCTCAGCAAACACCTGAAAACAAATATACTATAGATAATGTTGTCCTGCTAAAATGTACTCAAACTAGCACCCATACTACAAATAATCCCCACAGTTTTAAAAAAAACCCACAGTGATCAATTAACAAAATGTATCTTAAAAACAAAGCATAATAAAAATTCTAAAATATTTAGAACTGAATAACAATAAAAACCCTACAAATAAAGATAATGGGGTTTAGTGATTGCAATATTTTCAATTTATGGAGTTAATACATTGTTAGACAAAAGAAGATGTAAAATTACAAAAAAAAAAGATTGAATTCAAGAAATTAGAAAAAGAATGACAAAGTAAACTCACAGCAAGAGAAAAAGGTGATACTAAAGATAAGAGCAGAAATAAATTAAATAGGAAGCAGAAAATAATAATCAGCAAACATTAAAACTAGTTCTTTGAAAAGGCTAACAAAATAGATAAACTTTCAGCAATGGTGATTGATATTAATATCGAGGTAAATGATAATTATTACTAGGAATGAAAAAGAAATCACAACTGCAGATACAGAAGAGATTACAAATATTTCAAGAGAATATTGTGAACAATTTTATGCCAATAAACTTGGAACTAGTTTATTAAACATGTAGAAAAATGAAGAGTACCAAAAATGACTCAAGAGGACATGGAAAACCTGAAAAGTCCTCTTAACTTTGAAGAAATTTAATCAATGTTCACACACACACACATGTGTGCATGTGCACGCACGCATGTATGCACACACGTGTGCCCTCCATCACACACTTGGATCAGACTAGTTTCAAGATTCAGTCAGTCAGATTGTGAAGGAAGTCTATTCACTAGCTTATGCAAATTGTTCCGGTGATTGAGAAAGACAGAAAGCTTGTAAATTCACTTTACAAAGCTGGTTTCCCCTCAAAACAAAACAAGGACAATAGGAGAAATAAAAATATAGAGCGATCTTCTTTAAGAATATATACTTTTAAAGTTTGAAATAAAGCATTAATACATGTAATTCAGCATTGTATACGTGTGAGCAAATTTGGTAGTTAAGGAAGAAGAAAGTATAAAAAGCTGGGAAATAAAAACTGCTAATTTGTACCAGTTTAAATTTAGCAACATTGCTGAAGACGTGATCACTGAGATGGATTTCTTTTTCTTGTCTTATCCTCCTTTTCCATCTTTTAGGAGACTTTTTATTCATAAACGTTATTAATCTTGAATTTGTCTCTGTCCATCATTTCACTATCATAGAGGATAGATCTCCCATTCATTCATACATTCAACAAACATAAGTTTTCTCCTAAGTTCCAGGCACTGTGCTGGCTCCAAATAGCTTCCCCCATCCTCTCCATCTATTGAAACCACCCATTCTTTAAGGTCCAACTCAAATCTCAAATTTTACCAATATGGAGTAGATTAAAAGTGAGTAAGAGGCAATGTTTTCCTTCCATGAACTTCTGCATAGCTGGAGGGCAGGGAGAGACAAGTCGAATTTTTTAAATTTTACAATAAAAAAGGAAAGTAAAGAACTCCTAGGGCTTCCCTGGTGGCACAGTGGTTGAGAGTCCGCCTGCCGATGCAGGGGACACGGGTTCATGCCCCGGTCCGGGAAGATCCCACATGCCGCGGAGCGGCTGGGCCCGTGAGCCATGGCCGCTGGGCCTGCGCATCTGGAGCCTGTGCTCCGCAATGGGAGAGGCCACAACAGTGACAGGCCCGCGTACCGCGAAGAAAAAAAAAGAACACCTATAAGAGAAATACAGTCCTTGAGGACTGAGGGAATTTTTATTTTTTTGTATATTTCTGCGTTACTTTTATTTTTTATATTATTTAAAAAACTCAAACCCAAAGAGCAGAAAGCAAAAAATCCAAACAAGCAAACCACATGGTACCATGGGGATTTGGTGATTCAGATAAGGGGCAGATTTTATTTTTGGGACAAGGAGGCATAGGGAAAAGCTTGGAATGGGTTTTGTTTGATGTGGGCCTTTTTAGGTTGGATACAATGAGAATAGATAAAAGATTACCATGGCCATATATTCCTGCTTACCTCTGAACATGGGAAGGTTTCTTTTCCACGGAGCTCAATAAACATCTAATCATGTTCTGTTTTGGTTCATTTTTTAACTATACATTTAATCTCTGTGAATAGATTAGAGAAAAAATTATGGGAGAAAAAGAAGGGAGAAGGGGGATGACGATTGTCACTGTGTTTCAACTGAGAAGCAGACAGAGTAGTAGGACTGAAAGAAAACTTCTATCTCCTGTAATCCTGAAGACTTAAAAATTTTTTTTTGAGCTGTTCCTGAACAAGTATTTATCCAGCCCCCATTGAATGGGAGGCCCTGCCCTGGGTGCTGGAGCTAAAATGATGAATTGGAGATCTTGTCCCTGTCTTCAGAAGAAGGAAGGCCAGGTTGGCACCCGACAATATCTAAATTTCCTCCTGCTCAAGCCCTAAATTAACCTCTGCCCCATCCCTCTCAGCTGGGAGGGTGATGGTGATTTCATTCTACAGAAATAACCCTGCTCGGTAAGCGTTTTAAGGAGAGACGTCATTATCCCTCCCCTTCTCCCATTATGGCAGCGCTGAGACTTCAGAATGTCGGCTACCTGGCATCTTTTGCTAGCAGGGTGTGAGGTGCTCAGTGCTAAAATTGTGGAGGAAGACCCACGCCAACCACTGAAACTCACTGGGCACAGCCTGGTAAGTGCTACTGAATGTCTCCAGAGCCTTGTGCTGGTGGGAAGTGTCTCCAATCCAGAAGCTCCTTGTGAATGGGCTTCATCCATGCTTGCCTGCCTCAATGTCAGGGACTACTTCCCTGCCCCAGCAGAGGTTTCCCTCCTGGAAGCTTGCCACGGCACAGCCTCAACGGTGGCCCTGTTTCTGAGCAGCCCTGGCTTTGGCTGAGAGATGTCCCCATCCTCTATTCCAAAGTCTCTTCTCACTCAGTGCGCTGTACTTAAATTCCATGGCACAGGCTAGCGTCAGAGACAACTTATCTCTGAGGCTGTGGGGAGCTAACGAGCTTTCATCTAAGGGCCTAACCAGAGTCTTTTCGGGGACTGCATCGCTGGTGAGCCAGCAGCCAATCACCTAAGATTAGGGACTGCTGGGGAATGACACCACCACTTGTGTTCTCTACAGGACTTGGTGACTGGACCACCAGTCAGATGGGGATCAGAATATGACTGTGCAAGGCCAGCCTCTATTCACCCACCACTGTTTCTCTGACTCAGACCTGCCCTGAAATATGCCTGTGCCTTGATTATCTCCACCACCATCACAGCTCAAGCAAGACATCTCTAGGCAGCAGGAAGTTCTGAAGGCAAAGCACAGTGTATGATGGAGTCTGGGATTGAGATCCATAGACTTTTTGATTTCCTGTTCTTATTGGCAGCTGGGAGCTCCAGCATCTCATTCAGAGTACGGATTGTCCCACTATTTTCAAATCCAGAACTGTGTAGAGGGTTAAACTTAGTATGACACTGGTGGCCTGTCAAATACCTAGTGGATCCAGCTGCTGGGAGCTGGTTCAAGTTAACGCGCATCCGATTGGCTGCCTTTGGAGAGCTTAACAAAGCGCTCTAGATGGGGCTGGGGAGTAATCCCATCCCAGTCCTGGGGAAGGACCAGGAGGCAGAGCAGCGGAAGCAGGTACTGATCAAGGTCTTCTAGGAGAAGTGAGATGAGGGGGAGAGGTAAGAACATCTCCTTGGACCGAGGGTTCCTTGGAAGCCATCTAAGAAGCCCATCAGGGACCATGGGGAGACTTGGGGTCCTGGACTGGGGACTTTGCTGTCAGGCAAGCACTTGCTTGTTTCCCAGGACTTGCTTTCCTGAGCCAGTGGGGCCTGTGAGAGCAAAGGTTCATAATTCCTCACCTCTGCAATTTAAGTTTTTGGCAGGGCGTGAGTGACCGCCTGGAGGAATGGTCAGACATAGCCGCATACTCTCATAGTTACTATCTTTTGGTATTTAGTAAGTGAATCCCTTTCTAACTGGAACAAAGGCAATCAAACCTATCTACAATACATACGGCAGGCTCTAAAGGAGAAATTCTAGGAATAAAACCCCCCAGCTTGAATAGTGGCAATATCGTGGGAATATTTGCAGCCCCAGGGGGACTTCTTTGGATGCTACGTAACTCCTTGTACACAGATGTCAAGTCAGTGTATTGAATCACAATTTTTAAAATCTGACTTGCTTACCCACATAAGCTCTTTTTCAGAGGTCTTCATAATCACATTTTACGTGCTTACAGGGCTTGCTGGGGTCAGGCTCTGCTCTATGCATTCCACACATATAATTCATTCATTCTCCTAGCAATCCTGGGAGGAATGCATACTGCTCTCTGAATTTTCCTTGTAAGCAATTTGCCCAAGGTCATGCAGCTATGAAGTGGAGGAAGTGAGGATCACACCCACATGGTCTGGGTTTGGAGCTTGGTTATTAACCACCACCTCCACTTCTGATGATGATGTCATCTACTCACAGGATATTTCCAAATTTAAACTGACCACAAGGAGTCTTAAGAAACAGCCCCAATTTACTGCATAATCTTTGCCTTCTTCCCCACCGCCGTCCATTGGATGCTGTGAAGATTTGACTTAAATTTCTTAGGATAAGTGTATCTGTTAGGGTTCTTTTTTGGCTAAGATCATATAAAAGGAGAATTTGTTAGAGGGCTGTTGTGTGGATCAGGGAATGAGAGGGAAGCTGGAGAATCTGGCCTAAAAACAGGATGTGGGGGGAGCCACAAACAGAAATCCTGTCTGCTATGGAGGACAGGCAGCAGGGCAGTGCTGCTGGAATAATGGACTCCATTGTTATGAGTCTTGGGAAAAGGAATGAATTGTCCAAGCTTGGGTTCTTTGCCCTCCCAGTGGGTGTACAGAATGGGGAGAGAAAGGTTTTGATGGAAGGAGTCTTTGGGTACGTCCACCCCGAGGTAGAAAGTGTGGGACTTTAGTTGTGGCAGGAAGGAGCTTCTGCTTTCCTAGAGCATGAAATGGGCAAGGGTAAGTATGAATGGGGCAGAGGATGAAGTGAGAAGGCGACATATTTGAAAATGATTATAACCGGACAAGCAGGTGGTAATGTAAGACTTAAACTTGGGTAGCAAAAGAGAGACTGGGGAGAAAAAAAATAGATTTAAAAGGATGACTTACCAGCAGTTTTCTTCCTCGTTGTCCTCTTTTTTTCTTCATGTTCTGAGCCATCACCTCCTGCCCCAAGTATATTTAGACAACTCTGAGAATTCTAGCTTGTCTATTTCCACGTCTATCTTCTGGCCTGAAAACCTTCAACTGAGGACCATTTTTCTTAAGTCCTAAATCTCATCTTAGTATGATTTTGTTCCCCAGTATTTTCAATCCCAAGTCATTGTGCTTTTACTAGAGACTGCAGCAAGTATAGTTTATCTTTTGAACAGAAATGTAGTTTCAGAAGCGTACCATTCTCCTTGATTATAAGCAAAATCAAACTTAATATTAGTTTGGATTTATTTTACTGTTCATATTATTTACTTTCTGAAAACAGACTAACCCCAATTAGCATTGTGAGTTGTCTGCCCTGTAATGACCAGAGATTCCATTCTATTACATTACTGAAATCATTTGCATAGTAATTATGGCTTAGCTGTATTGGTAAGTGGAATTGTTTCCCTTCTGGTAATGTTGTATGATGGTCTCTCATCAATCACATGGAAAACCTTACCAGATGGCAGAATTAAGGAAGTATAGTAATATACTCCCACTAAACTCATGGTCATTTGTGGTTCAAAATCAATGTTTCAGTCTGCTCCACTGTCTTCCCTCTAATGTGTTTTAGTTTCTAAACCACTCATGCAACAGAAAAACAAATTAAGTTGCAAATGTGATTGGCTAGGGAAATTTTAAAAATTCAGTACTGCAAATTACCCATCTTGTCCTCACCTCTCTGTATTTCTCCCTCCTCCATTATTATAAATGAAGCCTGAAAGCAAATCTCACAGGCTATCAAGGCAATTGAGACATATTTGTCCATGTGTGTATATCTATGTCTCTGTGTGTGTGTGTGTATGTGTATAATCTGAGTTTGCATAACAAAACAAAACAAAACTGGAACTTAGTCTTCACCTTACAAAATGATTCATTTAAAAAATGTCTTTGAATCCGAAGTGTCCTGGGTACAATTAAAATATTATTTAATCTCTAGAGTTTTAATTTTTTTAGAAAGATTAATTCTACAAAACAATCTAAATTGATGTACACACACGACATGCATGTGCACACATGAACTCACGGAGGCATATACATCACCTAAACATTATCTGGGGCAAGATGGTACGATGGAAAGAAAGCAGGCAAGGAGCCAGGCAGAGCCGGTCCGTTCTCGGCTATGATTGCATGGAAGTCATTCTATTTGAGCACTAGTTTCCTCATCTGTGAAATAGCAGTAATAATAACATATCCGTATTACTTGGGATACAGGTTGAACATCTTAGCAGAGATCCCAACATAAGACAGAGGGATGTTATACCCCTCACATTAACAGCCAAAGTCAGTGACTCAGACTCCTTTATCTTCCTGCTACCCATTTCTGTGGAGGGGGGAGGTACCCTTGTCTACAAGATCCAAGATAGGTCACCACCACATCTACATTCCAGCCTGTAGGGAAAGGAAAAAGGGAAGGGGAGGGTCTTCCCCTAGCTCTTAAGAGCCTGCCTGGAAGTTGCACAATAACTTCTGTTCACACTCATTGGAGAGAACTTAGTTACGTAGCCTCATCTAGCTGCAAGGGGAGTGGGGCGTTAGCATCTTTACTTTGGTTGTCCATGTGCTAGGGAGGGTTCTGCTACTTAAGGAAGAAGGGGGAATGGATATTGGGGGATGACTAGCAGTCTGCCATCCCATGTCACATGATAACCAGGAAAATCAAATGAGATCATAATACCCAGAAAAATCCACATTCACAAATAATAAATCCCTTTGTACACCTGTATTTATAATAGCACTGTTACAATAGCAAAAATGTGGAAGCAACCCAAGTGTTCATTAATGAGTGAATGGATAAATAAAACACGGTAAATAAATGCAATAGAATATTATTCAGCCTTAAAAAGGTAGGTCATTCTGACAGATGCTGCAATATGGAAGAACGCCGAGGACATTATGCTAAATGAATTGTTAGTCACAAAAAGAAAAATACTGTATGACTTCACTTATGTGAGTTACTTAGAATAGTCAAAATCCTAAGATGGAAAATAGCATGGTGGTTGCTAGTTTTGCAAAGTTTCAGTTTTGCAAGATGAGTCCAGCAGGCAAATTATCAGCCCCCACTACACATCAAGAAGTGTCCTTTCTTTACGGGGGGGAAATAGGGACAATACTTTCTCTTATAATAATTTAACTGAGATAGTACATGTAAAGTGCACTGTGTAGTACCTGGGATATAGTACGTTCTCAATGCAAATTAGCTGCTATCTTTAATATTATTATGAATGGGCTTTTTGCAGCCTTGTCCAAATCCACCAGAGTCATATTATCCTTGTTTTACCCATCTCTGGTCACTTGAAGACTTTAGACCACTGCCAGTCTTGGAAATGTGCATTAGTCAGCTCAGGCTGCCATAACAAAATTCCACATACTGGGTGGCTTATCCAGAAATCTTTGTTCTCATAGTTCTGGAGGCTAGAAGTTCAATATCAGGGTGATAGTCGGGCTGGTTTCTGGTGAGGCCTCTCTTCCTGGCTTGCAGACAGCCACTGTCTTGCTGTGTCCTCCCATGACCTTTCTTCTTGGAGAGAGAGAGAGATCACTGGTGTCACTTCCTCTTCTTACAGAAAACCAGTCCTTTTGGAGTAAGGTCCCACCCTTATGATCTTGTCTAAGTTTAATTATCTCCTTAAAGGCTCTATCATTAAATAGAGTCACATTGGGGATTAGGGATTCAACATATGAATTTGCATGTGTGTGTGTGTGTGTGTGCGTGTGTGTGTGTTGCAGAGATGCAGGACACAGTTCAGTCCATAACGAGAGGTCTACTCAGACTTCCAGGTATATTTCCTTCTTGTTCAAGCCAGTTCCAGTTGGAGCCTACTGTTACTTGCAGTCAAAACCCTCCTAAGTGATACAACTATCACATTAAAAAAAACCTTTTCCTGGGGGTTAATATAACCCCCTAAAATTGTATGCAGATTTTTGTGCTTATGTACATTTTCAGAGCTACCATCAGATTATAAATGGACCTCTGATCCTCAAAAGAGTAAAAGCCGCTGACAGACTGTTACAAACTTGCTGAGCAAATACGCAGTCATCTATTTCACTTTGATCCATCCACACCAGGACCTGCGATCTCCCTTCAGGCGCAGGCAAGGAATGTAAATGAGTGAAGCCAGCAAAATGTGAAGTAAAAGGCAGTGATGATGATATTTGGAACCTGGAGAGCTCATGCCCCCTCTACATCCAGTGAGAGAATCACTCCTCAAATCCAGACAAGCGTCCCATGTGGAAGGCAGTAATTTGGATTATTGTACAAAATTCTCCAATTATTTAAAATATTGTTTGGGCAAACAAATGGTCATAGTGCTTAACCGTAATCCTTGGGCTTTCCCATTTCAAACACTGGTGTAAACATTTTTAGAGGAACTTTGGGACCAGGTAATGATAACTCCATAAATAAAAGTCACAGAATGTGGCCATATTAATAAATCACTGTAGAAACTCCTTGTCTTAATCTTCTTGTGCCCCAGCAACCAGAGTGGTGTTTGACTTAGAGTGTATGCTCAGAAAGGTTTTCTTAACGAATGAATAAATTAGTGAATCCCTAAGTACTCAAAAGTCAAGGCATTATTTGTATTCATTATCCCCAGTGCTGTTTCTTATTTGTGTTTTAGGGAGCTCACAAAATGAAAACATAACTATACCAATCTAACTCCTTATCTGTGGATGGCAGACATGGCAAGATCCCTGGTCCTTAACCACATCACTGACCCACTGAGTGTACTATAGCTCAGTTCTTTGCCTGTCCATGGGCCTCCATGTATATTTCCTTCTTATTTAAGCCGTTGTGTTTGGTCCTCAGCTATTTACAGCTAAACCCCTCCTAAGTTTCTGCCACAACCACTCAACTCTGCTATTGTAGTGACAGCAGCCGTGACAGTATGTAAATAAATGGATGTGCTGTAATCCCTATATATGTCAAAGATGAAATAAGAATTCCAGTTCCAAGTCTCTTTGTTTTCTTTGGCCTATTATTCAACAATAATTTTGAAAATGATATTTATATATATTCCTTTAGACTGGAAGTTAGGAATCTTAGCTTCTAGTCCTGGATTTCTGACAATCTGTCTTGTGATCTTGGACAAGTCTTTTTGCCTCTCAAGACCTCAGTTTCTGTACCTGCAAATTGAATGAGTTGCAAAAGAAGACCTCAGAGATTTTTTCTAATACCCAATCCCTGTTTATTTATTTTCTCTTCTTCACTAGAGAGTGAGTTCATGGAGGGCAGAGACCACATCTGCCTTGTTCACCATTTTATCCCAACAATGAGTACCAGTGGCATAGAACCCAGCAGGCACCCAGCTAAATCTTGTTTAAGGCATAAATGAACTTCAACTCCAGGTCTGTTTGCTACAGTGGCCGTTTTTTCCTCCATCAACTAGTCTCTAAATTCCCTTCATTCTTTTGTTTCCATGGTATTCCTACAGAATAATGATGGAGCCAGAATTGGTGTCAGAATTGGTTCTTTTCTATTTATAGCTTGGATAACTACTCTGAGCTTCAGTTTTCTTATCTCCAAATTAATAAAACTATTTCCACTTCATAGAGTTACAATATTGAGTAAGTTTAATAGTGAATATGAAAATGCTTTAGTAAACTGAAAAAATATATAGAAATATGAGTTATGGTTATAATGATGTTGATTAATGTAAAGTTCTTGGCATGAACAGTGAGTTCGAGGTTTAATTTAATTTTATATCTATTCATAATAAGCATCTTGAATTATTACTGAGAGGTAATGATGGCAACAATCTTCCTTAAATAAAAAATGGTTGCTTCTCAGGCAAAATGTGAACACTTAAGGCTATAAATAAATTATTCCTTTTTACAGTCATAAAATATTAAGGAGAATCACTAATAATATTTTTAATTCAGAACAATTGAAAGACAATGAAAAATTCTAGGCTAGGTTCTGGAAAATTAAAGAGAAAGAAAAATCAGTTATGTTACAACAAGAGAAGTAATAGTACAAAATTAAACATTATGAAAAACTTAGTATATTTTAAAAGCCATTGGCAATAATTCAATTCAATTGATGAATAATGATGTAAGTGACCTTCATAGGAGGTCCTGCTAATGTTTCAGATATTAAAAAAAATCTATAAAAGGATATGTATATATTGTTAACAAATGAAAAAACAGAAGGAAAAAAATAGTAAATCTAAAAAATCTTTTAGATAAGATTGTGAACTTCACAAAATGCAGAGAATGATGTCACTAAACTGTAAAAAGAAAAGATTTGAATACAGGTGTAAAAATTTGGGCTGTATCACAGAGATATTTGTTTAAGCCAAAAGAGGGAGAAAATGTAGCTTGACTTATTAAGATGACTTTTACTATCAGGATGTCTTTATTACAAGGAAGAAATGATATACACACATTTTATTTACATATAATTTGCAAATGGAGGGGGCATCAAGGTTGGGTATATCCAAATTAATAAACTAGGTTATCTGTGAAAGGTTCATACAATGAAATTTCTTATGTTGAATCTCATTTTCAGTGCTCTCCATTATATAATTGGAGACTCATTTTGATTAAAGGACAATAGTTCATTCAACAAATACTTATTCGTTTCCCACAGTTTGCTGGGAACAGTCCTAGATATAGGGATACAACAGCAAGCAAGATGGTGGGGACTTGCTTTCCTACAGCATCTTGTCTCATTTATTCATTCATTTGGCCAATTCACACTGGATGCCTAGTCTTTCCCAGGCCCTGACGTTCAAAGGAGAAAAAGTCAGCCACAGTCCTAGCCTTCTTGACACTTAACAGATTAGTGAGAGCCAGCAGTAGCCATCAACTATACTCACTTCCTACCAGGCACTATGTGCCACGCACTATGTGAAATAAATTACTTTTTATAATTCTCACAATACTGTGTTGTTGATATCATGTGACAGATGAGGAAACCAAGGCTCAGAAGTGGAGAAACAACTTACCCAAGGTCATACAGCCAATAAGTGACAGACCTCGGGTTTGAACCCAAATCTCATTGACTCAAAGTGTACACTCTTATCTACTCTGCTATCCTACTTCTTGTTGCTGGAACTATTTCTGGGAAACAACAAGAAGAATGGAGAACCATGGTGGCTGATGTAGTTGTTGTCTAAGATGTAATTCAGTAAATTGACAGGGGAAGAAGTGAGAGGGAAGGCAAAGAATTTGTCTTCGGGGTCTAACATTTATTGAACATCTGTTAGCTTCAGAGTGATTTACATACAGGATCTGGTTTAATTCTTTCAATATCCTTATGAATCGGGTAATCTCATTTATAGATCTGGAATTGATTGTTTCAGGTAGAAATGCTTTTAACTAAAGAATTCTGAAAAACTGCCTGTTGTTGATGAAATTAAGAGGTGTTTGTTTTCCTCTCATAAGTTTGGTATTGACTCAAGAGTTCAACAGTGTCAGGATGGCATCTGTGCTGTTCTTTTGTCCTTTTCCTCGTGAGTGCAAGATGGCTGCCATAGCTGTATTCAAGGCAAGAGGAAGGACAAAGAGGTGGTGGTACGTTCATTGTTTTTTTTTTTAATTGGAGGAGTAGAATATTCTCCAGAAGTCCCCACCCTCCCAGCCCCAGAAGACTTCTATTTACATGCCAGAACATTCTCAGGTGGCTACATCAAGCTGCAAGGTAAGTTAGGAAAGTGAGCACTTAGCTTTCCAACCTTTGCATTGAAAGATGAAAAAAGAGGAGATGAAAATAAACACTGAATGGTCTAGAGAAGAGGGTTTGCCAGAGTGTACCAGAGAGGCTGAGTAACTTATGCAATGTCACACAGCCATTCAAACTCCTGCTGACATCCAAAGTGTATGCTTTCACCTAATCACTGATCCTGGTCAGACTCTCCTAACGATTCATGGCAATGCCTTATGGGGAAATTAATAGACAAGACAAACCCAATAGCCATTCATTCCATAGCCGTGGAGTTGCCTTTATGAAGTTCTCCATGAAGCGACCATGAGAGGAGGTGTAGCACCTAGTTTTAGACACAAGAAGCATGGGAGCATCCACCTCTCCAAGGTGTCCACCCCTCATGAAGTTCTCCCTGGTCAGTAACTGGTTTTCCAAGCCAAGATGAAGGTTGTTAGACTAGAGAAGAGAGGAAGCTTAGGTAGAAAAGAATAGCTAACACTTATAGAGCACTTAGCATCAGGCGCTATTCTAAGAGTTTTATATTGTGTCTCATTTAATCCTGATAGAAACTGTCATTTTTCCATTTTTTAGAAAAGGAAAAAGAGACACAGACCTCTCAGAGTCAGACAGCTGTACATGGTGGAGCTGAAATTCCACCCACCATCTTAGCCACTGTGATTTAATTGCTTGATGTTGCCCACACGGGGTAGTGGCAGAGCATCTGAGAAACTGTACCTGTCATGGAGACTGTCTCCTCCAGCTTCTAACCAGGTCCCGAAGCTCCTTCAACAGCAGACAAATTGGGTCATGTCCCAGTTGTAATAAGTTATATTCCCTTTTAGTTAATTAAATTTATTTAATTCTCAAGGCAACCCTAGAAGTAGGTCTGATGGGAGTCATGATCATCTGAGTAAAATTAAGTCAGTTTTACAGGATCACACAGGTAGTAAGCACTGAGAGAGGATGGCAACTCAGGTCATGTGATTCTAGGTCCAGTGCAATTTGTACTCAGCACAGCAACCAATGGTTCTAAAGATTAAATGCAAATGCACATGTGGAGAGTCACTGCAGACAAGTAAAAGTGATCCATATCAAAGCAGGAGTGAGGGAAAGACTGGACACCAAGTCTAAGAAAGAGAAGGGAAATAAGGTGGCAGAGGGAGGGATGCTGGGGATGCCAAAGACAGACTTTCCCAGTTTCTAACTTTGGCTGGAAAAAAATATCAACAGTTGCCTGCATGGGGGTTGGTACGTGTGTCCCACCACCTTCCACCTTGCATATGCATGGCAGACATAATCAATCGATAGTGCCGGGATCCCAGTATTGTTCTTGACACGATGCTTCAGGCAAACACTACCATTTAAATGTCCGAATGAAATCACACCTAGATGCCATCCCTGCTTTGAAGAGTCAAAAACTAAAATCTGCAGGTTCTTGGTCAAGAAAAGAAGCAGAATGATAGAAATCTTGGTTAAGAACCAGGTATATCCTGAGAGTATTTGAGCATTTTACTAAAATATCTAAGCCTCAGTTTCCTCATTTATAAAATGAGGATAATTGGACTTACTTCAGAGGGCTGTTGAAGGATTTAAAACCATAATCCCTACCCAGCATTTGGTGGGTTCCTGTTTTTTATCATTGTTATCAGTTCTAGTTGAGGGGTGACTACTGCTTCCTTACAAAATCTGTAAGTACCAATGTAAGGAAAAGACAGAATCTAGTCTCTAGTTTGGTTCTCAACATAGAACTAAATTGATTGATTCATTCATTCATTCAAGAGTTACTGAGTGCATGCAGTGTCACAGCCGTCTTGCTAAACATGGGAAATGCAATTGTGAACAGACAGTGGGGTTTGACATCTTTCCTACAGTCAGCCTCTTGAGGGATGTAAGTGTGTAGCAGTACTGATTGGGGTTTTTCTTTACCCTCTATGGTTGGTGACTAGGACCCAAGGCTGAACACAAAGAGGTACAGAGTATATACCTCGTTCTAAAGAGAGCTGCCAACCATTGATGGGGTTTGACGACTCCTGCCAGGGGTTATGTAGAGGTGGGCAAAACTGGCCTTACCACTATTAGCTATGCTTCACCCGTTCACCTAAGTCAAGGGCTGTTGGTCCTGTAGGGAGGAGAGGGATACTTCCCTTTTCCAGAATCCCAGCCAGAGAATGCTCCTGGAAAGCCTCATGTAGGGATTGGAGATGTCTGCAGTAAGGGCAGATTGCCACCTTGCTCTCCTGCTGGTAGCTTGCTGAGGGCAACAGAACCCTGGTGCTGCTGTCTGAGTGGAGTGGAGAGTGGTGTAGAGACACAAATGATCAAAGAGCCTATTAACTGCTTTTTGCTTCTACATTCCTCAAGGCAGGAGACTTGCTGGAGCCCTTTGTTTCAGCAGGATAAGTACTTGGGAAGAAAAGAAGGAGAAGAATCCCTGACCGCATTTCTTCAGGGGTGACCCGGAGATTGTAGAAGTGATACCCACAGCTCTTCAGGCTCCACGTGAGGGAAACAGAAGTTAGAGGATGAGACAGGACAGAGGGGCTCACTAAGTGGTCACTAAGGGGACCCCTCACTCGGAAAGGGGGCTGGTTATCTCCTGGACACAACTCCCTTCCAAAGTGTCTCTCTTCCTCACTTTCCACTCACCTGGCAAGAGCAAGACCAAAAAGAGGGAGGGGAAGGCGGTGTGTGTTTTATGGCTGTGACCACGTTTCTCCTCCCACTTCCAGGGTTGTGAGGAAAGAGTGGACTATGCCCCCAACTTCTATCCTCATCCCTTATGCCTGAGTTGGATGGTGGTGAGGAGGGCGTAGAGAGGAGATAGGATTTAAAGAGTGTTTGAAGTTAGAAACTGGTTTAGAATTTAAACAACTGAATATGCCTAGAAAGTTATGTAATCTGTCCAAGATGTCCCTAAAAGATTTCAAAGGGCAATCTAATCAGTATAACCAAAGGCAATGATTGTAGAAAAGCAGATGTTTCAGGTTTCCATGTTTACATCCCATGGAAAGGCTACTTTTGGTAACTGGTGTATATCGAGTTGCTGCAAAACCAAGTATCACCTGTCAGTGGAGCTGTACACCATTTTCAGAACCGTATCATTTTGAGTTGAGAGGAACCTTGGAGCAGTGGATGCATCTCTTTGCTTTTGGGGATTATCTGGAACATTGTAAAAATATGGCTTCCTGGGTACCAGAATCTCAGAGGTTCCAATTCAGGAGGTCTGCGTGGGTCCCGATGTTGGACATACAGTCAGTGTTAGGCTGTGTTTGAGAACTGCTGTCCTCAGAAGGCTTCTAGTTCACCTGGGGTGGCCAGTGAGAGATCTGCCACCAACTCTGCCTGATGAGTTTACTAGTCTCTTGGAGAGGCAGAATTTGTTAGTTATGTCTTTTCATGAGACCAACGCCATCCTCAGAAACTTGATGTGCTCATTTTTAGGTTCCTATAAGTTGGGGCTGCCTCTTTTGATGAAACCATAACTTTAGTGTTTTGGATAATAGCAAAAGAAAATGCAAGACTCTAGAGACTGAGAACAGCCAAGGAATTTTGTCCTTTTAGTCCTTGTTAAATAAAACTTTTGACTCTGTTTTGTCTCTTCCTTCTCCAGATGATGGTGTAGGACAGACCAGAAGATGTTTTTGTTTCTACCTGGCTAGGGCTTTCAGGGCAAAGAAATCTAGGTCCTTGGTTGAAACCTAGAAGCCCTCTGAAGACAGCCTGGGAAGTTAAAAGATGGTTGAAAAACCAGAGACCTCAGGAGGCTTCTCTCTCCACGTGTTTACATCTCCTCTATCCCCTGGAGACAATTATTTAAATTCTAAAGGGTAAAAATCCAGGAGCTTTCCCCTTCTTTTCCCAAAGGGAATACATATACATTAAGGAGACAGGTTTCTCTCCCTCTCTCTGGAAGGTAGGGGGCAATATGCATATACACTCCCAGATTCATATTTCAGGCTTCCTGCCCTGTGGTTGAGCACCTCGCTTTGTTTGTGCTGGTGAGGCTCTCATTGCATCACCCCAGAAGGGGGAAGGGTGGGGGCATGAGGAATGGACGCAGTTATTGCTATAAGTAAATAATAATGATTGCCTTGACCGGAAGCTTCATGTTTGCATTCAGGATAGCATAGGTATTAAAAACTTCTCAGCTGGAATTCTGAAGAGTGGTATATTTCACTCATTGATGGGGGCAAAGAGCAGATGTACAGCTGAGCCTTTTTGTACACAGTGATGTAGTGTCTGATGTAGGGATGAGATGGCAGAGTGAGGACATCTTCCTACTTTATTTTCTGTTTCAATCAACAAAGAAATAAAGGGCCCATAATGATATCTTATCACTATTGTCTCTTGCATTTGGGGGGGAGCATTTTATGTTTATTTGTCACATAGACCATATAGAGGTGTGTTGGTGTTTAACAACCAGCTCTCAGGTGGGGCGGGGTCTTGATTTGTAGTGTTTGCCAATATCTGTGGTGTAAATACTCCCACTATATTGATTGCAAGCTGTCAACGTATGTCAACCACCTTGCAAAATTCCTGAAAATGTAACAATAGGCTTTCCCAAGCTGGTATGAGCCAATTGTTCATTATCACTGGCATATGACTAAAACAAAACAAAACAACAAAACAAAACAAAACAGAATGAAACATATACATCAAAAGAGCAAGCAAGAAAGGAGAATCCCAACTAATATGTGTAGATGGTCCCCCTTCAAGAGTTAGAGTTTAATTGCTACACACTGTCCTCCCACCTCCCCCACCATCGAGAGTGGGCTACACTCAGTGACTTTTTGTAAAGAACAGCATAGGGCAAGGGAATAACAGCAACTTTACAGTGGAGAAACCTGGCAAACACTTAACCAAAACATGTCATGTGATATGATGTCATGTGAATGTCCTGCACCCTTTTATTTGTTGTAATGAGAAGAGTAATTTATATCTGTATGTTTGTTCAAAAACCCCATAACCTCAGGCTAATCATGAGAAAAAAACACCAGCCAACCTCAGGTTATGGGATATTCTATAGGATATCTGAATTTTTTAAGACTCTCAAGGTCATGACCACCAAGGAAAGACTGAGAAATTGTCACAGACCAGAGGAGATGAGGAAGATGTGGCAACTAAATGCAATATGGCACCCTGCGTTGGATCTGGGAACAATAAAGGATATTAATGAAAAAATGATGAAATCAGACAAAGTCTGGAGTTTAGTTAACAGCAAGGTACCAACGTCAACGTTTTGGTTTTGATGAATGTACCATGAAAATGTAAGGTGTTTCCAGTGAGTGAAACTGGCTGAAGGGTATACAGGAACTCTGTAATATCTTTGCAACTTTTCTGAAAATCTAAAATTATTGCAAAATCAAAAGGTTTATTGAGATTTTTAAAAATGTAGGCATTAGAGGGGAGGGAGGGATGAATAGGCAGAACACAGAGGATTTTTAGGGCAGTGAAACTATTCTGTATGATACTATAATGAAACATACATGTCATTATACATGTGTCCAAACCCACAGAACGTACAGCATCAAGAGTGAATCCTGGGACTTCCCTGGTGGCACAGTGGATAAGACTCTGTGCTTCCAAAGCAGGAGGCCCAGGCTAGATCCCTGGTCAGGGAACTAGATTCCTCATGCATGCCGCAACTAAGAGTTTGCACACCACAACTAAGGAGCCTGCCTGCAGCAACTAAGACCTGGTACAACAAAATAATAAATAAATAAATAAATAAATAATTTAAAATGTATAAGGAAATATCCAACATTAAAAACAAAGAGTGAATCCTAATGTAAACTACGGACTTTGGGTGTTAATGATGTATCCACAAAGGTTCATGGATTGTAACAAACGTGCCCCTCTGCAGGGGATGCTGAGAGTCGGGGCGGCTGAGGGGAGGGACAAGGGGCATATGGAAACTCTCTACTTTCTGCTCGATTTTTCTGTGAGACTAAAATTTCTCTAAAGATTAAAGTTTATTAAAAACAACCACAACGACAACCAGGTAAGCATGATTCCTAAATTGAAAGGGAGCTGAAGAGCCTTCTACGTATCCTTTCCTTATTGTAGGTAGATGGTCTATCTCTCAGAAAGGACCAGTGTTCTCGGTGTCCCTTTCCTGAGGCATGGTTTTTATTCATTTTGTTTTTGTTTTTCTTTTTTTGGTTTGTTTGTTTTGCTTTGCTTTTTTCCTTGAGAAGAGAAAACCATGCTTCTCAGAGCTCTCAGGCCATAGATAGAAGCTGTTTTTGGAGGCCTTTTACCACCCCTTCATTTTTTTGAAGTATAGTTGATGTACAATATTATACAAGTTACAGGTGTACAATGTAGTGATTCACAATTTTTAAAGCTTATACTCCACTTATAGTTATTATAAAATATTGGTTATATTCCCTGGGTTATATATATCCTTATATATATCCTTATATATCCTTATAATATATCCTTATAACTAATTTTATACCTAATAGTTTGTACTCCTTAATCCCCTACCCTTGTTTTGCCCCTCCCCCTTCCCTCTCCCCACTGGTGACCATTAGTTTGTTCTCTGTATCTGTGAGTCTGTAACCCCTTCATTTCTTGAAGTCAACTCTTCAAATCAGAAGAGCACTTGCTTCTCCTTGAATTCTTTCAGATGTTTTGAGAACATGTTCATTCTTTATCCAAGTAGAAACGTAGACATTAGGGCCGAATTGTGTGCTCACAATAAATCTCATGTTTCCATCAGATATATAAAACCAGCTTGATTTCAATCATTTCCAAAAGGTAACCTCATCTCTCTGTGAGCTACATAAATGTGAGAGAAAATCGGAACAAAATTTCTTGGAGATTTAGCTCTTTAAGTTTTCAGAGAAGCTAACAAAAATACAATGCACACTCATCTTCACTCCATGACAAGGAAACACTATTTCATGTTAAATTTGGTGAGAACTTCAACAATCCAACCCCTTGCTGGACAGGAAGACTGAGGCCCTGTGACAGGCCCTCAAGGTGGCCTGTTAGTGACAAAGGTAAGGCTCTGAGCATCTTGCCTCCTACCCCAGGGCCCCTGCCATTACAGCAGCTGTGCAAAGTGCATTAGAAGAGGAGGAGGAACAACGAAGTATCAACTGAATAAAGGCTGAAAAGAAAAACAAGTGTATCGATGGCCTCTTGCAAGCATCCTTTTATTTGCAACAATAACTGTGTCTGGAAAACCATCATTTATCAACGTCTTAACTTTTCTATAACTGCTTAGTCTTTCTTGAGCAAAAATCTTTAAGATATGTTTTAAAACTTTGGTTTTAGCTTTAACTACCTATCCATGTGCTACCATTGTGAGAATTGTGGAAGCTCCTTTTTTTTTCTTTCCTAAATCAGAAATAACTGATGAACTGATGGCTGGGCTGGGCTGTATATTGAGGTATCCAGAGAACAGCTCCAGGCAAAAGATGATTCTGACTAGATGGCAAATCAACATAGACTGTGTCTCTCTCCCTTGAAAGCATCCTTTGAAATGGATGAAGCAATAGAGAAGGTGGTGGGTCTGAGATGTGAGTAAAACTGATCGACTGCCACAGAAAAAACAGTGGCTGGGTCACAATGTGGAAGAAAACCACAGCTCAGAATAGAGAGAGTGGTCACTGGAGATGGAGGACACTCTCTTGTGTTGTTCATTTCTTTCTTCTCTGTTTTCTGCTGGTGGGAACTAGGAACACAGTAGTACAAGCTCAGCCCTGCCTGGAGACCACAGAGAATGTCACTCACATTCAGTTGGGGTGGGAAGCAAATGACAGGTGAAGGCAAACCTCCTCTTCATTCCCCTCTACATATCTGAGAGGAGACGATTAGATTATAAAATTATAGCACTCAGAGCAGGGGTCCAGGAAGGTTCTTGAAGGCTGAAGTATGTCTCTTGAAATTCATATGTTGTCCATCCTTAGCACCTCAGGATGTGACCTTATTTGGAAATAGGGTCATTGCAGATTCAATTAGTTTAGATGGATGAATGTTAAGATGGATCAGTTAACAGTTAGTTAGGATAGATGGAGCAGAGTGGGCCCCTAACCCTATAAGGCAGGTGTCCTTATAAAGAGGAGAAACTGGGGACAGGCACACACAGAGAGAATGCCATGTGAAGGTGAAGGTAGCGAGGGAGGTGAGGTTTCTACAAGCCAAGAACCATCAAAGATTGCCAGCAAACCACCAGAAGCTAAGGGAGAGGCATGGAACAGATTCTCCCTCATAGGTCTCAGAGGGAACCAACCCTGCTGATATCTTGACCATGGACTTCTAGCCTCTGGAACTGTGAGGCAATAAATTTCTGTTGCTTCGCCCACCCCGCTGTGGTCGTTTGTCGAGGCAACCCTGGGAAATTAATGCAGAGGCCAGTGTTGCCTGGTGAGGAGGCCAGTAGAAGAGATTGAGAGCAACATGTAATACCAGAGGCTCAGCAGCATGAGGTATGGTCCCCTCTCCTCCTTCAACTCACTAGGAGGCAACTAGAGACTGGACTTCAGCCTCTCCTCCTGTACAGATGACCTGGGGAGGATGCTAAGACTATCCACATAACAACTCAAACAGAGTCACCAACTGTTGGAATTAATGAGAGAGGTTAGTAATGTTAGCGGAAGCTATTCAGTTTCCGTGTCCCTCTATACCACTGATAAAAGCTAGAAAATAAAGCAGAAAATAACACAACTTTCACAATAGTAATAAGTCTATAACATCTCTAAGAGTTTACTTAACAAGGAATGCACAAAAACTCTACAGAGAGTAATTTAAAGCTTTCTTTAAAAACACAGATAAACTCCTGAAAATGTCACTGGACCATTATGTTCACGAGTGGCATGCTTTAAAATGGTAATGGAGTCAAAACTTCTAAAATTAATTTACAAAGTAAATGCAATTAAGACAATTTCAGAATTATTTTTTGATAAAGTCGACAGACTCTCAAATTTGCGGCTACTATTAAAAGCCCATGTGTAGCCAAGTCAATTTTTAAAAAGAAGAGCCAATAAGGGGGAATTCTTTAGCTGATATGAAGACATACTGCCAACACATGGTCAAAAAAAGAGTACTGGTGCAGGAATAACCAACTACAACAGTGAAGTGAAATAGAAAGTTTAGAAGCATATATATATATATATTGGGTTAGCCAAAATTTTCGTTCGGGTTTTTCCATAACATTTTATGGAAAAACCTGAACAAACTTTTTGGCCAACCCAATATGTAGGAACTTGATGTATGAAAGAGGTGGCAAGACAAATTAAAGGAGAAAGGACAGGTTCTTAAGAAGGTGTTATTGGGAAATGGATTAATATTATAGAGAAAAATAAAGTGGGATCTCTACCTCACACCATACACAAAGGGGAAACTTTTAGATAATTTGAGACTTAAACGTGAAACATAAACTGTAAGGTAATGAAACAATAGGAGAATTTTTTAGTGGAATTAGTATCTAGAATATACAAAATGCTCCTGCAAATCAACAAGAAGAAGGCACAGATATGAACACAATGGTCAAAGAGTAGCAGATTCAGAATAGGAACCTCAAGGGGCTTACAAGTAAAGAAGAGTTCAGCCTCACTCATAATCATATAAATGCCCAATTTAAACAGCAGTGAGACATGGAAACAACCTAAATGTCCATCGACAGATGAATGGATAAAGAAGATGTGATACATATATGCAATGGAATACTACTCAGCCATAAAAAAGAACAAAATAATGTCATTTGCAGCAACATGGATGCAACTAGACATTACCTTACTAAGTGAAGTAAGTCAGACAGAGAAAGACAAATACTATATGACATCACTTATGTGTGGAATGTAAACTATGACACAAATGAACCTATCTATGAAACAGAAACAGACTCATGGACACAGAGAACAGACTGGTGGTTACCAACGGGGAGGAGGTTAGGGGTGGGATGGAGTGGGAGGTTGGGTTTAGCAGATGTAAACTTTTATATATAGAATGGTTAAACAACAAGTTCCTACTGTATAGCACAGAGAACTATATCCAACATACTGTAATAAACCATAATGGAAAAGAATATATAAAAAAGGAATGTGTATATATGTATAACTGAATCACTTTGCTGTACAGCAGTAATTAACACATTGCAAATCAACTATACTTCAATAAAATAAATAAACAGCAATGAGATATCACATTACACCTATCAGGTGGATTAAAATCAGATTGTTAGAGAACATTAAGTCGGACAAGGATGGCAAGGATGTGGGGAAACAGGTGGGAGTGGATCAACATTCTGGGAAGTGATCTGGCAAGTAAGATGACAGAACTCAAGAAGATATCTTTTAGGTTGCAAACAGATTTTTAATTAGAAATAGGAAATTCTAAATGGATTTTTAAAATAAATTTATTATTTATTTTTGGCTGTGTTGGGTCTACATTGCTGTGCGTGGGCTTTCTCTAGTTACGGTGAGCGGGGGCTACTCTTCGTTGTGGTGCGCGGGTTTCTCATTGTGGTGGCTTCTCTTCATTGCGGAGTATGGGCTCTAGGTGCTCAGGCTTCAGTAGTTGTGGCATGGGGGCTCAGTAGTTGTGGCACTCAGGCTCAGTAGTTGTGGCTCGTGGGCTCTAGAGCGCAGGATCAGTAGTTGTGACGCACAGGATTAGTTGCTCTGTGGCATGTGGTATCTTCCCGGACCAGGGATCGAACCCGTGTCCCCTGCATTGGCAGGTGAATTCTTAACCACTGCACCACCAGGGAAGTCCAAAATAGATTTTTTTCACACAAAATATTATGCCAGAAGATATCAAAGAATTTATATCAACAGCTGTGGCACCTCAATGAATGACGGAAGTCTGGGTTTATTCTCTGGGGAATGTGGTTTGGCGGAAAGGACCTGTCCTTTGGAGTTAGACCCTCCGCCTCCAACTTGAGTGCTCTTTCTACTCTTCCATGGACTACTTGCAGGTGCTGTTGAAACTATTGTTGCCATGAGAATGAAGCCAGCCACAGCAGACAACTCTTGCTAATTGTCAGCTCATAGTGAAAAGCCAGGTGCACAGTCCTAAATAAAATAGTGCTTTAAAAAGTTACTTTCATAAGTAAGATTAATACACTAATGCCTCCTTGGCATAATCAACTCAGTATTGATTGAGAGGTTTCAAAGATTGGACCTTTTGGGGCAACATGCAGGTTCGTCTTTGTATCTCTGGTACCTGGCTCGATTTATAACATTTATGGACTTCTTAATCACTTTAACTGAAAGAAGGGACAAGCTATTTATTTCCAAAATTATAGGAAGATTTTTTTTTCTTTTTGGAGACAGTGACCTCAACTCCTTTTTCTTGTTCAAGGATCTTTTCATTCAAGAAACATATTTTGATCAACTGTGTGCCAGGACATGTACCAAGTGCATTACATGCACCACCTTGTTGAGTCCTCCCAAGGACCCACTTGTAGAAGCTCTCAGATCCCTGTGTACAGAAGAGCCAAGGCTTGGAGAGCTTAACTGCCTTGTTCATGGTCACATAGTCAGGTGTACAGTAAGAAATGAAACCAAGGGCTTCCCTGGTGGCGCAGTGGTTGAGAGTCCGCCTGCCGATGCAGGGGACACAGGTTCGTGCCCCGGTCCGGGAAGATCCCACATGCCGCGGAGCGGCTGGGCCCGTGAGCCATGGCCGCTGAGCCTGTGCGTCCGGAGCCTGTGCTCTGCAATGGGAGAGGCCACAACAGTGAGAGGCCCACGTACCGCAAGGAAAAAAAAAAAAAAAAAAGAAATGAAACCAAGTCTCCCAACTTCACCAATATTAAAGGAATAGCTACAAAGTAAGATCCTACCTCTATTATTATGCAAGATGCAAAGATAAATAGGAAATTCTTTCCTCAAGAACTTACCACCTATTCAATCAGTTATAAACTGTAGGAAGCCTGCAATTATTTTAGGTAAAGATTAAAATATGGTGTAAGAGATCACAAAAGGGAAAGTTTAATTCTTTCTAATTAGGGACTGGCTTCCCAAAGATGGTGGCATATGAACTGGACTTTGAATGGTGACCCGAATTTGAAGAGGCATTTTATGAGAGGGAGCCAGTTTGTTTTAAGGCAGCAATAGAAAAGGGTGGGATGCTTCAATCAGGAATAGTGAGGTTGGAAATGAAAGACTGAATATAAGACTACCCTGATGGTGCAGTGTTTAAGAATCTGCCTGCCAATGCAGGGGACATGAGTTCGATGCCTGGTCCAGGAAAATCCCACATGCCACGAAGCAACTAAGCCCGTGCACCACAACTACTGAGCCTGCACCCTAGAGCCTGCGAGCTACAACTACTGAGCCCATGTGCCACAACTACTGAAGCCTGTGTGCCCTAGAGCCCACATGCCCTAGAGCACACGTGCTGCAACTACTGAGCTCGTGTGCTGCAACTACTGAAGCCTGTGGGTCTAGAGCCCATGCTTCGCAACAAGAGAAGCCACTGCAATGAGAAGCCCGCACACCACAACAAAGAGCAGTCCCCCTCGCTGCAACTAGAGAAAGCCCGAGTGCAGCGATGAAGACCCAATGCAACCAAAAAAAAAAAAAAGACTGAATATAAAAAGGCAAGTGGGAATCTGAGACACATCTTCCTAGATGTGATAGTTAAAAACTCTGGGATTCTATAACATCACTGAAGGAAATACTATGGAGCAAACATTATAAACATGGAGTCAAGAGCTTTGTGAACCCCCTGAAATTTTTGGCAAAGATGTGTGAGCGTGTGTGTGTGTGTGTGTGTGTGTGTGTGTGTATTTGTATGAGAAAGAGTATGTGAGTGAAGGGGATGGTCATACGTCATTTTCTGGAAAGAAGGACCATAGTCCATGGCTGACCACTGGTTCTCTATGGGTTATGTAACCTACGAAAAGAAGAACTACTGCACATACAATGAGAAAGCAAAGATCAGACCTTAGGAGTTACATAGAGAAAGTGGATTTGGTGAAGGAGCCTAGACGGATATTGTCAGAGAGAAGAGCCCTAGACATCTACTATTACACAGGGCCGGGGGGAAAGGTTAAAGCTTGGGATGACTGGTCAACCATGCCTAATGAGTTTAAGTTTGAGAATTCTACCAGGTGTGATCATCTGTGCTCTTGTGGGTTCTCGGGACATCATTTACAGGCTCCTAATGGATACTTTAAGTGATGATGAGTAGACAGCTAATGCAATCACAGCCGGAAACTGAGCCCTATTTAAAAATGGTCCACTAGATGGCACTATGGGCCAATAAGAATATTCATCTGGCCTTCACAAGTGAAATATGTTTACCTTCCACTTTTTTTTTCTTTCTCCTTTGCTAATATACTGCAGCCTGATCCCCTGCATTATTTGCCTATTAAAAACAATGGCACTTAGAAATAATATCCCTACTTTTCACTATTCGTTGATACTCTATGTAATCCTCAGTAGACTTTGGGAAACCTTCATTCGTATCTCAGTTCTAATACAGAAAGTTGGATCTAATCCCCAATTTACTAAAACCCCTCATAAGACTGTGTGTAGTCATTGCTGGCATTTATTGATTCTTGAGGAGCTGTGAGATTGGGACAGGCGGGAAATAAGAGTGAAAGGAGAGAAAATCCTCTAAGTTTGATCAGAAGAGCAAGGAACACAAGCTTTAGCCCTGATTGATCTGGCAAGGGAATAAAGCAGCCAGGAATTCCACGGAGGTGCAACGTTGCTTTCAAGGAAGAGAATCTCATTATCCTGGGGCAGAGATTACTTGGGACTTTCACGTGAAAACCTGCATTTTAAAAATTATTATTTTTATGCAGAAAGAACGGACAGCTTGAATTAGGCACCAGGAAGAGGAGTTAAAATATATCCTTTGGCCAAAGAAAATCGTAATATGCAATTTTACATTTATATGTCACTTAACCAGTTTACAAAGTGCTTTTCTGCATCCATCATATTGTTTGATTCTCAAAACCACCCAGGGGGCGGGCAGTGTAACCAACCCCACTTCGCACAGCAGGAGACAGAGACTCAGAGAGATTCAGAGCCTTGCTCAGGGATGCACAGCCATCGACAGGGAAAGCTGGCATAAAAATCTAGGTCTTCACTTTTTTAATGTGAAAAATGGGGCTAATGACACCTTCCATGGTAGAGATGTGTTCAACGTAACCGCATAATAAAGGTCTCGACATGGAGTCAGTATATGCTAGCTGGTTTCATTATTTAGAAGTAGGTTAAAATGCCTATTTCCAATGATATATATGTTAAGGATCTTTGATTGCAACAATAGAAACCAATATAGCAGATTGTTAACTTGTTAACCTTACACCTCCCTCCCTGCCCCCTGCCCCCACCCCCTGACACCGCCATTGTGCAAAAAGGAATTTATTGGAAGGACACAGAATAGCTGCAGAATCAGAGGGAAAGCAGAGGAGCCTGGCTTTGAAAAGTACAAGATGCAAGAAAAATTGGGATTGACCCACCTTGGGCCACACGTATACTCCACAGCTAGGGGAGAAAAGGGTCCTTGGCTGACATCTGCTTTCAGGGGAGGATGAGTTATCTGAAGGGGAAATTGGGGTGCTATTGCAGAAGAAATAAGGGCCCGGCAGAAAAACAAAACATTGGATGTCATTACACAGGGTATTTCTCAAATGAAGGCCTTAAACATCTCTTTCTGTAAAGCTAGAGATGATGACCTATATTTATCGAACATTTATGTGCCAGGTACTGTTACATTTATGAACTCACTTAATTCTCTGACAACCCTATGAAGCAAGTAGTAGTATTAGTCCCATTTTACAGGGAAGGAAACTAAGGCACATTTGACCAGGGTGGCAGAGGCGAGTTTAAAACCCAGAGAGAGCTCATCACACCAGAAAACAATAGTCTTTAGAGGATTACTGTAAAAATGAAGAGTTAATTTTAGATGGAGACATGAAATTGCTGTTATTTAGCCATTTTTGACCTCGAAGAATGACAGTTGCCTATGACTCCACTTAGTACATGTACAGCACTCAGAACAGGCCCTGTAATATAGTCAGTGCCCAATGATGTATTTCATTATTATTAGGTGATCCTGCCTGCCTGCCAGCAAGTGAGATTTAAAAACTAAAATTGCACAGGCCATTATTATGTAAACTGGACTGGGTTAGGGTAGAAGTGCAGGAAGGTGTCCTTTGATTAGTGCTACCCTGAAGTTTCCCAACGACCAAGTTAGGCGTTTTGGTAGTTTTTCCACTTATGATCTCTGTGTGTCTAAGCTTCTCCTCTTTTTTCTCAGACTTGAGACTTGTGTGAATTCTTTGGGACTGAGAGCACAGCAAAAAGTCTTCGTTTTATGGCAACACAACATCATGTGCAGAAGCCCTTAACTCATCCTTTGGGACTCAATCCCCTCCTCTCCTTCTCCCCTCCCCCACTGCCTCCCCCTCGCATCTCTGCCTCTGAAACTACCCTGAAGAAATGGACTGCATGACCCACAGCTGGAATGATCTCTGGGAGCTGCTTAGCCCAAAGTCTGAGCTGTTTATCAACAAGGAGGTGGGACAGTTTTTTGCAAACAGTTGCAAAAAAAGGTGGGGGGATGGCCCACGTCTAGGAGGAGTAGCTGCTGGTCAGCCCAGGAGGTCTCTGAGCCTCTGATTAGGTGGGACAATCAATGACTCCACAATTCTCCGCAGATTCCGGCACACAGCTCCACACACCACCTCTGAAAAAGAAAAATAAGCCCTGCAGCACAATTCCCTGCTTCTCCCTCAAACCCAAGCTTCGCTCCCATCTGCCTGAAGAAGCAAAGCCACACAAAAGACAACGGTTACTTATTTTCTGGAAGGACAAATGAGGACCTGTTTTCAGTGAAACTGATTTCCAAGAAGCATGTGGCTTCTTGACGGCTGACCCGCTGTTGGATTCAATCCTGGCTGCTGTGGTTTCGAGAATATCATCAGGGTAGCTTCCCCGCTGTGCAGTCCATGTTGGGACTTACACCGTCTTTAAAAGGCACAAATAGCTGCATTGAATAATGTAACCCAATGTTCTAACAACCCCACTTATACTCAGGCTAAATTTAAAGGTCACCATTGTGGGGAAATAGTGGCAAGAGAATGAAAGCGTCTTAAACACGAATTTCACAGGTGTTTCCTCATTTGGAAAGTCTTACACTATAAAAGAGGCAAAATTGCCTGTGAGTTTAACAAAATATACAAGTGTAGAATTCATTTCTTGGGAACAAGATAACTTTAACAAAAATTGTAAACTAGGCAAGTGTGGCGTGGTAAAATGTGTCTTAGATGCTTTCTCTAATATTAATAATTCTTTCCCCCTATAGTTATTGAGCACCTACTGTGTGTTAAGAACTGGGCTAGGAATCAGATGGTACACAAGACAAACCCCCGCCTTCACAGAGCTCTCAGCTTGTCAGGGAAGAAAGATACAAAAGCATGGAGTTACAATAAAGGGAGATGAGGGTTATGAAAGAGGACGTACATTTGGGAAGCACATAGCAGGGGGACCTGTAATAGTCTAAAGATGCAGATAGCATCATCCCCCAGTGAAGTCAGGACTTGGCTGAGAGCTAAGGGATGAGTAGGGGAGAAGCATTTTAGGCCAAGGGAAGGTGTAACATGGATAGGGGGATAGGGGGAACAGCATATCTAGAAGTTAGGGGAGGAGAAAGCATGCCATAGCTGGCACCGAAGATAATCTAGAGCAGGAGAGACATAGTATGGCCCTCAAGCCAAATCCAGCCTAATGCCTAGTTTTATAAACAAAGTTTCACTGGAACACCGTTGCATCTGTTTTCACTGGAACGCCGTTGCATCCATTTCTTTATTGTTTATGGTAGCTGTTGCATTGCAGCTGTTGAGTGGTTGAGACAGAGGATGTATGGTAACTAGACCACAGTAGGCACTTAACAAATAGTGGCTGCTGTTAGTATCTGCATTCCTCTCATTACTCAGATAATAACATTGCAGTGAAACGGCTTAAGGGAGAATAGAAAGTTCCTACCTTCCTAGGAACTGGGCCAAAGCAACAAGTAATTGTCAGACCCGGTTTAAACCCATTCTAATTGATCAGTAACCATTTTACATCAACACCTACACTGCTGAAATTCATCTAGTCAGCAACAGTGTCACACTGTCATTCAAGGCAACTGCAGCTAAAAGCCAACCCATGTGCACTCTCACTTCTGAAAAATTCATCAATCTTTGAATTCTACTCTTCATATATATATATTTAAACAACCAGTCCTCAGCTTTGCTTAACGAGTTCGGACTTTACAAGTGTTATTTGTCTCTTCAGTGGTGATGGCCTCTTTTGTGGACGTGCACAAAGTGAAAATTTGCCTAAACCAGGATTTGAATCCAGATATATCTTACTCCAATCCCACGTTCTCTTATCCACCCCTGTACTTCTCAAGTTGGGAATGTATACTGCTGCTGTGAGCTGAGAAAATGGTAGCTGCTACACAAAATTGGCTTTAAATAACATTGCATCACATAACACGAGGAGGAATTCATTTCCTTTTCCATCTTCAATTCTTTTACATAGCAATGAAGAAAACAGGCTTTGGAGCCAGACTGGTCTAGGAATGTATTAGTTATCTATTGCTGTGTAACAAATTAGTCCAAAACTTAGAGACTTACAATATCAATAACATTTTATTATCTTAGATCATGTGGGTCAGGACTTTGGGGTGGTTAGGTGGCTCCAAATAGGGGTGTCTCATAAGATTATTGTCAAGGTGTTAGCCAGGGCTGCAGTCCTTTGAAGGCTTGACTGGGGTTGAAGGGTCATCTTCTACGTTTGCTCACTCACATGGCTGGCAAGTTGGTACTGGCTGTTGGTGGAGGCCTCAGTTCCTTGCCATGTGGACTTCTCCATACAGCTGTGTGAGGGTCCTCATGACATGGAAGCTGGCTCTCCCAGAGCAAGTGATCAAAGGGAGGAAAGTGGAAGCAACTGTATCTTTTATGACTTAGCCTTGTAGTTTGGTAGTTGGGCTGCTATAAGAGAATAGCACACATTGGGTGACTTTTAAATAATTGAAATTTGTTTCTTATAGTTCTGGAGGCTTTAATCCAAGATCAAAGTGCCAATACGGTTAGTGACTAGTGAGGGCTCTCTTCTGAACTGCAGATGGCCATCTTCTAATTGTACCTTCACATCAGGGAAAGAGGACAAGAGCTCTCTGGACTGTCTTTTATGAGAACACTAATCCCATTCATGAGGGTTCCACCTTCAAAGGTTCTACCTCCTAATGCCATCAGAGTTGGGGATAGGATTTCAACATGAATTTTGGGGGGACACAAATATTCAGTCTGTAACATTGTGAAAGTCACACACTATCACTTCTGCTGTATTCTTTGGTCACACACACTAATGTTGATACAATATGGGAGGTGACAACACAAACGTGCAGATACCAAGAGGCCAGGATCATCGGGAGCCACTCTGAGGGCCATCTTGGAGTCTACTGCTACCACTTACTAGCTGTGCAATGTTAGACATATTAGATTTCACTGTGTCTCAGTTTCCTTACCTGTAAAATGAGAATACTAATATTACCTACCTCATCTACAAGGTTTTTTTTTGAGAATTAAATGAGTTAATATTAGTGAAGCCCATAGAACAACGCTTAGCACATAGTACATACTTAGAAATGTCCTGTTAATACTTTTATACCTCTCTAATTCAGTCCTACTCAAAAAGCCATTCCACCAGGAGATAAAGGGCTAACACAAGAATATAAATCAATGTATTGCTCCTTCATCAAGGGAGTTGTACTGCCATAAAAGAAGTCTGTTGTAAACTAAAAAAAAAAAAATTAATTACAAAGTGTCACTTAAACAAAATATTGCATGTAGTGATGTAGTTGATTTGCATTTTGGAGCAATCTGTTAAGAGTAGACAGAAAAGGCAGTTTGCAGACCAACAGCCAGCCCACAAATCACACTTTGACTAGTGATTTCCTAAATCTTGATAATCTCCCTTTTTAACTGCAAGAGTACAACAGCAGTGTTCAATGGCATTGTTTTTTTTTTCCTTTCTTCTCTTTTCTTCTTAATTTCTCAAAGTGTAGAGGGAAGTGGGTGAGAGCAGGGAATTTTATAAAAGTGATAGCATGCTGTTGAAATGCAGAAGAAGGATGGGGAGAACAGTCTAAGAGGAGTATGTGTTTGACAGGAGGAGAAGTCATGGAAAGTTATGAAAGGACAATTATCATCTGTTTAATGGCAAATGGTTGTTTTCCTCCATTTACTGATGTGTTACAGAATTTCTTTTAAAATAAACTTATGCCTTAGTTTGGGTTCCTTAAAAGCAGAGCCTGAGACAAAGACTTGCCTGTAGGTTATTCATCCTGAAAGTAATTCCAGGGAGCAGAAATTGGGGAGTAGATAGGGAAGCAAATACAGCAATGAATTGTTGTATTGGCCAGTGCTGCAGGGGGCTGATGTTTTGTCTCATCAGGATCTTCTGAGAACTTTTTGAAATTCTTGTCTCCCTGGGATGTAAAAGGAAAAAAATAATATCCATCAGCTCTCTTCCCCTATTGGCCAAAGATGGTCTCCTGGTCTTAACTCTCCTTTACTTCTAGATTGCATATTGCAGGTAAATGTTGCATGGGTTCCCCAAAAGAGTCAAGGGCTGTGTCAGAAAAGCTCCAGGCTAGCAAATAAGAAGTATGTGGTGTATGTGGAGGCCAGGTGCTCTCTGGTTACTCCTTCGTAGAGCTAGTCAAAGTCTGCTGCTTGGAACTTCCACAGCAGCAGCTATAGCAAAATGTAGACCCCAAAAGATTTCTGTGGATCACAAGAAATGTTCAATAGAATGCATTAAAATAAGGAAACACATTTTGAAAATAATAAACATTAAGTAGGGACTTTGAGTTTCAGCTTGAACATGTAAAGAACTTAGAAGTCATCACTCACCCTTACAGAAAAAGCTGGATAAAATGACCGTCAAAGAAGAAGATTGGGCCCTCAGAGAAGGTTGGATTCAGAAAAGCGTGAATGCAGGGCAAACTGACACTTCTAAATGTAGAGAGATGGAAATTTGCTTACCTTGAGGGCAGATACTAGAACCATGAACTCGTGGGGGCATTTAAATGGTAATTTCAACAAATTGCCAGGTATAGAGTATGGACTAGTGTGACAGTAAAGACTGCTGGGACCCATCAGTCTCAGTCTTCCCCCCAACCAAACTTTCATGGGCTTTTGTTCCAGGAATCCCATCAGGTTCTCATGGTGGGTATCTGAGAAAAATCTCCCTGTAACTCTGGCAGCCATTGTGAAATAAGCCCAGAGCTATCTTCATAACAAAGGCCTATTCTCCTAGGAAAGAACTTTGCTGGAGCTTTGTTCCAGATGGAAGAAGGGAATTCCTCCCCACTCCAGCCTTCCTATCCCACTTATGGGGAAAAAAGTCATTTTAATCAGTGAAGAGCCCTTCAAGGTAGTAGACTGGGAATGCTATTGTTAGGGATGGGTGGGGAGCAGGGAGAAAATAGCTATTCCATTGAAGAAACGATGTGAAGGTCACAGTCCCAAGACTTAGGCTCACTGAAAGGCTGATATTTAATTGGAAGATTATAGACTGCTCTCTCTCTCTCTCTCTCTCTCTTTCTCTCTGATATCTTACCACCAAACCAACAGTGTGGGGATTACGGCTAAAAGAACTGTAAGACACAAGCTCTCTCTGGGGAAGACTACATAGGGAAGTCCTAGGTCAAGAGAGGAGACAAGATGAATAACACTAGAGGAATTTGAAGACTCAGGCATCAACAATTACAAGAGACATTAAATACAGCCCTGATACTAGCCTGACTAGCATATATCATTACACTAATGGCCTATTTACCCAAGTCCCTATTACCTGATACCATATGTCTCACCTTCAGCAAAAAGTTATAAGGTATGCAAAAAGCAACAGAAAATACACTCTGAAGAGATGAGAAACCCATCAGAACCAGACTCACATATGATATGGATGTTGCAATTATCCAACAGGAAATTTAAAATAATTATGAATAGTATATCAAAGGAAAAAGTAGACATCACAGAAGAACAGATGGGACATGTAAGCAGAGACATGGGATTTCTAAGAAAGAATCCAAAGCGGGTGCTGGGCGAAAAACCCCACAGTGACAATGAAGATTGCTTTTGATGGGCTCATTAGTAAACTAGATGTGACCAAGGAAAGGATCAATGCGCTTGATGGTAGGACAATAAAAACTACCCAAACTGAAATGCAAAAAGAAAAAAGAATGAAACATAAAAATGTATCAAAGAATAGTGGGACAATATCAAAATTTGTAACATCTGTGTAATGAAAATACCAGAAAGAGAACAAAGCAGAAGAAATATTTGAAGTAATAATGGCCAAGAACTTTCTAAAATTACTGGCATACATCAAACCACAGATCCAGGAAGCCCAGAGGACACCAAGAAAGATAAGTACAAAAAAATCAACACCTAGGCACTCAAACTTCAGAAAACTACAGACATAGAGAAAATATTGAAAAAAGTCAGAAAAAAGTACCTTACCTGTAGGAGTAATAAGGACAGATTCTATCAGACTTCTCATCAGAAACTGTGCAAGAAAGAAGGGAGCAGAGTGAAAAATTTCAAGTGTTGAAAGAGATATCTACCAATCAAGAATTCTAAATGCAGCAAAATTATCTTCCAAAAGTGAAGGAGGAATAAAGACTTTCTCAGACAGATAAAAGCTGAGGAATTCATCATCAGCAGATGTGCAAGAAATGTTAAAAGGAAGAAGGAAAATTTTCTTTAAGAAGAAGGAAAATGATATAGATCAGAAATGTGGAAGGGTGACAGAGTGACAAAGAAGGAATAAATAAAGGTAAAATAAAATCTTTTATTTTTCTTATTCTTAATCCATCTAAAAGGTAACTGTCTGCTTAAAGCAATAATAGGAACAATGTATCAGGTGATGACAGCATATGGATAAGTGAAATAAATGACAACAGAGTCATAAGGGTTGGGAAGGAGAAATTGATAATACGTTGCTAAGAGATACTTGCACTACTCACGAGGTGGTATAGTGTTCTGTGAAAGTGGACTTAGATTAATTGTAAATGTATATCACAAACTCTGGCAACCACTAAGAGAGCAGATAAAATTAAATCATACTCAAAATTAATCATACACCTACATGTAAAATGCAAAGCTATAAAACTCCTAGCAGATAATACATGAGGAAATCTAGGTGAACCTGGATTTGGTGATGACTTTTTACATATAGTATCAAAAACAAATTCAGGAAAAAAATTGATAACTTGATTATGATTAAAATTAAAAACTTTTCCTCTGTGAAAGATACTCTTAAGAATATGAACGGATAAGTCGTAGATTGGGTGAAAATCTTTGCAAATCACATATCTAATAAAGGGATGGAAATCAAACTTCACAAAGAACTTTAAAAACTCAACAATATGAAAACAAACAACGGAATTAAAAAACCAGCAAGATACCTGAAAGAAGATATACAAAATAAGCATATGAAAAGATGTTCAGCATCATATGCCATTAGAGAATTACAAATTAAAATGACAATGAGCTGCCACTACGTGCCTGAGAGAGTGGTTAAAATCCAAAGCATTGGCAACACCAAATCCTGGAGAAGATATGGCAAAACAGGAACTCTTATTTGTTGCTGGTAGGGAAAGGCATAGCCATTTTGGAAGGCAGTTTGGAAGTTTCTTTAAAAAAACTAAACATACTCTTACCATATGACTCGGTAATTGTGCTCTTTGCTGTTTACTGAAATGAGTTGATAGCTTATATTCACACAAAAACTTGTACATGAGTGTTTTTTTTTAGCAACTTTATTCATAATTGCCAAGACTTGGAAGCAACTAAGATGTCTTCAATAGATGAATGGATTAATAAACTATGATATATCCATACAATAAAATATTATACAGTGATTTTAAAAAATCAGCTATCAAGCCACAAAAAGATATGGAAGAGCCTTAAATACATTTAAAAAAATTTTTTATTGGAGTATAGTTGACTTACAATGTTGTGTTACTTTCAGGTGTACAGCAAAGTGAATCAGTCATCTATATCTATATCTATCTCTATTCTTTTTCAGATTCTTTTTCCATATAGGTTATTACAGAGTACTGAGTAGAGTTCCCTGTACTATACAGTAGGTCCTTATTAGTTATCTATTTTATATATATAGTAGTGTGTATATGTTAATCCTAATCTCCTAATTTATCATTTCCCCCCACATTTCCCCTTTGGTACCCATAAATTTGATTTTGAGATCTGTGAGTCTGTGTCTGTTTTGTAAATAAGTTCATTTGTTTCATTTTTATTAGATTCCACATAGAAGTAATATCATATTATATTTATCTTTCTCTGTCTGACTTAATTCACTTAGGATGATGATCTCCATCCATGTTGCTGCAAATGGTGCTACTTCATTCTTTTTAATGGTTTTTTAATGGCTGAGAAATATTCCATTGTATATATGTACCACATCTTCTTTACCCATTCCTCTGTCAATGGACATTTAGGTTGCTTCCTGCAAAATAGCTTGCTGGGATTTTGATTGGAATTATATTGAATCTATAGATAAAGTTGGGAATAATTGACATCTAAACAATATTGTGTCTTCTAATCTAGGAACATAGAATATCTTTCCACTTATTCACCTCTCCTATTTCTTTTATCAGTGTTTTTTAGTTTTTTATGTATATATCTTGCATATATTTTGTTAGATTTATATCTAAATATTACACTTTATGCATAGTTTTGCTTCTTTTCAGAATTTCATATATTGGAATCATATAGTACATAACCTTTTCAAATTAGTTTCTTTCACCTAGCAATAAGTACTAAAAAACACTGTCAATTATTCCCAACTTGATCTATAGAGTCAATGTAATTCTAATCAGAATCCCAGCAAGCAATTTTGTAGATATCAATAAGCTGATTCTATAAAATTTAGAGTTTACATGGACAAACAAAAGACCCTACACAATACTAAAGAACAGAGTTGGAGAGCTTGCATTACTAAATTCAAGACTTATATTAAATGTAGTGTAATCAAGACATGGTGGTATTAGCAAAAGAATGGACACTGATCAATGAAACAGAAACAAACCCACAAAAATATAGTCAACTGATTTTTGACAAAGGAGCAATGACAATTCATTGACAAAGGATAGTTCTGTTTGATAAATGGTAATGGGACAATTAGGTATCCATATAAAAAAATATGAACCTCAGCAGGGACCTTATACCTTACCAAAAATTAATTTGAAATGGATTGCAAACCTTAGTGTAAAATGCAAAACTATAAAGCTTATAGAAGAAAATCTTGGAAAAGTCTATGTGACTTTGAATTTGGCAATGAATTTTTAGATACAACACCAAAAGCATGATTCATCAAAGAAAAAATAAGTAAGCTGTCTTTTATTAAAATTAACAAAATTTTCATTGAAAAAGACACTTTTAAGAGAATGAAAATGCCAGCCACACACAGACTAGGAGGAAATATTTGTAAGACATATAAAACAATATAAAAAGGAACAATGCAACTGAAATACTGGCAAAATATCTGAATGGACACTTTACCAAAGAAGATATACAGATGGAATATAAGCATATGAAAATATGTTCAATATCTTTTGTGTGGTAGGCAGAAAAATGGCTCTCCAAATATGTTCACGTTCTAATCTCCAGAATCTGTGACTATGTTACCATTCATGGCAAAAGGGACTGCAGATATGATTAACAATAAGGACCTTGAGATGGGAGATTATCCTGAATTAATCTGCTGGACTCAATCTTATGAGTCCTTAAAACTGGAAAAATTTCCTATGGCTGCACCCTAACAGAAATGTGTTGACAGAAGAAGGGTTACAATGATGCTTTTTTTAGGGTTTGATAGTACAAAAAAAGGGGCCATGAGCCAAGGAATGTAAGTGTCCTCTAGAAGCTGGAAGTCCAGGGAATAGATTCTTCCCTAGAAATGCTGACACCTTGATTTTAGCCCAGTGAGACCTGTATTGAACTTCTAACCAATACTACAGAAATATAACAAATATGTGATATTTAAATTCCCTAAGTTTGTGGTAATTTGTTACAGCAACAATAGAAAACTAATACAATTTTTCATTAAGAGAAATGCAAATTGAAATTACAATGAGATACTGCTACCCACCTATTGGAAGGGCTAAAATCCAAAAAACTGACAATACCAATCACTGTTTAATATCCAAGCAGCAGAAACTTGTATCATTGATAGTTGGAATGCAAAATGATGCAGCCACTTTGGAAGACAGTGGACATTTCTTAGAAGGACAAATTGTCTTACCATATGGTCAGCAATCATGTGACACGGTATTTACCCAACCAGCTTAAAAATTGAAGTCTACACAAAAACTTATATATGAATGTTTATAGCAGCTTTATTCAAAATTGCCAAAAACTGAAAGCAAACTGATATTGTTTTAAAAAATAGGTGAATGGATAAAAAATCTTGGTACAACCATACAATGGAATATTATTCAGTGATAAAAAGGAACGTGCTAGTAAGCCATGTGAATATGTGGATGAATCTTAAATACATATTCCAAAGGGGAAGAAATCACCCTGAGAAGTCTAAATACTTTCTGATTCAATTTATATAACATCCTGGAAAAGAGAAAACCATAGAGTCTATAAAAAAAAAAAACAACCAATGAACAAACAAACAAACAAATCTAGTGGCTTCTAGGAGAATTAAGGAGATGGGAGGGTGGAATAGGTTAAGCACCTATGATTTTTTTTTTAAAGCAGTTCAGGTATTCTGAATAATGCTGTTATTGTGGACACATGACACTGTGCATTTGTCGAAACCCATAAAACATTAAAGCATGAGCATTAAAGAGTGAACATCAACATAAACCACTTAAAAATAATCATTTAGGAGGTTGGGACCTACCAGGGTGGAAAGCAGAATGTAACAAAACATTCAGCTTTGATTATATTGGTAGTGGATGCCGTGTGTTCACGTGGGGAGCTGTATTAGAAAAATAAAGTGACTGAAAGGCCTGTTATCAACCCAAAAGGATAACCTTGGGGATTTTCATAGTCTGAGTAGGGAGAGGAGTGGATATTGCAATTATAAGATTAACATTAGAAGAGTCCTGATCTATCCATGGAACAAGCCCTGGTAAGGAAAGCAGATAGTGGTGGTCACACGAGAGGGTATCAGCGGGCCTGTGGAGGTGATTCTGAGGCAGAATAGTTTAGAGGCTAATAGAGTGGACTCTCAAGGATGACAGCCAGGGTTCCTTCCTCTGTCACTTGCTTGCTCTGTGACCTTGGGCCAAATACTCAACCCCTGTGGCCCAGCTTCCTCATCTATAAAGTAGGAATGATAAGAGTACCTACTCCTTTAGGGTCGTGGTGCACTTTAAATGAGTTCAGAGAATGGTCCCAGCACATAGGGAGACCTTCCTAAAAAGTCAGCAGCCGCAGAAAGGTGAATGCTTCGGTCCTGACCCATTCATGTAGCTCCATTTCCCATCTGCTCCTGTGAGACCAGCATGGGCCACTCTGTGAAGCTGGGCCATGGCTGCAGAGAGCCAGTATCAGGGCTTGTCAATGAAGGAGTCCCCACTATGTCATCAGTGATTAAGCTCCTTGGGCATCTTCAGTGGCACGCTGATCATGGCCTTCGGATCTGTCTCACGCTAGCTTTAGACAGTCCAAATGATTAGAGACGACCTCCAAAGGGAGTTGAAAGCGTCCTCCTGTTTTTTCCATCCATTGACTATCATTTTGCCCACTGATCAAAATGCACCTAAAATGGACCTAATCCTTCCACATGACACTCCATCAAAGCACTGGGGTCAGGCATCAAGCCAGTTTAAGTGTTTCCTTTTCCAGCCTAAGTCTAGAAGAATAAGAGAATACATATCAGAGTACCTGAGAAGGTTGACTTAAGGTATCTGAAATAAACACGGTGTTTCTCAAAGCCCACACTTCGGAACCTGTGTGCCTCTGCAGTATTCAAGGGCCAGTTTGGCGAAGGATGGGGCTGTGTGTGTTTGGGAAGAAGGGGATGACTTTAAAGGTGTTTTGTTACCAAGTTTGTTCACCTAAGGGTCTGCATGGTCTGATTTCCCCCAAACCCCTCGAGAAGCTCCGTTTCCTGTCGATCAGTGGTGAAACGCCCAGAACAGAATGGGTTGTGTGAAATTTCAGATTTTATGCAAGTTCACAGGTAGAACCCATGCACAATTACTGCTTAGAGTTTGATTTTGCCACAGTGAAAGCCCCGCAGATTAGGCCTTTCACAAGAAAGGAAAAAGCCCCTTCTGAATTTTTAGTCTCCATTGGCTATTCCACAATAGAATACTTCATACTGCCTGTGCGTTTACAATGTAAACGTTTTCTTTTCAAGGTTAGTGTTTCAGAGCCCAAGGCCACTATTGAAACTACAGGGGCAGGGCTGGAACAATTCTGCTGGCATTCTAAAAATAAGAAGCTTTATTTTCAAACTGCAGGATGTGGTTTAAAAGACAGTGTCTCAACAGTTTACTTTTTTGACTGCCACTTGTATCCCTTTTCTGTCAATTTGACCTGGAGAAAGAGGCTGGTCCCATACAGAGGGAATAGTAATTTCTGAGAATTATATAAGATGAACTCTCTGGGATCCCAGTAAGAATGTCCCCAACCTTCCCCTCCTTTTAGGGCCCAGGTAATGAACTCTTAGATTCAGGGTGGCTGAATCCTAGGCAGGATCAGGCCTCTGCCAACCACAGATTGGCATTTGCCATCTACCTCTACAAGGATTGAATCATGAGCCGCTGCTGACCTTCAACACCCCCTGAAAGGAGTTCAGGGTGCAGGCCAGGAATGAGGCACTCTGTGCTCTGGGAAAAACTGGCAGGACCTATCTTTAGATAGTTAGATATTTCAGGAGAAGATTTTATGAGCCCAATTCTTTCATCTCCTCGTACCTAGAAAAGCACTAAAATTGTTAATGGTGACATCTGCTTCTCGTGACTAGCAGCAAGTCTCTGCCAGCATGTGTGCCTGTTTTGCACAAACTCCCCTTCACTAAAATCATATATAACATTGACCTTCCCCCTACCTCTTTGGAGCAGTTCCTCAGAGCTATCTGAAATGCTGTCTCCTGGGATATAGTCCTCATTTTGCCCTAAATAAAACTTAACTCACAACTCTCACATTGTGCATTTTTTTTTTTTTTTCACCTCCATCAGATACACCAGCAGGGAGAAAATTCTGAAAGGGAATCAAAGCTGCAGTGATTGACAGAACTGGAGCATCAAGGCCTTAGGGAAAAGCTTCCCTTTGCTGTTCTAGTGGGTAAAACGCTCATAGGAGTCAGGCTGGGATTCTTGGTCGTCTTCATTCCTTCATTCTTCCCAATTCTTGTCTTCAGTGGGAAGGAGAGGGTGTCCTTTATCAGAAGAATGCATCCAAAGTATTCCATAAGAGGGCACGCCATTAGCACCCAGAAGATTTGTTTGTCTTGAAGATGCTTTTCCCAGAAGGCTCGGGAAGACCCTGGTAGGAGTCATCTTGGTTCTCTCTAGATGGTGGATCTTTACCGTGACCATCTCGGACTCAGGAGCCATGAAGCTGGGGCTCTGGGGAATGAGTTTCTTGGAGGAGGGGAGACAGAGGGAGGTCAGAGAATCTGGAAAAGAGAGTCTGGGAGTGAAGCATACTGCTCCATGAACATCTGAGGCGTGAGTGTGTGTGGATGGGAAACTGACCCAATGGAAATAGCAAGCCCATGGCCCGGTCACTCAGTTGGCTCAAGGTCTGTAATCAGGGAGACTGTGTGCTTTCTGTTGATGGACTGAATCAGCAGACCCGTCCAGACTTTGCATAACAGCAGCTTTTCAGAGATATGTATGTATATGTATGTATATAATGAAAAACATTTATTTTATATATTTATGTATTATATTTATATATAATATTGTGGACAAAGAACCTGCCATTTCAGTAAACAAAGGGTGTTCTGGCCATAAAGGCACCAGCTAATGCATGCGCCCCCATGGTGAACCCTGAGGCAAATTCAGGAGGGAGAGAAAGAGGAAACAGGTCCAAGATAGTGTCCCTGAAAAAAATGCACAATCTAAAATTGGAGAATTATGTTTTATTTGGCGGAATTTCTGAGGACATCAAGCTTGGAGGCAGCCCCTCAGATCGCTCTGAGGGGCTGCTCTGAAGAGGTAAGGAAGGAGCCCGGATACAGAGGGGTTCTTGCAACAGAGACCAGGTAGTCAGAACATCAAGAGATTACTGTTCATTAAAGAGGATCAGACACCACGAGTTAAGGAATTTAGCACTTTTCTATGTATGGGAAGATGCAAGAGTCTGGGCTTATTGAAATCATTCCTTTGCTCTGCACCTCAGCTATCTCGGGCCAGCATCCCATTCTTTCCCATCCTGAGTCCCCTCAGGGTGCACCTTTGGGGGTGGCTGCAGGGGCTGAGGGCTTGGCAGTGGGCAGCCCATTTGTCTCCATCCGGCGTCCCCTCTGGGCTCACTGCTGGGGCAGCTGCCGTGGCTGGATGGCTGCAATATCCTTTGTATACTGATGTGGCAGGCAACATTTTTCATTCATAATAGTTAAGATACATATCAAAGGAAAGATTTCAATGAGCCCAGATGCTTGCATCTTTCCACACATAGAAAAGCACTCAGATTATTAACCTGAGATGTCTGTTTTTTGTGATTAGCAGTACTCTTTGATGTTTGCCTACATGTTGTTTTTTTTCAGCACAAACTCCTGTATATCCTGGCTCCTCTTTTACGTCTTTGGAACATTTCCTCAGAGCTCTCTTAGAGGCTGTCATCCCGGCTATAGTCCTCAGTAAGACCACCAAGTAAAATGTAATTCTCAAATTTTACGTTGTGCGTTTTTTTCAGTTGACAATATATTATATATTATACTTTTATTTATATATTTATATATCATATATTTGCATATCTATATTTTATATAAATATTTATATTATATGTTTATATATTATATCATCTATATATTATATAGTTATATGTTAAATTATTATTTATACATTATTTATAAATATATATTTATATATTCACATAATGTATTATATATTCATATGATGTATTATATATTCATATAATGAAAAAAAAATTTCCAGCAAGATATTATCCTTAGACCCCCCCCTTGAAATCTTGATTTTGACAAAATTGAAGTAACCATTTTACAGCCATCCTAGCCATCATTCTCTTTTCCATCAGTCTTTTGGGATTTTTGAATGACAAACATTTTTTTACAGTATCATTTAGGATTGCTTTTGTGGTGCTTGAGAAACCTGACATCATGGCATCACGGTGTAGGAAGAACTAGCTGGCTGGCATTCAGGAAGGTCACCTTTACTGATGTGGCTCAAGCTAGCTGGCCTTTAGAAAATAACTTTAATTTTTCTGAGCCTCCATTTTCATATCTGTGTAATGGGAGGCTGAGATGGCTCAATGGTGGTCAATTTTTTTTTTTTTTTTTGCGGTACGCGGGCCTCTCACTGTTGTGGCCTCTCCCGTTGCGGAGCACAGGCTCTGGACGCGCAGGCTCAGCGGCCATGGTTCACGCGCCCAGGCGCTCCGCGGCATGTGGGGTCCTCCCGGACCGGGGCACGAACCCGTGTCCCCTGCATCGGCAGGCGGACTCTCAACCACTGCGCCACCAGGGAAGCCCTAGAGTAAAATGTTGATTCACATTCCAGCCCCAATACTTACTGACTGTGTGTCATTAATTTAACCTCTGTCCAATCAGCCATAAACTAAATTTAATGGTCATTATTCGAAGGTTTTGTGTTAATATGGAATGAAACAATCATGCAAAGTGTAGACACAGGGACATAGAAAGCACAAAATATTAACTGCCACTGCCATCCTCATAGTCATCACTATCATATGAAGGTAATTAGTATCACTCATAAATGTTGCTACATTAAAAATAGATATAACTAGAAGAGTGACAAGCCTAACAGCTAAAAGCTTGAAGAAGAAAATATTTTACCAGTTTCTAAATTATTTTGGATATTTTTCTTTGAAAATATTCTGTATACTTCATGAATACAAAAACAGCTTAGATAAGATTATCAGACAAACAATCTCAGTAAAGTTAACATTCAGAGTAATGGTCCAATTTTCCTTATTACTGTCCTAAATTTGTATGAAAATTGAGTCTGTACAGAAATTTGTAGCCACAGCCTGAACTATTTCCAGCAGTTCATTTATATCTTTGAAATTAAAGTGAAACACATAAATAATTTGTACCTTTCATAGAATTAACCTCCCTCCATGTATACTTTCCTGTGATAGAGTTTAACATATTAACTGCCCCAACGTTAGAGATGGGAGAGGTAGAGAGAGTATATTCTTGTCAATTCGGCACAAAGTCTCCTGGTCTCGCCCATGGGATCCCCGGAATCTGAATCCGGGAGCAAAGCTGGGTGTGATGTGTGAGTAGGGTATCCAGCTGCCTCTAGACTCAGTGAAGCTCTGGACACAGAGGACCCAGGGACCATCCCTGGAGGAGAAGTCATTGGAAGAGTTTGCTGTGGTTCCTTATGTCAAATAATCTGTTTAAGTGATTCAGGTTCACCCCATCAGTGTTTGAGGGGAAAGAAAAATGCTAGGATCACCCACGTACAAGTCTTGTATTAACAAATTTAGGACAGGTAGCAGCTATTTTCTTCAGTCTCTCAAAGTTCTGTGTTCTTAGAAACAATACTGTGCATAGCAAAGTATACAGTCAATCAGCAATATTTCTTCCACACTCACTGGCCACGTGACCTGCTGTGATGCTAGAAAAATATCGTCTTAACCTCCCTGAACTTAAAAGCACCCAGGAAACCCTTCATGGATAGATTTTCCAATGATTAAATATGATTCTAAGCCAGGGCTTAGTGTAAGTGTTGGTTTATCTAAACCATCTATCGTTCTCAAATGGTGTCACAAAGTTTTCACTTTTGACTTTTCATTTTTCAAATCAACTCCCACAGGGTTTTGTTCACCTCTCATAAAAATGGCTCCTGAAATATAATCCTCTGGTGGCAGCTTTCTAAAGTCACATGGCCCAAGTATTATGGCAAAAATCATAGGCACACTTGTCTGAGAAAACAGATTAACATCTTTGGCTAAGCTCTTTTTTTCTTTTTTAAATCCAAATGAGTTATCTTTAGTAAAGGAGAAAAGCATGTGCAAATCTCAAGCAAACCTTATGAAGTTCAGATTTCAGAACAAATCATTTCTTAAAGCAATTTTAAATTTTTTTTAAAGAAAAAGCAATCTGTAACATACAATTGGGTACCTTTTCTTTTTGTTACTTGGTGTGTATTATTAGTGGCAATTGCAGTATTTTTTTCTAGCAAGATCACAGGCTCTGATCATCAATTACCCACAGTTTTACACCTCTGGCAATGGCTTACCCAATTTTGTGCCTTTTCTACAGTAAAAAAAGGGCAAAGGCAAACATTATGCAACCTTAGGAGCACTGGACAAATTGGGAGAAACATTTGCAATTCATGCCCCAGACAAATAGCTAATTAAATAGTTTTAGAAAGACCCACTGTTTAGAACACCTTCATATCTCCTGCGTTTCTCCTTTACTCTCACACTACTACCACACTCATACTTCTGACACCAGATGAGTGGCTTCCTCCCACCCCGCCACCAAGCATTTCTGAGACACCAGCTGGGAGTCCTACAGTTTAACTCAATTCTGACACTATCTACCTGGAGATGGTGTCAGATGCCACAGGTTAAAGGCTCAGTCCCACAAGACTTCCCCCACCTCCCACTTTAGATGCCAATCACCAATTCAGGGTGTCCACTGTGCTTCTGACTATGAATTGGAAGTTCCCATGACCTCCTCCTTGGCTCAGGTTACTTTGCTTGAATGGCTCATAGGACTCAGGAAAACAGTTTACCTACTATTCACCAGTTTATTATAAAAGGATATGATAAAGAATATAAATGAGTGCCCAGATAGAAGAGATGTGTAGGGCAAGGTACATGGGAAGAAGCATGAAGATTCCAAGCCACCTCAGGCACGCCACTCTCCCAGCACCTCCATGTGTTCACCAGCGCAGAAGCTCTCTGAGCCCCATACTATTGGGATTTTTATGGAGGCTTCATCATGTAACTGCATGATCAGTTATTAACTCCATTTCCAGCCCCTCTTCCTCTCTGGAGAATGGTGAGGGGGGTGCTGAAAATGCCAAGCTTCTAATCATGGTTTCGTCTTTCTGGTGACTAGCCCTCATCCAGGAGCCCTCCAGGAGCCCACCCAGAGTTGCCTCATTAGATCAAAAGACATTCCAGTCACTCAGGAAGTTCCAAGGGATTTAGGAGCTCAGTGTCAGGAAGCAGAGTTAAAAACCAAATACTAAAACAAAAGATGCTTCTAGTGGCCTTAGCTCTTAGGAAATTGAAGAGTTTTAGGAGCTCTGTGCCAGGAACCGGGGGCAGAGACCAATGTATATATATTTGATTATTTCACACTCACAATCAAAAGACAAGTAGGCAAAGGATGTGAACAGATAGAAAAAAAAAATATATATATATATAAATGGGAATATAAAACATTTGAAAAGGTGTTCCACTTACTCATAAGAAGAGAAATGCAAATTAAAACTACCCAGAAATGTCATTGTTTACCCGCTAGATTAGCAAAGATCTAAAATTTGGATATTGTTGGAGTCACAGGAAAGCAGGATTTTTTTAGCTTTTTAAATTGTTTTTTTAAAATTGAAGTATAGTTGATTTACAATGTTGTGTTGGTATCTGGTGTACAGCAAAGTGATTCAGTAATACATATAAATACATATACAGTAAGTCCCCTACATACGAACGAGTTCTGTTCTGAGAGCTCATTTGTAAGTCCAATTTGTAAGTCCAACGAAGTTAGCCTAGATACCCAACTAACACTGTACTGGGTTGGCATGGAGTGAATAGGCAAGAAGAGTTACTGACTGGAGGAGGGAGAGGAGGTGGGAGGTGGTAGAGTTGAAGGATCTTCAGCAGTATGAGACAGAGGGCAAGCTGCAATTTCACTCACGCCTGACGCTGATGACACAGGTTCTGGTTCCTTGCTGGAACAAGATGCATGTTCACATCTTTGAAAGTTTGCAACCTGAAGGTTCATATGTAGAGAACTTACTGTATATTCTTTTCCACTGTGGTTTATTACAGGGTATTGAATATAATTCCCTGTGCTGTACAGTAGGATCTTGTTTATCTATTTTATATATAATAGTTTGTATCTGCTAATCCCAGACTCCTAATTTATCTCTCCCCCACCCCCTTCCCTTTTTGGTAGCCATAAGTTTTTTTCTATGTCTGTGAGTCTGAATCTGTTTCATAAATAAGTTCATTTGTGTCATATTTTAGATTCCATGTATAACGGATATCGTATGGTATTTGTCCTTCTCTTTCGGACTTACTTCACTGAGTATGATAATCTCTAGGTCCATCCATGTTGCTGAAAATGGCATTATTTCATCATTTTTATGGCTTAGTAATATTCCATTGTATATATATACCACATCTTCTTTATCCACTCATCTGTTGATGGACATTTAGTTTGCTTCCATGTATTGGCTATTGTAACTAGTGCTGCTACGAACATTGGGGCGCATGTACCTTTTAGAATTCTAGTTTTCTCTTGTTATATGTCTAGGGGTGGTGTTGCTGGATCATATAGCAACTCTATTTTAGCTTTTTAAGGAAATTCTATACAGTTTTCCATAGTGGCTGCACCAATTTACATTTCCACCAACAGTGTAGGATGGTGCCTTTTTCTCCACACCCTCTCCAGCATTTGTTATTTGTTAACTTTTTAATGATGCCATTCGGACTGGAGTGAGGTGGTACCTCGTAGTTTTGATTTGTATTTTCTCTAATAATTAACAATGTTGAGCATATTTTCATGTGCCTATTGGCCATCTGTATGTCTTCTTTGGAGAAATGTCTATTTGGGTCTTCTGCCCATTTTTTGATGGGGTGTTTTTGTTGTTGTTATTGAGTTGTATGAGCTAAAAGAAGGTATTTTTATATGTACCTGACAGCAGTGCAAATTTGCACAACTCCACAGAGGACAATTTGGAAGCATCTGTGAAGCTTATAAATGCAAGCATTCTTTGACTTGGCACTTCTGCTTCTAAGAATGTATCCAACATTTACACTCCCTTGCATGAGAAATAACGTATATACTTGGTTATTCTTTGCATCATTGTCTGTAATTGTAGAAGATCAGACATCCTGAATGTTCATCAGGAGGGGGCTGTTAAATTTTTATTCATCTACACAATGAAGAACTTCGTCGTGAGTATACGTAGGAAGATTGCTAAGATGTATTAATTGAAAAAACAGAAAGTATATAGTATACTACCTTTTGTGTAAAAAAGAGGATAAAATATATATGTTTGTATTGTATGTAGGTACATAGGTATTTGCTTGTATATGAATGATGTATCTATGGGATGAAGAACTCACTCCATAAGTAATGAGGGAGAAAGAGGAGATATTATTCTATCACCATGAACAGTGTGATATCATAGAGGAAAGCACAAAAGACCCAGAAGAAGAAATGACTCTTTCTGGAAGGTGGTAAAAGGAGAAGGTAAATCTTGATCCATGGATGGTGGTTCTCCAAGTCGTGATGCAAGAAAGGGACAATCCAGGAAGGGAAAAATATGCAAAGGCTTGAAAGAGGCTGATGTGACATTTGGGGCTGAGTAAGAAGTGCAATGTGGCCAGAGTTTCAGGTGTGCTGGAAGGAAATGGCAAGAGGTGAGTCAGGTAAGACTGATTCTAAGTCAAGGGAGCAAGATGGGTGAAGATGCTGGGGTGGGAAGGAGATTGCGTGAATGACACCAGCTTTGCCATGGTGGAACTTTTGCTTTGAACCGTCAGAAATATAACTGAAGCAGCAAGAAAGATCTTTGCACAAACTGAGTTAATCTCATGACCCTAATCCTTTCTCGGAAGCCAGTGCACTCTCCGCCGTGCTGACATTGTGATTACTAAAGCTTAGGTCAAACTGTGTCCACCACTGGCTTGAAACCCCTTGAGACTGCTCTCTGGCTCTTGTAATCAGGTCCCGATTCCTCAGTGTGGCACATAAGGCCTTCTAGTCCTGGCCTCATCTCTCCCCAGCCCTATCTCTGACCCTGATCCTCTAGCTATCCTGTACCACTTGAGTCTAGCCCACCAGCCTATGCCATTCCATACCTCTCTGCTAAGGATGTCGCATCTCCTCTTCCTTCTTGCCTGCCCAACATTTAATACGTAACCCAGATGTCATATCTTTGGGGCAGCCTTTCTCAAAGACCCACTCTTCCCTCCCCCACCCCAGCATGACTTTGCCACCCTCCTCTATCCTCCTAAACTACACCATATATATCTCTGGGAGGACTGGAAATAGAATTCAATTTTGGTGCCAGAGAGAGCTTTCCCTCATTCTATCTGCTACTCCATGTCTTGGTGACTTTCAGCCAATTACTTAACTGTGCTGTACCTGTTTTTGTCTTCTACACAATGCGGGTCATAATTTTATTTTGTATGATTGCCATGTAGATCAAATGGGATTATGCGTGTAAAGCGTGATTCACAATGTCTGATTCCAAGTAGGCACTCGATAAGAGTACCTCCTGCTGCACGTATTATTGTAGGCATTCTCTCTGATGTTGCCACCACTATAACATTTCTGTTTCCTCCATCAAAGGTATCTGTTCATGTGCTTTGTTCCTTTGCCTTTGCCCTTTGCCATAGAGGGACCATCTTGCATCACCTCTGCATCTCCTATGCTTAGAACAGTGTGTACCTCTGTTAGGCACCTGGAGATATTTATTGAAATCAACTAATTAACTATGAAACATATAAATGATTTTATACAATATATAATACCTAAACCTAGTCACAATGTTGGCAGTGATAGCAACAGACATTTGTAAGCTTTTCAGTTTAACAGGGAACTTTGGCATATTTTTAAGCTCTATTCCTTACTTCATTCTTCATTATCAAAGAGCATCACTATTTACCAATGCTCCCACTTAAACAAAGAATGTATTACTTACTGGATTAGTTGAAATGTTCATAAGAAATGTACCTGTGCGCCATCCCTTTGATGAATTTGACCTATAATTTGATTATATAAGAAAACATCTCAGCAGGGGCTCCCTGAAGAAACAGGAAAGAGCCCGGGAGATGAGGAAGAGAAACAGCTGATGGTAAGGAGCTCAGCAGGGTGCAGGAAGGAGGTGGTGTTGTTAATAAAAAAGAAAGGAGAAAGAAGATTTTTCATCTAAAATGAGAAAAGAGAGAAAAACAGCTGCGTTTATACAAGATACTATGATTTCCTTCCATCTATGAGCGTAATGGGAAAAGAAATAACTTGAACATTGGTGTTAAAACTGGATTGAATTGAAAAGAAACCCAGCTGGAGAAAATGGTGGACCCAAACTGAAATGTAAGGTACCCTTGAAATGGCATTAGAAATGTGAGGAAAATGGCCATACTTTAGGATGGGTTGATTGCTCTGTGACCCAGAGGAGCCTGGGGTATATATTCATTTAAACTTCATCGGTTTCCAGACTATTAGAGTTCACAGAGACCTTGGAAAGTAAGTGGAAGGTTGAACTGGTATTCTGTGCAACCTGTGGGAGAGGATGACAGCGCTTCTGCGCTAGCATTTCTCAATCCCAGTTATGCAGTTGGATCAGTATAAACCGAAGCCCCAATCTACCTTCACCACCACGCTGTCACTCAACCTATCTTTACTGGCTCAGCATGTGGTACCGCAATTCCTCATCTATCCAATACGGACGCCTAGGCATCCTCTCTCACTCCTCCTTTTCTCTCAACTTCCTTATCCAGTCCCTCAGCAAGTGCCGTCAATTTTGCCTCCTAAATATGTTCCTAATCTGGCTGCTTCTCTCCTCTACTCCTGTAAGCACTGCCTTGGCCTTAGAGCTTAGTTATACCTTACACGCTAAGCCTTTACACAAAACAAAACATAACAACCAAGACGATGCTCATCAGACCACCACATTGCTGGCTTCAAGATGACTGTCAGAGCTGACTATGCTGTTCCCCCTCCTTCTGCCTACACAACCCTGAAACTCCCCTTTAAAAGCCCCTGTCCCCTGCACAGCAATCAAGAGTTGGTTCCCAGACAGCAGTGCACCCTCTTTCCCCATTGCCGGCCTCCAAAATAAAGCAAGCTTTCCTTTCCTAACGACACTTGTCTCTTGAGTATTGGCTTTTGAGTGGCGAGCAGCCGGACCTGGGTTCGGTAACACTCCCAGACCACTAGTCCGAGCCCCCAACATATGTTTACATCCTAATTAGTCTCTCTGCTTCCCCTCATGCCTTTTTCACACCAAGTCTCTTAACAGCAGCCAGAAGGAGCTCTTAAAATGGAAGTCGGATCTTCAGTGGCTTGAAAACCAAGCCGCATTCCTCAGCCTGACTAGCCCTACATCATGTGGCTCGCGCCTTCCACGCCATACCCTTCTCCTCTACTCTCTCACTCATCCAGCACACTCTGGCCGCTGGCCTTTGTTCAGGGTTTTCTATCCATCAGTGACCATCAGGGTCCCCAACTTCCTCACCCAACCTCACTTCGGTCCCCAAAACCTTGAGGTCCATGTGCATACAATACCAAGATATCCAACATTGACCTCCTGAACCCCCTGGTCCCCCCACAGATGTGGCTACCTTTACCTGAAACACGGGTCTCTCCATCTCCATCCTCTCTTTGCTGGATTGGTAAAAAGAGACAAATCTAGAGGCCCCATTTCCTCCCTACTTTTAGAGGCTTAGCAAGCAGCCGGCACAGTAGGTGTGCCTCCGTTTCTCCTGGGACACCTGCTGCTGCGGATCCAGTGCAGCTTTGTCCGTGCGATAATGATGCTGGGAGATTGTGTGCCCTGGACTACTTCTCCACATTTAAGTACCCCACCCCCGCCCCAAGAAGCCCATGTCATATACTGATAAGGCACAGCATTCATGTGTGCTCAGTAACTGACTTCATCTCATTCTTGTCACTAGAACATAAGCTCCACGAGGGCAGGGAGCCCATCTGGTTCATTTATCTCCACCTTTTCCCCACTTCCTTTCATGTATAGTGTTCAAGAGGGTTGGCTCTGACACCAAACAGCCTGTGCAGAATCTTAGCGTTAAAACTTAACAGATGGGTCAATTAGAAAAAGTTGTTCAAATCTCTGTGCCTCTTTTTATCCTCTGTAAAATGGGAAAAATGACAGGTTTGTGAGGATTAAACAAGGAAATACACATCAAGCACTTAGGACCGTGCCAGGCACTTAGAAATTTCCACTCAAGTTTAGATTGTCTTTTTTATGATAGATGCTCAATAAATGTGGGTTGAAAGAATGAGTGAGTGAACTGTGTAGGTGTCAGCTCAAACATTGCCTCTTCATTAAGGCCTTCACTGAAATCCCAGCTAAAGCAGGTTCTTTTCTATAAGGTCACATTATCACAATTTGTTCTTTTCTCTTTGTGTCTCACTCTCAGGGGTCTCTCTCCCCAACTAGATATGAACACTTCAAAGTGTTTTTTGCTTCATCGGAGCACATCGTACCCAGTGCTCAGCACATGGTGTTGCCCAAGTTTAAGTACTTAATGAAAGAAATGCGGTGCAAAGATGGAAAGGCCTTTGCAATGTGTCCACTTGGTTGGGTGTTCCAGTAATTCTTCCAGCAATGCAGGACATTGGAGGCCAAGGTTGGATATACTGGAATTGTATGCACATGGACCACAAGGTTTTGGGAATCCAAGAAATGTTGGGTAAGTGAGTTCTGGGTACTCAGATGCCAATGATGAATAGAACAGATAAATCTGAATGTCCATGCGTCCACCCTTCAACTCAGAACAGTATCATATGTGGTAAATTCATGGTTTTTGGAGTCAGAACTGGTCACGAATCTTGGCTCTGCCACCTACTGGCCATGTCACCTAAGCAAATGCCTTAGTATTTTTGAGCCTCGGTCTCTCTGTCTAATGGGAATAATTACTATTCATCTCACAGGATTGCTGCAAGAATTAAACAAGAAAATGCATGTAATTTGTTTGGGATATATAGTATTGGATTCTTACATCTACCTCAGCTCCCCACTAAACTGAAGAGATCTCCACTAAACTGAAGAGAAAGGAATAAAAGAGAAAAAGGAAGAATGGGGAAGGGAGAAAAGAGCAAATGAGAACTAGCAACATGCTGTCAGAGCGTGTGGAGGAGGGGTAAGTGACACAACGGGGTAAACGAAGCAGTGCCTGGGAGCCTACAGGGAGGGATGACGATGGAAAGCAAGCGTGTGTTTACCGTACAGAATGCAGGAAAATTTGGGAACTTGGAAACAGCGTGAACGGCTAAAGGTCAGAGGAGAACATCAAGACTAAAAACACAAGAATTGATTGAAAGTCTGATACAGAACATAAGACCTCAGACACCCCCGACCCCCACCTCTTGCTGCCAGGAAACAGCCCCTCTTCCCTTCTCCATGGGACTGGAGGTTCAGATTCAGGCTTTGAGGATGCCAGTTGGAGCAGAGTGGAGGAGTGAGGCATCAGGTTGAAATAAAAGGCATTTAGTAAAAGTCTACAGACTGAGCAGTGAGACACTGCAAGCTGCCCCCAGTCCCTGCTCCCTGACTTGCTTCCAGATCTTCACCAGCCGGGAGTATTCCATCCTCTTCTCACTGCCACCAACACACATACAGATCACAAGATTCTTCTTTGGAGAAATGGAATTGCTTAAGGGAAAATGGCTACAGATATTGGCACCCTGACCATGTAATGTCTCCACAGTGGAAAACCCAGTTTTCCTCTAATCCACCTGGGTAAGGCTCACCAGCACAGAACTTCCACTCATGCCCTAGGGCCTCATTCTCAAATATCAAGTATCTCTCGATACTTGAAAAATCTGTGAAAGATGCTGACATGAAAGGCAGAGATAAAAACAGAGAAAAAGGATCCCCAGAAGAAAGAAAGGCAATAGAGACAACAAAAGAACATTTAGAAATTTCATCATTGGTATCTTTAGGAATATAAAGCAAGATATTGAATCCATGAAAAAGAACAGAATGACATAGAGGAGCAATAAGAAAAATAACTCTTTGATTTAAAAAAATATAATAATTGAAATAAAAATTTAAATAGGAAGATTGGTAGAAATGTCAAGAAAATCTTTCCAAAACTGGACCTAAAATCAAAGAAGTAAACATTAGGATAGAGAGATAAGAAAAATCAGAGACCCAATCTAGGGGATCTAATATCCAGCTAATGGGAATTCCAGAAAGAATAAAGAGAAGAAAAATTGGGAGGAAATTATCAAAGAAATAGTACAGAGAAATTTCTCAAATAGAAGGACATTGCTCTTTAGGTTGAAGATGCCCCCACATCCCTATCACAATGAATGAAAAGAGACCCACAGGAGGCACATCATCAGGAAATTTCAGTCAGCTCATGAGAATGAGAAGAATCAAAGTCTCTAGATGAAAAACAAGTCAATACAAATAAATTAAATTCAGAATGGCATTAGAAAATACAATGATGACATAAGATGCAAGAAGACAGAGGAATGTCCTCAAAATTCTGAAAGAAAATTATTTCCAACAAATAATTCTCTACTGAGGTATCTCTCAGTCAAGCCTAAGTGGAAACTAAAGCCATTCTTGGACCAGAAAAGATTAAGAATATGTATTTCCCGTACGTCCATTCTTTTGAAGCTATTGGAAGATACATTTTAGCAAGAAGGGGAGTAAACCAAGAAATAGGAAAACAGGGGGTCCAGGGAACAGACAACCCAACAGAGAGGCAGAGACAGGAAGCTCCAGGTCACAGCTGTAGCACAGTCCTAGAGAGTCATCCAGGTTGTGCCCAAGTTTCCAGCCACAGCTGAGGGAATGGGAAGCCAGGTAGAGCCCAGGAAACTTTAGGAGTTGAAGAAACAGAACTGGAAGTCCCAGGAAGCCCACACATTTAAGGTTCTCAGGGTAGAGTACCAAAGAGGAAAACGCTGCTCACAGAGAACTCTGGGGAGTTACAGAGGGTCTCCCTTGAGTACACAGTTGTGTAATGACCAATGCGTGCCTGCGAGGAAACTCTTCAAGACCAGGGAAAGAACCACCCAAAAGGATTAGAGGGAAGTGGCCAGAACTTGCACAGAGATGGGAAAGGTTCCTGTTCCCATAAGACAACTCGGAAACCCTCATAATTCACAAGGCATTTGTGAATAACAGTTTTGCCTCAATAGTGGGGAAAAACTCATCCTATTTGTCACCCAATCAAAAACTATCAGGTATGCAAAGAAGTAAGAAAACATGACCCATAATTAGGACAGACATCAATCAATTGAAACTCATCCAGAAATAGTAACACAGATGTTGGGATTAATATACAAAACATTAAAAGTTATTACATCTGTAGAGCATTTATTTCAGAAGCCAGAGAAAAGACTGAACATGGTAAGTAGAGCCATAGAAGATATTTTTTAAAGACCCAAATCAAAATTCTAGAGATGGAAATTATAATGTCTGAGATGAAAAACACACTGGGTGGGACTAACAGCAGATTAGATATTGGACCAAACGTACTCAAGATTACCTTGATTATATAATAGCTACAAGATAATTTTAAAATCCTGGAGGAAGCAGTTCTCCTATCTTCATTCTCATTTATAATCAACAGTGGACTTTCCTATTGACAGTACCTGTGAGTTGATTGAAAAATAATTTGGCATTGATGTTAAAAAGCCTGGCACGTCCTTCATCAAAATAGACTCTTTTCAGGCCATAGGGATAAATGCTTCCTGTTTGACGATACTAAGTGGTTGGCTCATTAGCTTGTCATGAATAAATCCCCCTTTCCAAATATATGCATGCCATGTTTTTAACCTTTTGTGTTACAGACAAGAGAGTCCTAGTGGGAAGGGCTCAGGATTTGGAAGCCTGATTTTCAATAATATTCACCAAATATTTGTTGAATGTGTCTTGTGTTCCAGGCATGGTGTGAGGCACTGGGAACCCATTGGTGAATAAAACCTGGCACCCATCTCATGATGTGCAAAATCTAATGGCAGGAGACAGACCAAAAACCTTGCTATTCTGACTCAGTGTGCTAATGCTATGATGGGAAAGTAGAAGTGATGATGGGAGCGTATATGAAGGAATCTAATCAGATTGGGAAGCCAGAGAAGACATGCTGGAGGAAATGAAGTCTCCTCTGCGATATGAAAGATGAACAGGGGTTCATCCAGTGAAGAGCTGGAGGAAGATGATTCCTGGGAGAGGGACTGGCATAGGCTCAGAGTCAAGAAAAGACAGGCATCTCTGGGAAACTACAAGAAACTCAATGTGGTGAGAAAGTTGGAGGACTGGATTTGGTGAAAGATAAGCCTGGGGAGGTTTGGTGTAGATACTGTCCTGAGGGAAAAGGAAGGATGGAAGGAATTTAGCATGGGATCACATTTACTTTTTAAAATGTTGACTCAGGATATAGTGGCAGACTTGAAGAGAGGGCAAGGAGAAGCCCTCTGCCCGTGTGTAGATCACCTCCTGTCTCACCTCCTCAGGCACCTTGCTCTATGCCTCCTTTCATTATCTCCTCCCTCTGCAGCCAGCCTCCCTTTTCCTCTATCTCCCTCTCATCAGCACCTAAATATCCCCCAGCTTCCGCCATCTTAGAAAACGCGCCCTGATACTTTCTGGTTGCCAGTCACTCTCTCTCTCCATTATATTCAATAGTTTGCCTAACGACCTGGCCACCTTCTCCCTCACCAGTTCTGACTTCCCCATTGACCCCTCAGCCTCTGAGGTCACCAGTGTCTTTTGTGGGCTAAACCCAATGGATTTTTTTTAAGCCTTTGTATTACTTTTCATACTTCAGCAGCACTTAACATGGTTGAAACTTCTGGACACTTTCTTGAAATACTTTTCTCCCTTTGCTGTTCCTCCTAGTTCCTCTGGCTCACTCCTCTTCCTTTGCTAAAACATTAAAAAAAATTACCCAGCGATTTGTGTTCAGGCCATATTCTTCACTATTTAAAGGATTTTAAAAAATATTTGACTTTCTACTATTTAAACAATGAAAACATAAATATATCTGTTTAAAACCATTCATCATATACAGATGAAGCCAAAGCTCCCCTTAAATACTATCCTTGGTCCCTCTCTATACTGCAGAGGTGACTGGGGTCATCCTTTGGTGGGATTCATCTGTGATTATATTTTCTCAACCTTTACATACACACCTATGTACCCAAAGAAAATTTCTACTTTGATATGTTTGGATTATGCTAGTAAATATGGATTTATTTCATTATTTCATTTATGCTTTTTAAGACTGCAGCTTAAACCAGAATTTTCCTTGATATTTATCTGCAATCTTGAGGCCCTTCCCTCGCCCCAGAGGTCACCACTGTTTTGGCTTTGTAGGAATGGTTCTGGACTTTTACTTATAAATCCACAAGCATACAGTTTGGTTTTATGGAGTTCTAAAAAATCTTAAGTAAACATACTTTTGCAGCTTGTTTTTATAAATTGACAATATGTCTAGAAAATCTTTCTTTGTTAGTACTAGTGGGTCAACCCCATTCTCTTAACATAAAAATTGCCACAAACATAGTGGTTTAACCCAACACAAGTTTATTATCTTACAGTTCTACATGTCAGAAGTCCAGAATGGGTTTTACTGGGCTAAAATCAAGGCATTGGCAGGGCTGCATTCCTTCTGGAGACTACAGGTGAGAATCTGTTTCCTTACCTTTTCCAGCTCCTAAAGGCTGCCTGCACTCCTTGGCCTGTGGCCCCTTCCTCCGTCTTCAAAGCCATCCGTGTGGTATCTTCAAATCTCTCACCGACTCTAATGATTCTGCTTCTCTCGTTCACTTATAAGGACCCTTGTGATTACACTGGATCCACCTCCACAATCCAGGATAATCTTCCATTTTAAGATCCTTCATTCCATCATCTGCAAAGTCCTTTTCCATGTGAGGCAATATATTCACAGGTTCCACGGACTAGGGTGTCGACGTCTCCGGGGGTCATCCTGCTGCCTAACACAAACCTCATGTAGTTTGCCGCTGTTTTATTCTTCTATCTTTATACACTTTCCCTGGTGACCTTCCTCATTCTCGTGGATGATGGCACATTTCCATCGGCAACACCAGCTGCAGCTATTGGGTAACTAGACATCTCCCATATGACATTTCACAGGCCCTGGAACCCAAGCTGTTTCTCACCTTTAGGTTTGTGTACCCTTTGCTATCTTGGCTTGAACACTCTTGTCCCTTGTTTCTTCAAGTAACACTATCTTCTTTGTCCGTCAAGACTCAGGCATGTGTACCCTTCTCCAGGAAGCGTTTTTGGGATTAGTGTTCATATATTTTAGAACTACGACTCTTGCAATATTCCTTCTGTATTGTAAATGCCTGTGTTGATGTGTCAACTTTCTGGGCTTAATTACTTTTTGTAACCCCAGTGTTCGGACTGAGTTTGGTCAATAAATGCTTATTGAATTTATAAAGTCAATAAATGTTTGTTGAATATATAAGGTCAGAAAGAGCAGTCTTGATGGCCAGCGTTTATTTTGAATCTGCCCTCAAAGATGCAGCTGCCTGTAAGTTTCCAACCCCGGAATGTCTGACATTTCCCCACTGAAGTGGTTTAGGAAGAGGGGTTGCACGTTTGACTTCATGCCAGTTTTTTGGGATGCAGGCTTGATTCTGCAGTCCCCTCTTTCTAAAGTTAAGGAGAGGATACTAAAGGGACTTGCAGCACCTGGGCCTAGGGTTAGCGAGGAGCAGCTCACCTCTCATTCTGCAAGGGAAAGGAGAAGAGGAGGATACCAGGACCATAGCGAGCATAGCTACAAGGAGAAAGGCAATGGACAGGAGATGAGTGTCTGCACTATTCCTTGTTGGCTTGCCTATCCCTGCTCATCTCTTTGCAAATATCCCTTTTGTTATCCTCTCTGTAACTTACCCAGCTTGAATATGCTCTCTGCTTCCTGCCAATACGGACAGTGGTCACATCTTATCTGTAATCAGTTCCCCAATATTTAGAATCAAACCTGCACCCCAGAACTCCATTTATGTTTATGGAATTAGTATTAGATATCCTATGATAAAATATTACAAAAGTTGTTCACTTTTGTAATGTCATGGGGTAATCATGGCATGTTATAACTGGACCTGATCGTAGATATTTTCCAGCCCCGACCCATCATTTTATTTAAGGTGAAATTTCGTGTGGGTTGTGTCAACGCTGAGAGTGTGAGATAGTGAGTTGAAGACTTTGGAGTCACACAGGCTTAGGTTTGGATCCTAGAGCCACAATTAGTGGCTTGGTGACTTGGGCATACTCAGTTTTGTCAATTGCAAAAAAGAAGACAATATTAATCACTGAGTTGTTGAGAAGATTAGATGAGTTACTGTATCTGAATTCCCTGGCATTGAGTGTGTCACTTAGCACTTGCTGACAGCCATTATTACAAACTCAGATGTCCTGATTTCTGGTCCAGGATGTGTGTTTTACTCCACCATTTGACCAGACAAACTGAGGTGAACGGGAGATAGTTCAGTAGATAGAAAGGACTTGATGTGGCCCGGCTTCTGCTGTGAACTTCCTCACTGTTAGACTCTGTTAAGAGGTAAGGAGCTTTTGCAGTTGGTTCTCAGCCTTGTTCTTTGCCAGACTCCGATTTGACATTTGTGGCTTTTCTACTTTCATCCTTGTCTTTACGTTTGTTTTGGTAACGCTGAAATTCTTTAGTCAAACCCTTCTCACAGAGGACAGAAAAAGAGGGGAAAGAATGTAGTTCAAGGGAGCTTGATACCTTTTCCCTGAACCTTCTTTCCTAATCCCAGGTCTCTTGGGAAGGTCCTTACCAGGGTGGGCTCTCCATGATTCAAACATCCTATTTAGCCAAGCCTCTAGCAAGCTCTTACTTTGAAGGATAGAGTTTGTTGGTCTGCAAACCTAATGCAGCAAAGCTCTTGATATAGCAAACATTTCCTGAAGTCCTATTTCCTTCCCAAGTATTTCGGAGCTTGCAAACTCAGATATAATGAATGGAGCCATTAGAGGGAACAATCACTCAACACCATAAGTTATTTTAATGGGCCCATCACTTAAAACTAAACTTCCACCATCTGTTCTACCCTTTAACTGCAAATGCAAAAAGAACACTATTCCCAATGGCATCATAAAAAGTTAGATATAAGTGATTTAAATGCATGTTTTGGTTCTGTATTCAGTGCAATATAGATCTGAAGGAAGGCTCATACTGGATGTATTTTTTCATGGCAAAATCAAAATTCAGAATAGGAGAGTTTCTTTGTTCACAAAAAAGTGGCTTTTCAGTTAACATGGAATATGTTCTACCATGTTATTCCTTCCTTCCTTCCTTCCTTCATTTATTTGGACTTTTTTTCCACAAGTATTTATGGAATGCCAACTTGTGCCTGGCAATGTACTAGACGATGGGGTATAGAAGTTAAAAGTGATAATTAGAAAGATCACTGGCACTTCCAAAGGAAAATAAAACAGAGCATTTCATATAAATAAACATAACAGTCATGTAAAAGCCTAAACATAAATTTTGTGTTCTGCTTCAGAATGGTAATGTGATGGGGTGGGAAGAAGTTTGCAATGAGCCAGATCTTGGTTTTAAATTCCCAACTCCTCCATAATGTGACCTCTCTGAGTCTGTTTCCCTATCTGACATTTATTTCATATCTGACTCTATTTCCTCATCTGGAAAATGGGAACAATATCTTCCTCATGGGTCTGCTGTGATTGAACGAGTTATGTACACACAGCTGCTCCCCTCACCTGGGTGTGGCTCGTAATGGGCACTCTGTGTTAATTCTCCTTTTAATTTCCAACTTATTTTTTTATAGATTTTGGAAAATTACTTTTCGGGCATCAAATGAGAGACTCATAGAACACTAGAATAGGAAATGGTCTAAGATGTATTCAGCTTCTTTACATTCAGTGTTCCTTATTTTACAATCTAATTTCATCCCAGAGAGCATTAGTAACTAGCTCAGCATCTCGCAGTTTGCAGTGCTCTCTAGAACATTCTGATTGTGATTCTGATTTTATTATTCCATCAATAAAAAAATGAGCATGTACTCCCCATATATACATATATTTAATTTTGTATATTGAACATGTATATTTGATATACATGAACTACTATATTGACATATTTTACACATTATGAAAAAAATATATAATAGAAATAAAGAATGAGGTAATGATGGAGTAAATAATATTTGCTGTTGCATTAGTTGTGATGACTTTATACTATGTTGACGGCATGCATACTAGCCTCTTGGGGCACATTATAGACTTAGATGAAGTTCATTATTAATATGAATTTTTAATTACACAGTTCATCTTTTTTTTAAATTTTGAGGGTTTTTGACTGACTTCATTATTTCTATCTTGTGATGGGGTTGAGTATCAGGAGGAAAAGCAACAACTCTGCTGTTTTTCTCTTGTACTCATACTGTGCTCAATCTGCAGTGTCTCTGCAGGAATATTTTTAACCATTTCTCCATTTTGTGATGATTAGTTTGGTTAAAACTAGACCATAAAGTGCCCAAATCCACTTATCCAGGTACAGGGTAATATGCTGACAGTGAATGGATGTGCAAGGAAGCTGCTGCTGCCTCTCACCCATCATGGAACTTGTCCATGAGGGTCCTCTCTATACATTATGTGGCACGTGACCCTCTGACATAAGAGCCAAAGGAGGGTGAGAGTGTCAATCTGTGTATCAAATACCAGCAAAACTTTTCTTATTTTTTTCAAAAGATAAACAATTAAATAAATGCCCTAATATTTTCTTCCTTTTCCCCAAATGGTGAGCTTGCTCATTTCACTTTGGAAGCAATTGAATTCATGGAACAGGAAGGACTAGAGGCTGAGTCTACTGATGTCCCAATGATTTTTTTTTTTTTGAAAATAACAAAATTTTTATTTTATTGTAGTATAACATATGTTCATAAAATTGTACATGCCACAGGAGTGCACTTTCCTGAATTTTCCCACAATGAACCCACCTGACCACTACGAAGATCAAGAACTAGAAAATTCCTAGCGCCCCAGTGTGCTCTTGGCCTTACTCCTGCCCCCAAATAACTCCTATTTTGACTTCTAACTCCACAAATTAATTTTGTTGTAAATTTTGTGTAAAGAGAATGATACAATATGAATTACTTTAGGCCTGAATTTCTTTTGTTTAACATTATCTTTGTGAGATTTGTCTGTGTTGGTTGGTGTACGGATAGCTCATTCATCTTCTGTACTATGCAGTCTTCACTGCGTACGTATACTACCATTTGCTTACCATTCTGCATTGATGCATAGTTGAGTTGTTTCCAGTGTTTGTCTATTTTGAATGATGCTCCCATGAGCACTCTTTTTGTTTTTACTGTATAGATTTTTAAAAAATTAATTAATTAATTAATTTATTTTTGGCTGCGTTGGGTCTTCGCTGCTGCACGCGGGCTTTCTCTAGTTGCAGCAAGTGGGGGCTACTCTTTGCTGTGGTGCACAGGCTTCTCATTGTGGTGGCTTCTCTTGTTGCAGAGCACTGGCTCTAGGCGTGCAGGTTTCAGTAATGGTGGTGCATGGGCTCAGTAGTTGTGCCTTGCGGGCTCTAGAGTGCAGGCTCAGTAGTTGTGGTGCACGGGCTTAGTTGCTCTGCAGCATGTGGGATCTTCCTGGATAAGGGCTCAAGCCCATGTCCCATTGGCAGGCATATTCCCAACCACTGCGCCCCCAGGGAAGTCCCCATGTGAGCACTCATACATTTGGTGTGTTTATGCTTGTATTTCTGTTGGATATAAATTTAGGAGATACATACAGCAGTAGGATTGCTGAATCATAGAGTAGACATATTGAGCTTTAGTAGGTAGAGCATATATATATTAATCAACTATTATTTCAATAATGCTCTGTAATTAACCACATCAAGATTAACAACATACAACAATAAGAAGTTATTTCTCACACATCTGTGTGTTGGCTGGGGTACTGCTGTTCTAAGCTGGACTCAGCTGGACTTGGCTTCAAGCCAGACACTGGGTTCAGATCTATTCCATGTGTCTCCCATCCTTCTTGGACCAGAGGCTCCTCAAGGCACATTCTTCTTAAGGCTCAACCAAGCTTCTTCTCAAGGCTGGAACCAAGATGATATGCCTAACTGCAAAAGCACATTTCAAGTCTCTGCTCACATAATGTCCATCAGCAACCCAATGGTTAATACAAGTCACATGGTCAACCCAAGGGATGGGGGAAATTCACTCCACCTGTAATGAGGTCTTTGTTAGTGTGTGGATATATAATTCTATTATACAGAAATGAAGAATTCGAACCCATAATTCAATTGACCGTATAATCTTCCAAAGAGTACCAATCCAATGTACACTGCAAGCAATGTTTTTTTAAAGTTCCCATTACTCCACATCCTCAACATTTGGTATATTTTCACTTTTTAATGATAGTCATTCAATGTCATGGTTTTAATTTATATCTCTCTAGTGATTAGTGAGGTTGAGTATCTTTTCAAGTACCTTTTCTAAAGTGCTTGCTCAAGTTATTTACCCATTAAAAAGATTAGGCAGCAAGTCTTTTTCTTATTGATTCATAAGATATGTTCTGAAATTAGTCTTTTCTTGGTTATCTTTTTCTGCGTGTCTTGTCTTTTCACTCTTTTAATTGTGTCTTCGAATGAACAAACATTTTTAATTTGAATACAGTCCAATTTATCAATCTTTCCCTTTATTATTAATGCCTTGTATGTCCCACCTAAGAAACCTTTGCCGACCCTTGGTTCATGAAGATATTCTCCTGTGTTTTCTTTTAAAAGTTTTATTGTTCTCCCTTTCATATTTAGATCTACCATCTATCTGGAATTGATTTTTATGTATTTTGTGATGTAATGGTACAGATTCATATGGATATCTAATTGAACCATACTGTTTATTGAAAGTCCATTTTTCGCTTTGCCTTGTCCTTCTCATATTAAGTGCCCATTATATGTTGTGCATCCCTGGACTCTCTATTCCGTTCCACTGGCCTATTTGTCTGTCTAATGTCAATACTGTGCTCTCTTAATTACTATAGCTTCTTAATACATCTTCATATCTGACACCATAAATCTTCTAGCTTTGTTCTTCAAGATGGTCTTGACTTTTCTTGACTTTATGTTTCTTTTAAAAATGTTTAAAACAGCTTGTCAATTTTTATAGCAATCCTCCTGGGATATTGATTAAAATATGATTAACTTGTGGAGAATCAATCATTACATTTTTCAATCTATGAACATGATATATTCCACCATTTTTTTAGGTCTTTAAATGCTTTACCCAATAGATCTTTTGCAAGATGGATTAGCTGGAAATTTCCTAAATTATCAAGTTCTGGTTCCTTTTTGCTTAACAGTTCCTCAAATTATCTGTTTCCTCTACTATTCCTTGTAGTATAGAAGCAAGAAGAAACTAGATCTTACCACTTTGGTTGAAATCTCCTCAGCTAAATATCCAAGTCCTTTGTTTGCAAGTTTTTCTTTATACATAATTGCAAGACACAATTCAACCGCCCTTTCTGCCACTATATAAAATGGATTTCCTTTCTTCTGGTTTCCAATCTGGTTTCCAATCATTGGTTCCTCATTTCCATCTGTCCCTCAGTGGCAGTGTCTTTGACATCATATTTCTACCAACAGTCTGTTCATGACGATTTAGGTATTCTCTGATGTAATATACATTTTCTCTATCATGATCCTTACTTCCTTTTAAGTCCTCAGTAACAGAATCATCAACATCAATATTTCTACTATTTTCAAGGCAATTTAGACTTTCTCTATTACACTCATCAAAATTTTCCAGCCTCTGTCTTCCTTATTCTAAAGCCACTCTCACATTTAAAAATTTTTGCTTCAAGGGCACCCCATTTCCAGGTACCAAAATTTCTTTTATCACATCTTTTTTTTTTTTTTTTTTCCACAGTATGCGGGCCTCTCACTGTTGTGGCCTCTCCCGTTGCGGAGCACAGGCTCCAGATGAGCAGGCTCAGTGGCCATGGCTTACGGGCCCAGCCGCTCCGCAGCATGTGTGAACTTCCCAGACCGGGGCATGAACCCCTGTCCCCTGCATCAGCAGGAGGACTCTCAACCACTGCGCCACCAGGGAAGCCCTTTTCACATCTTTATTGGAGTATAACTGCTTTACAATGGTGTGTTAGTTTCTGCTGTATAACAAAGTGAAACAGCTATCCATATACATATATCCCCATATCCCCTCCCTCTTGCGTCTCCCTTCCACCTTCTGTATCCCACCCCTCTAGGTAGTCACAAAGCACTTAGCTGATCTCCCTGTGCTATGCAGCCTCTTCCCACTAGGTATCTATTTTACATTTTGTAGTGTATATATGTCAATGTCACTCTCTCACTTCATTCCAGCTTAACCTTCCCCCACCCCATGTCCTCAACTCCACTCTTTACGTCTGCATCTTTATTCCTGTCCTGCCCCTACGTTCTTCAGAACCTTTTTTTTTTTTTAGATTCCATATATATGTGTTAGAATACAGTAATTGTTTTTCTCTTTCTGACTTACTTCACTCTGTATGACAGACTCTAGGTCCATCCACGTCACTACGAATAACTCAATTTCGTTTCTTTTCATGGCTGAGTATTATTCCATTGTATATATGTGCCACATCTTCTTTATCCATTCATCTGTCGATGTACACAGGTTGCTTCCATGTCCTGGCTATTGTAAATAGAGCTGAAATGAACATTGTATGTGACTCTTTTTGAATTGTGGTTTTCTCAGGGTATATGCCCAGTAGTGGGATTGCTGGGTCATATGGTAGTTCTATTTTTAGTTTTTTAAGGAACCTCCATTGTGTTCTCCATAGTGGCTGTGTCAATGTACATTCCCACCAATAGTGCAAGAGGGTTCCCATTTCTCCACACCCTCTCCAGCATTTATTGTTTGTAGATTTTTTGATGATGGCCATTCTGACTGGTGTAAGGTGATATCTCATTGTAGTTTTGATTTGCATTTCTCTAATGATTAGTGATGTTGAGCATTCTTTCATATGTTTGTTGGCAATCTGTATATGTTCTTTGGAGAAATGTCTATTTAGGTCTTCTGCTCATTTTTGGATTGGGTTGTTTGTTTTTTTGATATTGAGCTGCATGAGCTGCTTGTAAATTTTGAAGAGTAATCTTTGTCACTTGCTTCATTTGCAAATACTTTCTCCCATTCGGAGGGTGGTCTTTTTGTGTTGTTTATGGTTTCCTTTGCTGTGAAAAAGCTTTTAAGTTTCATTAGGTCCCATTTGTTAATTTTTGTTTTTATTTCCATTTCTCTAGGAGGTGAGTCAAAAAGCATCTTGCTGTGATTGATGTCATAGAGTGTTCTGCCTATGTTTTCCACTAAGAATTTTACAGTGTCTGGCCTTACAATTAGGTCTTTAATCCATTTTGAGTTTATATTTTTGTGTATGGTGTTAGGGAGTGTTCTAATTTCATTCTTTTACATGTAGCTGTTCAGTTTTCCCAGCACCACTTACCGAAGAGGCTGTCTTTTCTCCATTGTATATTCTTGCCTCCTTTATCAAAAAGTGGTGAGGATATATGCGTGGGTTTATTGCTGGGTTTTCTATCCTGTTCCATTGATCTACATTTCTGTTTTTGTGCCAGTACCATAGTGTCTTGATTACTGTAGCTTTGTAGAATAGTGTGAAGGCTGGGAGGCTGATTTGTCCAGCTTTGTTTTCTTTCTCAAGATTGCTTTGCCTATTTGGGGTCTTTTGTGTTTCCATACAAATTGTGAAACTTTTTGTTCTAGTTTTGTGAAAAATGCCATTCGTAGTTTGATAGGGATTGCATTGAATCTGTTGATTGCTTTAGGTTGTGTAGTCATTTTCACAATGTTGATTCTTCCAGTCCAAGAACATGGTATATCTCTCCATCTGTTTGTATCATCTTTAATTTCTTTCATCAGTGTCTTATAGTTTTCTGCACACAAGTCTTTTGTCTCCTTAGGTAGGTTTATTCCTAGGTATTTTATTCTTTTTGTTGCAATGGTAAATGGGAGTGTTACCTTAATTTCTCTTTCAGATTTTTCATCATTAGTGCACAGGAATGCAGGAGATTTCTGTGCATTAATTTTGTATCCTGCTACTTTACCAAATTCATTGATTAGCTCTAGTAGTTTTCTGATAGCATCTTTAGGATTCTCTATGTATAGTATCAGGTCATCTGCACACAGTCACAGCTTTACTTCTTCTTTTCTGATTCAGATTCCTTTCATCTCTTTTTTGTATCTGATTGCTGTGGCTAAAATTTCCAAAACTTTGTTGAATGATAGTGGTGAGAGTGGACAACCTTGTCTTGTTCCTGATCTTAGAGGAAATGGTTTCAGTTTTTCACCATTGCAAGCGATGTTGGCTGTGGGTTTGCCATATATGGCCTTTATTATGTTGAGGTAAGTTCCCTCTCTGCCCTCTTTCTGGAGGGTTTTTATTATAAGTGGGTGATGGGTTTTGTTGAAAGCTTTTTCTGCATCTATTGAGATGATCATATGGTTTTTCTCCTTCAATTTGTTAATATGGTTTATCACATTGATTGATTTGCATATATTGAAGAATCCTTGCATTCCTGGAATAAACCCCACTTGATCACGGTGTATGATCTTTTTAATGTGCTGTTGCATTCTGTTTGCTAGTGTTTTGTTGAGGAATTTTGCATCTATATTCATCAGTGATATTGGCCTGTAGTTTTCTTTCTTTGTGACATCTTTGTCTGGTTTTGGTATCAGGGTGATGGTGACCTTGCAGAATGAGTTTGGGAGTGTTCCTCCTTCTGCTATATTTTGGAAGAGTTTGAGAAGGATAGGTGTTAACTCTTCTCTAAATGTTTGATAGAATTCGCCTGTGAAGCCATTTGATCCTGGGCTTTTGTTTGTTGAAAGATTGTTAGTCACAGTCTCAATTTCAGTGCTTGTGATTGGTCTGTATATATTTTCTTTTTCTTCCTGGTTCAGTCTCGGAAGGTTGTGTTTTTCTAAGAATTTGTCCATTTCTTCCAGGTTGTTCATTTTATTGGCATATAGTTGCTTGTAGTAATCTCTCATGATCCTTTGTATTTCTTCAGTGTCAGTTGTTACTTCTCCTTCTTCATTTTTAATTCTATTGATTTGAGTCTTCTCCCTTTTTTTCTTGATGATTCTGGCTAATAGTTTATCAATTTTGTTATTCTTCTCAAAGAACCAGCTTTCAGTTTTATTGATCTTTGCTATTGCTTCCTTCATTTCTTTTTCATTTATTTCTGATCTGATCTTTATGATTTCTTTCCTTCTGCTAACTTTGGGTTTATTTTGTTCTCCTTTCTCTCATTGCTTTAGGTGTAAGGTTAGTTTGTTTATTTGAGATGATTTTTGTTTCTTGATCTAGGATTGTGTTGCTATTAACTTCCCTCTTAGAACTGCTTTTGCTGCATCCCAGAGGTTTTGGGTCGTTATGTTTTCATTGTCATTTGTTTCTAGGTATTTTTTGATTTCCCCTTCGATTTCTTCAGTGACCCCTTGGTTATTTAGTAGTGTATTGTTTAGCCTCCATGTGTTTGTATTTTTCCAGACTTTTTCCTGTAATTGTTTTCTAGTCTCATAGTGTTGTATTGAAAAAAGATACATGATACTATTTCAATTTTCTTAAATTTACCAAGGCTTGATTTGTGACCCAAGATATGATATATCCTGGAGAGTGTTCCATGAACACTTGAGAAGAAAGTGTATTCTGTTGTTTTTGGATGTAATGTCCTATAAATATCAATTAAGTCCATCTTGTTTAATGTATCATTTAAAGCTTGTGTTTCCTTATTTATTTTCATTTTGGATGATCTGTCCATTGGTGAAAGTGAGGTGTTAAAGTCCTCTACTATGATTGTGTTACTGTTGATTTCCCCTTTTATGGCTGTTAGCATTTGCCTTATGTATTGAGGTGTTCCTATGTTGGGTGCATAAATATTTACAATTATTATATCTTCTTCTTGGATTGATCCCTTGATCATTATGTAGTGTCCTTCTATGTCTTTTGTAATAGTCTTTATTTTAAAGTCTATTTTGTCTGATAGGGGAATTGCTACTCTAGCTTTCTTTTGATTTCCATTTGCATGGAATTTCTTTTTCCATCCCCTCCCTTTCAGTCTATATGTGTCCCTAGGTCTGAAGTGGGTCTCTTGAGACAACATATATATGGGTCTTGTTTTTGTATCCATTCAGCCAGTCTATATCTTTTGGTTGGAGCATTTAATCCATTTACATTTAAGGTAGTTATCCATATGTATGTTCTTATTACCATTTTCTTAATTGTTTTGGGTTTGTTATTGTAGGTCTTTTCCTTCTCTTGTGTTTCCTGCCTAGAGAAGTTCCTTTAGCATTTGTTGTAAAGCTGGTTTGGTGGTGCTGAATTGTCTTAGCTTTTGCTTGTCTTTAAAGGTTTTAATTTCTTTGTCGAATCTGAATGAGATCCTTGCTGGATAGAATAATCTTGGTTGTAAGTTTTTCCCTTTCATCACTTTAAATATGTCCTGCCAGTCCTTTCTGGCTTGCAGAGTCTCTGCTGAAAGGTCAGCTGTTATCCTTATGAGGATTCCCTTGTATGTTATTTGTTGTTTTTTCCTTGCTCCTTTTAATAGTTTTCTTTGTATTTAATGTTTGGTAGTTTGATTAGTATGTGTCTTGGCTTGTTTCTCCTTGGATTTATCCTGTATGGGACTCTCTGTGCTTCCTGGACTTGATAGACTATTTCCTCTCCCATATTAGGGAAGTTTTCAACTATAATCTCTTCAAATATTTTCTCAGTCCCTTTCTTTTTCTCTTCTTCTTCTGAGACCCCTATAATTCAAATGTTGGTGTGTTTAATGTTGTCCCAGAGGTCTCTAAAACTGTCCTCAATTCTTTTCATTCTTTTTTCTTTATTCTGCTCTGAGGCAGTTATTTCCACTATTTTATCTTTCAGATAACTTATCCATTCTTCTGCCTCAGTTATTGTGCTATTGATTCCTTCTAGAGAATTTTTAATTTCATTTATTGTGTTGTTCATCTGTGTTTGTTTGCTCTTTAGTTCTTCTAGTCCTTGTTATACGTTTCTTGTATTTTCTCCATCTATTTCCAAGATTTGGGATCATCTTTACTATCATGACTCTGAATTCTTTTTCAGGTAGACTGCCTATTTCCTCTTCATTTGTTTGGTCTGGTGGGTTTTTACCTTGCTCCTTCATCTGCTCTGTATTTCTCTGTCTTCTCATAATGATTAACTTACTGTGTTTGGGGTCTCCTTTTCACAGGCTGCTGGTTCATAGTTCCCATTGTTTTTGGTGTCTGCCCCCAGTGGCTACAGTTGGTTTAAGGGGTTGTGTAGGCTTCCTGGTGAGGGGGACTCTTGCCTGTGTTCTGGTGGATGAGGTGGATCTTGTCTTTTTGATGGGCAGGACCGTGTCTGCTGGTGTGTTCTGGGGTGTCTGTGACATTATTATGGTTTAGACAACCTCTCTGCTAATGGGTGGGGTTGTGTTCCTGTCTGCTAGTTGTTTGGCATGGGGTTTCCAGCACTGGAGCTTGCTGGTCATTGAGTGGATGTGGGTCTTAGCGTTGAGATGGAGATCTCTGGGAGACCTCTCGCTGATTGATATTACATGGAGCCAAGAGTTCTCTGGTGGACCAATGTCCTGAACTTGGCTCTCCCACATCAGAGCCTCAAGCCTGACACCTGTTTGGAGCACCAAGTCCCTGTCAGACACATGACTCAGAAGAAAAGGGATAAAAAGAAAGAAAGAAGGAAAGAAAAACAATAATAAAGTTATTAAGGTAAAAAGTAATTAAAATTTTAAAAAAGTTATATAAAAAAGAGATCAACCAAAGCAATAAACAAATCCACCAGTGATAACAAGTACTAAAAACTTTACTAAAAAAAGTGAAAAAATAATACAAAATGTACAGACAGAACCCTAGGACAAATGGTAAAAGCAACCTATACAAACAAAATCACACGGACTTCCCTGGTGGTGCAGTGGTTGAGAGTCCGCCTGCCGATGCAGGGGACACGGGTTCGTGCCCTGGTCCGGGAAGATTCCACGTGCTGCGGAGCGGCTGGGCCCGTGAGCCATGGCCACTGAGCCTGCGCGTCCAGAGCCTGTGCTCCGCAATGGGAGAGGCCACAACAGTGAGAGGCCTGCGTACCGCAAAAAAATAAAAACAAAAACAAACAAAATCACACAAAGAAGCATACACACTCACAAAAAGAGAAAAAGGAAAAAATATGTATATATAAAGGAAGAGAGCAACCAAATCAATAAACAAATCTACCAATGATAATCAGCTCTAAATACTAAACTAAGATAAACATAAAACCATAAACCAATCAGTTGCAGAAAGCAAACCCCAAGTCTACAGTTGCTCCCAAAATCCACTATCTCAATTTTGGGATGATTCATTGTCTCTTCAGGTATTCCACAGATGCAGGGTGCATCAAGTTGATTGTAGAGATTTAATCCTCTGCTCCTGAGGCTGCTGGGAGAAATATCCCTTTCTCTTCTTTGTTCGCACAGCTCCTGGGGTTCAGCTTTGGATTTGGCCCCGCCTCTGCGTGTAGGTCACCCTCTGGCGTCTGTTCTTCGCCCAGACAGGAGGGGGTTAAAGGAGTGGCTGAGTAGAGGGCTCTGGCTCACTCAGGCCAGGGAGGGACAGGTACAGAATGTGGGGCGAACCTGAAGCGGCAGAGGCCGGCGCAACTTTGCACCATCCCGAGGCCCACCATGTGTTCTCCAGGGGAAATTGTTCCTGGATCACAGGACCCTGGCAGTGGCGGCTGCATAGGCTCCCGGGAGGGGAGGTGTTAATAGTGACCTGTGCTTGCACACAGGCTTCTTGGTGGCTGCAGCAGTAGCCTTAACAGTTCATGCCAATCTCTGGTGCCCACACTGATAGCCGCGGCTCGCGCCCATCTCTGGAGTTCGTTTAGGTGGTGCTCTGAATCCCCTCTCCTTGTGCACCCCAAAACAATGGTCTCTTGCCTCTTCGGCAGCTCCAGACTTTTTCCCGGACTCCCTCCCAGCTAGTTGTGGTGCACTAGCCCCCTCAGGCTGTGTTCACACAGCCAACCCCAGTCCTCTCCCTCGAATCTGACCTCCGGAGCCAGAGCCTCAGATCCCAGCCCCCACCCGCCCCGGTGGGTGAGCAGAGAAGCGTCTCAGGCTGGTGAGTGCTGGTCAGCACCGATCCTCTGTGCAGGAATCTCTCTGCTTTGCCCTCTGCACCCCTGTTGCTGCTCTCTCCTCCGTGGCTCTGAAGCTTCCACCCTGCCCACCCCCGTCTCCTCCAGTGAAGGGGCTTCCTAGTGTGTGGAAACTATTCCTCCTTCACAGCTCCCTCCCACTGGTGCAGGTCCCGTCCCTATTCTTTTGCCTCTGTTTTTTCTTTTGTCCTACCCATGTACGTGGGAGAGTTTCTGGACTTCTGAGAAGTCTGAGGTCTTCTGCCAGCGTTCAGTAGGTGTTCTGTAGGAGTTGTTCCACATGTAGATGTACTTCTGATGTATTTATGGGGAGGAAGGTGATCTCCACATCTTACTCCTCTGCCATCTTGAAGGTTCCCCCCAATTCTTTTAAAATATAATTATTATTGTACTTCTGGGTAAGACCCCCAACCTGGAAGGTAAATGACCCGATAAATGTGATTTTTACTTGCCTATAGAGAGATAAAATGATATAATATGATAATAACTAAAGACCTATTATGTTGGTTAATTGCAATTTTAAAACAATATATTGTTGGGGGAAATAATTGATAAATAGATGGGAATACAGAGAAATTGCAGCATCCTACAAAAATAAATACATCACTTTGATGACACTCATGTTTAGCACAGTTTTTTAAAAATATGTTTCTAATTTTAAATACACTTGGAATTTCATGCCTGGTCCCAGACTGATAATGATGTAGGAAATTTCCTTTGTATTTACCATATCGCTGTGACACAGAGCTTTCTTAATGTGGGGAAGTTTAGGGTCAAACTGGAATAGTGAAAGCATTAACCCAATTCTTTGGGAAAAAAAAAAAGCTGGAATAAAATAATTAAGTACCCTTTGCCTTCTAATGAACCAACATGCAACTGTATCCAATTTCACCTCTGTTTTCTCTTTGATCTCTTTACGCTTTCCCTTGGTCAAACCTCCTCTGTTTGAATTACACTAATTTTAACTTGGTGTCTTGCATCTGAGGATACAGATTTGTGCAGGCGCCGCCCCCACCCCCCAGTTCCGTGTTGGGCTAACTTTGCCCAGCACCTGGCTGAACATACTGGTTTCAGCATATTTACCCAAATTGTTAGTAAAATATCAGAAACAGTCGGCTCCTGAGAATCAAATCACAAGCAACATCCCTGTCACGCTAATACAATTCAGACTAGAAATTCACAAGAAGAAACACCCCACTCCCATTCACATCAATGGCAGTCCCCGGAACCCCAGATCTGGCACTTAAAGCATCCGTGGGGCTGGGAGAAATTAGGGAGGCAGTTCAGCTAGTTTCAGCTTCATGTTTCGTATATATTTTGTGGATAATTTTTTGACTCTTCCTTTTCATCTCATTTTAACTCCTCCAAGTCCTTTGACTAGCTCTGTGTAGAGAGCTATTGCCAATCTCATTTCCTGTGGTCTTTTCAAATCCAATCTTTTTAGCTCCCTCTGTTTGGTTGAGGGATTAGAGCTTCTTAGCCTTAAAGTTAGTTTTGGAATGCAGGTTGAGGGTCAATGGTAAAGACTGCTTCCCCCTTCCATTTTTGTCTTGAAGTAGCCTTTTTGATTTACATGTCTGGAAACTGACAAAAGCCTTCTTAGTGTTATTGTAGCTGGAAAATGGCCCAGTTCCAGCCCAATCTTTTGCAAAAAATTCCTTCTTTCTGTTCCTGCCTTTTGCAGTAGAATTCATTATTGCAATGACTTGTTTACTTACATTTCTATCCAGTGAAAATGAGTTTTTCAGCCTTTAGGTTTTAAGGTCCCTGGCTGCAGGGAGAAGGCCAAGAAAAAGAGAGAAAAAGATGGGAGGGTTGGGAGATCTTGCCCTGGGACTAGCTTCTCCGCACAGATTCTGAACACTTATCATTAACCTTTTGTCTCTTTTACATCTTAAAAAAAAATCAGGATTCAAGAATGAACTAGCCTGGTCTCCGAGCTCAGGGTCCGCTGGTGTGTCAGAACTATGGGTGAAGTTAATCACTTGTTATCCCTTCTAAGCTGGGGGGTGGTCACAGGAAGGAGAGAAGTTAGTGCTGCTGTAAGAGGGAGATCTTCAGGTGGTCCTGCTATCTATGATGGCAGAGGTCCCACTCTCCCAGGGACCCAGCAGCCTTAAGAAATCAAATCTCATGTTTAAATATAGACACCATTTTCCAAGAAATGGATTGAAATTCTGTCAATGTCAGAATCTGTGTGTTTTGTATATTATTGTTAAGCAGAGGGGTAATTTTTCATAGTATCCATCAGTTTATTCATCCACTTGCTCCTCATCATTTCTTCATGCATTTATTTACCAATCCTTGTGCCTAAGCACCTACTGTTTTCCAGGCTCTGTGCTGTGTCCTGACAATAAAATGTCACAAAGTGGTGATTGAGATCCATAAGGAAGCTGGAAAGAGCCTGGAGACGGTCCTGCTACAGTTCACAATTAGGGGATGTTAGTCACAATCCTGACTGCAGGGGTGAAAGGGAAGTGGGTAGGGAGGGTCACAGAATTCAATAAAGTAATTAGGCACTGAAATGTTTAGTTGAAAGAGGTAGGGATGAGGGGGGGCAGACTTCTGTCTACTCAAATCAGTGATAAGAGTTGAAAGCGGTTACCTTAAGAAAGGCGTGAATTCAGACTGGAGTTGCAAAGGTAGAGCCCAGCCGAAAGGCTTGGCCTTGGGGGCCCTTGATAGAGCAGGCAGAGCTTAAGAGGAGTGCACTGGGTGCCATGGACATGGATCCTTTTCCTTTTCTCTTCCCATCGTATGGACCCACTTCCTGTGATTGGGGAAGCCCGTCACTGGGACCCTTGATGACAGCGGCAGAGCCTGCCTGCAGTGGCAGGAGCTGGAGGTCCGATCCTGACTTTTCCTAGCTTCTCTCCCAGCTGGTGTTTTGGTTTGTGCCTTAGACTCAGGTAATCAAAAGCAAATGCCTTAGACTTTGAATGGTGAGCAGTTCGTGCAAAGAACAGAGATGTGGAGAATCCATCCTGGTGGCCAGAGGAATAGCTATGATAGGAGCTTTGAGCCTTGGGGGACCAGGCTTTGAGCCCACCGCATAGTCAGGGTCCAGTGACCGCAACGCCGTGGCACAATGATGGAAATTTTGTTTTCCTTGGGAGGAAATCTGATGTTAGCCATTCTTCTAGAAGAACAGCCTCAGAAACTCGTTTCCCAACCGTCCTTCAGCTCCAAAGAATCCAGTATCATTTCAGTAGGTCAGTTTTCTGTTTAAATGTGCCAGTGGTTTTCTGTTGCTTTGTCTATTGCTCAAGTTTAATTCTCATCAGAGATACATCCAAGTTCATATGAGCTCATCCCAAATCTTACTTTTGATTTTTTAGTTTTTAAGTTTCAATGAAATCTTTTTGTTTTGTAAAAACAACTACAGAAAAGTTGCAAGAACTTAGCTTTCAATATCCTCTTCACCTTAGCTGCGCCCATTGTTGACTTTTTTGCCATGATTTTGCTTTCTCTTTCTCTCTCTCTGCACACGCATAAAGATACACAGGTTTTTATTCTTCTTTGCATTATTCTTACTATTATTATTATTGTTTAGCTGAATCAGTTGTGGAGATCTGACACCTCACCCCCAAATACTTCACCAGGAGTCTCCTAAAAAGGGTCAAATTCTCTTATATACTCACAATGCAATGACGAAACTCAGGAAACTTAAATTTAATACAAAATATTATCCAATATATAGTTGATATTTAAATTTTGTTAATTGTCCCAATGCTGCCTGAAAGTACTATTTTCCTCTCTCATCCAGGGTTCAATCCAGGATCATGCATTACATTTAGTTATCATGTCTATTTAGTCTTCTTTCTTGTCTTTCTATTTTGTTTTGAACGACATTGAAATTTTTGAAGAGCACAATCTGTTGTTTTGCAGAATGTTTCCTAGTTTGTCTGATTGTTTCCTCATGATTTGATTCAGGTTATGCATTCCCAAATCTTTGACTAAACCTTTGCATTTGTAACTATGGTCTCAAATCTCTGACAGCCTTGCATCTGTAGGCCTGTCTTACCTTGGATACGTGACTTTATAACCCTGGGAAGATATAATATATAAATATAGGTATATAGATGATAAATAAATAAATTTGGTATTTAAACATTTATGTAAATTGTGATTATACAAGTGTAGTAGAAAGTTTTGTATTCATTGTGCTGTTGGGATATACTTTGTAGGATGTTTGAGACATTTAAGAGAATATAACATCCTAGAGAATTTAGACTTGAGATTTCAATTTCAAATGTTAGGAAGTTTTATCTAATTACATTTGCTTGAAAGCTTAAGAGAATCTAAGTTATATTTATTCATTACTGTCGGAGACATTGAAATGCTTAACTGTATCTGATCTACTCATTGTGTAACTTCATATGTATTAAAGTTAGGAGAGTTGTGGAGAGTTAGAAAGACTTTTATTGGTAGCTTTATAAGCCTGTCTTGTTGGCTGTTTGAAGTGCTTAAGAAAATAAAATATACTTAATATATGATCATAGTTTGACATGGTTAAGGGAATGTAATTAATGAAGTCTTAGATAGTATGGGAGATTTTAACTTGTTAAGTTTTTAAGTTTTTGTGACTTTGATATATTTGAAAAAATTTGACGAACTTTAAAAAATAATGTTCATGTGCTTAGGGAAAATTAATCTGTGAAATTTATGAGTTAAATTAGTAGAAATCAAAGAATAGAACAAATGAGAGTGTTTTTAATTTTCACATCTAAATACTAAATTTACAAGCAGATATGCTGGACTTGAAAATTGAATTTAAAGGCTGAAGAAAAGATAGATTTGAAATAAAAAATGAAAAGAAATGACTATTGGTGAAAACCCAAGCTATACCAAATATCTTTTTTCACACATCGATGCTCCCTTGGACGTTAAAAAACAGTTAAATAATTAAACAAAAACCAATTAAAACAATGAAAAAACCTATCAGTTGATAGGCCAGAAAATCATGGCACACAATGCTAAGCACGATGGAAAAGGCAGGCACAGAGGGTTAGAAAAGTCACCTCCTCTGATCTCAGGGTGCAGTAGGGTCAAGGGATACTCCAGGGAAGGTGATGCCAGAACTGCGTCTTCCATGGTGAACAGGAGATAGCCAGGCAAAGAGAAATGGGGTGGCCTTTCCCCCATGAGCAGAGCAAGGAGGATTGGTCCCTCTGAGCTGCTGGGGTGCAACTGAGGCTGTGCCAGATCTAACCAGGTCTCACATCTCCTGAGACTCTATGAAATTGCTTCAAATTATTCATTTAATATTCTCTTGTTTATTGAGTGCCTACTGTGAGCCTGTGTCTCTGTTTCTCTTGAGGTTAAAAAATGGAAGATCCAGACCCTCTCTGTACCATGGCACTTGTTACCTTGCACCCAAATAAGCTGGTTTATTGATACGTCTTCTTGATAAGGCTGAAGGTGGCTTCAGGAAAGGGACATCAACTTTTGCTTTTCTGTATCTACACCATGCGGTATAGAGCCTAGAACATGGGAGACACTGGCTAAAGGCCTGTCAGATGAATAAAATAAATCACAAAGTAAACAAATAATAGCAAGTAAACCAAGCATGATGATTCAGTGTGAAAAGGATTAAACTCTTATTCAACATATATTATCTAAGTGCTTTTTGTGTGCTATGCATCTTTTTTCTAGAGATGTTGATATATTCATGAACAAAACTGTCAAAAAATCTCTGTGTCTTAGTCAAGATTCCCTAGAAGCAGAGCCTGAAAATGTTCTTCTTGCTCAAGAGATTTATCCTGGAAGTGCTCATGGGAGAAAGGGAGTGAGGAAAGTAGGATAGGGAGGGGAGAGAACCAAGCAAGAGTGTGGTCTCCACCGAGACAAGCCTTAGTTTGATCCTATGAAGAAACTCTGAAGCACAAATAATGTAACAGACTTAGTCCCACGTTGAGACAAAGGGGGCTAGCCTTTTTTACACCCATGTCAATCCATCACTGACTGAGGTGTGTCCTGAAGAGGATTTTAGGATAGAGTCCCATAGGACTAAGCTTATCACACTTGCCCATTTATAGGACATGGAGCTACCAAGGGCCACTCTGGAGGATCACTTCCCTGCCAAACTTATTTTTTTCTAGTCTTATTATGCTGCAGAAGTTTTATATCCCATCGAGGATTAAGATCTACTACCCCTGCTGGTATAGTAACCTCATTCTGTGACGGCTGGTCTACTTCCATGAGGATCCTCAAATGACCAAGTAGCACTCTTCTGGGTCCCTTGGTAAAAGCATCCTCTTCTCTGGAAGCCAGGACTTTTATACCTGCAGAGTCTGAAGTTACAGGCACAGGAAACACCCATTTCCAAGTGGCTTACCCTACTTCCACCCCTAGTTCTCTCACGCACCTGTTTCACCTATTGGACACACAATATAATGGCCATTGGTTTAAAATGTCCACCACATTATAAAGACTATCACCCCATATTCAAAGGTGTCATCTTCAATCTGGGCCCTCAGCTGTCCTAAAAAGGTTGTTCCATCCCTCTATCAGGCCAATAGCCTCTGGATAGTTCGCAATATAGTAGGACTAAAAGATTCCACGGTTATGTGCTCATTATCATCTTCAAGATGTCCAGATGGTCAAGCTGCTTTTGGACTATATTTGGGAAAATTAACAGCCCTGCAGCAACACTGTGAATGTGTACTATTATCCCATGAGCATCCAACCTATTTCTCATCTTCCTCTCTTATGAGAATGGAAAAGAACACACTCATTAGATCAATAGCGCACACAATACATCTTAGACTGTATCAATCTCCTCAAGTAAAGACACCACATCTGGCACAGCAGCTACACATAAGACCATACTTGGCTAAGTTTGTGACAGTCCATGAATATCTATCATAATCCATCTGGTTTTTGCCCTAGTGAAGTAAATGGGATATGACAGTCTATTAAGGATTTGAGGGTGACACTAATATCTGTCATATATATTCTGGGATGAGATATTGTTTTTGATTTACTATCTTGGAGGGAGGAGCAACTTCACAAGCTTTCACTTCGCCTTTCTTATTATCATAGCTCTTACTCTGCAGGTTAATTTGAGAGCTCTGCCAAATTGCTAAGTAGGGCAATTTTGATTATACATTTAGAAATCAGGGAAATAGCAATGAATGAATCTATGGAGCCAATGGATCCACTTTGAGATGGACCTGGGCCAGGAATTCATTTATTAATGAGCCCCATAGTCCCCGCTATAACAGGGGTAACAATGGCACTTTGGGTTTGGGTTCCTGGGTGTTAGTGTCTAGACATATCCTGTATTCTAAGCCCTTAAAAGATCTGCTTATTTGCCTGTCCTCAATACACAATTATCTGAGTAAATGGCCATAATTTTTTTGTTGTTATTGTTTGCTTGTTGGGCAGAAGGACTGGGAAATCACTGCCATGTACACTTGCTGTGTTGTTTTTTTTTTTTCCACGAAGATCTGGTCTTTCCTGCAGGCAATGAGCTCTGGATCTGAGAACTCTGGTCTGCAAACTGGACAATCATGACTTTCCACTGGAGCAGCTGACCTTATCTTTCTGATCATCCATTCTCAGAACTTTGTTTTTGTTTATGTATTTTAAGCAGTAGACTTGCTGGTTGTCCATATATTATATTGTCCCTAAGAATGCCATGTGTTAAGAGCTATTTCCAAGATTCCTATTGGTCGGGCATACCTCGGCTCCTATTCCAGTGTTGGTGTCCATGATGGCAAGTAGGTTCAGTTTGTTTCTGATTGTTAGGTGCTGCCACCTGACCTCTTCTATTTCATGCTCCTTTCATTCTCATTGCTATTAGGGAGCCCAATTCTGAAGCAGTATCTGCTATCATCCACCCTGGCCTACAGAGGAAAATTGCTTCTCAGTTTTTCAATGCCTGTGACTCTTTCCCCAACACTTTCTTTATTACCTTTATTGTCCTCTGAGCCATCCCAAGGAAGATGTTTAGTTGGTATTTTTTCTGATTTGTCTAATAGACATATTCTAGTATCCTCACTTCTCTGAGCTTCAAGAATCCTTCCTCCATGGCTTTCATGCTTTATCTGGTATCCCTCCTTCGTAGAAGGTGGACCATTACTTTTCCCAAGCTCTTAAGTGTTACTCCAGCAGTGTGTTGGAACCAACACTTGGGGCCCTATTCAGGATGGTTGGTGTTGTATTACAGATGAGTATCCCATACTGACAAGCCCTCCATTATCCAGCTTTGTATCCCTCTACCTTGGTCAGATAATCAGGCTCCACCCCTAGTCACATTCTCTGGAAGTACCATGTTAGTTTGGTCCTACAGCCCTTTTGGAATATAACCTCTTACTTCACTTAGCAGTATTGGCATTTCTCTAGTCAGGTCCAGCTGAGATTTAACTTTAATTATGAATCTGGTAACCAGCAGGAAAGGCAGAAAGAGATTCTGATGAGGGCAAGTATAATATCATAAGTCACTTGCTTCATTTTAGATCTCTGCATAGTTTTCAAGCAAGGGAGAATCTCTATCTTCCAAAAAGAAGGAGGGGTTACTTCTGCAGGCCCAGAAGGCTCAGGGGAATCTGGGGGTCAGTATCCTCATGGTCGTCTGTCTGGATATCCCCATCTCAAGCCTCAGGGGGCTACTATTTTTGTACCCAATGACTTTTTTTTTGGATATTTGCTTAGGCTGAACATTCAGACTTTTTTGAAGCTCTATCATTCTTAAAATTAACTCTAGTGTACGATCTTAAGCAACGTCTGCCTTTTAGCTATTCAATAAAGGTCTTTAAAGACTGTCAACAATAACCTATGGCCCTCACACTGTGCTTTGAATTGTTGATTAATAGATCTGACCATCTCACCCTGTTGTTTTCCCTTTTCAATAAGTCGATGTTGCTTAGGAACAACTACCAGACTCCACAGTTCTTATAATGATCATATCTTCTACATCTCTTGAGTGCCAAAGACATGGTGCCAGTGAGCATACTTCTTTCCAACTGTTCATCAAAAGTAAGAGCCTCAGCCATTCCAACACTTGAATACGTCAGGAATGATCTGTACTCCACCTAACACCAGTGATGGAGTCCTTGTTGCCATTCAGCCAGCAAGTGATCCAACTTGAGAATCTCATCTTTTGAGCTTCCTAGGACCACTCACTTCTGGTACCAACTGTCTTAGGCTTGGTTCCCTAGAAGCAGAGTGTCCTTTAGAAACAGAATACCCATCCACAGATGAGTAGTCTTATTCAAGTGGTTTATTGGGAAAATACTTTTCAGAGAACGTAAAGTAAGGGAAGCAGAATAGAGCAGGGAAAAAGCTAAGCAGGAATAGAGGTAGTCTCAGCTACAACTACCTGCAGTCTGCATCTATAGTGATGCTTAGGAAAACAGTTTGCACCACAAAGTTATCCTTACCCCAAGGCAGTGGGCCAGCTTTTTGGTACCTCATGGGAGTCAGTCACTGGCTATGATCTTCCTCTTGAGGGAAAGTGCTAGGTTTTTTTGGCTGAGGAAAATTCTATGAAGGCCACGGCACAGATGTGACAGATAAGTGGGGAGTAGATGGAGGGGGGCATGGTGAACAAGGGTTTTTGAAAGCTAGATGAAGTAACAGTGTGTTTACTGTTGGGAAAGACCAAGTAGAAAGGGAAAATGTAAAGATAAGTGAGAGAGGAAAATTGCTGTAGCTGAGTGGTTAAGTGGGAATAGGGTCCAGTTTAAAAATATATGGATTCATCTAAGCTAGAAGCATGGTGTTTCATCCACAGTAACAACAGAGGGGTGTCTGCAGAGCCTACAGTGAGGGGTGTTCAGCTCCCCAGCTATGTGGCCTAGGAGGTTGCAAAGCAGATGCATAGACCCTGATAGGGACTTGTCAGAATGGGAAGAAGTCTCCCTGACAGAAGCCGCATTTGATTTGTACCTTAGAGTGGAGTAAGAGGCATTGTTTAAACAGAGAAAGGGTCAGAGGAGAGTTTCTATTTTTGTGGTTCTCTGAGGGATATAAATTCTGAGGAATTTATATTACTTCCCAAATTAAAGCAGCTCTTCGGAAAAACATTCCACACATATCCTTCTGAATCAAGGGAAAGAAAAAAAATCAACATTTATTCAAGACCTATCATGCACCAGTGCAGCAAGTCAAATCCTCACCATTGGGTGCTGAATGCTGAATGTCCCGCTGGAATTTTCTCCTGGAAATCACAAGAACCAAAAGACACAGTCCTGCTTTATTATCAGAAGTGCTTTCATCAATCTGCGTACTCAGGAACAAAAGTTCTTTACAATTCTATTAATTCAGATATCATGACGACTTCTTCCCAATACATACCCACAAAATGTATTTGTCTCTGTGTACGTATTGCATGTATTTATTGTGCCTATCTTCATGTTGTCCAGCTGATCGTGTCTCCTTTACTCTGTCTTCCAATATCTGCCTTGGTGAGTGTGTGTGTCAGAGTCATGACCAACACAATATTGGCATCATGTTCTGTAATCTCAGACTTCATGACATTCTACCTAGTCACCTACGACATGCACATAATCAAAGTGAATTGGGATGAAAATGTTGTTGATGATGATGGTGATGGTGAGGCTGAGGTTATCACGTGTGATCTCAGTGCCTATAATGGTGCTTAGCACATAGTAGACCTTTAATTTGTCGATTGGATGGATGGATGCTGGTGGAATGCATGAATTAATGAGTAACATGAAACTAGATTCCTTAGATACTGTTACCCCACACTTGGATATGTTCTTCTAAATGTAGAAGAACAAAAAATCTGTTATTCAACTATTAGCAAAGTTTACTTGTCTTTCTTTACAGGCTATTATGGTGCCAAGCGCTGAGTTCACTGTTTCCTCTCAAGAGGGATTGTGATGCAGTGAAAAGAATACAGGTTTAGAATTTGAAGCCTAGCGTTAAAATATAATTCAGTTACTTCCTAGCAGTGTTATCTTGGGCCAGTCATTTAACCTCTCTCAGGCTCTCTCTATATCTACAAAAAGCAGAATAATAACAGCCTTTGTTGTACAGGATTTCGGTAAGGATTACATGAGATAATGCATGAGAAAATGGCTTGTGCGCCAAAAGCAACAGAGAAATTTGCACTGCTATTCTTCTCTTTGATGCAGGAGTTGCCAGCTAGTCTCTCTTTATGAATTCATAGGGGCTTAGCTTTTCAGATATGTTATCTTTTCATTTCGGCCTGGAAAACATAAAGATAATGTGAAGGCTGATAATCCCCGGGAAAAAAAGCAGAATAATGACAGCCCTTCACCTCTGCAGAACTGAACAGCTTACGTAGTATGTTCCCACACACAATCTCATCCAGTCGTCACAACAGGCCCAGGCAGTGGCTGTTGAGGTCCCCTCATCATTGTCGGGAACTGTGATGAAGACAGCATTCCCCTCCGGAGGGAAGGAGCTGAGTACACCCTGCAGCTGAATTCCCTGTATAGAAAGTGGCACAGAGGCTGGGATCTCAGCTGCCAGGGCTGGGGGTCTGCTGCCTGGCTCATTGTTGACTCCAGCTGTGACGGTTCATTTGATGTGTCAACTTGACTGGGTCATGGGGTCCCCAGATATTTGGTCAAACATGATCGCATTATCCTGGTCTGTGAAGGTGTTTCTGAATGAGATTAACATTTGAATTGGTAGACTGAGTACAGGAGATTGCCTTCTCCAATCAATTGAAGACCTGAGTAGAACAAAGAAGGTGAGGAAGAGGGAACTCCACCGACCTGACTGCTTTGAACTGGGACTTTGGCTCTTCTTGGGTCTGGAGACTGCCGGCTTTGGACTGGAACCTAGGTCATCATTCAGATGATGGTTCATTCAGAACCATCATTCTGGTTCTCAGACCTTCAGACTCAGATGGGAACTATCCCATCATTTTCTAGGGTTGTCTTGGCTCTAAGTTTCTCAGACTTTCCTGTTTTTGATGATTTTGATGCTTGAGAGGATTACTGGCATATTTTGGAGAATGCCCCTCGATTGGTATTTGTCTGCTGCTTTTCTCATAATTAGCCTGAGGTCAGGGGTTTTGGAAGAAAGATGATAAAGGTAAAATGCCATTTTTATCACATCACATCAAGGGTACCTACCAACAACATGACTTAGCACAGTTGATTTTGACCTTGATTACCTAGAAGAGGTAGTGTTTGTGAGATTTTTCCCCGTAAAGTTACTTCCTTCACTCTACCCCCGCCACTGTACTATTTGGAAGGAAGTCAACATACACAGTGCACATTTAAGGAGTGGGAAATTGTGTCCCCGTCCTTGAGGGCAGAGTATCTACACATACTACTTGAGACTTTCCTGCATGAAAGGCTTGTCTCTTCTCTCACACTTATTTGTTCAGTTATTTATTTATATCAGTGTGGCTCCTGACATTTATTTTATACCTTGGTTACAATCCAATACTACTTTATTTTATTGTTCATATTTTTTCCAGCTTTGGCCATGTGGAACTTTTTCATTTAGCTCCTATTTCCTTCTGACATATCCCCATCACTTGTGTGTGTGTGTGCGCATGTGCGTGTGTGTGTGTGTGTGTGCGTGTGTGTGTGTGTGCGTGTGCGTGTGTGTGTGTGTTCATACTTTCTTACTTTCTGGCACTGTAAGATGCTCCAGGCTCATCTCAGGCCCTGCCCCAGTGCTAGAGTCAGCTACTTCTCCAAGGAACTCTTGTTCCTTTTATTGAACAATGGTATTAGAAACAAAAATCGGGGTACTAGATGTGCTCATTGCTATTGGAGTGTTGTAAATTTTAGGCCTTCCCAGCTGACAAAACAAGGGAATATACGTGTGTATATTAATTCGTGTACATATATCTATAAATATTTCTATATGTTACCACTTGTATCTATATTAAGCCAAACATGAGTTCATGCTGATGAGTCCAATTCTATTCATTATCATAAGAATCATTCTAGCCCTTCCCTTGGATTGTCTATAATCTTCCACTCCAACAGTGATGAAAACAACCATTTACTCAATTGTTCAACTTCAATATACATGCAGAACAGTATCAGAATTGTTAACCCATGCACTTGGGGGAAACAACTTTATCAACTAGAGTATAGACCTGGTTGTATATGTATAATTTATTTTGCCTTTAGTTTTACAGACGCTACTCATTTTCGAATTTACTTAGGCAAGCACCTTTATCCCCAACCCCTGCAGTGAGGTTGTTTCACGTATTTATAATACAGTTAGATTGTTTTGTCACATCCTGCATTCCATTTTGGGATTCCACTGGGCACTCAAATAGGTTTTTAATTGCATACATTAAGAAGCATTCTTTGTGCAGTAAAGTTCAGTGGGTTTTGACAGGTCCACAGTGTGATATATCCACAGTAGCGTCCTATATCGTACATAATGGTTTTACCTCCCTGAAAAAATTTCCTGTGCTTCACCTGTTCAAATCTCCCTTGTCTCCTCTGAAACCCTTGAAAATCACTGATCTTTTCACTGTTTCTATAGTTTTGCCTTTTCAAGAGTGTCGTATAATTAGACTCATACAGTATATAACGTTTTTACATTGGTTTCATTTAAGATTTACTCATGTCATTTTTTTTTTTTTTCGGTACGCGGCCATCTCACTGCTGTGGCCTCTCCCATTGTGGAGCACAGGCTCTGGGACATGGGCCACTGTGCAGGCTCAGCGGACATGGGTCACTGGCCTAGTCGCTCCGTGGCATGTGGGATCTTCCTGGACTGGGGCACGAATCCGTGTCCCCTGCATCTGCAGGCGGACTCTCAACCACTGCACCACCAGGGAAGTCCTGTTGGGAGATTTTTAATCACAGTTTCAATTTCATTACTTGTGATTGGTCTGTTCATATTTTCTATTTCTTCCTGGTTCAGTCTCGGAAGGTTCTGCTTTTCTAAGAATTTGTCCATTTCTTCCAGGTTGACCATTTTATTGGCATAGAGTTGCTTGTAGTAGTCTCTTAGGACGTTTGTATTTCTGCAGTGTCAGTTGTTACTTCTTCATTTCTAGTTTTATTGAGTTGAGTCCTCTCCCTCTTTTTCTTGATGAGTCTGGCTAAAGTTTTATCAATTTTGTTTATCTTCCCAAGGATCCAGCTTTTAGTTTTATTGATCTTTGCTATTGTTTTCTTTGTTTCTATTTCATTTATTTCTGCTCTGATCTTTATGATTTCTTTCCTTCTACTAACTTTGGGTTTTGTTTGTTCTTCTTTCTCTAGTTCCCTAGGTGTAAGGTTAGATTGTTTATTTGAGATTTTTCTTGTTTCTTGGGGGTATGCTTGTATTGCTATAAACTTCCCTCTTAGAACTGCTTTTGCTGCATCCCAGAGGTTTTGGATCATTGTGTTTTCATTGTAATTTTTCTCTAGGTAGTTTTTGATTCCTCTTTGATTTCTTCAGTGATCTCTTTGTTATTTAGTAATGTATTGTTTAACCTCCATGTGTTTGTGTTTTTTTACCTTTTTTTCCCTGTAATTGATTTCTAATCTCATAGCGTTGTGGTTGGAAAAGATACTTGATACAATTTCAATTTTCTTAAATTTACCAAGGCTTGATTTGTGACCCAAGGTATGATATATCCTGCAGAATGTTCCATGAGAACTTGAGAAGAAAGTGTATTCCGTTGTTTTTGGATGGAATGCCCTGTAAATATCAATTAATTTCATATTGTTTAATGTGTCATTTAAAGCTGGTGTTTCCTTATTTATTTTCATTTTGGATGATCTGTCTGTTGGTGAAAGTAGGGTGTTAAAATCCCCTACTATTATTGTGTTACTGTCAATTTCCCCTTTTATGGCTGTTAGCATTTGCCTTATGTGTTGAGGTGCTTCTATGTTGGGTGCATAAATATTTACAGTTGTTATATCTTCTTCTTGGATTGATCCCTTGATCATTATGTGGTGTCCTTCTTTGTTTCTTGTAATAGTCTTTATTTTAAAGTCTATTTTATCTGATATGAGTATTTCTACTCCAGCTTTCTTTTGATTTCCATGTAGTTTTGATTTGCATGTAGTGATATCTCATTGTTGTCTTAATTTGTAATTTCCTTATGACAAACTGTCTTAGTCCATTAGGGCTGCTATAACAAAAGTACCATAGACTGAGTGGCTTAAACAACAAACATTTATTTCCCACAGTTCTGGAGGTTGAGCTGTTCAAGATCAAGGTGCTGGCAAATTCAGTGTATGGTGAGGGTTCCCTTTCTGGTTCGTTTATGGCTGTTTTCTCACTGTATCCTCACATGGTAGAAGGAGCTAGGGAGCTCTCTGGGGTCTCTTTCATTAGGGAATTAATCTCATTCACATGGGCTCTGTCCTCATGACCTAATCCCTTCCTGAATGCTCCATCTCTAAATATCATCATTTGGGGGATTAAGTTTCAACATATGGATTTTTAAGGGACACAAACATTGAGTTTATAACATAAATGATTTGAGCAGCTTTTTCTGTGCTTATTTGTCATCTATATATCTCCTTTGATGAGTTGTCTGTTCAGATCTTTTGCCCATTGTTAACTGAGCTTTTAGTTTTCTTATTGTTGAGTCTCAAAATATCTTTTTAAAATGCCAGATAAACTTGCAGGAAGGAAGAAAATTCTTCAATATCCTGAAATATCCAAAAGGCATAAATTCATGGGTAAGCAAACACTGGAACCAACATTTTTCCTGGGTATTTTTGCCAATACCTAAAAGACTAGAATTTGGTGTTAATGTGTAATGCAGAGGAAAATGAAAGAGAAAGGTGAAGGCCTAAACTGAGTGAGGTCCGGTGGGAGATTAGCCTTCAGCTTAGCCCATATTGGACATAAACTGCAAGAATGAAACAAACGAAACAAAATCCAACCAATGAAACAACGAAACAAAACAGACAACTTGTTCTGCTAAGGAAGCAGCAAAGAGATTGTTTTTCCCAGGCTATGGATGGATGGATTGATTGGGGAAGGAAAGGGAATGAGCAGGGATAGAACAATGTCTATACTATGAATCCAAATTCATGTGGGGATGGGCAGGAATTTACACCATCTGGATAACCACATTCATGAAAATCCCCAGTTGAAATGTCATTTAATTCTCATTCATATTCCCTATCTTTTTGTCTCCCTGTCTGCATTACCTGTAATTTCTTCAAATCTGTCTTTCAGTTCACATATTCTCATTTTGGATTGGTAGGGTCTTCATTAACCTGGCAGAGGCAAATACTAATTGCTTCTGGAAGAAAAGACTTTAAACTCAGACCTCAAACAATAATCAAACATAAAATTCCAAAGAACATGAGCTCATATAAACACACACACATACACACAAATCAACCAAAGCACAAACAAAAGAAGCTATCATAAACAAGTCAGCAGATAGAAAAAATGTAGGGTCAGATCCCCAAACTAGGATTTTCAGGTAGAGGATACAAAATAAACATATTCAAATATTAAAAATCTAAAAGTATTGAAAATATGATAAAAGTACAAGAGACTACCATAACTGACCCATCACAACTGGAATGAAACATATTTAACATCTAGAAACAAAGTAAATATTAGTATTAAAACTCAGGGGAAGGATTAATGTAAATTAGACATAGCAAAAGAGAGAAAAATTATGCTGGGAGATAGGTATGAGGAAATTACATAGAATGCATCTCAGAGAGACAAGAGAAGGGACGTATGAAGGAGAACAAAAGAACATGGAGGAGTTAGGGACTCAAACATGAGCCTAATGGAAGTTCCAGAAAGAGATGACAGAGAAGAGGGAAAAGTCATTTTTTAAAAATGTCTGAGAATTTTTACTACCGATAGAAATATACCTTTTCTTATGTTCACAAGACCAGATACATTCCAAGCAAGATACATAAAATGTAAGCTACACCTAGACACATAGTAAAATTAGAGGTTAGTAAAGATGAAGAGAAGATCTTAAAACCAGTAAGAGATGAAAGATAGAAATGTACAAAGAAACTAAAATTAGACTGACAACTGATTTCTGAATGGTAACAAAGCTAAACTTATTGTAGTAATCATTTCACAATATATGTAAGTCAAGTCATTATGCTGTACACCTTAAACTTATACTGTCCTGTAAGTAAATTATATCTCAATAAAACTGGAAAAAATAGTATCAAAGGAAGCTAGAAGACTGAAAAATGTTTCTTGAAAGTTCTGAGAGAAAATAACTCTCAAATCATAATTCTAATGGAAATATATGATTTTCCAAAATAACTTTGGAATAAAAACATATCAAACAAAATCTGGACTAATTAATTTCCATTAAGCTTTCACAAAAGGAATTCCTAAAAATGTACTTCAAAGAGATGAAAAATAATCCTATATGATCTGAAATGCAAGAAGGAAAAGTGAATAAAGATAATGGTAAACCTGTGGGTAACTCTCAACAAATATTAATTATAAAAGGCAATATCTACAATGTCTAATGTATGGAGGTAGAAACATTTAAAGTAGAAATAAAATTCTGCATATTTATATTGTATAAATCAGGAGGGATATTTGCAGTTAAAAGCATTAAAAAATAATGTTGTTGAGGAGGAGGGGAAAGATATTGGGTTGGCCAAAAAGTTCGTTTGGGTTTTCTGTTAGGATCTTATAGAAAAACCTGAATGAAATTTTTGGCCAGCCCAATATTATATCTCTCTAAATATGCACCTTAAAATTTCCAAGAAAACCAACAAAATATTAGAAACAGTACATTTCCAAGATAGTAAAGGAGAAAAAATTGGAAGTGTGTATGGGTTGAAGAGAAATTCAATAGGTGGAAAGGAGAAAAAAATAGAAAAAGAGGATAAAATAGGATGTATAAAATGTAAGAGTGGTGATAGTTTTAAAATCTCAGTAATCAAACACCATGGTGACTCAGATGCAAGTTTTGTTCAGTTACATTGCACAAAGCTTTTTGTTGCAACAATATCTATAGTAAAATACGACTGAATAATATGGGGCAGGGTCCAATGGGGTCTAATATATTGTTCATAATTTTTTAAAAAACCTCTTAGGAAATTAGCAATAGAAGGAAACTTTCCTAAAATTAATGAAAAATTGACAGAAAACCTACAGCCAACACCATATTCAAAGGAAGAAAATTAAAAGGGTTCTCTTTAAGTTCAAAGAAAAGACCAGGATGGTCCTTTAACTTCTTCTATTCAACCTTTTCCTAGAAGCCATAGCTCATGTAATCAGGCAAGAATTATAAATGAGTTTCAAGGTTTGGAAAGGAAGAAACTAAGCTACGATAATTCACAGATAATACTGTCTACAAAAAAATGTAAATGAATATACAAAGAAATTAAAAGAATTAGTAAGAGTGTTTATCAAGGCTTATGGATCTAAGATACAAAAGTTAGGGCATTTCTTTAAATAAGAAAAAGAAAGTTCAAAATGTCAGAAAATAAAATTTTAAGTGTCCAGATATCATCCCAACCTAAAAAGTACATCCCAATGCAAAGTACAAAGGAATACATTTTTGACAATGACGTACAAATTATTTTTTTGTAACAAGTTAAAAACTTTATTGAAAGACATTAAGAAGACCCAAATAAACAGACAGAGCACGTTTATGTATAGAAAGCATTCAGGTTGTAAAGATGTTAATTCTCCCCAAACTGATTAACAGATTCAATTCAATTCCAGTTTATATCTCAACAAGTTTTCTTGTGGAATGAAGAAAACATTCTAAAATTTTCATGAGAGTACTGGAAAGCAGCTGTCAAGATGGGGTTAGAGTTTTCTTGGGTGTAATGCCCATGAAAGATAAAGGGAAAAGCAAGCAGGAGTGGGCAGATAAAGCCTTCAGATTGCTATGTTGATCTGACCTCTGTGAAAAGATAGGAGGAAGAAGAGAGCATCCAGCGAGGAGAGCCTCGGTCTGTGGCGCAGCTGTGAGAGGTCTCCACTAATCCATGGCGAGCCTGGGGGAATGCTTGCCCATAGAGGAGTCCCACTCTGGCCAGTTATGGTGAGCGCTTCCTCAACCACCGCTGTAATTGTCATTGGCTGGGCCTGTCTGTGGAGTATGTGGCCTGAGGTTGAAAGCTGAAGCAGACTCTAAGGGCACCTCCAGCTGGAAACTGTAGGCTGACTGCACCCTCTACGGCAGATTCTCTCTTTGGAGGGAGATCTAAGTAGTGTGTGTGCTTTCGTGGCTGCCACGAAAGGGCAAAGTGACAAAGTCAGTGAAGACTCTGGGTGGGGACTTGCCCCTCTGGATATGGAGACATTATAATAAAGTTGTAGAAATTAAGGTATTGTGACATTGACACGGGGATAGGCCAATGGAAAAAAGAGGGAGTATAGCGTCAGATCCACATGTATATGGAAACCTGTTGGGTAACCGAATTGGCCCTGCAGATCAGTGGGGAAAGGATGGGAAACTGTAAATGGTGCAAAGATGATTCTTTATCTAGATGGTAAGAAATGAAAACGGATCCTTACTGTGTCTCAGACACAAAAAACAATTCCAGATGGATTGAGTACTTAATGTCAATGGCAAAATTTAAAAACATTTAGAAGGAAATATAGGAGAATGTCTTCATGATCTTGAGATAGGAAAAATTTCTTATGACACAAAAAAGCACAAATCATAAAGGGAAATATCAATAAATTCAATACATTAGAATTGACTTTTATTCCTCAAAATACATTATAAACAGAGTAAAACAGTAATCCATAAACCAAGAGAACATATTCTTAATATATATAATTGACAGAGTACTATTATGTACAGTATGTTTAAAGAAAAACCCTTGAGAATCAGCAAGAAAAAAGCCCAGTGATTCCAATGGATAAATGGACTAAACACACGAACAGGAATTTCACAAGAGGAAACGTAAATGTTCTATAAACACGAGAAAAGATACCTAATCTCCTTAATAATGGAAGAAATGCTAATTAAAATAGGATATAAAATTTTACAACTATGAGATTGGCAAGCAAAAACCTTGAATATACCAATTGTTGGCAAGAATGTGGAGTAATGGGAACTCTTGTACATTACAGGTGGGAGTGTGCATTGGCATAATCACTTTGGAAAACAGTTTGCGATTATCTTATAAAGTTGAAGATACACATATCCTATGAGCCTCAGTTCTACTCCTGAATGTTTATTCTTTGGCAGTGGTCTTCACACTGTAGTGCAAATGTTTCCTGGGGCTTCATGAAGACTCTTCAGGTGTTCTGCAAGCATAGGTGGTTTTAAGTGAATTTTTAGACCTTCAATATCTGTCTGTACTCTTCTCTAAAATTATTCTGTCTGATAACACATCTTGGATAAAAACATCTTTGTAGGTTCTCCCTTTTCTAACTCACTTTTCACAACCATCCTTATTCTGTCGTTACAAAAGAAAACCTCTCACTGACCTCTTACTCGGGTGCATCATTCTGGGATGTAAAAATCCTTGGGGAGCACCAAAAAGTCAATGCAAGATATTGTTGCCCTGAGGCTTCCTTCAATCAAGACGCTATGAACCTATGGTAGGGCTTTGTGATTTTTGTGGTCTTGTACATTTTTTCTGTTAAGAGCAGAGTATTGTGTTAGCAATGGAATGTTTTGGTTCACATCAGGATATTCTGAATCCAGCAGGAGTGACGACAATTTTCCTTACCTCCTGAAATCTCTGACTGCTATCCAAAATGCATCACTCTGGAGACTTCCCTCGTGGTCCAGTGGTTAAGACTCCACGCTCCCTGTGCAGGGTGCCAGGGTTTGATCCCTGGTCAGGGAACTAGATACTGCATGTTGCAATGAAGATCCTGCATGCGGCAGCGAAGATCCTGTGTGCTGCAACTAAGATCCAGCGCAGCCACATAAATAAAAAAATGTTTAAAAAAATGCATCACTCTGGTGAGTATCAAAGGTGGCAGTGCCTTATTTCATCCAGGTCACAAATTTAGAGCAAGACTGTATCTCCATCCATCCATCCACTCATCTACCAATGAATTATCTACGTTAGAGTCATAATGCAAAATGAAATGTTTGTCAGGGCTTCACATCAACACTTTAATTTGAGATATGAAGTCAGGTCTTTTTACTAACACAAAGTCTGGTCTGGGCGATTGGTTAAAACTAAAGATTAGTTTGCCGATTCAGTTATATACTGGATATTAGCCATAAATTGAATGGGTTCCATCCTCATTTCTGAAGTTTAGATGAAAATGTTTTAAAAGCACATTTTAGGATAAAAAGAATTTTATTAAAAATATTATATCAGCAAAATTTGATGCGAATCAGCAGTATTTCCTTTTTCTAACACTTTCTTGGTTATATAACCTAAAAGCAAGGGGACTCTGAAAAAATTACAGGGATGATGAATAGTTATTTCATAAATCTTTCTGGAATAAACATATGATAAACCTCTTTGTTCTATTTCCCAGAAACTGAAAAAATGAATACCTCAAATGACTGAAAAATGTTTTACAAGTCAAATCGTTTACAATGCTTTACTTTCAACCAAATCAAAAAAGGATCTAATCAAGTCGTCAGCTGAGGGATCATTAAAAATAATTTTTAAAGATGTTAGGGCTTCCCTGGTGGCGCAGTGGTTGAGAGTCCGCCTGCCGATGCAGGGGACACGGGTTCGTGCCCCGGTCCGGGAAGATCCCACATGCGTCGGAGGGGCTAGGCCCGTGAGCCATGGCCGCTGAGCCTGCGCATCCGGAGCCTGTGCTCCGCAACGGGAGAGGCCACAACAGTGAGAGGCCCGCGTACCACACACACACACACACACACACACACACACACACACACACTAAAGATGCTAGATTACTAAGTGACTTCTTGCATAAGGCTTCAAAAGAATACAAAGAATTGAATGATTTTTCTATAATATCTCTTCCATCTCCACCTTTAATATCAAGGGCGATATTTCCGTGTCTTGAATATTTCTATAATATCCAGAAAAGTGGCAGCAATTTCGGGAATCTCTGTGAGTTGAAGACCTTTGTGTCAGCCTGAATTAGGGAGCCTGGGCTAGGAGATACCTTGAGACACGGTCACCCAACTTCCATCTTATGTGTCCGGAAACAGGGTTGCCTGCTGTTTCCTCCCCTGGACTCATTCTCTCCTTGAAGTTCTCTATCTGCCCCACTCCTACAGAAGATAAAATCTCTTTTGAGAATAGGAAATAGTGGATGAAAGTGCCAACCACTCATGGCTTTATGTTTAAATTTGCATTATCACAAGGTTTTACCATATTTACACCATGACAAATATTACAGTTTTTGCAACTACTTAAGTCTCTATTGAAAATTTTAGATGTTTACTTAAAAATATTTAAGGGAATATTTAGCTTCTCAAAAGTTTTTAGCAGGTATTGAGGCAAAAAAAAATTTTTTGAGGAGCTTGGCCTTAGGAAATTTTTGCACATATGCAGTAGGGCTCAAATATAAGAACATTTTTTTGTTCATATCAGCAAAATGCTAGAATAATCAAATGCCCATTTACAAGAGTTAATTAATAATGCATGATGCATTCAAACAATGGAATACCATATAGCAATGAAATTTAAGAAATGAGAGTTATATTTATCATTATTGTTTTTGAAGTTGAGCGAAAAGAGCTAGTTACAAAATAATATATACAGTATGATTTATTTTATCCAAAGTTCAAAGACAGGCAAAACTGAACATTATATTGTTTAGGGTTTCCCATGGCAAAATCATAAAGAAAAGCAAGAGAATGATTAACATAAAATTTAGGATAGAGTTTCTTTTGGTTGGGAGGGTGAAGTAATGCATTAGATATGAACTGGAACTTCACAGGCTCTGGAAACATTCTATCTGTTAAACTGCAAGGTGAATACTGAGTTTTCATCTTCTTATTAAAATTATAAATATGTATTATATCTTTATATAAAAACTAATCTCCAGTGTGTCAATTATTAATTAAAATATTATAAATTATAGTTTGGGTAATTATAAAATTAATGTTAAAACATTATTATTATAATATTATAGTATTTTTAGAAGAAATTGAAGGGAAACACGGGAGTGTCTGAGGCTCACATACTACTGTTAAGGGATAAAGGTGGAAGTTGAGAGGACCAAGAAGCAGACGAAACCTCTTGCAGATGAGACCTCTCATTTTCCTGTTGGGATCGTCTCTTGCCCATCCCCCCACCCCACCCTGCCCCCTCAGGAACCTCCAGGCAGCTGGGATGTTGGCATCCTCGGGAGGGTAGCAGTATTCTTGTTCTGCATGCTCTTTCTGTTTTGACACAAGACCCCTCTGGCAGCTGGGGCACAGAAGCAAAGTCATGGTTAGGGAGAGGGTCTGGCAGGAAGGAGGCAGCTCAACATCCTCCAGTATCTTTAAGTGCTTTATCAGGAGTCCAGCTGGAAGTTAAGGCAGACACAGTTGTGATTAGGTGTCTGTGGGCTTCCATGGGTAAAAGGCTCACTTCAGACTTATTGATTCCAGGACTATGACAGCAAGAGCTATTCCAGATGCCACTAGCCTGTCAGCCCGTGCTCCCCGACACACCGCCTGCCTCATTTAGAGTCTGCTCAGGACCTTGGCTTTCAAAACACGTTGACTCCTTCACTTACTATGTCCCCAGGTCCATTCTCAGCAATGCCTTGGACCCATTTCTTTGGCTTCCACAATTTTTTTGGTTCTTGTCCCTTGCTCATCCTTTGCGGGTATATGGACTTGGAACCATTGGCTTTGTCTACTGCTAATGCTCCTTGAACTTTGTAAGTGATGTCTGAGCAAGACACCTGAGTTTAACCTTGGCTCTGCCTAAAGATGGGACTCATACAGTCTCCCTCAGGTCTTCCTCCACTTGGGAACTCTACCTGGGAACCGAGGGCTGGTGCCAGCTCACTGCAGGGTCCTGAAGGGGGCCTGACATGCTGGTTTGAAGGACTCCGAGGAAGCTAGGGTGGGCAGTAAAGTCACTTTGTGCAGCATTCTAATCGTGATGCCTAAAGTATTTACTGTGAGGATGGCTGAAGGCTTGGATGGAACCCAAGCAAAGAACAGTGACACGAGTCATACTCAGCGAAAAGGGAGCAGGGCTGGAGTATTTTATCCAGTGTTCTCCTGAGAGATTTTCATGAACATCATTCTTTCCAATATATCATGCAAATGGATGCTAAACACTGACTATCCAATCTTCCACTTGGAAAGTGATAATGCAGAGTTATATTGTAAAGGCTCTGAGAGGTTTTGCAGTAAAGATTTCATTCTGTCGCCAAACATAAAGGATCATGAGAATCCATTCTTCCTTCCTTCCCTCCCCCCTCCATCCCTCCTTCCCCTCCTTTCCCCCTTCCTTACTTTATTTCTCCTAACATCCCAAAGGACTAGACTAGTTTAGCATACACTTTGGGTGATGCAGCCCTAGCAACAGGGCTCAATCCACAATAGCAAGTGAGAAGTGGGTCTCACAGTAATTGTGCACTGACCAGTCGGCTGACCTTGACCCCCTGGTGTACTTGGGAAGCACAAATCAACAAGTTCTATGACGTCACTGAAAAGAGCATGTTGGAAGGTCACCCTGACAGATGTTGCATATTATTAGTTGAGTTGGATGAACTCATTATGCCTAATGAGAATGAACTTATGTCATTTTACTGACATAAATTTCCCAGTAAAAACGTAGATTTAAATAATAGAATGGTCCCTCTGCACATAGTTCTAGAATCTTTCAATATGTTTCCATGATAAATTACTTTACTTAATTGGCATCTTCTGTCATTCTGGTGACATTTTGCCGATGGATCACATAACAGTTCTTGATTATCGATGCTCTACAACCGAATAATAAGGTAGACATTCCAAAACATCGTATGGTGTTTAAATCACTTACATGTAATCTTTGAGCATATTCATTCCTTCTATAAACATTAGGTGCATACTGAGATCATAGTTCCCTGATATGTCTGAGAGGTAGAGGATGGAACAAAGCCAATTTCACTTTCTTAACAGAAAGTTTTAAAAGTGGGAGCCTCCTGCATAAAATGGTACCAAGAGGGCTTTTCCATCCCTGGGGCATTAATTCAGTTATTATTGTCTCTTTTCTGCAAATGTGGAATCTGAGACTTAGCAACTTTAAACTTTTCTAGGGTCATTTATGCTGTGAGATTCAATCTGAGAGAAAAAAAACAAGATCTTGATATAGGTTGCACTTTTAAGTAAGGAGGCTTTATAGTTGAATCAGCAAATTTTAGAAATACCAGTGAAGCCCAAAAGGTGACTTGAATTAAACAAGCGTTACCCAAACTTCCCTTCCAGCCAATTTCTGAATCCTTGACAATTTTTCTCCCTCTCAGCAGTGCTGCAAGTTAAGAACTTTATCATTCCCGCCAAATAAGCTTTGTAGCCAAATTTGGTCTTCTTTTTCCAGTCAAGAGCAGTGGTTTTCCATCTTTTTTCTAAGAACGCAGTACTTAAACCCTGTCTTCAGATGAAGTAGCACACAGATCTCTAATACATAAACAGCTCTGGGGGAGGAGGGTCTTCTGAGTCCCTTTTCCTCAGCCTCTCCTTGCCCTTGAATGCGGTGGCTTCAGCATGTCGGTATAAAAGGAGATTAGGACCATTAATCTGGTTGTAAAGGGGGGCCAGAGACCTGGTCTTAAACTACAATTAAATAGCAAAGTTTTATTAGATATAGGTTACTTAGACTTTTATTAGATGTAGCTTATTATTCTTAGGAGCTATTATAGGTTATATTATGTGACATATAACATAATTATATGTAATGCATATTGTATTACAGGTTATAGATTTTTATTATAGGTTTTTATTAGACATGGGTTATACAGGTTTTTTTAGATATAAGTTAGGAATTTCATTAGACTCTAGGTTATTTGGGAATGGCCATGTTTGAGATAGCTGGTTAGAACATAGGTGATTAAGTCTTCTTCCACTAAGAACACACTGGGTGCCACCTTTGTCCCCAAGCCCCTCTCAGAACCCTCCACGGCCAGCCTGGCTGTTTGGACAGCGCTGGTTTAGGGTTACAGCCCTGCTCTTGGCATTAGAAGCAGAGCACCCCTTGACCTTGGCAAGCGCTCCCTCCCCCAGGCACAATCTCCCTCCTCCAGGCACAAGAGGTTTCAGCATCTTGTCCCCAGTCTGTCCCCCAGGATTTTCTGAAGACTAATGAAATCAAGTCCACAAAGCCTTCTTTATTCCTTGGGGAACAGGGAGATGAAGGGAAGAGAAGAGAAAAGATACTGTTAAATTAAATTGTCAGGCCTGGCCACACGAGGACAACATTCTTGGATCCAGCCTGTCGCATTGGACCTATTGATTCACTTACTTACAAAAGGGCTCAGAGCCTCTCCTCGCTTCCCCTTACATCAGGAAAGAATTGGAAAGTGATTGACAGTTTCGTCTTCCTTCTGTCGGTCCTTATACTCTCCTCCTACACTGTGAACTTGATGGAAGTCTGCGGGACCGGAAACAGGGGGGCAGAGGGCGTGCGATTACGTGACCAGCAGCTAAGCTCCCGTCCTTGACACAGGCTTAGGCTGTGATCTGGCCTGAGACGAGGATTGCTGAGTTACTGCAAAGAGAAAACCTCTTCTAAATGCTCAGACTCCCTGGCAATCGCCGCAGGCTTGAGGGATTTGACCGTGAATACTTTCGGAACCCTCTCCTCCTTGTTCTTGATTAACCACTGAGATGACAATGCACATTTCAGCAAGAAGCGGCCCTCATTCAGCTCTGACCACAGAAAACTGAAAGAGATATTAGGTATTTTCCTAAAACACTGATGAATTGATTGATTGATTCATTTTTGTATCAGTTATGAGGCAGAGCAATGGAGAAGCAGAGATTAAAAAGCAAAATCAGAGCTTCCCTGGTGGTGCAGTGGTTGGGAGTCCGCCTGCCGATGCGGGGGACATGGATTCGAGCCCTCGTCGCGGAGGATCCCACATGCCACGGAGCAACTGGGCCCGTGTGCCACAACTACTGAGCCTGCACTCTGGAGTCCATGAGCCACAACTACTGAAGCTCACATGCCTCGAGCCTGTGCTCCACAGCAAGAGGGGCCACCGCAATGGGAAGCCCGAGTGCCGCAGCGAAGAGTGGCCCCCGCTTGCCGCAGCCGGAGAGAGCCCGCGTGCGGCAACGAAGACCTAACGCAGCCAAAGAAATAAATAAATAAAATAATTTTTTTAAAAAAAGCAAAATCAGTACCATGGTCCCTTACCTGGATTTTAGAGATCTATGGACCCTCTGATATTGTAACCAAAATGCAAGCTTAAGCTTATGTGCATCTATCTAGAGACAGGATGCATAGCTTTGATCAGATTCCCAAAAGTTTAAGAGCTGCTCATTGGTGAGAAAGGTCCATTGTAAAGGCTTTTGTGGTAAAGTGCAGAATATATTAATTCAATCTGAGTTGGGTGGAGACGTGGAGGGATGTGCAGGCGAAAATATGAATCCCTGAAGGTGGCCACAGATGGCCCAAGTGACAGCAGCTGGACAGGAGAAGTAGCAAGGATTTCTCCTGGGGTGTGTTTATCTGATGCCTGATAATAGGAAGGTAAATGCACACCTTTTGGGAGAAGAGAAGAAGACAAATCTATGGAGAGAGAAGTCTGAATGGAGAATATATGTCTTAAAGGTTCCAAGGAGTCTGCTAATATTTTGGGAAGAGAAAGCAAGTATATTTTCCGCCCCCGCATGACATCACCCCTTCATCAGCAGGGAGAATCAGTGATTGTTTTTTTTTTCGCAAACGTTGTGCTGTATAAATAAGGGTGAAAAGGTGCCCAACCTGCAGATGTTTGTGACACCTAATTTGGCATTTACTAATCATCTACAATCCATGTATTATCTCTCCCACTTGAGCTCTCTGAGGACAGGAACTCTATCTTATTCACCAATGCATTCCCAGCACCGACCACCGCCTGGGTGTCCTAGGTCTTTATATAATGGCCCCAATGAATCATGCATCCCTCATCCCACCCCTTTCCACCTCCCATCAAGAGGTGGTGTCTGTTTCCTCACTCTTTGAATACTGCCTGACCATGTGCCTTGTTTTGACCAACAGAATGTGATAGAAGTGACATGGTGCAAGCTTTAGAGCTTAGGGCTTCAGAGGCCTTGTGGCTTCTGCCTTCCCCCACTTGGAACCCTGAGACATCATGTCCAGGCCATCCCGCTAGAGGTACCATGTGCAGAGACAGACTCTGGAGGCTGAGACAGCATGAGGCAAGAGAGAGACCCAGCCAGACCACAGCCTTTCTGGTCATCTAAGCAGAGATACCAGATGTAGATGTGAAATGACCTTGCATCCTCCAGCCAACACTGCATGGAACAGACACAAACTGTTGAACCCAGACCTTCCCAAATTGCAGAATGCTGATCAAATAAATGTGGAAGTTTGAAACCTCTAAGTTTTAAATTTCAATCCACTAAGTTTTGAAGTGACTTGTCATAATAGAAGCAGATAATTGATATGATGGCAGATAGGTGATACTCAACAAACATGTATTTATGAATGAATAAATGAGTGAACGTACCTAGTCTCCCCCTAAAGAGATGTAGATTATCTGTGGGGATGCCAGGTCAATTGGTGTATACTTGTTAAGTGCTCACTTGAGTATGTGGGGCTAACATAACTACTTCTATCAATTTCATACTGTGTTGATTATCTTTGTATCAGTGCTCCCTGGTGGATGCCTGGAAAATGTCCTGCTTTACCGGTCAAGGAAGCGAGTGCTATGGACAGACAGTGCACAGGTCTCCAAGGAGGTGGCATGAGGGGACACATGACTGCCCAGGGTGGTTAAGCAAGGCTTCTGAGGGGATGGCTTCTGAGATAAGTGGGTTTCTTTCACCATCTGGAGCAGCAGAGAGAACCTTGCAAGCAGTGGAAACAAAATGTGCAAAGACACGGAAGCTGGAGAGGTTTTGTAGCATGCAGAGACCCACGAGTAGTTTCTGGGACTGTTTTGATTCACCAGACCTTACTGATGGTTTTAAGATTCCACATGTATGTAAGGGGGCAGTTAGAGGATGGCTGGATGGAGGCGATGCTAGGGAGGTGAGTCAGGACCTGAGTCTGGGCAGCCTTTTTGGTCTGCAGAAGCAGAAACTTTCCCTAAGAACACAGGTAACCATTGGAGAATTTTAAGCAGAGGTGTGACATGATCTGACTTGTAAGGACAGCCCCCAGGTTGTGAGACTTAAGGACCAATCCAGCTTTCTGAGTCTCTGGCTCTGACCCCATGTAACAACAGGCTCAGCTTTCTGTTTGATGCTGGCTGTCATGCTAAAAGGGCATTCCTCTGAGGCCACACCATATCCTTGGTCCAGCTCTTTCCCATGCATAGAGATCATCAAGGAGTTAGTGCTAAGATGAGGATGACTGCTAATTCGTGAACTTGTTCTTCAGACATCGATAGGACCAACAGACTCCTGGAATTTCATTTTCCTCATGTGATTAGAAGACAAATGTGTATTACCTTGAGTCTCTATAAACACCTGCTTAAAGACAACGAAGACATAGAAAACAGAGTCTCACAATAAGGATGTGTTTTCAGAAATAATTTGGACATATTCTTGAGTTCTCAAGTTGTGATTTTCTGCAAATATTTTGAGGTCTTGGAACCAAATATTAGGGGACTTTTAAGAGTGGGGTGGATGCCGTTCTGGAATGCATTAGAGTTTCGAGGCTAGAGAGAGTTTGCTTATCCCTCCAATCCCTGGGATTTATGACATTCTTAATCAGGAAGAAGGATCTGCAAGATTTCTTCCAATTTCAAATGAAGGCAAAATTTATGTGCAGTTGTGTGAATTGGCCATCTCTTTCCATAAAAGGCCATTTCATTTCCAGCCTTCATTTAGAGTTGGGATTGATTTATTCCCTTGGTTAAGTGCCACCTAGTCGGACTTGAACCAAGGTGTTTGTGAGATGTTTATTAGGGTGTAGCATGAGGTGACGGTGTGCCTGTTCCCAAAGAGCCCCACTGTCCTGTCCCCCCACCAAGCCACTGCCAGGCTGCACAGAATCACACTCAAAGCGTTCCAAAGCAACGCCAGAATAAGTGCAAGGCAATTCAGCCTCTACCAAAGTCTCTCTAAGAATTCCAAAGAGGGTCTCAGTCTCATTCTCAGAAAAACATTTTGAAACCTAGAGTTTCCATCGTTGCCTTGTAGATTTTGCGGGCTGAAAATGCTCCCAATTTCTGCTTCTCTCTAAATCCCCATGAAACTCTCTCAATGGGAGTACTGCACATTCTCACTCCTTTGTCTCTTCCCCTTCCTTCTTTTAGCCCAAGTCTTTATCACATCGATCAAAATCATCCCTTGCCCTTCATTATCTGGATCGAGCCAGACAAAGAAGAACCAGGAACGCACTTCACCAGAATCTTCTTCCTTCAACAACAGGTAGTCAGGGGGAGTTCTGAGTTCTGAGCCCAGGACTTAGGAGACCTCGGTGCTTCTGTCCTGGTCACAAGAACAAGTCGAGAAGCCCGTGGAAGGATGAGACTGTGTGAAGCACACAGGAGCTGTGGTCGCTGAGGCCATCCTTGACCACCCAGGCCCCCGCGTACACACTAGCTGACCACAGCCCGTGAGCAAGCCCGGGAAGGACCAGCTGAGCCTGGTCCAGGTCAACAGCACCACCCAGCTGTCCCACAGAATCGTGAGCATTAATACACGGCGCTTGTTTTAAGCCATTGAGGTTTTTTTGTTTGCTTGTTTGTTTGTTTGTTTGATCATAACCAGGTGAGATTTATTCTAGAACTGTAAAGATATTTCAGTTCTTTTCCATGTACTATGCTTTATCATATTAATTTCTGATTCTTCTCACTTGACCTATTAATATGATAAAGCCATTGAGTTTGGCAGTAGATTTTTGTTACGAAGCAGTACTGTGATAATAGGTAGCCGATGATGGCTGTCCACTGTCTTAAGTGTATCGTGATTCAGGTTAAAGTCTAACTTCAATCTCACTTCATCCTAAGGAGATATCTTTGCCCACGTCAGCCTACCAGCCAAATTTTTTTTTTTACCATAGAATTAAGCATCAGTCTTAGCTTGGTCTTGTGACTTTTCCCTTGTACATAAAAGGCTCACTGTTGTAGAGGCAGAAAAAATTTTCCCTTCTTCTCTTCTAGGTTCTTTGGCTGTCCTAATAATTAAATTGAAGTAGGAGGGATTAACAGGAGAAAAACAAATTTAACTTCATTCATACAGGAGCCCCATAAAAATATGAGACTCAAGAGAAGCGACCAGAGCAGGAAGCTTTTATACCTTTTAGACAAAGAAACAGTAAATTTGTGAAGAATTGACAAGACAGAAGAGTTTGGGCTTGGGGTAGTAAATTAGTGAAGAAATAACAGGCTTTGTTTGTTCGGCCTTCTCGGACCTAAATTCCCTATTTCTGGTGATAATTCCCTGGTAGAGGGAAGGTGCCTTTCACATGGGAGATTTATTTCCTGCTTTCAGAGGGACAAAGAAGGGTCAGAGTGTCCTTCTTGTACTGGCTGTTTCTCAAATAACTTTAATTCAAAATAATCAATATGCCAAAGGGATATATTTGAGCGTGGCATATTCTGCTCCCCTTCATTATGCTACCTTGCCACCCTGCCCCACCAAAATAGTGTCCCACTGCAACATCTCATGAGGTAACATCATCATAACCACAGGAAAGAAGAACTTTTAACTGTTTACATAAAATCAGTAATATCAAATGTTAAACCTACTTGGCGCATTTTGTTTTGTGACAGTGTAAAGCTGTCAAAATTTTTTGTCAAGGGAGAAACAAAAAGCAAAGAAAACACTTGAGTGTCATCCAAGTGGGGAAGAAGTCCCCCAGGTTACATGGTACTAGTCCCTCTCCCCTTCCCCCTGCTCCCTTGTGTCTGGGAACTCTGCTTTCACTATAAGAGATGGCAAGCTTCCTGAGGTCCGCATCCTCCCTGTCTTTCTTTTGCATCTCTCTTGAGACTTTATGGGGCACCAAGAAATAGGTCATCATAAATGACTGCTATTGACCACTTGATGGACACCTTAAAAGGTGTAGAAACACCCCCTCCCGCTCCCACTGGATGGATATTTTGCAATTCTTGCCCATTTTGTCCTCTTCCCCCCATTTCTCCTTGATTACTGCCAGGGAAGTTTCCTCCATCCCAACCCCAAGGACCCTATTTGATTTCCAATTTATTTTCCCTGCTGAGAACGTTCTTGTCTTGCTGTATCTAACCCAGATTTCCCCTTTTGTAGCTTCAGGCCATTGCTCCTTAGTCTAAATCCTCTGAAAGGAAGAAATTCCCTTGATTAATTTATATTGTAATCTTGAAGCTGTTTATACATCACAATTTCTGCTTGCCCTGGAGTCTCTTTTTGCTAGATTAGAGGAATAAGATTTCTCTCTCTCCATTTCTTCTCTATACCTAAAATTTGGTTTACAAACCTCTAAGGTCTTTCTAGGCATTGTATTGAGATATTTTTCTTTCCAGGCTGATGTATAATAATTGCTCTCAGTTGTTGAATATTTACTCTGTGCGCTAGGCAGCAGGCTAAGCATTTCTACACACATTATTTTGTTTGACTGTCAGAATAAGGCGAGTGCTATTACCAACCTTATTTAATCCATGAAGAACCTAAGCCTAAGAGAGGTTAAGTAACGTCTGAAAGTTCACACAGCTGGTTAGTGGTAGAGCTGGGGCTTGAACTCTGGTCTTTTGACTCTAAGTGTGCACTATTTTGTTTTGTTTTGTTTTGATTATTTTTAATTGAAGTATAGTTGATTTACAATGTTGTGTTAATTTCTGCGGTATCGCTGCTCTGTACTCTCTTCAATATGGCCACTGCGTGTGGTCTATCTGACGATTCTCTCCAGGCTGTCTACAGGGCACCGTGGTCTCCTTTTCAGTTACTTTGTTTTCACAAGCTTTTAAAGAGTCCATTGATGTGGGTTTGAGTATCAGTTGGAGCACATATTGACTCTGTGAGCTTGGACAGGTTATTTTCTCATCTGTGAAACAGAAGAGTCATCATACTTCTGTGATGTTCAGAGAAGATAATGTATGTGAAGGTTCCGTGTAAACTCTAATCACCATACCCATTGGAATAACTCGTTTCATTATTCTGAATGGTTTACTTTTGTTACTATTAAATGACTTATTTTTATTAGTATTGTCATCAACTTTGAGAGTGAGAAATTGGAGCATTGGGAACTGGATAAATCCAGAAGAATAAAAATCGCCCAAGGTTATAGGATATAGCAGTCTAATCTGGACTTGGAATTTGAAATTCCATCCTTGGCTTTTATCTCTGCCACTCACATGAGCTTGAGTCAATCACTGATTGTTCCGTGTCCACCAATTCACCTCCCTTTTGGGGTGAACTCCATTTGCTGAGGAGGTTTCTCTGTCCTAAGATATCCCTTCCCTTGAGGACAGGTAAGTGGTCCTGAGTGAATCTCCAGGTAAGGATTAGCCCTTGCTTGGAGGTACAGGGCACAGGGCTACCTCCAGCTGCCCTCCTCCTTCAGGAGACTCCCTCTCTCCTGCCATCCTTGGAGAATCAGGATATTTTTATTTCTTTGTTTATTTTAAGAGAGCCAATGAGTTTTTTTTAACGTCCTTCAGTTCTCTCATCTTTCAGGTAACAATAAAGTTACCTATTTCTCAGGCAGATAATATAAAGTGAAAGAGCATCATTTTGGCTGGGAATCTTTTGCCTAGATGCTTAACCCTTCTGAGCCTGTTTTCCTTCTCTGTAAAAGGAGATCTTTGGACTAGATGAGAGACTGGAAACAGAAATATCCGTGGCGTCCAGACAAGTATCATTGATGATTGCAGCAGTCTGCGTGTGAACTGTAGGGCTTCGTAAGCTGGAGCTTACCTGCCCCAGGTAACAGGGAAGCTCTCCTTGCCCCTCCTCAGTTGGTGCCGTGTGGAATGCACACACCAGGGCTGCCAGATTTGGGAGTTTTCAAATATAGTTAGGGATCTGATTTCTTTGTGACATTCCTTCTATTTTTTTAATGTGGGAAACAAATGACTTTTATAATAATTCTGAGCAAGGTGAAGCTTGGTAGACAAAAGACCTCAGAAGTTGAACTGCCAGGTGAATGGGCTGAAGTGACAATTTGGGATGTGCACGTGAGTCACCTGGGGATTTGCTGACAAGCAGAGTCAGATGCAGGAGGTCTGGAGTCTGAGACCAGAGACTGTGGGTTGCTAACAAGCTCCTGGGTGATGCGATGCTGCTGGTTCAGGGACCACAGCTAAAGCAGCACGAAGGCTAGATGATCTCAGGAGCAGTTTCCCCTCTTCATAAATGGTCAGTGATGTTGTTGGGATTCTTTTTTTTTTTTTTTTTTTTTTTTTTTTTGCGGTACGCGGGGCTCTCACTGTTGTGGCCTCTCCCGTTGCGGAGCACAGGCTCCGGATGCGCAGGCCCAGCGGCCATGGCTCACGCGCCCAGCCACTCTGCAGCATGTGGGATCTTCCCAGACTGGGGCACGAACCCGTGTCCCCTGCATGGGCAGGCGGACTCTCAACCACTGCGCCACCAGGGAAGCCCTGTTGTTGGGATTCTTAAACCTCATTAGGCCACCCTCCACTGGACTCTTTCCCACCTTGACCTGCATCCTTCTTGCCTCTGTCCCTCGGCATCACGCCTCTATCACACTAACACGTTGATTTCCCTTCGACTTCAGAGTAATTATAGGCTTGTTTGGAGATTTTGGTTGCTTGACTGCTGGATATTGCAAATGCTACATCCTGATATAAAAGCATCCCAGATTTTCCCAAGTGGAGCATATGGGAGGTATCATAGGATGCTAAGAGCCCATGAGAAGAGCTGAGCTCCCTAAATGGGAAGCGTGGAGATCTCTGTATAGGAAATGAGGGTCACAATTTCAAACTTAGGCTTTTGGTCTCTCCTGATAAAATCCCTGTAATATGGATTGTTCTGGGATATAAGGCAGACATTTATTCATTCAGCCTTTTGATGCATACTCTTTGTCTATGACATGCCAGGCATTATTCTAGGTGCTGGGGATGTAGCAGTGAACACGACAAAATGACTTGCTCTAGTGGAGATACATTCCAGTCAGAGAAACAGATAAGAACTCGGTAAACAAGCAAATTCATAATATAATGTCAGGTGGTAATAAGTGCCGTGAGAAAAGATTTATCAGTATTAAGGGATAGAAATTAGAGGAGGTGTGGGAGCAATTTTAGACAGAGTGCTTGGCAGAAATGTCTCTGGGGAGTGACGTTTGAGCAGAGACACGGGCCATATAAAGAAGTGAGCCATGCAAAGTTCTGGGGGAAGGACATTCCATGTAGGGGGAACAGCTAGTGCTGGGGTCCTCATGTGGGAATAACCTAGGAGTATCTAAAAGGCAGCAGAAGGCCAGCGTGGCTGGAGTGAAGTTAGCAAGGGCAGAAGTGGCAGGAGGCAAAGTCAGTAGGGAAGACAGGGGCTGCTCAGAGCCTGGGAGGCTTTGGGAAGCTTGAGTTCTAGTCCAAGTGTGGTGGGAGATCACAGGAAGGTTATGAGCAGGGGACTGATCCTCTTTGGTTTGTGCTTTTTATGAGATCACGAGGTGCTGAGAATCTGCAAGTCAGGCCATAGCCTATTTTTATGAATAAAGTTTTATTGGAACACGGCCACACCCATTAATTTACATATAGTCTATAGCTGCTTTTGTACTGCCAAGATAGAGTTGAGAAGTTGGGACAGACTTGCCAGTCCATCCTCTACATGGGCACCAGAGGGACATACCTACAATGCGAATCTGATGATGCCAGGCCTGTCTCCTTTGCATCAGTGGTTCTCCATCATCTACAGGCTAAGTCCAAGCTCCTTTTCATGGCATCCAAATCTTTCACCATCTGGTCCAAGCTCACCTTCTACCTTCCACATTATAATCCATGACTTGGGAGTATTGAACTTCACGCTGTTTTCCTTCTGAGTTTCTGTCTGACCGTTCCCTCTATCTGAAATGCTTTCCTTCCTTATCCGCTACCCTCATTAGTTTGTCTCCTACTTAACCTTTAAGGCTCCACTTGGATGTCTCTTCCCCTGACCTGTCCATGCAACCCCCGTCCCTGCTGGGAGATGTGGGTACCCCGCCTCAGATTTCCTTTAAGACTCTCTGTATGTATTTACATTGCCTTCTGAGTTTCTGTTCATCTGTCTCCATACATTAGAATGAAACCAACTCAAACTTCCTTAAGTAATGAGGAAACAGCACGTACACTCTTGCTGCTGGAAACACAGAGACTGGTTGGGTTTCAGGGTTGGCCTGATCCAGAGGCTTTGGCTCTGTTTCTCTGTGATTCTTTCAGCCCTGTTGTCCTCTAGGTGCCGGCTTCATCTTCAAGTTGGATGCCTGATGGCTGTAATGGTTTCAGTACATTCAATGGCCAGAGAAAAACCACAAACTTTCCTTCTTTATCTCACTGACCTCTTGGAGCTCAGGTGTCTGCTGCTGAGTCAGTCTTGCTAATTGGGAAGGCCACGTGCTGACTGGCTCAGGCCTGGGTTCCTGCACTAACTACTCACTGGCAAGGCTAAAGGGGGTTCCTTAGAAACCCCTTGCCAAGTCCTAAAGCCTGGTATAGGGTCAGCTTATTCTGGGATCCTTGGGCAGCACAGGCAGGTAACTGAACAGTAGCAGGTGTCTGTTAAGAAGCAGGAAGGGCTAGATGCTGAGTAAGCCAACAGTGATGTCTTGTGCTGTGCTCGAATCCATCATTAGACGAATCTCCTTGAAGACAGTGATGCGGCCTCTTTCATCTTTACAACCCAACCCTAGGCCCAGTGCCTAACATATAGTAGACATTCAGGAAGAGTGTGATGCAGGACTGAATTATAATAACATCAAATATAATTTATTTAGAAGGAAGACAACCTTCAGAGAAAAGCCACGCTTGGGCCAAATGCAGAAAATCAATGTATACTTCACACTACTTCATTCCCACCTATATAACCAATCTTGCCCTTTGTTATTCCAGATGATTTGTGTCCTCTTAATTATAGAAATGTCATTATCAAAGATTCAAATTAATTAGGTGCCTAGTGGACAAAGGTTCAAAGGACAGTGAGTGCCACTGCGAATGCAGACTGATGAGCAGCTAAGGAGAAGCCCATGCAGCTGTGGTCTCCACCTTCTGCTGGGTGCCGTTGGTGGCAGTCGCTCAAAGTAAATGTTGAAGGCAGAAATTCACTGAGTTCAGATAGTATCTAAATGTTCTAAAGCTGTTGAGTGACTGATTTCTAGGAACTTTAAGTACCATTCAGAGTCCCTAAGGGGACAAAAACATTTAGACTTAACTAATATTACTTTCGGCACTCAGCAGCACGCCCTGGACCTGCAGATGGTGGTGGAAATCTGCGCTGGTCTCTGCGAGTCGGTCACCTTCCTGTATGAGCAGCCTTTGGTTACAAGGGACGTGAACTCAACTGGAACAAGCCTGAGACTCCCAAGTTGCTCTCAGAATCAAAGGAAGAGCTAAAATCTAGGCCTTGGGAAAAAAGGACAGATATGGGCGCCTGAGGAATTAGACAGAGATCTGAACTCCACCATGATTCACTCATTCTCCCTCTCGCTCTTCCCTCTCTCTGATTTTGGGCATTACTCTTCCCCTTGTTTTCTATAGAAGACTGGCATCATTGCATCTACGGCTCCTTGCTTGGCTTCTTCTCAGGATGGCCTCCAGAGAGATAAAAACTCTCAGGAAATATTCTGATTGGACCAAACTTGGGTGATACACACATAGTCTGGACCCATTAGTAGCCAAGGGCCAAGGGCCAATTATTAGGCCAGCTTGGGTTAGAGATCAACCCTCAGACCAAGTACTGTGTCCAGTGAGCTGAGCTCATGCACCCTTTTGCATCTGTTGGGGAAGCCGTGTGAGGAGGTGAGCACAGACCCTGGAGCAACTTTTTCGCTGCAGGATCTTAGACAATTTATTTAACCCCTTGTGACCAATCTGTTACTTATCTGAAAATAGAGATGCTAATAATAATATGGACATTGTGCTATCTATATCTATATACCTATATATATCTAATATACATGTAAGGACTAAACACTGTGTGTGTACGTATAATGTTTATTTATTTTCTTAATGTCCATATAATTATTATTATTATTGGGGATAATGGAGATAACCGGAGATAAAAATGGGGATAACAGTAATATGTGTCTCATGAGAACTAAATATAAATGTATATAGAATAAACGAGGTGAAAATGCATATGTAAGCATAAAACACACTCTCTGCATATATGTATCCCTGTATATATCTATATGTATGTGTGTATAATATTCATTTGTCCTCACATTGTCAAGGTGTCCATACAATTATCATTGCCATTGCTTGGAATGGTGTCTGACCCATAGGGAATGTTACATAAGTGTGATAGCCTATTAGCTATGAACTGGGCTAGGGCTGGGAGGAGTAGTTCTCCAAAACAAGTAGGGGCTTTGGGTTAAGCTTGCCCGTTTCTCCTAATGGCAGTGCTGAAATTGTGGCCCAGGTGGGTAGCCCTGTCTCTTGGGATCAGTTGCCTGCTACTTGGATCCCACAGACAATGGCTGGATTTAAATCCAGGAGGACTCAATTCTGAGTCATCTGAACCACTCTCCTAGGGCATTCTCAATCCTTCTAACTAAGGTCAAGGTTGGCTGTGGGCTGCATCTGCAGGCAAAGTCAAATATCTCCTCTCGGGCTTCCCTGGTGGCACAGTGGTTGAGGGTCCGCCTGCCGATGCAGGGGACGCGGGTTCGTGCCCCGGTCCGGGAAGATCCCACGTGCCGCGGAGCGGCTGGGCCCATGAGCCATGGCCACTGAGCCTGCGCGTCCGGAGCCTGTGCTCCGCAACGGGAGAGGCCACAACAGTGAGAAACCCGCGTACCGCAAAAAAAAAAAAAAAAAAACCTCCTCTCTCCTTCACAGGCTACCGCCACTGTCAGCTCAGGAATACAACTCTAGGTCAAGGTTAAGGACACCATACAATATCTTGTTTTGTGTAGTTTGTTAGACTTGGGAATCACTATACTTTGTATCACGATAGTTAGCATTAAGCCATATTCACTCCTTACTCTGAACAGATTTGAAAGAACAGGTTGGATCAATAAGCACACGATATAACATGCTACCCTTGGTTGACAGAGGCATCTGATAAATCCCATTTCTAGTTTCCCAGAGTGAGCGGTCTTGTAAATGAGTTTCCTGGCTCCAAGGACTGAGTAGCTGTCGAAACCATACGGCACTGTGGCCCTCCTGAGCTCACAAAGTCTTCAGTGGTTCCCACAGCTCTTTGAATAAAACGTGCGGCTCTTATCAAAGCCTGTAAGCTCCTGATCTTTTCAATATGGTGGCCTCTAGCCACAAGTCCCTGTTTAATTTAATTAAAATTATAAGCTGAGTTTCTCAGTGGTACTGGCCTCATTTTAGGTGCTGCATAGCCACATCTGTACTGGACAGTACAGATATAAAGGTTGCCATCATCCCAGAAAGTTCTATTGGATGGCCCTGCTCTGTATAGTCTAGCCCGGACTATGTCACATCACCATGAAACACCGTCTTTTATTTCAGACCATCTTCTGTTTTCTCCAGTGCACCTAACTCTTTTCCGTGATCATTCATACTTCTTCCCTATTCACCTCTCTACCTCATCACTAAGGTGTCAAGGTAAATGCCACCTCCTTCAAGAGTTCTTCCGTGATCCCCACCTCCAATCTAAACTAAGTCCCACTCTCAGTCCCTCTCATAGCATCCTATGCTTTTCTTTCATAATACTTAGGTCTATGTAGGTATTTAGATGTTTTCAGGGGTAATGCCAAACTTTCCCTTTAAGCTGTAGGCTCTTGAGAGCAGTCATGTGTTGGTAGTTTAACCCCAGAATCCAACACACAGTAGATGCTCAATAAATGTTTGTTGAATGCATGCGTGATGGTATGAGTTCTCCTATGCCATCTCCATGCACATTCTTTTGTTTCCAGATGAGACAGAGACCTTCCTTTTCTCTTTCCATGTCCATCTTCTTCCTCCTCTTACTCTGCAGAGGGTCACCTTCAGATTCCCTTGGGGTTCGCTCTTCCAAGCCAGTCTCTTAGGACCTCTGTCTGTGGTACGTCTGTGCCATAACCTCATTACTGGATGTAGTTTCCCTGGGACAAAAGGGGAGGTAAGTTGGCAGCGTGAACTAAACTTTCTTGTCCATGGTCTACGGTTTGTTTATTTTTCATAATAATAATTGGCAGGGTAAAATATTTTAATTTTCCTATAGCTATGTAATTAATATGTCCACATTAGAAATCAATTATCCTTGATAAGTACCACTGGTGCTATGGCTCGTAAGCTAAGCGCTAGTCTTGCTAATGAACTGAATGAGACATAATTTCTTGTTGTTCAAAGAGACGATCAACTCTAATCAGCAGCAAATTCAATCAAAACTTACTGACACTGATTGAGATCATACTAGAGTTTGTAAAAATAGGATAATTATGTTCATCTTGTAAGTTGCAGGTATTGTAACAACTCTAAAATGTGGGCCCATTTGAATAAATGCTTATGTCTGCTGGCTCTGTGCTGGCAGCTGTAGAAACATATAATCTGCATAAATAAATTAGAAGTCTTTTTTTCCCTTCAGAGCTCTTTAGTGTTGTGTGATTCGATTAATTCAATTTTTTTTTTTAATTAATGAGCTCAGAATAACAGGACAAGCATGTGGGGCATTGAGGCAGGACAGCCCATGGTACAGAGTTGTTGGTATAACTTCTTTTTTGTCCCCCTTTATTCTTTTCTTTAAAAATTTATTTTATTGAAGTACAGTTGATTTACAATGTTGTGTTAATTTCTGCTGTACTGCCAAGTGACTCATTTATACATATATATATTATTCTGCATATTCTTTTCCATTATGGTTTATTATAGGATATTGAATATAGTTCCCTGTGCTATACAGTAAGACCTTGTTTTTTATCCATCCTATATACAATACTTTGCTATCTCCCTTTATTCTTTTTTTTTTAACGTCTTTTTTGGAGTATAATTGCTTTACAATGTTGTGTTAGTTTCTGCTGTATAACAAAGTGAATCAGCTATACATATACATATATCCCCATATCCCCTCCCTCTTGCGTCTCCCTCCCACCCTCCCTATCCCACTCCTCTAGGCGGTCACAAAGCACCGAGCTGATCTCCCTGTGCGATGCAGCTGCTTCCCACTAGCTATCTGTTTTACATTTGATAGTGTATATATGTCCACACCACTCTCTCACTTTGTCCCAGCTTACCCTTCCCCCTCCCTGTGTCCTCAAGTATATTCTCTACAGCTTTGTTTTTATTCCTGTCATGCTGCTAAGTTCTTCAGAACAATTTTTTTTTTTTTAGATACCATATATATGTGTTAGCATACGGTATTTGTTTTTCTCTTTCTGACTTACTTCACTCTGTGTGACAGACTCTAGGTCCATCCACCTCACTACAAATAACTCAATTTTGTTTCTTTTTATGGCTGAGTAATATTCCATTGTATATATGTGCCACATCTTCTTTATCCATTCATCTGTCAATGGACACTTAGGTTGTTTCCATCTCCAGGCTATTATAAATAGAGCTGCAATGAACATTGTGGTACATGACTCTTTTTTTGAATTATGGTTTTCTCAGGGTATATGCCCAGTAGTGGGATTGCTGGGTCATATGGTAGTTCTATTTGTAGTTTTTTAAGGAACCTCCATACTGTTCTCCACAGTGGCTGTATCAACTTACATTCCCACACAATGTAAGAGGGTTCCCTTTTCTCCACACCCTCTCCAGCATTTATTGTTTGTAGATTTTTTATGATGGCCATTCTAACCGGTGTGAGATGATATCTCATTGTAGTTTTGATTTGCATTTCTCTAATGATTAATGAAGTTGAGCACTCTTTCATGATTTCTTACCTTTTGCTTGTCTTCCTCTCCTGCCCTGCCCTACTTTCCCCACCCTCTTCCGGCTCTCTGAAAAGCAGTCCTTCGTAAATCACTTGCTCCTGAATCCTCCCTTGCAGTGTCTCTTGTTGGGGAGACACTTAAGTCACTGACTTAAGACAGTGAGTTTCTTCCATGTCTATGTTTCACTTTCCTTTGGGCACGATAATAGGACTTTGCTCCTGGGCTGGTGTGAGTTCATTTCATGGAAAGCACACAGGGCTGTGTCTTGCAGGCCCTATGTGGAAGTTAGATATTCAATTTATGAAATAAAAATACTGTCCTAACACAGTGTGGGGTTTAGTGAAGAGATCTGAGGGCACAGCCTTGCCCTGCTGTTGACTGTGTGTCTTTGAATAAGCTTTCCTTAACCTCTAGGGACTTTCATTTCCTAACCTGTGATGCCAGGGGGATAAATGTGATGTGTACACCTGATTGGGAAGTTGTGAAGATTTAAAGAGAGAATGTTGGTCATATGAGCAGTGTTACATGTGGCTCAGAGTAGGGCCTCTGATTCCGTAGGTGCTGAATCAACGGCAGTTTTCACTAGTACACTTACTGTTATTGGTATGTCTTGCAAATCAGCTAGCATGACATTCAATTCAACTCACATTTATTAACAGCAATAACAGCTAGGAATATTTGCTAGCATTCCATATCGACTATGACCTGTGCCATGACCCTGTAAGTATTATTACTATGGCAGGCATCACTGTGTCAATTTGGTAGATAGAACAACGAAGACTCATTGGGAGTTAGTGATTCAGGAAAATTAAAACAGCTGATTTGGGGCAAAAATAGAACAAAACCCCAAATTTTGTCCATATTTCTGTTCTGTGTCCATTACGCTATGCAGTCCTGTGTTTGAGAGAATTGGGAGAGTTTATTGGATAAAAGGGCATGAGGACACAAGAGCTGTTCTGAAACATTTGAAGGAGAGAGGTGGTGTGCACAGTGGTTATGACTAGGGCACTAGGCCAGGTGGTCTCAGTTTGAATCCATCACTTACTGTGTGACAGGTCAGGTAACAGTCTCTCTCTGCTCTGCTTCCTCACCTGTAAAATGCGTTGTTAAGAGTATTAAATAATGTATATGTCTGAAGCAGGGCCAACTTTACCATTAGATATTGTAGGCACCTGCCCAGGGGGCACAGCCTTAAATATTAGGGGTCCAACATAATGTTTTAATTTCTTGTAAAACCAGAAGGAAAAAAAAAATAAACTTTTAGGGGGAAGTAAGTATGTAATACATGATATTAACATATTCATGTTTATACCAATGCAGTCATAAAATATAATTTTATATTATTATTACTATCATTAGTTTTTATGAGGGAAGGGACACATGAAGGTAAAGTATCTAGAATTCATGGAAGTTATAATGCAGCCCTGGTAGGGAGTATTTAGACCAGAGCCTGGCACCATCCGAGGTAGGTATTAAGCATTCTCCACCTCTAGGGGGCTCTGCAGAGTCAACTCAGAGCCACTGATGTTACAGGAGGCTCAGCACACCCACACATTTCCCCCTCTTTTTCTCTTTCCATAAGAACACCTCTGCTTTACATATAAGATAGAGAATATCATTGACCAGACCTTCTCTTAGGAAGTACTTCAGGAAAGTTCATGGGTTAGAAAGGCAGGCCTCAAAGAGGGTCTGAACGTGGTGGAGCTGTTTTGCATAAAACCAGAGAAGACCTCAGCCGTGACCCAGGAGTCTGTGGGGAGGTAGGGCAAAATGATGATAGAAAAGTCAGTGGGTGGAGCCAGTGGGATGGCAAGTGTCCTATGGATGTGACCTCCAGCTGTGACCCACTGGAGTCTGCAGTAAAGCTACTAAACTTACCAACCTTCTCCAACCCTGTCCCTGGGCAGAATCACTCTGATACATTCAAGGCCAAAGGCACAACTGGGTCCTGATGTGAAGTAGTGAAGCTTGGACCATAAAGAGAGATGAGGTGACAAATTCTTTATTCCATGGGATGCACTTGACTTCCTTGCTCCTCAAAGAGTGGCATCGGAATTTCTAGGACACTGTCACAGGTGCAGAATCTTGCATCCACCCCGGGCCTGCTGCATGTTAATGGGACAGGAGATCTTCATGGGCAGTCCAGTTTGTGCAGCCCTGTTCTCATTTGTAGGCATCTTGGGCCCTGATGTACAATGATCTGGGACTCCAGGTCTGAAAACCACTAATCTAAGCCCTAAGCTAAAGGGGTCAATATCAAGGAATTTCAGCATTCCCTTGGGGTTCCCAGGAGAGAATTCCCCAGTGGAGAATTCCCTACAGGGTTTTAGGACCAGATCTCTGGCTACAACGGAGGAATGATTTTGCCTGAACTGTTGCCTCTACACAGATGGCAGCCACCGCAGTAGGTGGCTGGTGGAGGGGAGGGAATACGGGATCATGGCTGTTTCTCTGTGAGTCTTTGAGGACCCCTTGCTCTGTGTGTGGCTCCACTCTCCTCATCTTGTATGAGATAAAAGCAGCAGGAAGAAGATGGAGCCATTGGGAGGCAGACCTCTGAGTGAGAATTGTCCGCGAAGCTTTTGGTGTCTGGACAAATCCTAGGTGATTTCCTGAGGGGAGACGGGGCAGGACTTGATGTCCACATCAGATGGGAATGAACCCTGTGAATATGATTCCTAGATCTGTGTCAACATCCAGCTTTCTGTTTTGTGGATGAAAAGAAAAAAAATGTGGGACAGGACTTTAAGACCTATACAACATATGTAAATTACTTTATAAATTTGGAGGTGGACAAAATGTCACATTTCTAAATTTGTCTAAATCGAATCAACTCTGGCTCAGTCCCTGTACAACAAGGTCCACGAGAAGCCCAATAACAACCATTGGATGGGCCTTGCTCTGGGCCTTCTGCACACTGGAATACTGTGTGTGTGCATGTGGGTGATTTAAGGCATCAGCCCGTGTTGGTCATGCTCCTTTGCTACATAAAGCAGGGGTCCGAAGCTGCTCCTTCAATATCCTTCCAGGTACCTCCATTCCCAGTGGACCTCAGAGACATGCCTCAACTGGATTGATTTCATGCTTCAGGGACTCTCACTCAGTCCCCTGGAATCACTTCCATCTCCCTGTGTCTGGAGTCATATCTCAGGGTGGATCCCAGCTTCCGCCCCTGGTATGTCCTCAAGGCTTGCGTCCTCCTCTTGTCCTGGGGCCCCCAAATCCCCAGTAACAAGACACTGTTCCTCCTTTGTCCCTTAGAGCACAGAAGCCTTCACTCAGTATGGTGGCCACCAGCCCCACGTGGCTGGCTACTCTATTGATCCCCGGAAATACGGCCAGTCTCAATTGCCACGTGCTCTAAGTGTAAAATACACACCATATTTTGAAGACTTGGTACCAGAGAAATGTGAAATATATCAGTAATAATTTTTATATTGATCCCATGGTGAAATAATATTTTAGATATATTAGGTTAAGTAAACATTATTAAAATTAATTTCACTGGTTTCTTCTTACTCTTTTAAGTGTTTACTAGAAAATTAAAATCCCTACGTGACTCTCATAATTTCTATTGGACAGCGCTGCTCCCCGCCATCCTTCTTAGAATAAAAAGGCAGGGTCTGAAGCACAAGAGGGCTGTTAGCTCGGCCAGCCCACCCTTGTTGCTGCCCCTCCTTTAGCGGGAAGCCCGGAGCTCCACACACAGGCACCTGCTGCCCCGGCCTCCTGTGAGGGGTGGAGAAGGAAGGCGGAGGCCCTTTCATTCTTCCTCTCTTGTGTCTGTTGGGAGAGGAAAAGGGTTAGAACATATTCCCCTCTTTTATTCTTTTTTTTTTTTTAAATAAATTTATTTATTTATTTATTATTTTTGGTTGCACTGGGTCTTCATTGCTGTGTGTGGGCTTTCTCTAGTTGCAGTGAGTGGGGGCTTCTCTTGTGGAGCATGGGCTCTAGGTGCCCGGGTTTCAGTAGTTGCAGCATACGGGCTTAGGAGTTGTGGCTCGCGGGCTCTAGAGCGCAGGCTCAGTAGTTGTGGCGCACGGGCTTAGTTGCTCCGTGGCATGTGGGATCTTCCCGGACCAGGGCTCGAACCTGTGTCCCCTGCATTGGCAGGTGGATTCACTTAAACACTGTGCCACCAGGGAAGTCTCTCCCCTCTTTTAATCTTTTCTCTCGTTTCACAGATGAGGAGGCTGAAGCCCAGAGAGGGCAAGCAACTTACCTCAAGCCACACAGTGAGTTACAAGAGGACGGAGCACCCACAGCCCCTGTCCACACTGCAGTGTCTGCTGCCGGCTCCCAAAGGCAAGAGAAAGCAGCAGGCAGAGTCAGAGAGGAAAAAGGGTGCCCACTGGAAGGGGTGACCATGCACCCTGACTTTTGAAGATGCTTCTGGGATGACTGTGGTGGTGTCGATGGCCTGTGATGATCCCTCCCCTCCCCCATCTTGAATTCCTCTATTTACATTTTTGCTGGTCTCAATGTGCAATTCTTATTTCTATAGAAACTATTTTGGCCGTGGTAGGGTGTTCTTTTGTTTGTTTACTTATTATTATTATTGCTGAAACCTGCTTTAACTCCCTTATGAAATAAGACAGTGTCTTATTTCATAAGACAGTGTGTGAGTAAATAAAACACACATCACAGTGATTTCTGTGCTGCCCCCTTGGTGTTGCCTCATGAAGAGTCTCTCTGGGAAGAAGGCTCAGGAAGGGGCTCAGTCTCACACAGCACTCCACTGGGTACAGCCCCAGGGGTGATGGAGAGATGGATACATTTCATTTAATAAAATACAGCCCAGCCTGGGGTTGAAAGGTTGTGAGAGCCTTTGGTAGACCTGGAGAGATGTTGAAAGACACAGGATCAGGTTCAATTCCCTGCAAGATCCCGTTACTACATCACTTTCTTTCCCCCTTCCTTACTCCTTGGGGGCTCACAGGGCTTCTCTGCATGAGAAACTCTAGGAGGTGAGGATTGTATTTCTCGGTGTAGTTTCATGAAGACTTGGGTCTAACTTTACCCTTGTTCTTATCTGCAAGCAACAATAGAGATTTTGCAGGCAGACCAGTGTGTCTTTTTAGACTGCAATAAAAATCCTTGAAAGTTCCAGCTTGCTTCGTGATTTCCTCAATACTGCCACAGTTCCGCAATTGGAGGAAGTGTCCTGGGCCCCAAGACCTCATTGCTTCTGCTTGTGGAGTAGAGAACCACATCGTGGAAGAGACTGATTACAGAGAGCTGACTTCCACTGTATCAGCCCTTCCTTTAGAGAACACATCTTTAAAATTTTTTTTTAGGAAGAATGGATTAAATGGGTATTCATTGGAAGGCAGATGAATTATCTCATGGGCACTCAGTTATCTCACATCTTAAAAGGCCATAGCATCATGATCATGTGAGCCATTTTTTGTGAGTGTCTATTTTTGTGCCGGGCACTGTGCTAGGCCATTGACATCCATTATCCTATTGAATCTTCATGGTACACTGTGAATTGCCTGTTATTGTTCTCACTGCACAGGTAACGAAACTGAGGCTCAGGGAGGTGATGACTTAACTCGGGTCTCATGACTGGAGGTGGGAGTGTAGAGTTTCCAACAGGGTCTGCCCATCTTCAAAGCCAGATTAGGGCAGAGTAGGACCAGATGCATGCCGGGTCCTCTTCCAGTTCTAAAATCAACACTACTGATTCTAATATGATTTACAAAAGTAAACTTGATGGACCACATTCGGTTGACACACTCACCCATCAAAGTTCTCCATATTTTCATCAAATGGGCACATTTTTGCTAAAAATAGGCAGGGAGAGCCATGAGGGACCAGATAAGGGTGACTCCTGAGCCGCCTTGCCTAAGGGCTCTATTGACAGGAGCAGACAAATGTCCAGGAACATACGAAGCCCATGAAAGCCCACATAGTACACGTGGGACCTGTGAGCCATTCTGTGGGATCTGTTGCCCCCATATACCCCTCTCCCCTCAAATTACCTTTCTACGCAGCAACCTGGTCCCAAGTTTTAATTCCTGGTAATCTCATCCTTCAAGAACCAGCTCAACTGTGCGTTCTTCTAGGATGTCCTTTTGTCTCGCTTTCATCCCTTTACCACCCTGGGAAGACTTCGTCATTCCATTGCTAAGCTTCTCTAGTGTGCTCTTATGTTCTGGGCCTGCCCATGGAGCCAGGACACACCCTGCAGAGCAACTTGTAGTTGTCAGGAAGCCCTTGCCCAAGGATTCAGAGCACCTATGAAAGGTCCTCATCTTCTGCCAAATGTGAGGCTCCTCACCAGTGGAAAATCATATAAACAAGCGACTTGCCTCCTTCCTCAATCCCTCACCACGTTTCTTCTGCACGACAAGATAGGACATTGTATTGCATAATGACCCGTCTTCTCTAAATTCAGAAAATGAAAGGGAAATGTTCTTTTGCTAATGATTTGAACCTTAGTTTAATGGATTTTGTGAAGGGCATAGAGCCTTGATGTTGAGCTAAGAGAAGAGGCCAAGCCTCTGAGACTAGGAGATGAAGATGCTGAAGACAAAAACCCAATGGGGGATGGGTAACCATCCTATTCCCCCCCACCACCTTCTTGGAAGAGTTCTTGCTGCCTGATGAGTTGCTGGGATTTGGGGTGGTAGAGGTGGAAAAATGCTTAGAAACAAAGAAATCTGAGTCGAAGGAGGGAAACAAAGTGAAGAAGAGGGCTGCGGAGCTTTGGACTTTGAATGTATTTGAACAGAGAGCTGACCTGAGGGTTGTAGATACAGATACAGGTAAAGTGGGGTGGGAGAGTCCTGGAGAGGCGAAAAAAGAAGGAAAAATCAATTTAAGAAGCATGGGAAGGGCTTCCCTAGTGGCTCAGTGATTAAGAATCCGCCAGCCAATACAGGGGACATGGGTTCGAGCCCTGGTCTGGGAAGATCCCACATGCTGCAGAGCAACTAAGCCTGTGCGCCACAGTTACTGAGCCTGCTCTCTAGAGCCTGCGAGCCACAACTACTGAGCCCGGGTGCTGCAACTACTGAAGCCCGTGTGCCTAGAGCCCGTGCTGCACAACAAGAGAAGCCACTGCAATGAGAAGCCTGTGCACAGCAATGAAGAGTAGCCCCCACTCGCCACAACTTGAGAAAACCCACATGCAGCAATGAAGACCCAACGCAGACAAAAAAAAAAAAAAAAAAAAAGAAGCATGGGAATAGACTGTGAATCCAATCACCTTTAAAGTTCTTTAAGAGCTGCACGTTTAGAATTCAGCCTAGTTGATTTTCTCAGCTGGGATGTGTTTACAAGGGACACCGAGACTGGACTGGATGGCTTGAGGTCATGGGATCTATATAAGTCATAGGAGAAAGATGGTTCATGAGTGTGAAGGAGGAGACTGGTGCCCTGGGGCTGAGGGGCAAGGCAGGATGAGAAAGCATGGGTAACAGAGAAACCAGGGGATGCGGCCAGCAGCTACCCGTCAGTGTTTTGGGCGGAGTGGGGCTGCTATGTGTGGCTTGTTGGCTTTGCTGAGACTGGATATCAGCCAGCCAGGCCGGCTGTCTCACTGGGCTGGGAAGAGCATAATATTTTGTGGGGCATCTGCCTCCAGGGAAGCAAGGACTTTCTCTGATATGATGGGTTTGGATGTGTAAACCTGGCCTCAGGTCACTTTTGGAAGTCAGGGATGGAGAGGACAGGGTTGTCATATGCGACAGTGAAAGATCTAAGCATGGGCAGAAGGATTGTGAGAAGGGAGAAAAACAAAAGAGAAGCCAGTGAGCGCCTTGGCAGGCAGTGGGGTGAATAGTGACAATTCTGTGGCGCTGAAACGGCCAAAGGAGATTTAAAAAACAAAATTGTTCTAACGTTCAATTTAAAATTGTTTGTTTTTCCATGATGCAAACCCATTCTCCGTCTCCCCCGGCTCCCCTCCAAATACTCAATAACGTGTACGATCCACATGCACCCCGATTCTGTGTGAGTTTTTGCTGTGTCAGCACTGCTGCAGTGGAGCACGAGTTCACATTTCACCTCTGGATGAAGATGCAGACGCTGGATGCTAAAGGCACAGAAAGCCACAAGAAGGAAACTGGTCCCCCAAAGTCTTGAAATACTGGCAGAAAGCTTTGCAATTTTTATAGGTTACAAAATAAATGTTCCACTCTTATTAAGATTTCAAGGGTCTGGGAGGTAGCAGCAGACATTTCTAGCTATATGTTAGTGGATACGTCTTTCTTTTTTTCTTTCTTTCCCCTTTCCCTCCCTCCATACCTTCCATCCTCCCTCTCTCCCTCCTTCCCTCTCTCACATCCTCTCTCCTCCCACCCTCTTGCCATGGCCATCTTCCTCACTTTATGCCCATATATAGGAACCTACACGTAAAGCTACGTAGAAAGATTTTACAAAACCCCTTCTCCTGAAGGACAAAGAAAACAAACTTATGGTTATCAAGCAGGAAAAGTGGGGAAGGAGGGATAAACTAGGAGTTTGGGATTGACATATACACACTACTATGTGTAAAATAGATAAACAAAAAGGATCTACTGTATAGCACAGGGAACTCTATTTTGTAATATTTTGTAATAACCTATATGGGATAAGAATCTGAAAAAGAATATATATATATATATATGTATACACACATATATATATGTATATATGTAACTGAATCACTTTGCTGTACACCTGAAACTAACACAACATTGTAAATCAACTATACTTCAATAAAAAATAAATTAATTCAATAAAAAACAAACCCCTTCCTGGGAGTTTTGCCCACCAAGAGGATGCAGGGGTATAGGAAAGCAGTAGACGGAGAGCACTTACTCTATTTATTGCTTTAATGAGACAAATCCTCCTGAATTTTCGGTTAATTTTCGCTAAGAGGCCACTATACAAGATACACTACCATAGAAATTAGCATATATGTGAAATGTACATATAAATTTTATCTTGATTTTGCAAAATTTTACTGTTGAGCAGACCATAGCTGGCAAAGCAGTTGAATATTATACCTCAGTTCAGGATTAGTCATATAAATCTTCCAACAAGCCCATCTATCATATCACATGCCAGGAGTTAGTGTCTTTTACTGCTCATATAAATTGTCTTTCTTAATAGCTTCCTTCACATCCAGCTCTGTTAACCCCTGGGTGTCCATGGGGTATGGCTAGTCTTGGAAATGCACCATTATCTTTATGGCTGTGATAGTATCTAATCTGGCCGTATATATTTCAAGTTTCCTCGCTGTGCTTGAGTGATCTGGGTGTCTACCAGAAGCTTCCTGATAAAATACTGCCTTCTCTGCTATAGTAGACTTACAGTTTACTTTTAAAATAACTCACTTGAAATTTAATAGGAGGTTTTTAAGGCCACATCTGATTTAATCCATATACATTCTAGCTTTTACCAACACTCTTGGCTCACCAACCTTGGGGTTTTCTGAGTGATTGAGAGGAAACACCTGCTTGCCATTGTGTTGTGCCTTGTTGCTTCAGTCACTATATATATCAAAATGATACAAAACAGAAAACAAATAGGGGTAGCCAACTAACAAACTCAGTGACACATGATAACCTGAGAGCATCTAAACCTGACGGCAAATCTTGAGCTTATAGGTAAAATCTTTTCCCTCTTAGCAGGAGAGGGGAAAGAAAACACAAACCCTTAAGATATTAGCTTATTATAGTTTGGGGTTTTTAAAAATTGAAAGAAATCACTGGATCAATGATATTTATATTCTAAGCTCTGATGTAAAAGAAAAACAAGTGGGGCTTCTGGCTTTTTTTTTTTTTGCAAATCTAAACATCCTTTTGGAGGGAGAGGAAAGGAGCTAAAGACATCATTCAGCTTCACCAGTGAAATCCGAGCAAGAAGCCTTCACCAACATTCTCTCTCTTACGTCTTATAACAATCCTGCACAGAGAGTGTCAGTATTCCCATTGCACAGATGAGGAAACTGAGTCCCAGGAGGCAGAGGTGGAATATATTGTCACTCATCTGTGTCTTTCTGGCTCCCAAGTCCATCGTCTTGCTGCTCTGCCCGCCTCACCCTGTGCTTTCCTGGTACTTAGGCTTCTGTCTTTGTAGGCTCCTCTAGACATCGCTTCAAAATTCAGGAAACCCTGTAATAGCTCTCCAAACAGTGCATCTGCTTTCCTAAACAGCACCTCACCTTGATTAGGAAGTAAAGACGTGAAGTAAAACTAGCTCCTTCTTCTTTCCAGAACAGTATTTGTTTTCTGTACGTTGTTGATTTCAGGATGCCTGTCCCTTAAGGCAGCTTGGATGCCGCTCAGGTAATTCTTCCTGCTGCTCCCTTCAGGATTCCACTTTGATTCCTTCCATGGAGGGAAGTCTTGCTTTTAAAGATACAAAGAAAAGCCCTCTATTCTAACATGACCTTGATTTAAAATAAGAGGAACAATTTGCAAGGGTCACGCTAGTGAGACAGACACTCTCCTGCTCCACTGGTGGGTATGTTCCCTGATGAAACTATTTTGTAAGTCATCGCAGAAACCTTTGAATTTGATCATTAATTATTTTTCCAGAAATCTATCTTAAAAATAATAATTTCAAAGGTAGAAAGAACTTTATGCATAGAGATTCACTGTTGTGCTGTTTTTACTGGTGGTGAAAAAATGGGCACCAACTTAACTGTCCAACAACTGGTTAATGGTTATGGAAACATAAGGCATCTATTCATGAACATTATGGAACCAATAAAAATGATATTTCTGCAAGTTTCAACTTGAATGGGACAAATCAAATACATGTATTTATATCATTTCTTTTCCAAGTCTAACTAAAGTAACAGTAAAGGGATAAAAAGCATAAAACCATGGAGTCCAAGAGGATGAGAGAGGTGACTAAAGCAAATGGGAGATATCAATGCATCTTTAAAAGCTGAAAAGCAGACTTGCTGTTGGTAACTGAGTTGTGTGACTGAGAAAGCTGAACCTTAAGTGCCTGCTGGGGTAAAGATAAGGGGAAAACAGATGCATGTTATAGAATCCTGGAAAGGAATTTAGGGCATCAGGTAGCACTGAAGGTAGGGAATGCGAGGAGCTGAGAGCAGGATGTGTACTTGAAAGTCTTCATGGAAGCGGGAAGAGCCCAGATCTTTTCTCTAAGTAGGAACTGTCCTGCTCCACTGGTAGAAAACTGGAGGTTTACTCTAAGCAGAGGTTAAACCAGATGGACTGTAGACTCTGGGATCTGAGACATAAGATATGAAAAGATAGGAGCACTATAAAAATAGAAAAATGTAGATTGAGTGGGAATCTACCTTATTCAACTATGAAATTCTCAGCCTCCAGCTGTGCTAAGAATGTTCCCAGGCAAGTTTATAGCCCCTGATGGGGGATTGGAGTATTCTCTGGGTAGAAACTAGCTAGCCCAAGAAAAAAAATCTGCAGATACAAATAGTTGGGGGGAGAGGTCCCTAATAATGGCCAGGTCCAATTCCTGTCATTCTATGGTGAAATCCATTACTTGGTAAACCTGTCCATACACAGAGATCCCGGGCAGCTTTTTAATGCCTCACTTCCAAATATGAACAGACAACTGAGGATCATCTGACATCTAATAAGAAAAATAGGCACCTAAATAAACAATTAAAAAGAATCCCAGAGGAAAAGGAAACAATGCAGTAAATAGAAGAAAATTTACAACAACACAGCAATTAATACTAACTCCTTAGAAAGGTAAGGCAAGATATTATACCCATGAAAGGATTTTAAAGGAATGTTCAGAATTGAAAGAACCCCTGAAAATTAAAAAAAAAATGATACTAGACAGATTAAAAAGTCAATAAAACAGTTGGAATGTAAAGTTGAAGTTATCTCACAGAAAGTAGAACAAAGAGACAAAGAAAGTGTAAAAAGCAGAGGCAAGTTCCAGAGAGAGAATCAAGGAGAATGAGGGGAGGAAACCATGAAAATAAAATAATAAAAATTATTTTAATAAAATAAAATAAAATAAAAATATTTCCCAGATTTTAAAGACAATACTAAGAACTAAAAAAAAGAGACCTTGATCAAAGCATATTAGAATGAAATTTCAGAATACTGGAGATAAAAAGAGGATCCAAAAATCTTCCAAAGAGAGAAACCAATGCACTTACAGAATGTTAGGAATCAGAATGACATCACACTTCTCAACAGCAGTTCTGGAAGCCAGGTGACGAAGGAGCAACTTTAAATTCAGAGGGAAAATTACCTCCATCCCAGGGTTCTATATCCAACACATGATTATTCAAATGTGGTGCAAGAATAAAGACATTTTTAGCCATTTAATATCTCTCAAAAATCCCCCTTATCATAGCTCCTTTCTCAGAAGGATGTGATTTTCAACAAAAATGGAGTATGATTAGAAGCTGGGAGACATGAGATTCTGCAAAGAGTGAATTTAGCACAGCAGAGTAGGGAAGGGATTCCCAGGATCATTGGAAGAGACATCTGGGGGGGATGGTTTTGCAGCAGGCTCAGAAAACACCACGTCCAGAGAAAGCTGAAATGCAAAGAGCTTTGGAAGAGGGTTTCCAACAGAGAAACAACTGATGAATGTGTTGGGATTCCCATGGGGTTTGGAAAGGAATTTTTGATGAGTGCATAGAAAATTAAGCAGATTCAATGTAAGGCCATTATTAACTTGAGAGAAAACAAAAAAATTTCAGAAGGGAAAACTAATAAGCTATGAATAACATTTACACAAATCAGTCTTATAAATACTAAATACATAGTAGATCAAATATTGCTGTATAACTACATTGGAGAGATAAAGAGAGGGAAAGGTTAGTGTGTGTGTGTGTGTGTGTGTGTGTGTGTGTGTGTGTGTGTGTGTGCGTACACATGTATATAGGGAAAATGAGAGCTAAATTCCTAGAAGGAAGGTAATGTCTAAAACTGGAAAATTAAGAAATAGCTGATGAGCATTATGGGAGATCACTCTTTGTCCTTCAATATCTGGTTTCCTCTGCAAATTTATTAAATTTGCACCTGTAAAGACCTGGAGCTCAAGACTGGAGTAGACACTGCAGAGTCCTGCCTAAAGGAATGTTGTGGCCTGTGGACAAAAGATCAGAAGGGCCTCCTTTGGGACTTCCCTGGTGATCCAGTGGTTAAGACTTTGCCTTCCAACGCATGGGGTGCAGGTTCAATCCCTGGTCAGAGAGCTAAGATCCCACATGCCTTGGGGCCAAAAAACAAAAACACAAAACAGAAGCAATATTGTAACAAATTCAATAAAGTCTTTAAAAAAATCTAAAAGAAAAAGAGGAAGAAGGAGAAGGGCCTCCTTGAATGTTCTTGACAGTTTACAATCTCCTGGGAATTATAGAAGACATCCAAATGATGGTTGCAATTGACCTTCTCAACACTCTGTGTACAGAAAGCCCTGAGTTATATTTTTATTTCCTATACAAAAACAAAGCAATAAGATATTTCAGGAACCTCAGTATTATGAGGAAAATCAAACCTACTAAAAAAAGTAATTGCAATGCCCAGTAGTGAGGGCTGTGATAGAATGAAGCAGGGAGCACAGTGGGGCAGGGAGGTAGAGCGCAACCAGCCTTCAGAGTCAAATGCTATTTACACAACACTGCAAGCCCCAGCCTGGAAAGGAACACTCTTCAAAGACCTGAGAATATCATTGTTACCCCACAAAGTACCATGGGATGAAAATAAAAACAGCATCAAGAAGAGTTCAATTAAATAAATGAGTAGGTAGTTCTATAGATGAGTATTTTGAAAAGAAATGTCAGATGCTTAGAACACCCTTTATTAGGATAGATTCTCAAAAGTGAACTTCTTTTGTGTGCTCCTCTCTTTTGAATTAGATAGCTAAGAGGAAACCAGGAATTCCAACATATTAGCCCTTGTTGCCAATGTCAGAGTTGGAAATACAGTGTTACCCACTGTGTGCTCCAGAATCACAGACTTTGAGTCAGAAGAGACCTTAGAGTCTTCTTCCCAGCCTGACCAGGCTCAAATGGATTAGTAGCTCCATTTAGCACTAATCTTATTATTATATATATATATATATATAACATGTATGTATATGTAAAACACTGTTATACCATAAGTTTCTCCCACTGGAACTCTTTGGGGCAAGAATGACCCTACCATCTGGAGAGTTAGCTCTAGTTGTTCAAAAATCTGTGGGTTGTTGGTAGCTTCACTCTGATATCCTCTTTTCTTTCCTCTTGTAGTCCAGCCTTGAGGAGTCTAGGTATTTACAAAGGCTCTTCTGGAGAATGGATGTAATGAAGGGAAGGGCTTCTGTAATGGAAAGAAGGCTGAAAGTGAGGAAATTATATCCTGTAAAACAGATGATCTCAATCCATATTATTCTTTAAGTAGATTTCCCTTTGTCATGTCCTGACCTGTCTTCTTAAACCTTCCTGTTTAGCATCAGCTGCGTGAGGGTCAGCAAGAAAAAAGATTGAATGAGTCTAATCAAATGCCTTATTTTACCAATGAGAAAAGTAAGGCATAAGGTGGAGAAGGATTAAGTGTTTGTTCCCAGTCATCCAGAGCTTACAAGAGCAAAGTCTATTGTCTCTCTGTTCAATCCTCCAAATTGTGAAGATTCTTCTGGTTGTTACCGAACTCAGGTTCAGCTGCTCACCACTCAAAAGCCAATACTTGAGAGGCAAGTGTTGGTAGAAAGGAAAGTTGCTTTAGTCAGAAGACCGGCAATTTGGGGAGAAGGCTGACTCATGTCCCCAAAACCAACTCCAAAGATTCTGCTAAGCCTGTCAGTTTTTAAAGGGAAAAAGGGGAAAGAGTCTCAGTGAACCACCAAGTAAGGAGATCAAGCTCTGTGTCATTTTCCATTGCGTACAGGCTGGCTGACTCCTCATGATCTTTCTTGAGATTTTATCTCGTCCTTTTGTGGTCTGTCTGCAGGATTGCTAAGGGGGCTGCTAGAGGTAGAGAACTAGTAATTTTAACTGCTTAATTCTTCTTTCCTACTTTTTTAATCTAGGGAAAGAATCAACAGGTTAGGCAAGATATTGTGTGCCTCCAGTAGAGCATAGGTCAGGAGTTAGGTTAAATGTTGCCTAGTGATCTCATTCCTATAATTAGGTTCTTTTAAGCTTAGAGGGAAAAAGAAATGGTCAAACAGGGAAGGGGCAAAAGAGCTGCTTTCATGGTTTGAAATAAGTAGGTCTTTGCCAAGAAGCCCCAGTGTTTCTGAAACTAGAATCTGAGAACATTTTTTAACCCTAATTAATTCAATCATAGACAATTTATTCAATAAAATCTTGCCATGGTTGGTACTATGGCCTATTTGATTGTACATGATTCACATCAAATATTAAGTCAGCCAACAAAACCAGAGTATCTATATAGTGGTCTATTCTTTTTATGTGCATGAATATAAACTTAATCTTGTGGACATGAATGTAAACAAAGAAAATATTCCTTTCAGAGTGGTATTCTATCATCAGAAAATATCAAATTGCCCAAGACACTTCCAAGAAGCATCTGCCATTAAAGCAGGGACAGCAAATTATGACCCGTGGACCAAATTCAGCCCATAGCCTGTCTTTATAAATAAAGTTTTATTGGATCCCAGGCCCTCTCACTTTTACATATTGTCTATGAGTGCTTTCACAAATGCAGAGTGGAGTAATTGTGACAGAGACTAAAATATTTATCATCTGACCCTTTACACAAGATGCTTGCCATTTCTTGAATTAGGGCATACTTTTTTGCTGCAGGATCTGGACACACCTCTGATGTTAACTGATTTTAAATCAGCTCTTTCTACAGTCTTTTTTTTTTTTTCAATTTCACCTCTCTGACTACAGAAACATCCGGCGGGGGGAAAAATGTATCATGAACAGATGTTATGAAATGTGACTGATTAGAATTACCTGGGGAAATTTACAACCGACATTTTCTAGGCCTGGTTTCAGAGACTGATTCAATAGGCTTGGGAAACTTACTTTAATATAAATAATTCTGGTACACAGGCAGGAGTAAGAAAACCCAGGAAAGCACAGGCAAGTTGGAGATAGAATGGGCAGGATGTGAATGCTGACGTTTCTTACTATGTGATCTTGGGCAGATCACTTCATTAAGCCATGGTTATCTCATCTGTGATGTGAAAACAGCAGTTCTTCCTGAAAAGGGCTCTTTGAGGACCAAATGAGATAGTGGTTGTAAAATGTCTAACACGGTGCCTGCACATAGTAGACACTCTCCTTTCCTCTGCCGGAGAATCCAGTGTCTTGGAAAGCACACCAGGCAGATTTTCTTCCTTTTGCCTCAACTGTTACATTTTCATGTCTGTTTATGTTAATTTTGCTCTTGTCAAACTGTTTCCCAATCCACAAGTCCTTCTCCATATGTATTAAAGCTAAAGGTGTTTTTTGGAAACTTGTTTCAGGAAGCGCCCAGGAAGCCTGAATGGCCCTCAATGGCTCGTTAGCCACATGGCTGCCAATGGTCTTGATTAATTCTGCTGAAACATAATGAAGCAGAAGCTTTTCCATGACCCTTCTGATTTTCGTAAGAAACCTTGATATAAGACGACGGATCTTATGAATCCAGAAGACAAACCACTGGACAAACTGGGATGGTGTCTAATTAGTCTCTTTCCTTAGAAAGACTAGCTTTGTCTCTTTGCCTTGGCAACCTAAACAAAATCCAGCAAGAAGTCTCTGAGTAGCAGACACTGTTGATATTTTGCCCACATATCCTCTGGCCCACCTGAGTAAACTGGCAGTCCCAGAAGACTTGCCAGAGCACTGACATTGTCGCATCTCAAGTAGCTGCCTCTCTCATCTGCTGTACCTGATGACTTTTTCTGAACCTCAGGAGCTTGCTCCCAGATGTCAGACACAACCTGGAAGAATGGAACTAGTGAAGGGTGAAGAGAATGGATAATTACCTCAGAGCCCCTGCTCCCAGTGGGGCAATGCTAAGGCGTATTCTATATTGCTCTTTAGAGCATCCCCAGTAGGGCTGAGTCAGCTTCCCGAAGTGGTTATTCACACTCTAATGCACCCCCACTGGATTTTCTCCGTTCCTTGCCTCTGTTTCCCCTCTTCCTCACTTGGGCTTCATGGGATCATCTCCCAGATAAACTGTCTGTTCCTAAATCCTTGTCTCAGGTTCTATTTTTGTTGAATGTAGATAGGAAAGTTTATAAAAGAGGCCTTTCTATTCTCTCTAAATTACAGTATATGAGAAATAATGGTGGGCCATATTTGTTGACTGGTTACTACCTGTGCCACGAATTGTTGTAAGTGCTTCATATATACTAACTTATTTAGTCCACACAAAAAAATCCTGAAATAGGTACAATTACAATCCCCATTTTAGAACAACAGAAACTAAAGCATAAAAAGATCAAGTAACTTGCCTAAAGTCACACAGCTTTGAATAGAAGGCAGAAATTTGAACTTGGCCAACTCAATGTCAAAGCCTATGTCTGCCAACTCAGATGTGCAGCCCTTTGCATCGGTGGCCAGGAGTCAACAGTTGAGTAATTGCTTGGGTCAAGGTTGGGCCCTATTAAATGCTAATGTCAGAAGGTCTAATGTATCGTTCTGAAGGCATTTTTACCTTGTACAGAGAGATATAGCTATTGCCTCAGCTGCCTATGGCAGACACCCAAGAAGAAAGTGGCTGAAAAAACATGGAAGCTTAGTTCTGCCTTGTGTAAAGTCCAAGGTGGCCAGAAAGCTCTGCTCTGCAAAGTTGTCAGGGTCCAGGCAGCTTCTGTCTCATTTGCTTTGCCATCTCTAGGGTGCTGTCCTTTTTTTCATGGTCTCAGATTGCTCACCATGTATCCAGCTGCAGCATCATGATGGAGGAGCGATTAAGGGGGAGGCATATGCCTTCCTTTTGAGCATGTGACCTTGTGAAGGTGCTTGTATCACTTGCACTTACATCCGTTGTCCAGATCTGCATCATATGGCCACGTCTAGCTACAAGGAATGCTGGGCATGGATGGCTTTGTTGCAATTGACCATGAGATCATCTAAAAATTCAATTACTGTGGAAGGAGAGATTAGTGTGTCTTCATCACCTAACTTGACACTTGTGAGAAATCTTCCTGATTTAGGCCCTCTACCCTTGTGTCATTCTGTCCTAGGGTGTGGTTTGAGTATAAAGAGCATCCCTTACTGCTTTCATCAAAAGTCAGTGTTACTGGGGCAACCCTGGAACAGGGGAAAAGCCAGTTGTCTCTGTCTTCTGTTTCATTCTTGTTAATGAATGACAAGAATGGGTTTTGAGGGCTTCCCTGGTGGCGCAGTGGTTGAGAGTCCGCCTGCCCATGCAGGGGACACGGGTTCGTGCCCCAGTCCGGGAGGATCCCACATGCCACAGAGCGGCTGGGCACGTGAGCCATGGCCGCTGAGCCTGTGCGTCCCAAGCCTGTGCTCCGCAACGGGAGAGGCCACAACAGTGAGAGGCCCGCATACCGCAAAAAAAACAAACAAACAAAGAATGGGTTTTGAAACCCTAGGTTGTACTGGCTTTGTGATGCTGAATTAGTAACTGAATCTCTCTAAACCAGTGGTGCTCAACTGGGGTAGTTTTGCCCCCCAGGGGAGATCTGGCAATGTCTGAGACATTTTTGGTTGTTCCTGCTGGGAGAGGGGGTATTACTGACATCTAGTGGATAGAGACCAGGGATCTGCTAAACATCCTACAATGGCACAGGACAGCCCTGCACTGTAAAGAATTATCTGGTCCAAAATGTCAATAGTGTTGGGTTGATAACCCCTTCCCTAAGCTTAGGTTCTTTTCAGAAAACTGGGGAGACAATGGCATCCGCTTTATGGAGTACGGGTGAGGATTCACTGGCTCTTATAAAGGATTTAGCAGAATGCCTGGCCCATGATAGGGTCCATCTCGGTCCTCAGGGATTCCTAATCTTCTCTTTTCTGTCTGGCTTCTCTACACTTATTTTCTCACAATCTTTGATTCACAGTATGTTTGTCTCTTGGGAAGGGAAATGAGGGAAGTTAAATTTTATCAAGGAACTATTAGATGCCAGGATTTTAACATAAATCACTTCATGGAAAACTCTCCCAAACCATATGGGGTTCATATTCCTGTTCCTGATTTGCAAATGTGCCAGTGCGCTCACGGATACCTCCCAACATCCTCGTGAAAGCAGAGTTGATCAGTGGGAGATCAGGGATTGTGCTCGGGTTTCCAATTTGCACCTCCCGGTCCTGTGACTTGGAAGGACTGGGAGGTTAGAGAGAATCCGAGGAGCTAAAAATGCTCTGGGGGAAATCGGGAGAGATGGATGTGAGGAACAAGATGCAGATATGGGAGGGCAGCGAGACTGCAGTGCAGAACCCCACTTACACCAGATGGGGCTTTCAAAGGCAGGTTTTTGTTTTCTTGTTTGTTTTTTTTTTTTTTTTTTGCGGTACGCGGGCCTCTCACTGTTGCAGAGCACAGGCTCCCGTTGCAGAGCACAGACTCCGGACGCGCAGGCCCAGCGGCCATGGCTCACGGGCCCAGCCGCTCCGCGGCAGGTGGGATCTTCCCGGACCGGGGCACAAACCCGTGTCCCCTGCATCGGCAGGCGGACTCTCAACCACTGCGTCACCAGGGAAGCCCTCAAAGGTAGTTTTACTTCGACCTGCTCGGGAGCCTCGGATATGTTGTCTTGTTCCCACAAAAAGGTGGGCAGTCTTATCCTCTTTTGTACTTGTTGAACCCTAGGAATTGAGGTGTATATTAGTTTCCTAGGGCTAGTGTAACCAAACTTGGTGACTTAACATAAATTTGTTCACTCCTGGAGGGCAGGAGTCTGAAATCAAGGTGTCAGCAGGGCCGTGCTCCCTCTGAAGGCTCTAGGGAAGAATCCTTCCTCGCCTCTTCTACTTCTTGTGGTTGCCAGCAATCCTTGGCATCCCTTGGCTTGTGGCGGCATAACTCTGCTCCAGCCTCTGTCTTCACATGGCCTTCCTCCTTGTGTTTCTGGTCTCCTTGTCTCTGTCTCTCTACATGGCCAGTCATTAGATTATGACTCACCATAGTCCAGTAGGATCTCATCTTTTTTTTTTTTTTTTTTTTTTTTTTTTGTGGTACGCGGGCCTCTCACTGCCGTGGCCTCTCCCGTTGCGGAGCACAGGCTCCGGACGCGCAGGCCCAGCGGCCATGTCTCATGGGCCCAGCTGCTCCGCGGCATGTGGGATCCTCCCGGACCGGAGCACGAACCCGTGTCCCCTGCATCGGCAGGCGGACTCTCAACCACTGCGCCACCAGGGAAGCCCCTAAACAATATTTTTAATGGATGAAAACTAAACCACATTTTCTTAAAATAAGTGGAAACGCTTTATAACCCAATGGCAAATTTGGATGTGCGAGAGAGCTCAAAGTACCCTTCCAGTATTCTGACAATGCTGGTCCCTTCTCAAGAGAGGAGACCTCCACCACCCCACCTCAGCCCACCAAACCTCCTTCTTAATACCTTCAATGTTTCAATACAGGTAAAATCTGTAAAAACTCGCTTTAGAGTTTGAAAAGAATATTTAAGGAGAGAAAATACAAACAGATTATGTATTTATTTAGCCTCTATTTAGGCTTTATTTTGAAAAATACAGATTAGGGTGAGAGCTCTTTGATTTTTGGAGGCGATTTGAAAGGATAAGCCCTATCTAGCTTTCTAGTCCTGATACGGTGTATTTGAACAGAGAGTCTTCATTACCCTCAATCAAGGCAACATCCTTTTGCAATGAACTCTGCATCGTGTTTTCCCTTCAAGACAAAGAAGAACATTTATTCAATTAAAATAGGCTAATTGAAAAAATGCCGTTTATGGCATAATCTTGGATTTAAACTTTCCAGCTCAAATGACTGGGGGACATTAGAAAACTGCAAAACTGAGCAAAAATGGTCTTTACCCCCCACCCCAGCACATATTTTGAAGAGGAAAGAGAAGGTGGCTTTCCCAGCCTTCAGCAGCCTTGCCCCCTCCTCCTTAGTCTGCGGCAGAGCCCAGCTGCTCCCTCAGGCCCTAATCAACTTGCTCAAACAGGCTGCAGCATCCATCTGACAGCCCATGAAAGGGAGCTTGGAGGCAGGAAGGGAAGCACCAGGCAGGTAAGACTCGGTATCATGGAAGTCTGTATTTTCAAGGATATCACCATGTTTGCCTAATGTCAAGGACTGCGACATGAGCAGGGCCCTCTGATATTTTGGCTACAAAGTAGTTGTGACAAAAACCCTACAACATGTGTGTGTGTATAAGTGTTTGTTTGCTATACGGGAGTGTCTTTTGAGTCCTGGGCTTGGAAACGCTTATTCAGATTGGTGGGGAAGAAAGATCTCTCAGATTTAAGCCTAAATCCGTTTGACATGAAGAGTAAAAGCAGTTAGCATTTGTTGATCGTTTACTAAATGTTTACTAAATATTGGGCATGTTCAGTTTTTTTCTTTCACCATAATAGCCCCATTATACAGATTAGGACACAGAGGCTTAAGAACAAGAAGGATATTCAAAATATTTAACCATCAGAGAAGCACAGGCATTGACCATTTAGAAGAGCTGGTCCCAGAAAGAGTTAAGAAGGCTGCGACACAAACCCCCTTCTGGGGTTAAGAAGGTGCCCCCAGAAAGCTTGAGGCAGCTACTATTTATAATGAATGCAAAGTATTTCAATGGCTAGTATTTCAATACCAGGCAAGTGGCTCTGTTGGGAAGGAAAGTTGGCTTCCCCCGAGATAGACAACTCACTTAGGATTCGAACCCTACTCTCTTCACTCCAAAGACAACACTCTTTCCAACATGCTGCTCACTTCATCCTTTCTGTGAGGGCATAGCCTGCAAACATGAGGAGGGAGGAGGAACTCTGGTGCACTACCTTCTAAGGGGTAAGAGATGTCAAAGCCTTTCCTGTGACTATCTTTGTCAAGATGATGAGTTTTTCCAACAACCTTGAGAAGTGGGATATGAATCATGAGGGTTGGAGACCGTATTTCAAAAGCAGAGTTAGGTCACCGAAAACAAATATTGCCAGTCTATCATTTTCCCCAGAGCTAATGCACCCTTTATGGTGTGGAAAACATTAAGACTTATGACCGAGATGCTCTTCTGGGGAAAGGTAAGGGTTCTGACCCAATACTTTGAGAAAAGACCATTTATGACTTAAAGCATATTTTGAAAACTTTAGTTAAAATGTTGGTTCCCCAACACAGAAAAGATTGAGTTTGGAACTTCACAAATTAGTAGTATTCCATGGTTTTTTCTTTATGGGTTGATTCAGGTGGCATTAAACTTATATCACTTGGATACATTCTGATATATACAACAAAACACCATCAATTCTTTCAACTGACAACCCAAAAACTATGAACAAAAGAACACAAGTTGATGGAAATTCAAGGAGAATGCCCTCTCCATCTAGTTGAAACAGAAGACTCATGTAGAATGCTTTTCATCTTCCTTTTTCAAGTGAGAGAAACCAATACTCCTCTTCAAATACAAACAACAATTTACTCATTGGCTCAGAAAAACAAGCCCAGAATGGACACACTTGCCCCTCCAGGGATCAGCTTAGCTCTTTTATCTCTACATTAAAAACCTTTGAATGTGTGCTTCCTGCTGTTCTCTGACATGTTTTAATTGCATGTATCTTGCTACATTGTGTTTTCCTCATTGAGCCTGAACCACATCTCCCTTCCTTCTTGCAGATTCAGACCTCTCCTGTGATAATCAGAACTGTAGCCTCGGAAGGCAATTCCCAAAGTGGGTCTGGACATCCCCGATGGTAAACCAGATGACCATAGGTGATAGAGGGACAATTACCTTTTCTTATTTTAACAGTCATGTGTTTATTTTAATGAGTATGAAAACACAGAATTGGAACATCAAGCAGTGGTTACAAAGATATGATTGCTTAGGACTATGCATCTATTTATGGTCAATTAAACTATGTTAAGAAAATAATGGTAAAGGTAGTATATGAATATAGCCAAGAGCATAGAGTATTTGGGTGAAACAGCATTCCCTAATATCTACTATGTTCTCAGCAGATGGATAGCCAGCTTCTGCTCTTGAGGAAATGAGGCAACTTCAGGAGTGCAGTGTGAGTCAGTGGAGAGGTTGTGTCTTAGAAGAGCAAACATCTCCTTTCCTTAAGTTTGATCAGCCTGATATGCTGTTCTCAGGAACCTGTTTCCTCTACTTGCCCACTTAAAGCACAGATTTGAGACTCAGATCTCACCACTCTAATTTGAGGGTGAGCTACTCCTACCTTGGAGAAACAGAAGAGCATGCAAGCCTGGCGGGGGCCTCGGGCCAAGCTCTTCTGCGCTGGGTGTGTCCAGGTTTGGGTAGGAGGCTGTGGGGACTGACCTCAGGTGGGCCAGTGCTTCTTGCGAGTGGAAGGAGAGGTAACAGGAGGTCAAGGAAAAAGAGAAATGTTGAGCTAGCCATAAATCAGCTGCCAGCTGCCAGCTGCCATACTCAGTGTTCTGTTTATGCATGTAGGTTGGTATATCCTTATCTCGACTGTGCCTTTGCAGAAAAGGAGACGTATGTCTTTGTTAAGGAGTGAATATGCACTGAATATTTGATATCCTCCCCATGGTGTTATTTAGACTTTAAAAGATGTACAGTGGACTGTTGTGCTTGTCTTGACTTGACCATGAAATGTGTCCTTAGTGCTTGATAAATAACAGAGAGGAATATGGAGTGGATTTGTTCAAGTGGACAGAATTGGGGCCCCATATAGCTGATGCTTAGAACCTCTCCTCTGCCCAGGTTATGCCTTCAGGGAAAAAGAGTTGGATCTGTGAACTCTTAAGCCCATGTCATGAAGTCTTTCCTACCATATCGTACCCTTTTCTTTGTTCTTTAATCTCCTGTATCTCATCCACTTCAAGCTCCTCTCCACACTCTGCAAAGTCCAGGTCAGTGCCTTGCGTAGGATAGCAAACCAGAAAAATGGAAATGGGACTAAAGAAAAGGGAAGATGTGAAGAGATGGTGCCCAACTCAGCAGGACAGGGCCATGTGATCACAGAAACTGCTCTGGATATGAATGTGCCCAGCTACCTCCGAGGCGACATTTATAGAACACTTGGTAGCCGAGTGCTGGATGAGTGTGGAGGGAAATACCAAAGCCAAGTGTGGTTGTTCTAGATGTACGGTTTGCCTGACTGCTGCAGATCACAATTGAATGTGCTGATTATTCTAGGGCATGTTAACTGGGATCCAAATATACATTAAACTACCCTATGTTCATATGTTGACCTGTCCTTAACCCTTTGAATTAGGATCATCGGTGATAACAGTTTTCACATCTCTGTGTCTTTTGTAAAATCTAGAGTGTTTGCTTGCAAGAGAGTAAATGTCTAAAGGAACCAGATGGAAGAGTAGGTGCTTAGTTATATGTTGCTTGGACACTCCGAAAAGAAGCAGATGACCAGTTCTTTATATGTTACGGCCTGGGGACATGGGACGGGGGGAATGACTGGTACCATGTTAAGCACCATAGCAAAATGGGAAAGCATGGTCGTTGCTGTCAACAGATGGGGTTTGAATCCTGCCTTTGTCACATAATGCTTCTGTTACCTTGGGCAAGTTATTTAACCTTTCTAAGGGTCAGTGTTTTTCCACTGGAAGGGGTTCTATTATTTTGTTGTTTAAAATTTTTTTTTAAATGATTATATATTCACAGAAATTGCAAAGACAGTACAGTGGTCTTGAGTGTTCTTACCTGTTTCCCCAGTGGTTATATCTTTTTTTTTTTTTTTTTTTTTTTTTTTTTTTGCTGTACGTGGGCCTCTCACTGTTGTGGCCTCTCCCGTTGCGGAGCACAGGCTCCAGACGCGCAGGCTCAGCGGCCATGGCTCATGGGCCCAGCCTCTCTGCGGCATGTGGGATCTTCCCAGACCGGGGCACGAACCCGTGTCCCCTGCATTGGCAGGCGGACTCTCAACCACTGCGCCACCAGGGAAGCCCGCCCAGTGGTTATATCTTACATAACTATAATACGTTATCAAACAAGGAAATTGACATTGGTACAATGTGTATCATTCTGTGCCATTTTATCACATGTGTAGATCCATCTAATTCCCCACCACAATCAAGATACAGAATTATTCCATCACAAAAGTCTCTCTCGTGCTACCCCTGTATAGTCACAACCGCCACTCCCACCCCCATCATTCCTAACCTCTGGCTACTAACCTCTGGCTACTACTAATCCCTTGAAACATGGATTTTAAAACACTTGGCCCAGTGCTCGATTAATAGTATGGTTTAAGTTATTATTTTACTTCTCGATTTCATTTAGTTTTATGACAATTTTATGAGTGCTGTATCCACATCCCCATTTTATAGATGAGGAAACCAAGGCAATAGAGGCTTGGCAGGCATAAGTGAATTGCCCACGGCCACAGAGAGGCTGAGGTGGATTTTGTTTTTGTGTTTTTGCGGTACGCGGGCCTCTCACTGTTGTGGCCTCTCCCGCTGCGGAGCACAGGCTCCGGACGCGCAGGCTCAGCGGCCATGGCTCACGGGCCTAGCCTCTCCGCGGCATGTGGGATCTTCCCGGACCGGGGCACGAACCCATGTCCCCTGCATCAGCAGGCGGATTCTCAACCACTGCGCCACCAGGGAAGCCCTCTGAGGTGGATTTTGAATGCATGTCCCCAGCCAGTGACTGATTCCACTAACTCATATGGGTAACCATGACTATTGGTAAAGTATATTGGACCACCTGCACAAACATGCTGGATGTGTTCATTTGAAAAGTTGTCAACTATTTTCTTCCAAGATGGTGTAGAGACTCGTAAACTGAATTTAAGAGGCATCGTTGCCCTCATTAGGAGTGTGCCATACTGAGTCAAAATCCAATAACTACTTGGACAGTTGTCTGGGAGCAGACACATCACTTTGTCTCTCCAGGCTTCAATATCTTGCCCAGAAAAGAAGAGAGTTGAACTCTGAAGGGTAACCTCTTGGCTCTAATGTTGAGTGGAATGCAAGAGGCAGAGATGTTCCATTGGAAAAAAAATCTTTATGGATCAATGAAGACAAAGACAGGAGCAGGAAAACAACTAGAACTTGATAGATGAGGAACCCTAAGTCATAATGTGGGTGGGGAGGAAGAGGAAGGCCAGCATGAGTGGGGAAAGTGAGAGAGATCTGTGGTTGTTGGGGACTTTACCTAGAAAATTCTCCACAATTCTCAGAAAACTTAAATGGTTTTTGAACAAAGAAGAGTGAAATTATTTGATTTAGAAATGTGGACAGGATACCCTTGTGTGTGTGCGTGTGCGTGTGTGTGTGTGTGTGTGTGTGTGTGTGTGTATTTGTGAGAGTAGATAGGCAAAATTTATAAGCAGGAGTGAGTCAGAAAGTGAGCCTCTGGTCTCCTCACTACAACTGCTAGGAAACACACAAGAAGACCATTTTAGTTTGGAAATTCTAGAATATAAATGGAATTTGGATTGAGATCCGAGGGTGGGTGTGAGCACGGGTGAGAATATAATAGATAACTTGTGTTTGTGGGATCTGATAGGAGTAGTTGAAGCTGTAAAAGCAAGCTGTGAGTCAGTTTCATTTTCTGCGATTCTTCCAGCTGCCCCCAGAGGGAAGAAGCAATGGCTGAGTACAGCCATTCCAATAAATAAATAAATACACATTTTGCAATGATTGCTTTCTGCCAATATTTAATACACCTCCCAAGTTCGGAAAATGGCTTAGAGTCTCTCACCATCTTGCCTGCTCCCACTGTCTCCCCAGCTCCTCTCCTCTTTCAAGGCTGAAGGCTTTGTGAGTCAGCGCAGACACTGCTTCTCATGTTATCCAAGTGTGGACTTGCTCTCTAAATAACCCCCTTTCCTGACTGTGCTAAGTACGACCTCTGAGGCTTCAGATAAGGGACAATATTTTTTGTTAACATGTTGATGGCTTCACAGATATTGTGGAATCCATGGGGGTGCTGAGAAGTGAGGAAGGGGAAACTTCGTTGCTAGTCTGCAAAGAATTGGGGTGTGAAACAGTGACGAGAACCCTCGGAATTGCTAAAATCATCCCACTGGAGTGGAAGAGGGGGGTTAGCCTTTGTAAACCACCCAAACATGTTTCCATAAACGTTGAGCATTTGGACTAAAACAGGATCTTGGTTTCACTTTCTCTCCAAATGGCCAGGGAGAAGGGAACACTGGCTCATTGGGTACAGAGGAGAGAAACCTGGCACCCTGCCTGGAATGATGATTTTACATTTTAGAGAAACGATTTAGGGAGGACCTCCTTCAAGAAGCTGTTGATCAGTGAAATGTGCATTTGCTCCAAAGGCACATTCTCAGCTGAGGCCCACCCCTCCATCCCAGATCTCCTGGCTGCGCCCTGCTCCTCTGGCTGCCCTGTAGCCTCGTTTAGGACAGTTTCTAGAGAATTTTACTTTGAAGAGTTTCAAAGTAATTCTGCTAATGCAGGAACTGCGCCTATTTTATGGATCAGAAAGCATTTGAAATCTGTCCTTTAGCCCAGTAAAGAGCATCGGAAAAAGAAAAAAAAAAAAAAAAGAAAAACAACAGGCTTTTATAATAGCTAACTTACTCTTTGCCAGACCCATTCTGCGTACTTTAAAAGTATTAACTCATTGAATCCTCACAACAAACAGCCCTCTGAGGTATGTGCATTTATTTTCCCCATTTTTACACATGAGACAAATGATAAGCAATTTGTCCGAGGTCACATAAATAATAAGTGATGGAGCCAGGATTTCCTTCCAAGCTGTCTGACTCCAGAGCCCACACTTTTAAGCATACTAGTGTATTGGCAGTGATACCGACTTCCAAGGGTTGCTCTTAAGATCGAATGAAATAATCAGTAAGGGTAAGCCACAATAATTAATTATAGGAGAACTTCAAATATTTGAGTGGTGCTTCTGTTAATGTTTCCGATTAAAAAATCACAGTGCCAAGAACTTGTCACCCTCCCCTCCCCTCCCCTCCTTCCCTCCCTTCCTTCTTTCTTCCCCCTTTCCTTCCTTTTATATTTTAAAAGTCTTCTCAGTGGGATCAAGTACCCGGTCACCTATGGCAGCCAATGGAAAATGGAAGGCAGGCAGACAGGCAGGTAGGAAAGAAGATGGCTCTCTTTCCTTCTCTATTTCACTTCCTCTTCCTTCAATTCTTCCTCCTGAGCTCATACTTTCAAATAAACTTCTCACACATAAACCGTTGTCTCAGACTCTGCTAACAGAAGAACCCAAGCTAAGATTCTCTCTTTCCCTCCTGTCCTCCCTTTCTTCCTTCCTTCCTATTTTTGTAAGAGTGATATTGATTTGTTTTCTTGGGTAAAGGAATATTTTGATCTTATTGGAGTCATCTGGTTGGAAGCCCAACTTCAAATGCAGCAGATTTGGAGTGGGTACCCTGTTGATATTGCTTACCTCTGTACCCCAGAGGCCAACAGCCTGGTACATGACCAGTGTTCAATAAATGCTTATTTACATTTTTACAGAAGTTTGGGTTAACCCACTTTGCCCAATCCTCCAAAAACCTAAAGTGTAAAGTATATTTTTCAAAGTTAGAAAGTTATGTTTTCTTTTTTCTTTATTAATTTACATTTACTGATCTCCAGGTCTTATTTCACGTGTGGAATTTCGCTAGTCCAAGAAGACAGGAAAAGGAGGGGAAACACTTTATTATACATCAATTTTGGCATGCTAGAAAGTTTTATTTTCCCCCTTTCCACTCAAATTACAATTTTCAGGATCACTGGTCCACAGATGTTTCTATCTCTTCAAATTCTTCATCCAGACCAACAACTTAGAATGAACGTTTTCAGGGAGGGACTGTTAGCCAGTGACTAGGAGATGTAAGGTGTAAGTAGGTCCAGCCAGCAAGGCTCTGACAAGGGTGTACTGTGAAACGAAATCTTCCCACCAGAAGATAAGAGGTGGTAAATAGAAAGTAAAAGATGGAGATTTGAACAGGAAAAAAAAGGCGACACTGGAAGTAAAGACAAGACTAAATAAAGGTATTTGTGCTTCATATTACAGAAGTAGTTTGTAGTTTTATTTATAGAGTGACTGATTTATCATTTGTTGAGTGCCTGCTACGTGATAGGGACTCCACCAAGTGTGTCCGTAAATATTATATCAATTAATTATAATTGAGAGTTGTAGTCTGTGATCTTCTTAAGTGTACAAACTTGTTTTATTTCTTCTTCTTTTTTTTTTTTTTGTGGTACGCAGGCCTCTCACTGTTACGCCCTCTCCCGTTGCGGTGCACAGGCTCCAGACGCGCAGGCCCAGCGGCCATGGCTCACGGGCCCAGCTGCTCCGCGGCATGTGGGATCTTCCCGGACCGGGGCACGAACCCGTGTCCCCTGCACCGGCAGGCGGACTCTCAGCCACTGCACCACCAGGGAAGCCCTGTTTTATTTCTTTTATTTTCACCTCTAACATAACCAAGCAGTGATTGTAAGGCATGCTTGTCAACTTTCTTATCTACCTTTGTATGCTTGAAGACTTTCCTGCATTATGGGTTCACTTTTCCCCTAGATGAAGCCGGAAATTCACCTTCCCAGCTCTCCTTGCTGGAATGTGACTTAGGCTCTGGATCAGATACAACTGTGTGAGATTTCAGTTCAGAAGCTAGCAAAGTGAAGATGCAGCTACAGGGTAGGATCCATCCTAGTGAGGCCAGTATCAGGAATGTCCAGGGTGCAGAGGTGTCAGAGGCAGAGGTTCTAGCGGTACCATCCAGCACCAGAGATGTCATCATGGCAGCCGAGCCCAGAAGTGGCAGCACTGGTGTCACCAGGAGAGCAGCCCTTTGCTTTAATGTGGAAGTTATTACTGGATGAGTAGTAGCCTCCAAGTGCTATTCTCTGGACCTCCCCAAAGTTCCTAGAGCTTTTCTGATTAAACCAGTTAGCATAATCCTACAACGGATTCAATCTCTCGCTCAGGTTTCTAATTTCAAGGTGGTGGCCTGAGAATTCTTTGAAAAATTCCTCTTGCACATCAAAGACCTACAAATGATAAAAAATTTAAATTGTAAATAAATATCAATGAACATACAATAATAAGTAAATAAATAACTAGATAGATAAATAAGTAAATAATACTAGCACTTGAAAACAAGAGAAAATTCTTCATGGACAGAAGCTGTGAAAAATTCTTAGTAGAAGAGATATGTTAGTCATCTATTGCCGTGTAATAAACCACCACCAAAATATCAATGAAATATAGTAATAAACACATACTCTTCACTCATGATACTGAGGGGAGTCAGCTGGGTGGTGTGTTTTTCAAGTGAGGGGATGGGAATTGGCTGGCATATAGCTGATCTAAGCTGGACTCAGTTCTCTTGGCTCTTGGCCACAGGCTTAGTTTAGATCTTTCTTCCCATTTTCTCTTTCTTCTAGGACCAGCAACTGTTCAGGGCATGTGCTTCTCATGGGGATGACAAAAGTTTAAGAAAGCAAGATTAACCATGAAAGCAGGTTACTAATCTTATTAGTCTTGCTAACATTTCATTGGCCAGTGAAAGTCACATGGCCAAGTCTAACATCAAATGATCAAGGATGTATATTCAGTCCATGGAGGTTGGACATGGGGGGAGTGAATATTTGCTGAAAAGTGTAATACCACAAGACATCATAGCTGTTAATGAAGGTTATCACCCAGCCCAATTCACATAAGGGACAGCCTAAAACTCACTAAATATTTGAGCAAGGCCCAGATTACAAAATAGACCAAAACCTAAAAACTGTAAGAGTGATTATATGAGGAAATAAAATAATTCAGACTAGGCGAAATAAAACTTTTAAAAGTGTACTCAATATTATTTGAAAGATAAAGAAGAGGAATTAAATCTAAAGTGGCATATGTGGAAAGACTAAGCAGGTAATAAACATCTTCAGAGATTTAAAAAAAATATATATATAAGTGCTAGAATAGAAAACTCAATAGATGCACTCAACTGACAGATGGATACAGATGAATAATGAATTTGTAAGCTTGAATATAGTATTTGTACATAGTAAATGAATATTGAATGAATTCATGAATGAGGAGATCAAGGGAGGACCTTATTGGATCATGCAGTCCAATGTTTCCTAGTGTTCAACATGTGTCAGTATTCCATTGTGGCAAATTTACTCAATTATACATAAATATCCCAAATCTGTTCTACAGCCTCACTTCCTAGTGCAAGCCACCATTGCCTTTGCCCAGAACTCGTGATGTCACTTGCTTCCTGGTCTCCCCTCCTCTACTCCTGCCCTGTCCTGATCTATATAAAGCCTATGTCACTATCTTCTCTTTTTAGAGTTCTTTAGTGGTTTCCCATTACACTCAGGATCAAGTCCCACATCTACAGCACTGTCTACAGGACTCTGTATGCTCTCCCAGCCTCATTTCTCACCACTTTCCACATTGCTTATTGCGTGTCAATTGTACTAGCCTCCTCTTAGTTTCTCAAATCAGTCAGAATCGTTCTGGACTATTGCCCAAGTTGCTCCTTCTGTTCAGGATATTCAAATCACTCCCATTCTCCAATTTGTTTGGCAAATTCCTCCTTTCTCTTGAATCAGTTTAACCTCATCTTAAATAGGTCAGCTTAAATATCACTTCCCAGCCTCCCCAGGCTAGACTAGTTTTCCTCATTATATACTCTCATGGCACCTGTTGCCTCTCCTTTGTGCCACTAATCACAATCATAATTATGATTATGAAATGTGCTATGCTTTGTTTAACATCTGTTTCTCCAATGTGACTACAGGATATTAAAGGGTGGGAACTGGGACATTTTTGTTCAGTGCTGTAACATGAACTCCCAACCCAGTACTGAGCAAGAAATATGAATGAATGTGTGTTTAAATAACAGATATATCAGGGTCTACCCAACTGAATTGTGAATATATACCACTGGACTTTGTGAACTTTTGTGATTGATCGACTAAATCCTACATAGCCATAAAAGGAAGAGGTGTAGGAAATTTTCTAGTATTTGGCTTACCAAGAATAGGAAAATTAGTTTGTCTGTTATCCTAAGATTGACTCTTAGATAATCAACTTGTATCATACTAATGTTGAGCTTTACCCATGAATTAAATGGTCATTTCAGTGGTATTACCTAGTCTTCAGGAAATACACTCTTCCTTCTCTACATTAATTATAGTAACTTTACCATCCCCCTCTTCACAGCGTCTATCAAGCTTGAAGCACCACCAGGGATACCGTAGCAGACAGTTTTAGTTGCCTACCTAACATCCTACCCACTTTGTAAATAGAAACCCAATTTTGTTCAGGTCTTCAACTGCAGCTCAAGCTCCAGTCCTAGGGTGTCTCGACTAGTCTCAACCAACTATGGTAATTAATTATGCATACATTTTCACTAAAGAAAACTGAAAACTCTAGAAAAGTAGAAAACATATTGCTGTTTCACTGTGCAAATGCAGCCCCTTTGAATATTTTGTTGAAATTTCTTCCAGTCTTTTTTTTATGCATCAGTGAATTGTTTCAGCTAATAGCATTCATAATTTTGTATATTTTATATCTTGCTTGTTTACTTATAATATATTGTAACCTTGTTTTCTAAATAATTACATAGTTTTAATTTATTTTCAGTGGCTGTATATTCCATTGAGAAATTGTTTCTTAACTAACACAGACATGTTATTTGTATCAGTTTCCTAGGGCTACAGTAACAAATTACCAAAAACCAGGTGGATTTAAACAATAGAAATGTATGCTGTAACAGTTCTGGAGGCTGAAAGTCCAAGATCAAGGTGTCAGCAGGGCCATGCTCTCTCTGAAGGCTCTAGGGGAGAATCTATTCCATGCCTCTCTCCTAGCTTCTGGTATTGTCAGCAATCCTTGACATGCCTTGGTTTGTACATGCATTACTCCAACTTCTGTCTCTATCTTCACAGGACCTTCCAGTGTGGTTCTGTATCTCCTCTTCTCATAGGGACACCAGTCATATTGGATTAGGGCCCTCTCTAACTCAGTCTGACCTAATCTTAACTTGATTACATCAGTGAAGACCTTGTAAAATAAGGTAAAAAATAAGGTACGGTTCACAGGTGGTGGAGGTTAGGACTTGACTATACCTTTTGGGGAGACAGAATTCAACCTGTTACATCATTCTTCTGAAGTTGAAGAGCTGTTATTATTTTTCACTATTATATGTACCACAGCATTTAACATCTACATTCATAGAGTGCTTTCTACATCTAGAATTATTTAATTAAGATAGATTCCCAGAAGTGGACTTTCTGGGTCAAAGTATGCAAATGAGCATTTAAAAGTTTTTCTACAAATTGCTATGTTCCTTTCCAAACCTATTGATTTAAGTTGCCATTAGTAATATACAGGGTGTTTGTTTACCTCACTCTTGCCATTATATGGATTTTTAAGGTTTTTTCCTCTTTTAAGGACAGACACACATAAAATGGCTAATCAGCAAAAAATAGTAACTTATAATGTGCATTGAGGTTGAACATTTTCTTATACTTTATTTGCTGATTACATTTCCCTTTCTGGTGAATTTTTCTTTCCTTCACTAACTTATCTATGGAGTCTTCATGCTTTTCTTTCTCACATTGGTTGAATTATTTTTCCTAGTCTTCTGGTTATCATTATATATTTGTTTTTACCCTGCAAAGATTTTAATTGATACACAGTTGTCTACAAGAATGATTTTCAAAATGTAAACATTAGGTGTAATGCAACTATGAACCCATAAGGTTGGGTGTTTCCTGTGTACTGTACCAGGCAGGATCTGTCTATCTTTCCCTCTATGAATTATTTTATCATTCCTGAGAATAGAAAACTTTCTCCCTCCAAAACAAGGAAGTTAAATGGAATCCTCTTTTAACTTTTATTTATATATGCTATACTCTCTAATTAATCAGAAATGGCTTTTGGTATGTGGAATGATGTAATTATCTAAACATATTGTGTTCCAAATTGTTAGCTGATTGTCCTAGCACTGTTCATTGAAAAATCCTAGCCTTTCTGGGAATTGATTTATGATGAATTATTTATCATATAGTAGGATATGATACATAATAGGATGATTTTTCTGGGTTATTGTCCTTAATGCTACTTTTGCACCAGTGTCACATTATTTCAATTGTTATAGCTTTACAAAATGTGGTGTACTTACCCTTTAAAAATTTCTTGAATATCCTGTTTATTTTTATAGGTTAATCTTAGAATCATTTTGCCAAAGTTGGGGTAGGATTTTTATTAACATTGAAGCAGGCCACACATTCATTTAAGAATTTAAAACTTTGCAACACTCAGCACCACCACGTGGTCTGCCTCCTTTTATGTAAGGTTTCTTTCATAGAGCCCCTCAGAGTCTCACAGCTTTCTTTATATAGGTCATACAGTTTCCATCAGAATTATTTATGATGTATTATTTTTGTTGCTACTGGAGATAGGATTTTTTAAATTATTTTTTACATTATTTTTGGTAATCTTTATTTGTTTATTTTGGATTCAAACTCCTAAATTTTATTAAATTTTGATACTTTCTACCACATTCCTTTGGATTTTCTACATATATCAGTACATGATCTATAAAGAAAAAAATTTTCTCTTTTCAATATTTATCTTTGTTTTTTTATTTTTTTTCCTTTGGTCAGAATTTCTCAAATGATGTAAAATATAATGATAAAAAGCTTGTTTTTCTGGTTCTTGATTTTGCTATTTTACCTTTAAGTGACTGTCAACTATTACTGTGAAATATATTTTCTTTTGCATGGTAAGCAGCTTTTCTTATATTCCTACTTGAATTTTTTAAATAGAAATTGGTCACAAATTTTATAAAGTGCCTTTGTACCATTTATTCAAATGATATACTTTTTGTTGCCTTTGACCTATTGCTGTAATATATATTAATAATAGCTTATTATTTGCAAATCTTTGCTGAAGTTCTACATTATATCATGTATAGCCCTAGTCCTGGTGGACTTTAAAAAAAAAAGTTGAATTGTGCTTAATATTTCATTAGATTAATTAATTGTGCTCAATATTTCATTAGATTAATTATTAACAATGAGCTTGTTTATCATTAATTACTAACAGAACAGCAGCAACTGTTTGTTTTTTGTCACGTAGACCTTACCTCATATAAAAGAAAGAATTTTATGACCCAGAGAGTTGGTCTGGTAAAAGAATCTGGGGGCTTCTCCAAAGTGAAGATGTTACTCATTTATTTATTCATCAATTTGGGCACTTATTTATCCATTTGAGGTAAATTCACAAGTATCCTCTGAGCAGTTCCTAGGCTGGACAGGAGAAGAAGTTCTAAGCTTAGTCTCTGCTGCCAGAAAGACTTGAGTTCACATCCTGGCTCTGTTATTTACTGGTATGTGAACTTGGGCAAGTTTCTAACCTTGAAAAGCCTCAAGTTTCCTCCTCTGCAAAACAGGCATAATAAATAGCACCTACTTGAGGGTACATATGAAAATAGTGGTTATAAAGCTTTTAACAGTGTCTTTACATGCCATCCTCAATCCATGTTATTGGGATGCTCTTACTACATCCTGGAGACAAAGATGAAGGGGTCTGGGCTCTGTGCTGGGTGGCAGAGGTTATGTGCTAACTGCTGACCATCTAGTGCTTCTCAGGCCTCCACTTTCCCAACCTGCATAATTAGAATCCATTTCCCTTCCTATTCCTCCAGCCTGCACATACACTCCCCATCTCCCACCCCTCTTATTCCTCATGTGAAGTCTGCTGGATAAGAACTAGACCAGCTTGAAGATTATCGATAGCCAGGTCACCTGTGCCATGACACCTGACGATTTCTTGGTTGAGGAAGTTGTGGTGAATATATTGCGTTAAATGTAATAACGGGGCAGTACCCTGGATACTCACTTCCAAGGAAAAGCTCTCACCTGACGTTTTCAAGCATACATCGGTAGCCTGAGCTGCAGAAAAGACTCAGAACATTCAGATGGCTGCACTTTCTCCAAAGCCAACCCGACGTCCCTTTGCACAAGCTAAGTTTCAGAGATCTTGGCCTTGATGGCCTTTAAACGAGTGCCCTCTGCATGGAACATGCTCCATCGGTATCACCAAGGATGGCTGGCTATTGTCTTCCTGGTGATTGAGATGATTTATTGTGTTTTACAAAAATGCCTTAGCGTTCTGACCTCCCCACGTTTGGAGAAGCTTAGCTAAGTTGTCTTGTGTCCTTGCCCTCTGCTCCAACCCTTTATAATAAGTCACTTTCAGAAGGCCCGCCGTCCCCACTCTCCTCCCCGTGGGTAACCTAGATCTCTCCAGCGCTGAATGGTATCAGCCGGGAATCATGAGGTTTGCTTTGCACATTGTGTCAGCTGCAGACGTAATTCAGTAAACTACCCCAGACACAGGATGTCAACAAGTGATGCTTCTATTTACCACCTCTCAGTGATCCTGTTGGCAAATAGTGCTGAGGAGAAGCTGGGGAGATTTCAAAGGCTTGGGGCACGTTTCTCAGCCCCTTGGTCCCCCTGCATCTTGCCTCGTCCTTCCCCTTTCTCTCTGGGTTGTGCTGGGTGCCCCCAAGATTTCTAAGACCAATTAGCAGGTCAGAAACTGTCCAGGCATATTGACCTGCACAAACACAGTATTCACTGTCACCATAATTTCTCGTAATATTGAGGCTTATGCTGGCCCTCTCCGTGGCTTTGTTCGAAGCCTGCTGGCGAGAAGGTCATTTATATATTGTAATCAGAATTCTTGAGCTGAACCATTTTTAAATTATGGGTTAGGTAGTGGGAGTTGTGCAAGTTGGGAAAGGAGGCCAGCTGGGAGTTAGCATCTCTTTGATCACAAGGGTGAATGATTTGCTTTGATCATAGAGACAGCAGTTCATAAAAGAGTCTGGTCTCTTCCTGAAATTTGCAGGTAAACAGAGGGATCATTTGAAATGATTATGGAATGAGCAATTCAGATCCCAGACAAAGGTCTTCTTTGAAATGGATTTAGGAGCTATTGATTAACATAGCACAGGGGACTGGATGGATGAAAAAAGGTGACTTTCGTCCCCAGGGAAGGTGCATGAAGAGGTCACCGGCTTGGTCCTTTGGGGTTAGACTTCCAAGTCTAACCTGGTGCCTACAGGACGTTCAGGTGAATCAGTAAAAAATGAACAACACAGGTAACCTTGAAGAGAAGAAGAACTCCTTAAAAAGAAGATGCTAACAGTAGAAAGCTTGCAGTCTTTGGAGTCACGGGAACCTGAGATAAACTTCTTGCCTCTCCATTTATTTATTATGTGTAGTTCCAGGGGCTAGTTGCTTAAGCATTTCTGTACTAAGTATCTTTATCTGTACAAATTGGATATAAATACTTCACTGGTTCTTTTTAGGGTTTAATGATGCGCCTTTTGAGAAAGGAGCCCTGCTAGGTGCCAGGCATTTGGGAGAAAAAGAAAATACCTATGCGTCCTAAGTAGGACTGGAAAATCCTCCGATTGTACCCCTATGCTGCCTAGAGGAAGCTCTGTAACATCTTCTCAGCGTGCAACCATCACCTTCATAGAACACTTGATTGTCCCAAGTAAATTGTTTGAAAGTGATATTTTAAATTGTTTTCTGATGGGATTTGTTTGAACATTTATATTTTGTTTGAACATTTATAAGAGTTGCATTTGTTTAAAGTGTTTGAGCTTTGGGGGGTTCTAAGGGGTACTGCCACATGGGGGAACCATTTAACCACTGGTGGTCAGTTTTAGAAATATTGGCTGAGCAGGGTTTAAAGTATTGAAATACTGCTGCTTGTGAAGCTGGGGTGTGTGATTTGGTTAGTTTCCCGGCATGACTTCCTGATACTAGTCAATTGCCATCTGACTGCAACATACAAATAAGTCACTGGGATCTGATAGTCCTTGCAGAAAAGACATTGGTTCTGAAAAAGTAAGCCAGTCACCTTGGGCAAAAAGGCAAAGGCCCAGAGTCCCTTCTGCCTTGAGACTTCTCAAACACTTGGCTCCTAGGGAGGAATCTCCATCTCAAGAGCGGTCCCATCAGACTGCTTTCCCCGTTCCTCTCCTCACAGCCTCCTGCAGCTCTGCTTCTGGCTACTTGCACTTCTGTGCCATGGCCAAGGCTCTTTCATGGGGGTGGTCACGGAAGCCTGGGACCGGTGGTCATGTAGAGGAGATATCTAAAAATTCCTGCTATACCAGAACCAGAAGAGGTCAGTGGAGTGAAGTGTGGGAGCTCCAAGACTTTAAGGACACTGAGACACTATTTTATGCCATTTCAATGAGTCATCATTGAACACTGGGCTGCCATAACAAAGTACCACAGATGGGGGGCTTAAACAATAGAAATGTATTTGTTCACGTTTCTGGAAGCTAGAAGTCTGAGATCAAGGTGTTTGTGGGGTTGGTTTCTTCTGAGACCTCTTTCCTCGGCTTGCAGATGGCCGCCTTCTCACTGTGTCCTCATACAGCCTTTCCTCTGTGTGTCCACATACCTGTGTTCAAGTTTCCTCTTCTCATAAAGACACCAGTCATACAGGATGAAACCCACCTTAATGACTCCATTTTATCTTGATGACTTCTTTAAGGGATCTGTCTCCAAATATAGTCACATTCTGGGGTACTGAAGGTTACGACTTCAACCTATGAATTTTGCAGAGCACAATCCAGCCCATTATGCCTGTTAGGTGCCATGTGCTGTGTTAGCACTTGTGGTGTAATGTAGACCAGACCCAGTTACTGCCCTTGGGGCCTCGGTCTCAGCCGGTTGATGAGACCACCTGCTGAAAGTTGAGCGTAGTCTCTGCGCTGTGTCAACCACTAAATGCTAGAGGCTGGCTTCTCCCTTTGGCTTCTTTAGGCGATGCAAGACATAGCTTTTGTCAAAACCCTGTATACCCTTGACGTTTGAGACAAAGAACACCTTTACATATTGGTGTTCCTACAGGTATATATTGTCAACTCACTGCTTTTTTTCTCTGAATATTCTTCCTTGTGGCCTGGAACATTCTAGGATCTTGCTACTTAAAGTGTGGTCTGCAGAGCAGCAGCATCGACAGCACCTGGGCACTTGTTAGAAATGCTGAGTCTCAGGCCCCACCCTGGAGCCACTGAATTGTCTAGATCTCTAGCAAGATTCCCCAGGTGCTTTGCCTGCCCATGAAATACAGGAAGTGTGTTCTATGGATGTCAGCTCCCGCTGCATACTGGCCACTTATCTCCAGAGTCCAACCTTCTCCCAACTTCCCACTCACATGGGTAGCTATCTGCTGAACATCTCCAAGATGTTCCATGGGCGTGGCCACTCGGTGGACCCCAACTAACCCCTCATCCTGTCTCCCACGGCTGACCTCTTCCTGCATTTCTCCTGTCATGGAGTGAAACTGCAGTCCATCCAGGCCCCTGCAGGCATTTGAACTCCCCTTTGTTTTATCCTTCTGTATCTAATCAGTCTGATTTATTTTAAGGACATCGAGACACTATTTCATGCCATTTCAATGAGTCATCATTGAACACTGGGCTGCCATAACAAAATACCACAGATGGGGGGCTTAAACAATAGAAAAAATATTCCTTATCTCTGTTTATCCTCTCTTTTTTCACTGCACTTGCCGAGTCTGGGCTTTCCTCCTCTACCCTCTGGATTAGTAAAAAGAACTTCCGATAGATTTATTGGCATGCAACTTTTTCTCCTTAAACTTCCTTTGCTTCTGCCTGTAACCCCTCCCTCCCCCCGAGTTGCCTGGCAACACTCACTTGTTCCTTAGGACTCAGCTCAGGAATCCTCTCCAGAACACTTTCCTGACCTGGATACCCACCCGAGGAATCCTTTTTTCTATTTCCTTAGTAACTGTGCCTCAGTGTCCTCATCTGTGAAATGGGTTGAATAGAAGTATTGTAAAGAATGAATCAGTTGAGTTCATGGAGCAGTAGCTGACACAGAATGTTTAATAAGTGTTAACTGTTACTTTTGCAAACATTTCAACTTCCTGATAGGTGGTCTTGAAATTCCCTTTCCCTTTGTCTAGATCAGGGTCTCTGGAAGCCTAGCCAGGACGCTACCGGAGTCACAACCATGCACGGTTGGCTCTGTGTACAGTATTTAATAAACAACAGAAACTACAGTGAGTTTTTGGATATTACCTAAATGAGGAAGCAGAGGAGGAGCGTGCTGTTAGCTTGGCCGATTTATGGTTTTGAATTTGTGCCCAGGAGCTGTTTGCAGAGAGAGTATTTTTAGAAATGTGAAAATAAATACAATTAAATTAAAGAGATGTGTCAAGCATTTTTTCCCATGTATTTAGACTATTCTCTGACCGATACAGCTTAGGTAATGACAACTGTTTGAATAATGGTACCATATTTCTAATTAAACAATCAAGGCTCACCAGTCATTACTCTAGAAAAGCTAGGGGTCAAAAGCCTAGAACATAAAAGAGATTTTAAATGGACAAAAATGGCAATAAAATGGAAATATGTTCCCTTGACTCTTTTCTGTATCTTATTAACTCTTCACGGCCTGAGTATATATCTATCCTCACCTTTAAACAGCTTTGTGCCACTTGATATAAAGTTCAGCCTGGGGAGTAGAGAAAACACGCCCACATTAGAGTCCGGCAGAGCTGAATCCTGGCTTATCAGCTGTGTGGCCTTAAGCAGATCTCTGAACCACTCAGAATCTCAGTTTTCTCTTCTTCACAATGAGAAAACTTAATCCCAAACCCATAGTTTGGCTTTGAGAATTAAATTAGATAATGGATGTGTCATAAATATGCTTGTGTTTTATTATAATCAAGGAGTCAGGAATGTCCCTTTACACTTTTGTTTCTAAACCAAATCAAACCTGGCACAACCAACACACACCAGAGTTGGAGGAAAAAATAGCCAACGTTTTAGTGACTCCTTCCTAGGGTTGTCCCAAGAGTGGGAGGAGGGGTTACAGGAAGGAGCTTCTCAGGCTGAGGACACCATTCTGAGGTTTCGTCTTGCCCGGGACCATGTGGTGCAGAGCTCTGCTGAGCGGCCACTTCCTTCTCATGGGCACACTTGGCTACAGAGCTATTTGCCTCAGCTTCCAAAGATCCAGAAATAAGGGCAAGGTCTCAGGCAATCATGCAGTGAAGCCAACCTGAGGTTTTCCTGCTGCTAGTTATGATGTCTGGAATATACTCGAGCATACTTCAGTATACAAAGTGTGATTTTGTTTGTGCATGTGTGCGTGTGTGTGCGTGTGTGTGTGTGTGTGTGTGTGTAGTATTAATCTATCACCTATACATTGCTCACTTCCTAACGAGGAGGGCACACTGATGGAGACAGATGCAAATGTCTGCTACCCATATTGGATCAATAACTTAGGCTTTACTGAGTAACTCAGTGAATGTCTGAAATGGTTTTTTTACTGGTGAAATTGATCTGTTAACCCGAATGATGCATATTAGAAATGGACTCTCAGTGGTGACACTCAAAATATGTGATCCACTAGATCCATTAAAAATCCGTTTGCCCTAAGTTAGTCCAAAAGTGCCCAGTGAATACACTTGCAATAGATTTCAATTTATAAACATTTAACTCAGGAGCAGCTCCTTATCTCATTCATTCCTCCCACAAATATTTTGGAGATACTCCCCACCACCACTGCATGAATCCTGCAAGGCGCCCAGCCTGCACCCTTGGGCATGATGCCCTAGGCTATCACTGGCTCACTTCCTGTCTGCATCATCTTCTTTGCACCTCTCTTATCTTTAAGAGCTAGCCCAAAGCTTCCTCCTCAGGGAAGAATCATGCTTCTACATCGTTTTTCTGCCTGTGCTTGCACAACTCCCAGCTAAGGAATTGTTAGGATGTGTCCCACGTCAAGCAGGCAGCTCCTAATCTCACCTCCCATTGCTGGACCAACAGATGCAGTGACCTGAGGGCGTCCTACCTTGAAAACTATGACTGGATTCCCATGTGCCCTTCGCGGGTCCCCCTTAGCCGCTAATTAGTTTGGGGAAACTTTGGTGCTAATTCTGCGTCATGGCAGGACTGCCTTCTGTGTTGGCCCAGAACACAGGGCTCAGTTCTGTTTGGGCTTTGGCCTCTGTCTGTGACTCCAGGACCCCTTGCTGAATCAGCCCCTACCTGGTCCATGACTGTCCCTCCTTCCTCTGGGCCCGTCTTTCCTCTCCTGGTCCTACTCACTTTCTCACCTACTAACACAGCCTGAAGGAACTGCATTAAAAATCAATTTGCCCTAAGTTAGTTCAAAAGTGCCCAGTGAATACACTTGAAATAGCTTTCAATTTATAAACATTTAACTCAGGAGCAACTCCTTATCCCATTCATTCTTCCCACAAACATTTTTTTGCAAAGGGTAATTAGGTAATAAATGCTGGGAATACAGTGGTTCCAGCCCTCGAAAAGTGGAGAGTGTTGCTGGGTATACAGGTGAGTAAACCAGCAGCACCAAAACAATGTGCTAAGTGCCCCAAAGGGAAGTGGAAGATGTTGTAGAGGAAGAGAAGGGGCCCCAGAGCCAGATGGGGCACCTATGAATGGTCCCACTAGCAAGCTGCTTTGCAGAGATCCACTCAGCTAGGTTGATTCCCCCATTGGTTCTATAAGCCGAAGTTGGGTCCAGAGGTTCTATTGCTTTATCTTCAGGACAAGGCATAGTTCTGTGTGATGTACTTAGTGTACAGTGACATTTATTGTTCTGGAAATGCAGCCATTTAAGTTACATTCCATGGATAAGTATAACACAGTGTTATTTTTAACTCTAAACTTGAAATTGGCAGGGAGGTCTATGAAAGGAGACCACCTGGAAAGAATGGAAAACCATTACTAAGATCTTCTGACAACTGAAAGTGAAAAATTGAGGAAGCGTGTGGAAGCAGGTTTAGGGGGTCTGCGGAAACTGCTCAGAGCTTCAGAGAGGGAATGACTCAGAGGAACAAGTGCCCGTGGGCAGGTGCCTGCAGCCTCGGAGCACAAGGAGGACATCCAGGCACTCTTGCCATACCTCGTGCCTTTCTGCCATGTTGGTGGTGGGCCCTGTATGTGCTGGCAGACATCCAGACATCTCAGGAGAGTGTTTTCTTTGAAGATAGATTAGTCCCCTGCTTTCCCAAGCAAGGCTGCTCTCACTCCAAAGTAACTTTCCCTGGGTTGGGTGATTCACAGCTGCCAGGGTTTTACACTCATCTTTCTCCACATACGAGAGTTTGATTTCCACAAGTGCCTATGGGATATTTCATGTTTCAATTTGGAAAGCATAATGTGCAGAGCTTCAGAGGGGGAGGTCTGCTCTTTGTGAAGTTATCTCTTGTTCACTTGGCTGGCGCTTCAGGGAGGGGTGTGTAGTCACAGACAAACCATATGTGGCTAGGAATCCCCATCTTTCTAATTACTGGGTCCCCCCAGCTTCACCCCATAATTAGAGATGTGTTTGCAAGTAACAGACACTGGGCTAGAGGGAGGCATGTGAACTTCAGAGACCTGAGTACCGTGCTGTTCTACCTCTGTGTGGTTCTGGTCAAGTTCCTTAACCGCTCTAACCTTCTGTTTCTTTATCTATTACATACAAATAATCATAAATTTCTGTTGTTCACAGTCAGGATTAAACACTAAGAAATGGAAGGCAATGGTGCATAACAAGTACTAGATAAATACTAGTTTCCTTCCCTTCCTTCCCTCCCCTGCCCCTACAAGATTCCCCTGAAAGCACCAAGGCAGGCAATGCAAGAGTTACACTTGCACGTGTATCAGGAATTTCTCTGAATCGGAGAAAATATATAGATCGAAATTAGTAAAATGATTGAGATATTTCTGTGAATTAACATGATGCCAATACAGGAACTGGATAGAATTTTTACTTTCCAGAGAGTGGTTAGCATATTGAGTGAACATAAATCTTAAAGGAAGGATGAGATCAATGAACTTCCAGCGGAGAGACAACACTGTGCTCCCAGCCTTGCCTCTCTCCTTACAGACCGAGATAACAGTATCTGATCTTCGTCATACTTTTACACCTTTCTATGTATTATTTATATTATATATTATTTCTATAAAACCTCAAAGAGGCTTTCAGGATTAGATTGGAAAGAATTATTATCTCCATTTTGCAGATGATGAAACTGAGATGCAGACGTTTGGGTACCAGGAGAGTCACAACGGAAAGTAGAATTCAGGTCCCAGTTTGCTGTGTTTTGACTCTGCCCGGCACTGTTGTGTGACTCTTCACTCTCCACACTCTCTCTGCGTCCTGCCCAGCAGGATGCAAATATGGTTTACATATCCATCTTCCTGTACTTGGCTGTGAGTTTAACACGCCGAGTCCCACATCCCTACATCCGAAGTCATCATTGGGAAATTTGGGAGGAAAAGAGACGCTAAGCAAAGCTGTGCAAGTCGAGGCTCTTAGGAGCACACAGGTGTAGTGCTTGGGACTTCCTGTGGCTAAAAGCAGCCTGACCAAGAGCCCAGGGGCTGGCAGCAAACTTGTGTCCTCATTTAGGGCAATGGTTCCCAAATTCGAATATGCCTCAGAATCACCTGGAAGGCTTATTGAAACACAGATTTCTGGGCCTCACATCCAGAATTTCTGATTCAGTAAGCCTGGGGTGGGACCTGAGAGTCTGTGTTTCTAACAATTTCCTGGGTCAGGCTGATGCTGCTGGTCAGGGAACCCCAGTTTGAGAACCACTGGCCTTCGGGAGTGGTTCTTAACTTTGGCTGCACGCTAGGATCACCCGGGTAGCTTAAACAATCCCAAATCCCAGACTGCACCCCAGACAAATTTAATCTGTGTCTCTGGGCATGGGACGCAGGCTCAGTAGTTTTTAAAGCTCCTTAGGTGGTTACAGCTTGCAGTTAAGTTTGAGAAGGACCTCTAGGGAGGTAAGAAGGCCTGGATTCAAGGTCCACATGTGACTGAGGGAGGATGCTCAGTGGATTAAATGAGTGGTTCTCCAACATGGAAGAGGAAAGTGTTGAAACGTTGTATAAACTCTTCATGAGAAGACATCAAACTTGCTGTCAACTTAGTCCTGACATTTAACCCACTGTGAAATTTCAAAAATTAAATAAGCACGTGGGCTTTCGCGTCTGTCCCAAAGAGGCATGAATGAGTTGCAGGAAAGAGTTCACATAACAAACTTGATGCTGCCCATTAGATGGACCTGTGTTTGAGGTGACCATTGCCTGGCATCTGGGAACTTGGCTTTGGCATCTTCCCTCTGTTATTAACTGATAAGCCTGTTTTGTATGCCTGGGGCACTGAAACCCACTGTACCAATTTGCCTAGACTGTGCCAACAATGTGGATGGCGAACACCTGCCTTCTTTCTTGGAGTGACCATGTGAACAGCCCACAGTAACAACCCTGGACTCTGAGCCTTACCTGTGCTTCCTCAGCAGAAACGCCGTACACGTGGGGCTGCATTTCACTGCAGGAAGGAGTACTTTCTACAGGACAATTCCCTTGGGAGGGAGAACATTGGAAGCCTGTGTTTGGACTCCTCCAGACTCCCCCCGTTAAGTGTTCTCCCCACACTGATCCTGCTGCATTTCCTTTCACTGTAATAAGGCATAGAAGCAACTACAATAGCCTCTGAGGCCTGGAAGTCCTTTTGGCCAAGTTACCAACCATGTGGGTGTTTGTGGAACTTCCAGAAAAGATGGGTAAAAGTTTTACATTAAATTAGAGATAAATTTTCATATGCAACGTATACCAAGTAGGGAGTTTTAGATGTAGCCCTGTATGTCTAGAGAGGTTCTGCAGGTGAGACAGAATGTAGACAATTAACAGAATCAGACAAAGGAGATGATGCACTTTGTTATTCCTAAAACCAGGGCAAAAAGCACTAGGATGGAATTGGAAGTACTTTGTGCTAACGACAGAGACTCACCTCATCCATAGGAAGACTTGATGATGGATAAATGGCTTTACTGAGTCCGTGAACTTGTACCTCCCCCTGGGTTGACCAGGACTAGGGTGAGTAAACCAAGGGCTTCAGAATCCTTACCACTGTTCTGTCCTGTTTCTCACCATCTCTTCATCCCTGTGTGATGGCAGGTCCATCTTCCACAGCACCCTCCCCCGTGACAGCTGGCTACGGGCTTTCTCTGCCAGACTCTCAGTGTCATCATAGAGGAACAATGCTCCCAGCCCACTCCCTGTCAAGAGGGAGAAGGATTGAAGAAGGGATGATAGATAAGGGGATTTAGGAGGTCAAGGATCGCTGGACAAGACACTCTCTAAGGATCCTTTCGACCTTGAAAGTCTGTGCTTCTGAGTCCCTGACATCCTGAGTCTTGGTCTCCTCATTTGTAAGATGGGCACAATGCCTGTTGACTATTTCACAACATCACTGGAAGGAGTGACAGAGGTTCCAAGAAATAGCACATCACTGGAGCTGGGAGGACATCATGGACTCCAAACCAGCCATTATACAGAGAAGGAAAAAGGGACAGAGAAGAGTCGTAATTTTGCCCTTTTTTAAATATAGAGGCAGGTCTTTGTAGCCCTCTTCCTTTGCTCTTTGCACAAGTGTTAAAGCCCTTCATTAACTTTTTGCTGCTAGGCAAATACAGAATCAAGATTGCTCTCTTATATTCATGTCTACCGTGTGGTAGATGCTTTACATATATTATCTCATTTACTCCTTGCAGCAGTTAAAGAGGAGAATACTCAGAGACGTAAAGGACTTGCTAAGATCACTGAGTAAGTGTCAGTTCTGAGTTTTAAATCCAGATCTTCTTCTCAGTCTTCTCCCATGTACTTTTTTCCTGCGGTAATAATAAAATCAATAGCACTTCCTGAGTGCCATGTGCCAGACATCATGCTAACCTCTTTGCATGAGTTATCTCATTGTATCCTTGCAATGATGCTAGAGATGAATCATGGTCTCAGCATCTAATTTTATCCACTTTTAAAGCAGCAGGGTCCCTGTTAAATCAGCACTGAGTATGTGGTAAAGTATTAAATCTAATTGACAGCCCTAGGCTCCTGAGCCCAAGCCAGATGCTGGTGATTGAGATCGTACCTCTGATTTAGGGCAGCGTTGAGGGCAAAGCTTTCTAATTGGACAGTTAAGCCTTCACTGAGTGAAAGCAGCCTCTCCCCCAAGTAGTCTTGGAAATGAGGATTTCCATCTCCTTTCAAAATTACCATGCCAACTGCAAAGGTTAAGAGTTTGGTAGTCACAAACGAACTTATCTACGAAACAGAAACAAACTCACAGACATAGAGAACAGACTTGTGGTTGCCAAGGGAGAGGGGAGTTGGGGAGGAATGGAGTGGGAGGTTGGTGTTAGCAGATGCAAACTAGTATGTGTAGAGTGGATAAACAACAAGGTCCTACTGTATAGCATGGGGAACTATATTCAGTATCCTGTGATAAACCATGATAAAAAAGAATGTATATATATGTATAACTGAATCACTTTGCTGTACAGCAAAAAATAACACAACATTGTAAATCAACTGTACTTCAATTTAAAAAAAATGAGTAAAAAACAGAAAATAATTATTTATAGGTTAAAAAAAAAAGAGTTTGGTAGTCACATTGCCTTGGGCTTGAATCTTAGGATTGATTTCCCTGGGATTCAGGCAAATAAGTTAATCTCTTTGAGCCAGTTTCCCCATTTAAACAATGAGAGCACATATAATGGAAACTTCTTGTTAAATATTCAAAATATTGACAACTAGTCCAACAAAGATACCAATCTATCAGTACGGACACCCTGCTGTGCTGGGTAACTGGAGGGGGCAGTTCAGAGGGTCCCCGAACTAGGGAGAGGTCAGGGCAGTGCTGCCAGCTAAGCCTTTCCTGTTCATTTTTCAGTTTCCCCAAAGAGGGACTGTGGCCATGAATTTGGAGTGGGTAGGGAGTGATTTGGAGGATGGAAGAAGGAAAGGAAGATGAATAGTTGTTGAGAGAAGCTCAGGAGCTCCACACATTGAGAAGAACTTTCCTTGAATAACTAAGAGGAAGTTGCAGCTGAAACCAAAGAACTAGAGGGAGGTGAGGGAACTAACTCCGTTAAGTGACCCCTCTCTGCCAGGCACTTGCTGGAGGGTAGTGGTTAAACTGAGGGCAGTCTCTGGAGGTAGATGGCTTGAGTGTAATCCTGGCTCCATCACTTACTAGCTATATGAGTGTGAGAACATTTCCTAGCCTCTGTGTGACACACTTTCTCCATCTGTAAAATGATGATAATTATAGTATACATCACATTTTGATGTTGTGAATAGTATATACCATATGTTTGATGAAGTGAATTAATCTAGGTTAAGTACTAAAAACGGTGCCTGGAAAAAAACTGAATGCTCAATAAGAGCTGGCTAGTAAAATTATCATTAATATTATATTTGAACATTTTATTTCAAGTTATTAAACCATAAACTTTTGTTATGGCTCCCATTTCATAAATTAGGAAATTGAGGTTCAGAGAGATAAGGAAATCAGCCAAAGATTACACATATTAAAGGTCTCATTTAGGGTCAGAACCCAAATCTTTTTGACTCCAAATTTAAACTCTCCCATACGTCCATATTTAGGGAAAAAGTGAAAGGTCATGTTACATGAAATGAAATAAGCAAGGAAGAGGTTCTAATGACTTATATGACAACCATTTCATGGCGTCTAACCAAATGTTATTAAGTAGGGGAAAAACAAAACAAAACAGAAAACCAAAATCAAGGCTCAGAGCAGCTTACTACCTCTTGTACAAGTAGGAGGTGGAGGGGACAGCTAAAGGCGCACTCGAGGCAGCTGATTGTTAATCAGCTGAGGCTGATTGTTAAATTTTCAGGAGTTTTTCCAGCCAGTGGGCATCCATGTGGGAGCTTGAAATTGGCCATGTTAAGAATATTTACACTATGGAAACAGGATAGAGAGATAAATCCATGCACCTATGGTCACCTAATCTATGACAAAGGAGGCAAGAATTTACAATGGAGAAAAGACAGACTCTTCAATAAGTGGTGCTGGGAAAACTGAACAGCTACATGTAAAGGAATGAAAACTCCCTAACACCATACACAGAAATAAACTCAAAATAGGTGTAAGACCAGACACTATAAAACTCTTAGAGGAAAGCATAGGCAGAACACGCTTTGACATAAATTGCAACAAGATCTTTTTTGATCCACTTCCTAGAATAATGAAAATAAAAATAAATAAATGGGATCTGATTAAACTTAAAAGCTTTTGCACAGCAAAGGAAACCATAAACAAAACAAAAAGATAACCCTCAGAATGGGAGAAAATATTTGCAAATGAAGCAGCTGACAAGGGATTAATCTCCAACATATACAAATAGCTCGTGCACCTCAATATCAAAAAAACAAATAACCCAATCAAAAAATGGGTGGAAGATCTAAATAGACATTTCACCAAAGAAGACATACAGATGGTCAAGAAGCAAATGAAAGGCTGCTCAACATCACTAATTATTAGAGAAATACAATGAGTTTTCACCTCACACCAGTCAGAATGGCCATCATCAAAAAATCTACAAACAATAAATGCTGGAGAGGGTGTGGAGAAAAGGGAACCATCTTGCACTGTTGGTGGGAATGTAAATTGGTACAGCCACTATGGAGAACAGCATGGAGGTTCCTTAGAAAACTAAAAATAGAACTACCATATGACCCAGCAATCCTACTCCTGGGCATATACCTGGAGAAAACCATAATTCAAAAAAGACATATGCACCCCAAATGTTCATTGCAGCTCTATTTACAATAGCCAGGGCAAAGAAGCAACCTAAATGTCCATCAACAGAAGAATGGATAAAAAAGATGTGGTACATATATATACAATGGAATATTACTCAGCCATAAAAAAGAACAAAATAATGTCATCTGCAGCAACATAGATGGACCTAGAGATTGTCATACTGAGTGAAGTAAGTCAGACACAGAAAGACAAGTATCATATGATATTACTTACATATGGAATCTAAGAAAAAGGGGGTACAAATGAACTTATTTACAAAACAGAAGTAGAGTTACAGATGTAGATAACAAACTTATGATTACCAGGGGATAAAGGCGGGAGGGATAAATTGGGAGATTGGGATTGACATATACACATCACTATATATAAAAATAGGTAACTAATAATAGCCGGCAGTATAGCACAGAGAACTCTACTCAATAGTCTGTAATGGTCTACATGGGAAAAGAATCTTAAAAAAGAGAAAAGAAAAACAGTGGAGATATATATATATATATATATATATATATATATATATATAAAACTAATTCACTTTGCTGTACACAACATTGTAAATCAATTATACTGCGATAAATTTTTTTTTTAAATGTATTTTTTTTAAACTGACAAACACACTGTAAAGGTAAAAACTAAAACAAAAAGATCAGCTATGGGCTTCCCTGGTGGCGCAGTGGTTGAGAGTCCGCCTGCCGTTGCAGGGGACACGGGTTCGTGCCCCAGTCCGGGAGGATCCCACATGCCGCGGAGCGGGTGGGCCTGTGAGCCATGGCCACTGAGCCTGCACGTCCAGAGCCTGTGCTCCACAACGGGAGAGGCCACAACAGTGAGAGGTCTGTGTACCGCAAAAAAAAAAAAAAAAAAAAGATCAGCTATGATAGAGGGGAGAGGATGGAGGGATAAGGGGGTAGAAACATGACTTTTCTGGATAGAACTTTCTGTATAGTTTTTGCCTTTAAATCATGCAAATACACTGCCATAAAAAAAAAAAACCTTTTAAATTGAAAGTAATAAGAGAAAGAATCTAACCATATGTCAAGTTGGCATCACAGGCACAGGGAGAACAAATTTGTTTCATGGGCTTTAGAACACTGTAATCCTCGATGGGAATTATGCTAAGGATGAAAAGAGGTATAAAGAAATTTTAAACTTCCAGAAATATTTTTATTGTTTATAGTAACTTCAGCATTGATACTCTGAAAGTAATTTTTTATAATGTTGGTTAGAGCAAATGAATAATCTTGTTAATGCTCTCAGAAGTCATCATTTTCAGTTTAAGACACAATTATAAAGTTAAAGAAAATGTTATTGAATTGAAATATTAGTAAGAACCAGGATTATATATATATATATATGTACATATGTATGTGTGTGTGTACACACACACACACATATACACATTCGTACACACACACACTGTTTTCCCTAGCTCTATCCATAGAAATGGTAACAAAGAGTACATTTGGCATCCAGATTATGACCCCTGATTCAATTATACACGAAAAGGAACTGGAGATTCTCAGAAAAATGGGAAATCCTGGGTCTGGGGCCAAGATGAATTAGAAACATCTTGTGCCAAAAAGCAAAGAAACTTTCAAAGTTTAACTGTGTAATGTAAAAGAGACCCAAGAGTCAGCTTAAAAACTGTTATAAAATGTTATGAGAATTTGAACATAAAGGCTGTAATTATTATAATAGGTTAAAACATTTAATCAATAAAAATCTGTGATTCTGTAATAATAGTTAAGAAAAGGTAAAGAAAAAATCTCATTTGTTATCATTTGAGGCAGTTTTAAAAATAACTGATTACTCTGAAAATTGGTAATTATACGAACAGTGTTAAACACTTATCCTGCCTTTCCAATAGAACTTATGTTTTGGTGTTACCAAACAGCCCTAGTTGATGACAGAAATCTCCATTTTATAAGAGAACATTAGCTAATAAATAGGAAAGGAATGATAGAATAAAAGATCTCATTTTACAAACCCTCTTGGAAACATTGATTGAAGGAAAGATTTTCTATTGGTGGTAAAATCACTGGATGAATGTTTGATGGAGAACTGGGCGTTTGATAGTGCCAAAGAAATATCTAATATGTTGCTTTCTGGATGCAAGTGAGAAATAACAACTGTACAATGAAGTGAGTAGGATTCAATCTTAGCCTCCCTAATGATGACCATATTGGTTTGCCAGTGCTGCCATAACAAAGCACCATAGACTAAGTGGTTTACACATCCCAAATTTACTTTCTGGCAATTCTGGAGGCTAGAAGTACAGGATCAAGATATCAGTAGGATTGTCTCCTGAGGTCTCTCTCCCTATCTTCTCCCTGTGTCTTCACATGGTCTTCCCTCTGTGTCTGTCTGTGTCCTAATCTCCTCTTCTTTCAAGGACTCTGGTCATATTGGATTAAGGCCCACCCTAATGACCTCATTTTAACTCAGTCACCTCTTTAAAGACCCCATCACCAAATACAGTCACATCGTGAGGAACTGGAGGTTAGAGTTTCAACATATGGATTGAGAGTAGGAGGGGGAAGGGATACAATTCAGTCTGTAGCACATCTTACAGATGGCTGTCTTCTAGCTGTGTCCTCACATGACAGAGGGAGCAATAGAGATAGAGATAGAGATAGAGCTACAGAGAGAGAGAGGGCACTCTCTGGTGTCTCTTCTTACAAGGGTACTAAACCCATCAAAGACCCCTGTTTCAAATACCATCACATTGGGATTAGGACTCTAGCATATGAAATTGTGGGGGACACAATTCAGTCCACAGCAAATCTCTTTAAAAGATAATTGATTATGGTGGGAGATACATGAACTTACAGAACTGAATACACATACCCATATCAGTACAAAGAAAACTGGGTAAATGTGAATAAGATTGGTTGTGTGTATAAATGTCTCTATCTTGACTGTGACATTGTACTGCACTATTGCAGGATATCACCATTGAAGCAAACTAGGTAAAGAGTACATGGAATTTCTGTATCATTTCTTACAATCTACAGTTATCTCAAAGAAAAATTTTAATAAAAGATGATTTATTGCTTAAAAAAAGTAGTAATAAAGTAAGGTGTGATTTGTAACATTATGTAGAAGTAAGACGTTTAAAAACATGGCACCAAGGTGAAAGAGGAAACAGAAGTGTATTATTGAAATTTTCTTATACTATACATGAAATTGTAAAGTATCACTTGAAAGCAGACTGTGATAAGTTAAAGCTATATGCTTTAAACCCCAAAGCAACCACTCTACTAACACAACAAAAAGCAATAGGTTATAAGCCAAAGAGGAGATACAATGGACTAGTAAAAATACTCTTAAAATGGGCAAAAACGAAGAGGAAAAATAGAGCAAATAGAAAGAGGGGCGAATAGGAAACAAACAGAAAGGTGGTAGATTTAAGCCTAGTCATATTAAGAATCATTTTAGCTGAGATTGTCAAATTGGATAAAAAATTAAGATCTATCAATATTCTTAGTACAGTAAGCACATTTGAATATTAAAGCACAAATAGGTTTAAAGAAAAAAAATGGAAAAGATATAGAAAGCTAACATTAATCAGGAGAAAGCTGCAAGGTCTGTAGCAACGTTAGACAAAGTAGACTTCAGAGCAAAGAATCTTCTTAGGGTTGAAGAAGGTCATTTGATAATGGTTAAGCGGTAAATTCATCAGGAGAATATGACAATTTGAAACTGTTATGTCACTGATAACAGAGCATTAAAATAAATGAAGCAACAAGTAATAGGACGGCCAAAGATGAAGACAATCCACAGTTACAGGTGAGATTTCAATACCTCTCTTTCAATGATTGATAGAAGAAGCAGACAGAAAATCAGTAAGGATGTTGAAGAACACACAGAGATGACAGAGGCAGGATCCACCTCCAGAGCCTTTACTCTTAATCTACACCATGTTGGTCTATAAGTGATGGCCATCAGGATATTTCACAGTGTCACTGGGTGAACTGGCTCTGTGGACCCATTCAGAATAGATACATGGATTCACTGAGCATTGAGTACCAGTCTTTCCTGATTTTCAATGATCCTTCTTTCTTTCTTAGGAAGAAGGCTTGAGGGACATGCCATTTATGTAGGAGCTTGAAGACCAGGTAACATTTCGTATCTTATTCCACCCAGCACAGGAAAGAACTCCTGCAACAGGCCCTCAAGTTGGTGTTCCCCTAGGCTTGGTCAGTCTCTGGATGAATTATTTTCTTAGATGAAACACTCTGACAGCTAAAGACTACCTGAAAGCAATTCGCAAAGCAGGTAGAGCTGGTTTTATACGTGGCTTAATTGGCAGGCTTCCTACAACTTGTCTGCAGGTCAACGTGCTTGGCAGAAGCCTCTCTGTTTCTGCTCCAGCCTTTTGCTTCCCTTCTTTGTGCTTTCAAGAATTTTCATCCTTGAATTTTAAAATGCAAATGTCTCTCAAGTCAATATGATTGGGCTTTTGGCCACATGATCTAATACAATGCACTAGAAGTTCAAGTCTGCTGCTCATTAGCTGGTCCTTTTACTACTCCAGACCTCAGCTTCATCCCTTTCCACTTTGGGGGTCCATAATGGTGGTTGTGAAAATTGAACGAGATTATGTGTTTTCTACTCAATACCTACTCATCTGGCCCTTACCATTGTTAGCTTCCTTCTTTCCTAATGAACAAAAAATAGGAGGACACCCAAGACCAGGACAGACAGGAGAGAGAAGGGGCTTGCAGTTGATGTGAAGAGCCAGTTTCCTTCATCTGGATGATTTTGGGGAGGAAGAGCCCTGCACAGAAACCTATCAATACAATTCGTGCAGATTGTAAACTGCTTTGTCTCTCATTTTCTTTTCTCCAGCCAAAAGCTACGCACATTGACAGAATCAGCTGAGATAAATTTTTTAAGATTCTGCAACAAAGGCTGCCTTAAGTGATAATCTTCCAGAATACTGCAGAATTCAGTCTGACTTTACTCTGGGTATTAGATCTTGGAGCAGAAAATTAGCAAAACAGAATTGATAATGCTTCTCGTCTCTGAAAGCAGCTGAAAGGTTAATTCACTAAGTACAGATTTAAAAATAACACCTGAGTTACTTCAGAGTCACTTTCCTAAAGAGGCTAGTGGAGCTACTGAAACAGTCGTTCTAAAAAGCTTTTTCAGTCCTTCAACCCCCTAGAGATCATTTAAGGAAGAGAATAAAACTTTATGTGAGGAAATAAGCAATGGAGGAGAATATGATAAGAAGAGTTAAACGACTGCTCCAAACCGAGTGTTTGCTAAATGTCTTCTAAATGCACTGCCAAAGAGACACCAAGAAACTCCATACGGCCATTCAAGAGGGGTGCTCCTGACTGAATCAGGTACGTGCAAAGTTTTGGAGACCACATTTTTTAATTAAAGCAGTGCAAGAGAAATAATGCCTCCAGAAGAGCTCTTGCTAGTATCTGATGATGTGATAGTTATTCATTCCTAACCTCAGTGTCTTGATCTTTATAATGGGTTCACCTCAAAGGGTCACTATAATGGTTAAACAGGAAAATTGATTAAAATATCTTAGAAGGGTGCCTGGTATACAGTAACTGCTCAACAAGCTAGCTATTCTTAATCTTATAAATTACTTTTGTCCATCAAACCTGCAGCATCCACCATGTGCTGGGCACAGTGGTAAGACATAGTGTATTAGTTAGGCTCAGAGCTGCAAAACTACAGAAATCTATTCTAGCTCATTTAGGCAGAAAAGAAATTTATCAAAGGGTATTTGGTAGCTCATAGAATCTCTGGGATAGCCAGCTACTGGCCAACATTGGCAGCCACAATGCCAATTTTTTCCACAGGACTGCTCTAGCATAGCCTCTGCTCCTGTCACTGGGGAAAAGCTTTTCAGACTGAAGCCAGTGCTGAAAGGCAAATGTCCATATTGCTGGAAAGGCTTCCACACAGTCCTACCTTCTTCAGGATACTATGTCTGAACTGAAATCTCCAGTGAGTTCTTCTGATTGGAGGAGCCTTGGTTACATGCTTAGCTGCCATAGCTGCAAGAGAATCTGGTAATGTGAGTTTCTATATTTTAACTTGGAGTAAGATTCTCCAAAAGCAATGACAAACATCACTTACACCTAGTGTCTACCTTCCAAAAGCTCAGTCTAGTGCCAATGTCAGAGATATAAATACACTATTACAACATCAGGAGAATGGAAGTTTGTATTATTATCAGCAAATCCTAACTCTCACTTCTTCAGGGGGGCAGCCTGCTTGATGTTAGACTTGGCCGTGTGGGCTTGCTTTTGTCTGTGGAATTGTGGGTGGGAGTGATGGTTTGCCATAGCGCAATAAATGTTTTAGAGGTATTGCAAATTTTCTCTAAATTTCTTTTGCGTTCCCACCCTCTACCATGAGAACTTAATGGTCCTGACTGGGGGATTGCTCTGCAGCCTGGGTACTTAAATGAGAAAACATGAGGATCAGACCCAGACCTGGTCACAACCTGGCAGAGGCACAGCATTTGACCCACTGCTGCTGAAATGCAACATGAGCAAGAAATAAGTATTTGTGCTTATAAGCCTTTGAGTTTTGGAGGTTGTTTTTTATGCAGCATTATTGCAGAATAAAGCTGACTGATACAAGGAGATAAGGAAGATATAGATATATACCAAGTGCTGAAGGAAACCCACAGTAGGGAATAAGGAACTGGAGACCCCAGAGAAGGCATAACAAAGGAGATGAAATTTGTGGAGGCATTTTGGATTTCTCCAGGAAGAAAAGCTTAGGGAAGTTTATTTCAGGATGAAATAGGATGAAATATCCATTTGCAAAGGCACAGAGAAGCGAAGTGATCAGGAATATTCAGGGAAATTGAATGGGTTTGCACCAACATTTCCCAAATTGTAGTAATTTAAGTATCTCATACTATATCTGAAAACTGCTAGCACAATTTTACTTAACATTTTTGTTTAAAGCAATTTACTTTCTTGCTTTTCTACCTCCCTTAGTATCATTAAAAACAAAAATATTCATAAAATCTCAAGTTTACTATACTATTTTTCTAATACATAGTAAACTAAATACTTAACTATTAAAAGTTAAAAATACAGTTTTCCATGTACCACCATTGTTGTGTGCTCTGTGTTGTGTCTGACAGTGCTGAGAGCCTGTGAAATATCCCTTCTCCCCTGCTTTATTACTAACAGAACCCACATTAGTTTGAGGCAGCACTGGGCCATGAGTCAAGACGTTGTCACTCACTAGCCTGTGTCTGGACAAGCCACTTCCTTGCTTTCAGCTCAGTTTCCATGACCTTATAATAAAATAAACAATCTCAACTTGTCCCTCTCTGCTTAGCTTTTTGATGTTGTTGGATGTTCTGGGCCCACCCTTTGAACTTTCATTGAAACCTTTCCTCCCCCAGAGCTTTCTGACATTTAAGCCATGACCTTAGACTGGTGGGCTCTGAGTATCAGGTCAGTATTAAAAAGTCCAATGCTGGTAATGAAAATAACAAGGTCCAAAGCCAACTGGACCACTCTTAGAAAGGTCTAAGATATTATTTACCTAGTTGATGAGAGGATTAGCTTGAGCTGAGCTGGTTTCTGTGAAGCACAGTAGTTGATTAACTTGGATGATGAGGAATTCTGTGCAGTGTGAACTCTGTTTGTAGTGGAAAAAATTTTGAGTAAACAAGTGATGAAAATGCACGATAAGCAATTCCATCCTTTATTCCTAGAAAAGGTGTCCTTCCTATTTCTTGTTCAGCTTCTTTAATTGCTTTATGAGAAAGATTTTTTTCCCCCAGAGTAAAATGTTTTAAATATTGCCTAGATTTAAAATTGGTTAAGGAGGTCAGCACAGACTGACCCAGCTTAAATTTCCAAAGATCCAGTTGCAAAGTATATTACACATAGATTCAGCTGGCTGCACAGAGCAGATTTTATTTCCAAGATGAGAGTTTCATTTTAGTCCATTTCACCTACACTTGGAAGGGGAAAGTGTTCCCTATGAAATTAACCAAGCACCATTTCTTATTCTACCTTTGCTTTTCTAATTAAGAATTCAGGTTTGTGGCTGCTCTTCAGCCAGGTTCACTCTGAACTGGCAGACTCAACTCTTTGGAAATAGAACTTGGGCTTTGGAGTTCAATAGTCCTTGGTAGAAGTCCAGGTTCTACCACTTATAAGTGCTGTAACTTTTGGGACTTCCTCTTTGGGATTCAACTATAAGATGTGGACAATAAAATAAAGTAGCAAGTTCAAGTTGACCTGACCAATAAATTTTTGGTCCGCCTTCCTTTCCATTTACTGAATCTTTCTCCCAGGATTCTGTTGCACCAGATGAAACTTTGAACCTGCTGCATTTAGTCATCTGTTTGATAATCTATGTATGTATGTATATATTTATGTGTGTATGTATGTATCTATCTCCATCCATCCATCCACCCTTCCAAGCATCAATCCATATTTTAATAATTTCTTCTCTCCTTTTTCTACCATCCCCAAATTACTCTTTCTGTATTCTGTCCCAGAGGCTCCCTGGATACTTGATGTTTATCAGAAAAACCTATTCATGGAAATGTTTATAGACTTGACAATAAAACATTTTAAAGCTGGAAAGATCTTGAGAGTTTTAGTTCATATCTCTTAATTTACTTATGAAGAGAGGTTGATTAAAGTGGTTGAGGCTTCATGGTTAGTGGGAACACCTCACTAATTTGTGTAGGTTCCCTTGACCTTGAATACAGTAACTCTAAAGAGATAAAGTATGTTTCCATGCTTGTATTTTACCAGGAGGAAAGATAATGATGATAATGATAATGGTAGTGCAGATGATGATGATAACATGCATTCTCTTTTTTTTTAACATCTTTATTAGAGTATAATTGCTTTACAATGGTGTGTTAGTTTCTGCTTTATAGCAAAGTGAATCAGTTATATATATACATATGTCCCCATATCTCTTCCCTCTTGAGTCTCCCTCCCTCTCACCCTCCCTATCCCACTCCTCCAGGTGGTCACAAAGCACCGAGCTGATCTCCCTGTGCTATGCGGCCGCTTCCCACTAGCTATCTATTTTACATTTTGTAGTGTATATATGTCCATGCCACTCTCTCACTTTGTCCTAGCTTACCCTTCCCCCTCCCCATATCATCAAGTCCATTCTCTAGTAGGTCTTTATTCCCATCTTGCCCCTAGGTTCTTCATGACTTTTTTTTTTTTTTTTAGATTCCATATATATGTGTTAGCATATGGTATTTGTTTTTCTCTTTCTAACTTACTTCATTCTGTACTACAGACTCTAGGTCCATCCACCTCACTACAAATAACTCAATTTCGTTTCTTTTTATAGCTGAGTAATATTCCATCCATCCACCCACATATGCATATGGTATATATGTGCCACATCTTTATCCATTCATCGTGTTGATGGACACTTAGGTTGTTTCCATGTCCTGGCTATTGTAAATAGAGCTGCAATGAACATTTTGGTACATGCCTCTTTTTGAATTACGGTTTTCTCAGGGTATATACCCAGTAGTGGGATTGCTGGGTCATATGGTAGTTCTATTTGTAGTTTTTTAAGGAACCTCCATACTGTTCTCCATAGTGGCTGTATCAATGTACATTCCCACCAACAGTGCAAGAGGGTTCCCTTTACTCCACACCCTCTCCAGCATTTATTGTTTGTAGATTTTTTGATGATGGCCATTCTGACTGGTGTGAGATGATATCTCATTGTAGTTTTGATTTGCATTTCTCTAATGATTAATGATGTTGAGCATTCTTTCATGTGTTTGCTGGCAATCTGTATATCTTCTTTGGAGAAATGTCTATTTAGGTCTTCTGCCCATTTTCGGATTGGGTTGTTTGTTTTTTTGATATTGAGCTGCATGAGCTGCTTGTAAATTTTGGAGATTAATCCTTTGTCAGTTGCTTCATTTGCAAATATTTTCCCCCTTTCTGAGGGTTGTCTTTTCGTCTTGTTTAGATAACATGCATTCTTTTTAGCCCTTATACCCAATAGTATGCATCATGTATTACTTTATTTTATTCTCCACAAAACTCTTGAAGGCATATATTACGATTTTATAGGTGAGAAAACTTGAGACTTAGAGAGGTTAAGCAGTTTGCTGAAGGTAGCGCCGCTGGTAAGTGGAGGAGCGAAGATTTGCACACTGCTTTATCTCAATTCAAGTTCATATTCTTAATCTCCACCTACTGGTCTAATAGGCCAGACAGTGGTGCTGTTGCGGCTGCTACCGCCAAATATTTATTGAACATTTACTATATGCCAAGCACAGTGGTGCTGTTGTGAGCATGCTTTAACACATTGAATTCTCACACCAACACAATGAGGTCAACACAGTTATTATCCCCGATTTTAGGTGCGGCTGTCAAGGCACAAAGATGAAGTTAAGGAACTTGTCCCTAGAAAGTCAGACCAGAATTCCAACCCAGGTTCTCTGGTTTCAGAATCCTCACTCCTAACTGCTGCACTGGGGCAGCCTATGTTGCAAAGGCCAGGAGTCTTGTAGGCTGGGCTGTGGAGTGAGAAGCAAGGTTGTAGGAAAGCAATGGGCACATATCTGGCTAATGAGATAATTAATGCAAAGGCACTTTGTAAATTCTAAGCCATCATCATAGTTACCTTTCCTCATCCTCAGCCTCACCTGTGACCTGATCAACCGCCAGGTTCATCATCAGTCAGGAAGTCCCTGGCTGTCTCCGGGAGGTATAATCCATCCTCTGAGAGCTCATAACCAGAATAGTCTGGAACTGGGACTGCAGGCCCAAATGCCCAGAGGGCCCAGGAAATGCCCAGTGGGCACACTGGAAATGGCTGGGCACACTGGGCACACTGGAAATGCCCAGTGTGTTTGAGTGAAGGTACTGAGAAAGGAACACTGCCATCACTTTATTTTATTCTCCACAAAACCCACAAAAAAATAACACTGCAAACTGCAAACACTGCAAACTCCACAAAAAAATAACACTGCTATTTCACAGATTAAATCTATAGGAAGAATCTTTACTTCCTGGGGGAAAAAAGACCACTCACATTTCACTTGACACATAAAGTTAGTTCCTTCATTTATTTTCCAAATTTTGGAAGCGAGACTATTTGTTGGAAATATCATTTTCTTCATAATTCTACCAACAGAAGGATGATAAATAACAACCCATTTGCTATTCAACCTCACAATTGGGGAGAGGGCGCTCTGGGATAAAAGGGTGAGTCCTGGACTCACCAGAGGGCAGCTGCTACTCAGCAATTGTTCGTTCAAGTACTGCATCGGTCAGGATCTATCAGGAAACCTGAAATACATCATTCATGTTAATGTAGAGAATTATAAGGAATGGTTAAACAGAGACTAGGGGATTGAAAAGGCCTAAGGAGCACATTGAGATAATGCTGAGCTAATAATTGCAGGAAGCTGCTATACTGCAGCACTGGAAAGAGAGAACAGGGTTCTTAGAGCCTGGGGCGGTGATACCCAATATGATAGCCACCAGCTCCATTCGGCTTTTTTTTTTTTTTTTTTTTGCGGTACGCGGGCCTCTCACTGTTGTGGCCTCTCCCATTGCGGAGCACAGGCTCCGGACGCGCAGGCCCAGAGGCCATGGCTCACGGGCCCAGCCGCTCCGCGGCACGTGGGATCCTCCCGGACCGGGGCACGAACCCGCTTCCCCTACATCGGCAGGCGGACTCCCAACCACTGCGCCACCAGGGAAGCCCATCCGTTTGGCTTTTGAGGGCTTGAAATGTAGCCAGTCTGAACTGTGAAATGCTCTAAGTGTAAAATAACCGTACATCCTGGATTCAAAGACACCGTATGTAAAAAAGGATGTAAATTATGTTCTTAATGATGCTTTTAATATTGATTACATATTGAGATAATATTTTGAATAAAGTTAGATGAGTCATACTAATGACTAAAATTAATTGCTCCTGTTTATTTTCATCACTTTTAAAGTAGTGACTAGAAACTGTAAAATTACATGTGTGACTCACATTTGTGGCTCTTGTTATCCTTCTCTCGGACAGCACGAATCTAGAAGCTAGGAGCAAGGGCTCCATGGCGTTGGGACCCAGACCTCCAAGGAGGGGATGTGGGCTGGCCGGAGCTTGAATCTCAGTGAGGGGTACAACTACCCTGGTTTAGAGGGTGTGGAAAAACCATGAGCTGGAAAATCCTGCCCTGCCAGGGTAAGAAACTGTTGCTGGGGTGACAATGACAGGAAGAGGAAGGATCAGGGATGTATGTGTCCATCCTTCCAGACTCTCTCTCTTTCTCTAATGCCTATATTGGCAGAGCCTAACAGGGAACCAGCTGGCAAAAGAGAAATGTTTGCAGGGCTCCAGTGCCGTGTCATAAACCAGATTATGACAGGATGAGCTTGGAGCAGAGAGCCTGTAGTTTAATAACCAAAATACCTGGCATTGTAAGAGCTTCTTATTTTTCAAGACAATCAAGAAGTCCATATATTTTTTTAAATGAAAATTTTTTCTAATTCTAAGTGCTGCTGACTGATTAAATATTTTCCAAAGCATTATGCAAGCAAGCAAAGTACATCTGCAGGTCACTTTGCCTGTGGGCAGTGATATGGGGACCATGGTCTAGATAGATGTCCTGAGATCCTCTCCAGCTCTGACTGTCTGTGGTTCAGTGAGCATTTAACTGTGTGTAATAAATATTGTCAAAGTTCCCTGGAGAGAGACCACTGTGGATTTTGGCCCAGGAAGTCTTCCTGGAGGAGCAAAGTCCCGGACAGAGGCCTTGGATATTCTTTCCTGTAAAAGACCCTCATCCAATGTCCCTGGCCAATTATTTGCAGCTTTTTCATCTGCTAGTCCTTGTGGGACTGCAAATACTGGTCCCAGCATGGTTCATACCTGAGGGTGAGATTTACCTGGGCCACGAGCTGAGTTCCTGATCAGGGCTCAAACAAGGGGGCCCATTGACAAATTCTCCCAGAATGCCTTAGAGCCAAGTAATAACTTTCAGACAGGGAAGCGGGGGCATCTTGAAACTTCTTAGAAATGGCGGCTCTTCTCTATTAAGGTTTTCTGTTGTTGTTCACATCAAACGTGGTGAATCTCAAATATAGGAGTGTTTCCATTTCTAACTGTTTGTGTTTGTTTACTGATAAGGGAGGCATAATATCATGTAATATATCTTTCAGAAATTAAAATGCTAATCTTAAAAGTTTAATAAGGAAGACCCCTTAAGTGTGCTTATGCAAATCTAATACAGAATGATTATTAGCATTTTATGGTTTTTTTTTGTGTGTGTGTGTGGTATGCGGGCCTCTCACTTTTGCAGCCTCTCCCGTTGCGGAGCACAGGCTCGGGACGCACAGGCTCAGCGGCCATGGCTCACGGGCCCAGCCGCTCTGCGGCATGTGGGATCTTCCCGGACCGGGGCACAAACCCATGTCCCCTGCATCGGCAGGCGGACTCTCAACCACTGCGCCACCAGGGAAGCCCAATTATTAGCATTTTAAAATCCTGAAAATTAAAGCCTGGATGGCAATGTTGTCCAGGCCACGCTTTTCTCTAAGGGAAAACAATGTGCATTCCATTGTTTACAGGAAAAAATTGTTGCAGAGATACATTTTCTCACTGAGTCACTCTGATTTTGGTTCTCCAGTCTTGCAGGAGCCCTACTGTCCTGGATGGTCACTCCAGCCATCTCCGTTGGAGCCCACTGAAGGCTCCAGCTTAAGGAATCCCTGCAGCCCCTAAAGGCTTGAAACTTGTCAAGCTTCTGTGTGTGTGTTTCAGTTTGTGTCCTGTGTCCATGCAGCCGGTTGGAAACTACTTTTGAGTCTAGTTGGGATAAGCTGACGGTAGAGTCTTTAAACTTCCTGTATTCACTGGACCTCGCTCAGGAAAGTGCTTCTAAACATTTGTCTTTTGAATAAACTGCTAAGATTTGTGATCTGTTGCCCAAACTCTAGCTGTGGACAATGTGTTAACACATAAGTGAAAAGTGACTGACCTAAAGATTGGCTGTGGGTTGGCCAGCCACCTCCAGGGTGACGTGGGGTGAACTCTAGCTAGCAGGAATGCTCCATGCTGAGAGGTGGCAACATCAACTGACCTAACTTTGAAGAAATATAAATTTGAGATGAATAAGAGAAGGTACCTCATTCAAGATTTCTTTCTGAAGCAGTGATACATTTCTTCCTTGGTTTTCTGTTGACTCTACTGCAGACTCCAGTGTCAAAGTTGCTAGAACTGTATTGTATGGTTGACTCATTCTTTCACTCATGTGTTCATTAAAATGTCTAATATGGACAATTGCTTTGCTAAACACTAGGCATATGACCGACCATGAAATAATCTTTACCACCACAGAGCATGCTCCCTACCAGACAGGGAGGAAGAGTGTAAAAGGACAACTGCAAAGCAGAATGTACATTCTGGGATGGAAGTAAGCTCTGAGTGATATGAAAGAATAGGGAAGGGGAACAAAATTGGTCTGGTGGTGAAAGGGAAGCTTCTGGACAAAGTGTGGTATGAACCAAGAAATGAGCTATGCATATGAGTTAACCATGTGAAGGTGGGGCTTTCTGTGCCAAGCCCAATTTCTTGCAATAAACCTCCATTTCCAAAGGTCACCTGTGCATGACCTTGGGTCTCAAAGGAATTTCACCCTTATTGACTAGTTCAGAGTTTGGAGCTTAGTGACCTTAGGAGATAAATCCTTGACCTAGAGAAATTCTGATCCAGGCTTCTCGCCTTGCCTCTAGCCCATGTGTTGGATGTGACTGGAAAATGTGATGTAGTATCTCTGAGCCATCACTGTAGAGAAGTCAGAAAAAGACAGTGGATAGTTTAGGCTCCTTACTGACCCTTGTGCTTAGAAGTTCCAGGCAGGATTAGATCATAGAGTATAGAAAAGAAAGTGGCATGCCCCCAGAAGTTTAATGCTCTCTTTTTAAATTAACCCTGTCTTCACCAGCCATGCACTTAGGTACAAGATGAACCACAACCTCAATTCTATTCAATTCCTGACCTTATATCAAGACTTCATTCAAAACTCATCTCTTCTCCAGGTAGAATAAATACTTCTTTCCCCTTGTGTTTCCATAGCACACCTACCCTCTTCTCTAATATCATAGCCTTCAGCCTGCCTTCTGTTGAACGGTAGCTGGGGGTGGTTTAAGGATGTCTCTGAAATCCTGAGAAGATTGAGCACTCCTAGAAGGCAAGACCCACTTTTTTCAAGGCCCTGCATATTACAGCAATTTCAAAAACAATTTTCGAAATGAATTGTTGAGTTGAATTTGACTTAAAACACAGTCACCGTCTTCTTGACAGATAATTTGGCCTAGGAGCAATTTTCATGGTTACCGGTATTTGGTTAGCAAGGTATCCACAGATGAAGAAAATGTTGGAGAGAATTTGAAACTTAAAGCGTTCAACACACATTGCTCCTCAGACCTTTCTGGAGATCTACATGTCACCTATTACAAAGAACCTGGACTTTGGAGAATTAAAGTCTGTCCCATGACCTATATATCCTGCTGTGATGCTGTCACAAGGACTATTTTCCTGGGTCAATGTCTTAGGTGACTTCTATAAGAAGAGGGTGAGGACTATTATAATGGAGCCTGGAGAAGAGCATGCACTCAATAAACAGAAGTTAAGTTCTTATTCTTAGCTCATGAATTTGAAGAATTGGAATCTCATAGCTGAACTCAAAGGGCAGAATACAACATGGGTTTTGAGGTTTTCTCCTTCTTCTCTATCCCTCCCCAATACCGTGACCTTCCAAACTTCACTATTAGTAGTTCATTCCTTTGTAACCAACACAGTCCTGTATTAAAAGACATATTCCCTCTTCTGTAGGGAGTAACCATTCAAATTCTCTGAATGAATCTCAGGGATCATTTTGGTTGTTGTTATCAGCATGAGGGTACTTGTCTTGAGGGACATAGAAGGTATACAGTGCTTTGAAAAGGAAGTTCAGATCATGGTATTGGGAATGCAAGTCTTAGTGAAAAGAATCTTTGGACCCTAATGTTGGAGTGGGGGTTAGTGGATTTGTCTGTCCCACTCCTTGTGGAAGGAAATCCACTAGGTTAATGCTCTTGACTTCTCTCAACCCTCCTGCCTGGGCAGTGGAGTGTCTTACTGGATGGATGGTTTTGAGAAGAGAAACTAGATGCAGGCTTCTCCCCTCTCCTTGCTCTTGTGAAGGAAGCACACATTCTGCTAGCTTGGTGTGCTATCGTGTGGTAAAGCAGGTTTTTCCTGCTTTCCTGGGCTGCAGGGCCACCTCTAACTGGCTGGCTATATCTGCCTAATTTAGTCTATGAAGGCTGCATGCCTGCAGATGTAAGCCATACTCTCTACATCAGCATTGTCCATAATGAGGTAATCGGCTGATATCCATATAATGTAACCCATATCCAACTCTAAATTGATTCCAAACTTGGTCAGAAATGTGGTTCCTTTTATGGACTGGGACCCCTCCCACTCCAACATATACGAATCATCATTCATAATTCTCTCTTTGCCTTAACCATCAGGATATTCAGAATACACAGCAAAATGCAAAGGGATTTTGATATGACTTTTCTACTTTTTTAATATAAGGAACTGGGCCAATTGTGAATAAAAGAACTGTCTGCATTTGTCCTGGTCCCAGTTCCTCTTTACTCAGGTTCTGGTGCTCACCAGTTTGTCCCCTGAGCTTCTGCCTGAGGTCAGTTGCCAGGGTGTGTGCTTTTCCTTGATTACTGACGTAATGTGGGATTGCAAAGCAAAATCTTGTTTTCTGCATACTACTGTTCAAAAATAAGACTTTAATTACAGGCACTTAGTGGAAAATATTTCTGAAAAGGCATTGTCCCAGGAAGGGGTGCCCTGTGCTTTCACATGGACCTGCCCATCTCCTAGAGCATCTATAGCTGCCTTTTTTCCTTTGGAGTCTGGTTGGCAGTGGGTTTATATTCCACTCCTCTCAGCAATGAGAGCATCCCTTTGATTGGGGTGTGCTCTGAAAATGGATTCTTCCTTTGACCAGAAATGCAGATGTTATTATGTCGGCTGTAAAAACGATTAAACATGTTTCCCTCTTTCCCAAACATAGGAGCTGGAGTTTTATTGTTTAACCAATTCATGCCCACTGAAATGGGGTGTACAACTTCCCCTCCCTGAGCCTCAGATTTTCCATCCATCAGGAACCAAATATAGGTTCTCTGGCTTCTGAGTCCCTTATTTCCCCCTGCTTCATTTCTAAGTGAATCAGGTATCCATGGAAACAACAGAAGATTAATACTCAAAAGAGACAATCATTCCTCTCTGAACAATACAACAAAAATAAAGATTGTGTTAGGTACAATCTGAATTCTTACAACAAATTATGAAGGCCAGTTTCAGAATAGGGTTGGAAGGGAAGAGGCTACCCTTGTAAACATTTCTTGAGCATTTGAATGTAAAACTCATGGCCAGAGATAATGCGTTTATCATACAAGGGAGCGTCAACTTTCACGAGCACTGGACTTTGTCACTTCATGAATTTCTCCTAGAATTGGGTCCTGCTGGACTTCAATGGAACTGAGGTGTCATTCATGTTTTTATTGTAGAGGTCACCCAGGGCAAGCCTGTCCTAATGTGACCTCAGCCCCATACCTAGGGAAGCTGAAGGTAGGTTTTAGCCCACTCTCTTGTTTTGTGTTCTTGGTGGCCCCCATCGCCACCTAAGATTATTTACTTATTTTCTTTCTCCCTCAAACTGATTCACTGGATGCAATATTCTGAATGATCTGTAGGGGTCACATGCCACATCCTTGGCTAGAGGAGAGCAGAGCACCTTGATATGCAGTCCTACCAATATTTCACCCCATTAAGAAGTAAAGGTAATAGACCATTGTTACTAGAAGAAAGGGGGATGCTGCAAGACTAGAAGACAATTCAAGCCGGTTACAGGGTGAGAGAGGGAGCAGATGCAGATGCAGATACAGAAAGATTGCGCTGAGCCATGACACAGGGATGCTTACGGCTCATGGAAATGGTGGGGAGTGCACTGGAATTCCTCAGGCTGTAAAACTGGGAGTTTGAGTCTAATTAGGTGATTGCACCTGACATCTAAGACATGGGGAGATGGCTGTAGTTGGAATTCATATTTCTTTGATTACCAGTGGGTTGAACATTTGTCATATGTTTATTAATGATTCATAGTTTCATAAACTTTATGCTATCCCTTGTCTCTTTTTCTCTTAAAGTTTTATCATTTTCCAATTCATAAATGCTTTTATTTTAACAACAATAGTAACCATTTGCCTAGTAGATTTATGATACTTAATTCTCCCAGTTGATTTGCTTTTGATTTTCATGTTATGAAGATGTTTTAAATTTTTACAATAGAAAATCAGATGATTTTCTTCATAAAATTTTCTCTATTGCTTTTATACTTGGAAAGTCAGTCTATAGTGTCAGATCAGACAAATACAGCTACTTTTTTCTTATTTTATGTTTTTGTTTTACACATTTAGCTCCCTGTTCCATTTGGGAATTTAATTTTTTCTCTTGTGAGTGCTGAGTGTATGCAATCATGTCCTGCTTCCATAGTTAGCTAATTGTGCAAATATTATTTATCAAATAATTTTTCTTTGCCTATGGATTTGTGATGTCATTTATGTCATTAATGAAATCCTTAAATATACTAGAGTTTGATTCTTAAGCTATCTATTCTGGTTTAACAATCTGTTGATTGTTGTAATTATAATGTTTTATGAATTATTGATGCTTTATAATGCATTTAAATAGGAAAAACTCTCTCTTCACCAATTGGTCTTATTTAAAAAGGGATTTTAGGGCTTCCCTGGTGGCGCAGTGGTTGAGAGTCCACCTGCCGATGCAGGGGACGCGGGTTCGTGCCCCCGTCCGCGTAGATTCCCACATGCTGCGGCTGGGCCCGTGAGCCATGGCCGCTGAGCCTGCGTGTCCGGAGCCTGTGCTCCGCAACGGGAGAGGCCACAACAGTGAGAGGCCCGCGTACCGCAAAAATAAATAAATAAAATAAGAAAAGTTTTTAGCAATTGTGCCTGATTGTATTTCTTTCTGTTTTTTTTTAAATTGGAGTATAATTGCTTTACAGTATGTTAGTTTCTGCTGTACAACAAAGTGAATCAGCTGTATGTATACATATACCCCTTCCCTCTTGAGTCTCCCTCCCGTCTCACCCCTCTAGGTCATCACAGAGCACCGAGCTGAGGCCCCTGTGCTTTATAGCAGCTTCCCACTAGCTATCTATTTTACACATGGTAGTGTATATATGTCAATGCTACTCTCTCAATTCGTCCCACCCTCCCCTTCTCCCACAGTGTCCACAGGTCTGTTCTCTACATCCGCATCTCTTTTCCTGCCCTTCAAATAGGTTCATCGGTACCATTTTTATAGATTCTATATATATGCATTAATATATGATATTTGTTTTTCCCTTTTTTTTGAATTTTATTTAAATTTTTTATACAGCAGGTTCTTTTTAGTTATCTATTTTATACATATTTGTGTATACATGTCAATCCCAATCTCACAATTCATCACACACACACACACCCTGCTTTCCCCCCTTGGTGTCCGTATGTTTGTTCTCTACATCTGTGCCTCTATTTCTGCACTGCAAACCGGTTCATCTGTACCATTTTTCTAGGTTCCACATATATGCGTTAGTATACGATATTTGTTTTTCTCTTTCTGACTTACTTCACTCTGTATGTATTTCTTAAAGAAATTGAGAATGATGTTTATCACAAAAAAATTATTTGGGGACTTTGATTGAATATTTATGTTAATTTGAGATGAACTTACATCTTTGTATAAACATAATCTTAATAGTATTTTGTGTTTAATGAGTATTTTTGATGTTTCAAAAGTGCTGCATATATATTATCGCATTTGATTCTCAAAATAATCTTATAGGATAGGTACTATTATGGGACTCATTTGACAAATAAACCCTAGAGAAATTAGATGTCTTTCCCAAAATCACATAGCTGATTAGAAGCAGAGTCAGGACTTAAACCCAGGTATGTCTCTAGTCTTTGTGTATAAGAGATTCCTCCATTGCTCCGTGTTCTTTTTCTATACCTTAGGAGAGTTTTATTATTTTCTCATATAGATTTTGTACTAAAATTAAGATTACTCCTAGGTATTTTATATGTATTTTTACTTTTGTTCATTCTATTTATTTTTTTGACATATATGAAAGGTATTAATTTTTATATTTATAGTGTACCTGGCCAACTTAGTGATCTGTTGAAGATGCTCTCAGTTGATTGCTCTGGATTTTCACCAGCAAAAAAAATGATAATATTGTTAATATGGCAGTTCTCTCCAAGTTTATCTACAGACTCAACACAATCCCCATCAAAATACCAGCTTCTTTCTTTGCAGAAACTGACATGTGAAAATGCAAAGGACCTAGAATAGTCAAAACAGTTGTATAAAAGAACAACAAAGTTGGAGGGTTCATATTTACTGATTTCAAAACTTACTACAAAACTACAAAACAGTGTGAAGGGTGCTGGCAGAAAGATAAATATACAGATCAGTGGAATAGAATTGAGTTCAGAAAATAAAACAAAACAAAAACAAATACCTCTCACATTTATGGCCGATAGATTTTAAACAAGGATGCCAAGATAATTTAATGAGGAGAAGAACAGTGTCTTTACCAAATGGTTCTGGGACAACTGGATATCCACATGTAAAAGAATGAATTTGGACCCCTACCTCACGCCATATACAGAAGTTAACTCAAAATGGATCAAAGACCTAAATGTAAGTGCTAGAACTACAACTCTTAGGAAAAAACATAGGGATAAATCTTTGTGACCTTGGACTAGATAATAATTTCTACCTATGATCATAAGCACAAGAATAGCTCAATATCATTAGCCATAAGAGAAATGCAAATTGAAACCATAATGAGATAACACTTTATACTGGCAAGGATGGCTATAATCAAAAAGATAGATTATAACAAGTGTTGGTGAGGATGTGGAGAAGTTGGAACTGTCATACACTGCTAGTGGGAATGTAAAATTGTGTGGTCACTTTGGAAAACAGTTTGGAAGTTCCTTAAAGATTAAACAGAGTTACCATATGACCCATTAATTCCATTCATAAGTATATACCCAAGAGAAATTAAAATGTATATCCACACAAAAAACTTGCAAATATATGGTTAAAGCAGCATTATTTACAATAGCCAAACATGGAAACAACCCAAATGTTCGTTAATTAATGCATGATTTAGTAATATGTATATCCACAAAATGGAATATTAGTTGACTACAAAAAGGAATGAAATATTGATACAGTGCTATGATGTGAATGAACCTTGAAAGCACACTATGTGAAAGAAGCCAGTCACAAAAGACCACATATTATACATGACTCCATTTATAGGAAATGTCCACAATAGGCAAATTTATAGAGACAGAAAGTGGATTAGTGATGACCTACAGCTGGTAGTGGGGTGGTTGGGAGAAATGGGGAGTGATTGCTAATGGATATGGGGTTTTTGGAGAGTGTGATGAAAATGTTCTAAAATTGATTATGATTGCACAGTTCTGTGAATGTACTAAAACCCTGAATTGTATGCTATGTGAATTATATCTCAGCAAACCTGTTGTTAAAGAAAATGGTAATTCTGTATTTTCCCTAATAGGTACACCTATTATTTTCTATTTCATTATGAACGGGCATATACATAGCATGTATCACTCATGGAAACATATGCTTTCATGAATACTGGATCTGGTCACTTAATAAATAGCTCCTGGGCTGGGAATTTCCTGGTGGCCTAGTGTTTAGGATTCCAGCCTTTCACTGCCATGGCCTGGGTTCAGTCCCTGGTCAGGGAAGTGAGCTCCCACAAGCGGTGGCCCAAAAAATAATATAAATGAATAAATAAATAAACAAATACGTAAATAAATAGCTTCTGGGATTGGATCCTGTTGAATTTCAATGGAACTGAAGTGGCATATTGTTTGATTAGCTAAAACTTTAAGAATGGCTAAATTTATTGTATTCTTATTATGTGCCTGATACCTTTCCAAGTATTTTGTTTCACTTGTATTGATTCATTTAATTTCCAATTATCCTCATTTTAACATAGACACAAATTTTAAAATGCTGAATGAAAATGACAGGAAGAATAATGGTGAGAATGTAAATCCTTATAAAAATTTTAGGGACCCTCAAACTCTGTAACTAGAGAGACATTCTTAATTTAGAATTGTATCATTATTAAGCAACAAAGAGTGAAAATTAAAAAGTTAAGCTTCAACTCAATGAATCCCCAAAGCACAGTTAAATAAAGATAAGAAAAACAAAATAGAAAATACTTAAAATAACAACAGAAATTAAGTAATTTTTGTATCAATTTGAAATGGACTCACATCTCTGAAGAAAAATCATAATAGTGTCTTCAAGAACACTGTGGGGTCATATGGTTACACCAAACTATATAAACTATTACAGAACCCGGAAAGGAAAGGACACTTTCAAGTTCATTCTACACAGATAGTACAATTCTGATAGCATAATAGTCCAGAATAGAACAAAGGAGGAAAGCAATGGCCCAGTTCTGCTCAGAAAACAGATGTATTCAGCATAAATGAAATAATAACAAACATAATGTAACAGCATATTAAGAGAATAACTTACCATGACCAAGTAGAGTCTAACCTAGCAAAGTTAGGAAATAAATCAATAAAATATATCTCATTAATAGCACAAAGAAAAGTACACTTGATGATATACTGAGTTGACGAAATGGCATTTGTTAAAATTTAACTTCCATCAGTGATTAAATAAAAAATATTAGAAAATCTTAAAAGTTTGTTTTCTTTACATATTATAGAATTGATAGCATCATACTGAATGAAGAAACACACTAGAATTAATTTCACTGAAACCAGGAGTAATACAAAAATGCCTGTTACCACCATCACTATTTAACATAGTTTAAATTTTATCTAGTGCATTAAGCAAAGAAATGAAAACAAAGATATCTATTGGAAAGGAGGAGTAACATTATTAACATTTACAGAAAAATTGATTATATCCTTTAAAAAGCACAAGAGAATGGAATGAGAAACTATTAGAATTAATGGGAAAATTCAGTAAAGTTGTCAAATTGAGACATCAGTGTACAGAAATCACAGCAATAACCAGAGAATGGAAAGGAAAAAAAATTCCATTTGTTTTATGAGCAATGGTTTCAATATCCTTATTTCAAAATAGCACATACATATTATCTATATTTTTCTTTGACCCAACACTTATTTAGGAGAACTTTAAAAAATTTTAGGTGGTGAGAATATTTGTCTGTTAAACACTTTCGTATTATATTATGATCAAAGCAGGCAACCTGTACAAATTACTGCACTAGTGAATGGGGTTTTTTTTGGACCTATTATTGAGAATGTTTTTGTATATATTACATTAAAATGTGGCATACTCGTTAATTAATCTGTCTAAAGATAAATATATACCTATTATTTCAATCTAATTACATTAATTCTCTATGTTCCCATTCCCATTTTTTTCTCGTTTAATCTGTGAAAAGCTAACGTAATATGTTGCCATTGTGCTTCAGTCAAATTCTTGAGTTCTAGAAGTCTTTTATTTATTTATTTATTATTATTTTTTGCGGTATGCAGCCCTCTCACTGTTGTGGCTTCTTCCGTTGTGGAGCACAGGCTCCGGACGCGCAGGCTCAGTGGCCATGGCTCATGGGCCCAGCCGCTCCGCGGCACGTGGGATCTTCTGGGACCGGGCCACGAACCCGTGTCCCCTGCATCGGCAGGCAGACTCTCAACCACTGCGCCACCAGGGAAGTCCTCCTAAAGTCTTTTGCTTTGTATTTTGATGCTTTGTTGCTTGGAACATGGTCAATATAAAATTTAATATTTTTTACCACAAATTTTAACTTGTCTAAAATTAACATCTATCTTGATTTCTTTTTGTATATGAATAACTGATAATTTCCCATCCTTTTAATTGTAATCATTCTGAGTCATTTTTATCTTATACATGTTTTCTTACTTACTGAATATTGATTCTGTTTGTGTCTCTCTTTTGTGTTTTGCACTTTAACAGAGGAGTTTAAATCAGTTAAGCTTATTATCATAGCTCTTACTCTGACCTTATTTCCACTGTATTGTATTTTCTAATTTTTATATGTCCTTGAGTCTTATTTTATGCTTTTACTATAAAAATATTAGCACAAGTAATTTATAATGTCAACTGATTTCTTACTATGTGCCAGGTGTTTTACATATAATATTTCATTTAATTTGCAACACAAACTTTTGACTAGCAACTATTAACATGTTTGTTTTACAGATGAAGACAACAGGAAATCAGAGGAGCTAAGTCACTTGCCAAGGTCACCTAACCAGTATATGTCAAAGTCAGGGTGTGCACCTAGGTCTGACTCTCCAGAGTTCAGATGCTTCACCACAACTGCATATTCCCTTCCAAATATGTCTATTAAAAAAACAGTGGTTTCTAGTCTTGGTGTTTAGAGAAGAGAGGTTGTTCTTTAGCTCCCAATCCTAACAATATTTTCTTCTAGTGCTTTTGTTTTTTAGTTTAAGTCTCTAATTCATCTGAAAATTTCATATGCAGGCTAAGATAAGGATGTAAGATAATGATTTCGAAATGCATAGCCAATTTTTTTTTAAAGATTTTTTGATGTGGACCATTTTTAAAGGCTTTATTGAATTTGCCACACACTGCTTCTGTTTTAGGTTTTGGAGCCTTGGCTGCGAGGCACGTGGCATCCCAGCTCCCCTGACCAGGCATCGAACCCACACCCCCCATCCCGCACTGGAAGGCGGAGTCCCAAACACTGGACTGCCAGGGAAGTCCCCTATAGCCAGTTGTTTACATATTATTTAATCTCATCCTTTCCTCGTAGATGTAAAATAACATAAATGGAGATACTGACGTTGGTGTGTTTCTGAACCCTTCCCCCGGTTTGTCTGCTTCTGCGCTAATGCCACACCATTTTACACTCTGCTTTGATGTCTCTGGGGGTCAAGTTCCCCTCATTATTCTTCATTTTCAAAAATGTCCTGGGCTGTGCCTTCCAGTATTTATTTCTGATGGCAGTTACATCAGTTGTCCTCTGTTTTAGGGCAACAGCTAGAAGCCATTTTAAACTGGGCATCATTTTAAAATCCGAAGTTATCCATGAACCTCTTTCCTAGGAATATAAAACAGTCATTGGTCTGGATCTTTAAAAGTGGAGTCAACTTTGTGCACATATTTGAAAGAAAGGAGGGAATAAATGATGTTTGGTCTCAGCGACTATTGAGATTAAATTTGCTAATGGAGACAATTTGGTCTCTTTTAAAAAATACTTTCCATTCAAAAATACAGCCTGGGGATTCTGTAACCTCATTATCTGAGTTCTGCAGTGAGAGGTAAGCAACACTGACCCTCTTGGGTGTCGGCAGAAAGGTAGACCCAGTGGTTGAGTTATACAAGTGCCCACCCTGGAGGTTTTTCCCCTCACTCCAGACAACAACTTTCATGTTTAAATATTTGTAAGAATCTCACAAGGTGCACTTGGCAAATGCAATCTCCCCAAACTCAGCTGCAGAGGTAACTGAACTGAAGTGCAAATTAGCCACAGACGTTTCTAACTGTTCTCTTCAGCAAAACCACAGGTAAGTCCTTAAGACAGGCTGGATTAACCTCCCTTACTCGGGGAGGGAGGTTTTCATTCGGCCAAATGGAATAATCCTTGGCCTGCCTGCTCTATGTTCCTGATGTCATTTGTCTGAATACTTTCTAATTGGCCAACTTCAACAGTGCGTGGTAGCTTTTTCAAGTGAGCCGATAGAACTCTCCTGTAACTGAAGGAGGGATGGTGTGAGAGGCAGGTGTGTCCCTGGCTTGCACAGCTAGGACTCTGGTTCCTGGGGAATTTTTTTGCCTCTCATAGTCTCTGATGCTTGATTGTTCCTTAGTAAACATATATTGCACTTATCTTGGTCTTCTTTAGAATAAAATTTCAGGGAGTTCCCTCGTGGCCTGGTGGCTGGGATTCAGGGCTTTCACTGCCATGGCCCGAGTTCAGTCCCTGTTTGGGGATCTGAGGTCCTGCAAGCCATGCAGCAGAGCCAAAAAAGAAAAGAAAAGAAAAGAAGAAGTTCAAATCCATGGGTGTAGCAGAGAAAGCACAGGCGGTGCAGTCAGTCACATCTAGGATTGGATCTCCGCTCTGTTGCTTGTTAGCTGGAGGTCCTTGGGCATCTTCTGTCATGTTTCTTTGCTTCAATTCTCCTACCTGTAAAATGATGGCATTAATGGGTCCCCACCCAGGGCGGGTGTACTAGAATCAATACGTGCAAAGTGCCTGGAATGAAAAAGACACTCAATAAGTAGTAGCGATTACAATTTTGCGTAAGTCTGTTTTGTTACATGTGCGGGCAGATTTGCCTGGGACTGAGGAATTTCCCAGGAAGAGGGATGTTCAGTGTTAAAATTGGGACAGATTCAGGAAGATGGAGTTTCTCACCCTATCATGGGGTAACAATTTTGGTGAATTCCATAGGCTTCTGCCTTTGAAATGCTTGTGATTTAGAGTGGAGATGGCAAATGAGAGGCATCTGAGCCTCCAGCTCCGCTGTTTTACAATGGCAGGCGTTGCTAACGGTGGTCCACATCTTTCTTCCCGAGTGAGCTGCTCCTCAGAAGCTTTCCCGATGCAAGGTCCCAAGTTGCCGCAATCAACAAATCGTGTTTGATCCCTCAGATAGTGCCTAGGTTTTACAAAATTCCCTCTTTCTACAAAATGTAAGTTTCCGATTCTGAATTTTCATTTTTGTGACAATCGACTTCAGCTAGGCCTCAGGAGTTAAATCAATTTTACACTCATTCTTGAATTTTTGCAGATTTCACTTCAAGCATTAACACTTTCATTAGAACATGACAGAAGAATTTGCAACCCCCCAAAGAGTGAACTTAACACTTTTAACAAATTAAGAATGAAAAGAGAGAGTATGACTTAGCTCAAGATACAGCACGTCAGCTCTGAAAGAGATACAAACAAGAACTTCCTCCCAAACAGGTTTGCCTAACTCAGGAATAAACACAGTCAGCCCTCCATAGCCGCGGTTTCCACATCTGCAAATTCAACTAATTGCAGATCAAAAATATTTGAAAAAAAAATTCTAGAAAATTCCAAAAAGCAAAATTTGAATTTGCCCACTGGCAACAACTTAACATAGCATTTACATTGTATTAGGTATTATGAGTAATCTAGAAATGATTTAAAGTATACAGGAGGATGTGCGAAGGTTATATGCAATGTCACCTATAAATTGGCACTTGCCATCTACCTCTACAAGGATCAAATTATGAGCTGCTGCAGCCGCTGACCTTCAACACCCCCTGAAAGGAGTTCAGGGTGGAGATCAGGAATGAGGCACTCTGTGCTCTGGGAATAACTGGCAGAACAGGTCTTCAGATAGTTGATATTTTCAGGAGATGATTTTATGAGCCCAATTCTTGCATCTCCTCATACCTAGAAAAGCACTAAAATCCTTCATGGTGACGTCTGCTCCCCATGACGAGCAGTAACCTTCGTGAGACCAGCAGAAACCTTCTACAAAAAGTATGTGCTTGATTGCATGTACGCTCCCTTCACCAAAATCACATATATACTGACCTTCCCTGCTACCTCCTTGGAGCAGTTTCTCAGAGCTATCTGAAATGCTGTCTCCCGGGCTATAGTCCTCATGTTACTCCCAATAAAACTTAACTCACAACTGTCACGTTGTGCATTCTTTTTTCAGTCGACCCCAAATACTATGCTATTTAATATAAGGGATTTGAGCACCTGGATTTTGGTATGGGAGGGTTGGGGGGTGGGAGGGTAAAGGTTGGGAGGGGCAGTTCTAGAGCCAATCGTCTGCAGATAATGAAAGATGACTGTATTTTCTGGAGATTCGTTGTCAGCCATTGGAAAACAAGAAAACTTTTCTTTGTCCAGGATGGTATAAAATTCTGGAATGAATAGAAACTGAAAGTAAAACAGGAATGAGCAAGGCCATAGCAATTGCTTCACCAGTTTCCTTAATTTATTGTTTTAATAACCTTTCAGTGCCTTTTCTAGCTCAAAGGCTTTAAGTGCAAAAAAGACACCTTTATATAAACACCAACAGTGCTGCCGCATTAGGTTTTGTTCACAACACAAACTCCTCAGTATTCCCAGTGATCAGAGACACTATCTTGACAGTAGCGATGGATCAAAGGAGGTGAAGCCAGAGAGCAAATTCAGAGAAGCAACCAGACACTCAGAAGTGCGTACACGTATCAAAGCATCATCCCCTCTGTTGTGAAATCATTCCCACAAACACGCAATCACAGCATTTGTGTCTTCCTAGGGATTTCCTATGGCTCACCACAGAAAGAACAGACCTTGGGGTCATGGGCTGATTCAAACTTGCCCTTGTTGTTTTCGGTTTGTGAGGTTCATACACAAAATGCTTGCATCCCTGGTTGTGGTGAAGATTAAATGAAGTGCAGCCCATGACATGATAGGGCTCCATGAATGTGAGTTCCATACCTGTAAACTCCTGGAGCTTTTATTCCTGGTGTTTGCAGACACTTTGCATACACCCAGCCTCATATGCTTGGGTAGCATTTTATGCACTTGTCTTCTATCCCAACTGTAAGCACCTTGAGGGTAGGACCAGGTACCGGTATCCCTTATAACGCCCAGCATGGTGTTGGGCACAGGGCAAATAGCCAATAACTGAATTGCAATTTAATACACTCTTATCAACCTCTGACCAGCTTATTATTAATGATTATGAAATTCTAATGGATGTAAACAGGGAGTTGACCAGCTATAAATAAATGGTTTAATATATTATGGTATATTCAATTAGTGGATCTTTATATCGAAATTAAAATCATGGTTTTAAAGAATAGTTAACGAAGTGGCTCACTACAATATTATAAGAAAAGGGCGGGATATGTAATGATCTAGTCTGTATATTACCAATATTGTAATGTGTATGAGCCAAGAAGAAAAAACCAGAAGGATTTGTATCAGAATATCAGCAATGGTTACATCAGTGTAGGGGGATTACTTTATTTTTTTCTTGTCCCCATTTGTTCAAATGATCTATAATGAACATGTAGTGCTTAACAATCAGAAAAAAATAGCCTAGCAATTTTTTTATGGAAGATGGAGGGGGTATCCCATTATAAAATGAATTTCCCAAGGGTGCTGCCAAACCTGCTTTAGGGAAATAATTGAACTTGTTGGCCTTGTTCTCACTGTGCCCCACCCCATGTAGTACCACTGTGGGTTGTGTTATTCTATTGCATTAAATGCTCACCTCAAGGTTAAAGAGAAATGGAGAGAGAAAGAATTTCCCAAAGGGATTGGGCCACTTATTTATAAATCCCTTGTCAGATGTCCTCGAGATTTCAGGGCCCTAAAAGGGGGCCCCCCTGTTTTGTTCCGTTACCACGTAAGTGGCAAGGCTTGATCTCTGGTAAACTCTTTGTCACACCCTGAAATACACAGTGAATGGCAGAAAGGTGGTTGCCAGGACCCCTCTCCCATGCCAGAGAACACCTCCAAACACCCCACCGACGGACTGTGCACCTGACAGTAAGTCTAATAAAGTGGGTCAGAGTCGAGGTGACATGATGCTGTCATTTGTGAGCTCTGTGACCTTGGGCAAACTTTTTAACTGCTCTACGTTCCATTTGCAAAATGGGGGAAAATAACCTTACCTCACCCACAGAGATATTGCAAAGATTCAATGAGATCATGCTTGTCCCATTCCTAACCTAACCGACAGAAGGTAACCACTACTGTAGCTCCTATAAACCAGTGTGGTTTGGTGAAAGGAGTATAGGCTTTGACCCTGACACCCAAGTTCAAAGCCCACCTCACCACTTAGGAGCTGTGTGATAAACAAGGTCAATTAACCTGTCTGAGCATCAGTCTTCCTATCTGTAAAATGGGTCTCTAATGCCAACTTCCAAATGCGGCCTTAAGGAGTAGAGAGTATGGTGTAATGGATAGAGCAGCCGCCAACAGAAGCCAGGCAGGTAGAGTGAGTGAGTAAAATGGTGTGGAGAAGACGAGCTGGAGTGTCTAAGCAGGGTAGCTATGACCTGGTGCCAGCCAACGGTTACCATCCAGGGATTCAGAAGTCTGAGTCTATGGTTGTTAGATCCGATTTGTTGAGAGAAGCAAGAAATTTTAACTTTTATAGAAAATTCATCAGTTTTTAAATGTTGGCAAATGATTAGAAGGTTTTCAGGCACCTTTGTGCAGGCTGCCAGTGGTAGATTGGATTTTCAGTTGTTTACTCATACCCGCCACCATTGCGGTCTACAAGCGGTAAAGTGTATTTCCCCACCCCACTTACGTTGGATTGTCCTTGCGACTTGCTTTGGCCAATGGATGCAGCGTGAGCAGACTCTGCGAAGAGAAGAGCATGCCCTGGGGATCCACGGTCCTAGAAAGGGACCTGAGGGGCAGACCGGAAGTAGAGTTGCCCCAGGTGACCCACAGTCCCATGAGTGAGAAAAATAAAAGGCTTGTGGTCAAAGCCTGCTGAGCTTGGGAGATTACTGCAAAGCAAAACCTAACTTACGTACCCTTGGATTCTCAGTGTGAGACCACCCAGGCAAAGCACCTAGCAAGCGCCTGGCACACAGTGTGTATTTAATAGATGGTTGCCCTTAGGATTATTCTGGGCCTGACAAATCTCATGGGGTTTCTTAATAGAAGTTAGGCTTAAGCCAGTGTTGTGTAAAATGTTTGTTTTGTGCTTACTTGACCTCCGAAAAACTTGAACAAACTCATCTCTGCTACCTCTTACCTTCTTACGTACCTCCAGGGATAAATGTCACTTTACGTTGTGGCGTAGAATTACGGACTGTTTGAAATGTAATGGAAAAATGCATGGTAAGCAGTGGTTCCATGATTCTAGCTTGGGAGTTTTTAACTCTATCTATTCCACCAACATGTATGCTAGAGTTTAGATATTGAAGATTCAGATGGAGATGATTACACTGCTCAGACCTAGAAATGTCTAGTGGGACAGTGAAGGGTGTTTAACAACAAAAACAAAAATCTGTAAGGAAAGGACCAAGAAGGGAGCAAGCAGCAAGCGCTCTTGGACCTCAGAGGGGACAACAGACCCTGACCGGAGTTGGGGAGGCATCTCTGGGGACCTGAGAATCAGACTGGGCCCATAAGAATGAATAGCTTTGGTTATGTAAGAAGGTGGGGGATGGCATTCTAAGAGAGAAAAACATACACAAAGACACGTGTGACCTGAGCACTTCGTGTATCCAGGAAAATGAGAGGAGTCTAGGTAGACGGTGAATCAGGTTCAAGTGGGAAGTGGCTAAAGGTACAAAGTAAGGTAAGCAAGGAACAGGTTGTGAACTGTGTTGGATGCTGTAGATGTTTTCAAACGTGGCCCCCATCAGTTTCTCCCCTCCTTGGAGGCACCTGCTACACCTGCTACTTAGCCATCAAGGAGTGGAGTCTGTGCCTCCAGCCCTCGGATCTGGGCTGCCTTGATGGACAGCACAGAGGAGTGATGGTATTTCAGCTCTAGGCACTGGCGTTTTATGTTTCTCCTCTCCGGGGAGGCTGGCTCTCGGAACCCAACCATCATTCTATGAAAGCCTCATGGAGAGGCTGCAGGGGAAGGCACTCCAGTCAACAGTCCTACCCAAGCTCCTATCTAATAGCCAGCAATGTGAGTGCACCATCTTGAGTGTCCAGCCCAGCCTAAGCTCTGATGACTCCAGCCCCATCCAGCATCTGTGCCTCTAAGTGCAGACCACCTGGTACAGACCAGTGAGCTCTCAGAAGGGTAACTGATAATAGTAAATTGTCTCTTTAGTCTCTGAATTTGGGGTTGATTGGCTATGGAGTAATACATAACGGGAACAGATGTCAAATTGTCCTAGGCATCATCTGTAATGATTGCATACTGCTGACTTTAAAGAATTGATAAAAGAAAACCTAAAACGGTCAGGTGGGGTGGGGGACAAACTGGCCGTTCTCTTAGCAGTACACTAGCGGGGAAGCAATAAAGGAGCCATTCTCCTCTATTTCTTTTGGCTCTATTGCTACTGTACTGCACATTTTCCTCCAAATGCTAATGTTCTAGGGAAGCAATGTGATGTTCTAGAAAGAACCCAGGCTTTGTAGTCAAGGGAGATGCAGAATCCAATTCTAACTGTGTCACCCATGAGCTCTGAGATGGGACAAGTCACTTAATGAAGCTGACTGTTGCTGCCCTGCCCAGAAGCCCTTCCTGAGACCAGTCCACCCATGCAAAGATTCTAGGACTGTTGCATTCTAGTTGGCCTCTTTTCTGCAGAACAGCCCTTGGTTGATGGGTGCCGTATTTCTGTAAAGGTTACCACTTCCTACACACCCTGGGGATGGCCCCAGCCGATGACTGACCGGTATAGGTGCACAGAAGTCTGGCGGCTCAGCCCAGGAGGGGATAACTGTGCTCAAAGCCTTCCCCTGCACCAAGCACCAGTCTGACGCTTTCCTAGGCTCTTTCCCTTTCCCTATCCTACCCCCTCCACTCCCTTAAAGATTTCTTTACTGAAGAACTCTCCCTCAATAAATCCGTGCCCGGGATCCTGGTCTCTGGGAATCTCGACCTAAGGCACACACTCTCCCTTAGCTTCTCTTTTTCAAGCCCCCCTTTCCCAGAACTGGCTGAGATGATACATTACTATGGCCTGGCGCTTCGTACACACAGTTAATACTAACAGATTTCCTCTCTCGTCTTCCTCGTGGATACAAAGCAGCAAAATGTGATGAGAGTTCTTTAAACAAAAAGTCCTCACGTGAATTCTCCGTATCTCTGTATTGCAAATCTTTTAGAAAAACAGGCAAACCGAGGAACTGATTTTTAAAAATGGGGAGATTAAGGCTTACTTGGCGGAGTTGGGAGGATTAGCCGAAATAATGTCTGTGGACCTTAAATAGACATGTTTGGTACAGAATAAGCACTCAGTGAGTGGAAGCCGCTGCCCTTGCATTTGGCCAGCCCCAGGAAGCCAGGCCAACCCTTCCTTTCCCATCCTTGTGTCCTCAGCCAGCACAGCGCCTGACGCGTGGAAGGCACCCCTGTGTCTGCCCAAGTAAACTGCAGTGAGCGGGGAAAGAAACCATACCTTAGAAAGATGGTGCAGTTTTCACAATTCCATTCCGTCTGGAGCTTGGGCCGTAAATCCAAGCTCCATACTTCTCATCATCGTGGGCAGATTTCTCTGCCGGGCTCACAAACACCCAGACTCACTTGCTTTGGTCGTTAACAGTTTATTATTGGCACACGTATCAGTAAAGCATACATAAAATACAGCTGTTTTATAACACACGGAGCCACTGTGTCTTTACATGTATAGAGGAACATATTAATATGCAAATGGAAAAATTAGTTCTTTTATAAAGTTTCACATAAATACACTGGAATTGCTCCCAAAGAAAAGTCCCCATGAAAGAACTAGGTTAGGGCTTTACAAAATATTATACAGGAAATATACTATGAAAAGAAACAACAGTCAACTCAGATACAACAACAAAAAAAAACACAAAAGAGTTTCAGATTTATTAAACTGCCCACAAAATTAATGGATTACATGGCTTGAAAATATTTGGATCAACAGAAATTTTACAAACTCATACATTCTCAGGGGGCCAAGTGCCTTTCTTTACATCAAAATCTGCCTTGGTGTCTTTGATTACAAAAAGACGTTTCTTGTTTCAGCACTCGGGCTCGATTGAATCAACTCAGGCTCGAGGACAAATTGACATTAGCTCGGCCATAAATTACCCTGCTGGGCCCTCTTAGCTGTTACCCAATGAAAGAAAAGGTGAAGGGGAAAAAAAGATAAAGGTACATTTAAATTACTTTCCAAAAGTGGATTTTTTTTCTTTTCTTTTTTTACTGAAACAAGAAACTCTCAGATGCAAGTCAAAAAGCAGAAAATATTTTACAATATTAAAAAGTCTATCTGTAGTTGGGTTCGGCATAGAATGAGATCCTGAGCACTGAGGGTTTATTGACAATATGGCCTTGTTGGATGGTTGGGTGGGGCGGGGGGCGGGGCGGGGGGGGGAATGAAATTAACAAATGTGGTTAAAACCGAGCCAGGAGAAGCGCTAGCGTTTGCTCTTACTTTAATTACGATCAGTGCCAGTATCTGTGTTACCTGTGAAGGCCTCCAGGGAGGGGTCATGGAAGTTTACTGGGAATGATCCTCTCAATTAAAACAAAGAAAGAGAGAAACTCAGATCACTGTGGTTTAGAAATCGGTGTTTGCATGGAAAAGTTTTAATGTCTCCTCCTTCCTCTCCTGTGAGTAAGGATCTGAAATAGTGAGTGTAACCCATGGTGGCTACTGACAGTGGATTCTGGAGCTGGTCAATCTTACTGGGAAGCTTGGGGTGGGGGGTTTTCTGATTTGGTCTCTTGAGTGGCGGGAGGTTTACTGTTCCATGGGCTGCTGTTCCCCAGGGCGGGTGAACTGGTGAAGTCTTCCTCGTCGTCCATGCCGTTGGCCGCATCATACTGCGTGTTTTCTAATCTAGTGATTAGCCTTTCGTCCTCGTCCCCAAACTCACCTCCCATCAGAGTTGGCTCTCCTACCACCATCACATCCTGTGAACAGCAGCTGACATTATTACAGGGAAACCTTGGGAGAGAGAAGCTCAGCTTAAAACACTAGTGGGAGGCGCTGGGGGATCTAGGACAGACACACTCGTGTCCTGTACACCGGGGTCAAGTCTCAATGTCGGGGGGCCAAGACGCATATTGGATTTTTCTACAGGAAATAAACATCGCCTCCTGATGTGTAACAACCACGCGAGTTTATGTCCTTAGTGCGCAGCCTGACACCGGAGAACGAGCAATGCTAGCAATCTGCAGAAATAAAAAAATGGATTTTTCAAAATTAAAAAAATCCACGCTTTTCAACTTGCCGACACTGGGGACTCTTAAGAGGGCTGTGGAACCTTCTGCTGGGTGCTTTGCAAGACCTCCAAAGATCACCACTTTTATTTAGGGCCTCTGGATGGCTTTGGAAACTAGCAGCCAACACGGGGAGGATGCAGTTCTGCAACAGTCATGCAACTCATTCCAAACGGCATTTTCTCTGTCCCAAGGACGGTATACATTTTAATTGAAGACAGATCTCTCTTTTCTCTACTCAGCCAGGCCCTTTTATGCAGCCGATATCCTTGACATTCTGCTACTTAATTATGGTAATTAATTTAGGTAAAGTTTTCGATAAAAACAATGTTCACACTGATTTGACAATTTGCATAGCTAATTAAGTCATTAGCAAAAACCTGCTGATTGCCAACAAGCCCTGAATTTACCATCTGTTATTCCATGGTGCCTGTCACCTATCCCCACACAGGCAACCCCACCACCAATCTGGGCAGTAAAGAGAGCCAGTCTGTCCAGCTGGCGCCGTAAAAGGAAGTTGAAGAGCACTAATTGTAATTACAATGATGAAGCCAGTAGTCATCAGAAATGGAAGCATGCAAGAAGAATCTATCTAATCACTCCTTTAAGTACAAATTGTCCTTCCATGCAAACAAGGAAGCCACCTACTGTAGCCGGGAGCTCTGCGGAGGCCACCGCTGCAGAAGCACGGGGACAGGGGAGAAGGACGCATACACAGGGCACAGCTCTGGCCTCTCTGTCCCAAGGGGACCCTATGGGGTTGATGGGTGACATGGGCATGGGACAGGACACCTGTCAGGTGGGTCCTGCTGGGCGGGCTCTGAGCAATATTCTACTTAAGAGTGCCCGACTGCCATCAGCCTCCACTGAGGCTGGAAAATCAGGGCTGGCCATATGCTTTTGGGGACGTAGGTATGCATTTTCTGATAGGGAGGCTAATTTGCCTTGACAGCTGGGTAGACATTCTTTTCACTGGGGCAAGAGAGGCTTTCCTGGAGCAGTATATTAGTGGAATACTGCCTGTGGTCAGGAGAGGGTCCAGCGGCCCCGCCAGGGTCCTTCTAGAATTTTGAAGGTGCCAGTTGAACAAATCCCTTAGTGACCACCTGATTTGTTTTGGAATGGAAAACCTTGTTTGTTTGATTGATCGATTCTCCTCGAATTAGAGGGGAGATAATCAATAGGTTTCACACTGTGTTTTCAGACTAATCACTCTTGTGAACTGGTAACAGTGATGTTAAAGAGAAATGCCCCAGATGAAGCAAATGCCTAAACTATGACCTGGGAAGACTCAGCAGTCGAGGTACTGGCAGGATATTCAGTTGTGTGTTTCCAAGAATGTACTTATGATGCCACGAAGAGCCAGACATGACACTGACATGTAAGAGACTCGTGAGGACTCTTAAAGTGAGATACAAAATAGACACAGACTCCGAGTGGCAAGAATGCTGACAGGATTTTAAATGGAATGTGGCCTCCACCTGACCCACTGGGGTGTTGGGGATAAAAAAGTGTTACTTCGTTGTGGGCAATTAGGAGACCGCGCTTTACGATCAGGAACAAAGGCAGGCGGGAAGACCAGGTTAAGATGGGGTGGAGGACGACATGAGGGTTAATTCCACCAAATGACCTGTGTGTAGCACATTTTGCAGGGCTGGGGAAACACATGCATGACGTGTCACGGGGCAGGAGAAGAATGTTAGAAGCGACACGTGGGTCTGCATTAGTACTGTGAGTCCAAGGTCATCGAGAGAGGCTGGGAGAATGGGAGGTTAAACATAATTTGGAAACAGAAGAAGCCAATTTAAGCGTGATATTAGCAGAGACGTTCTCAACACGTCAGATGCCTTCACTGTATCAGAAAATAACAGTCATTCCAGAAAAGTACTATGAAAATAGTGATTTACATCACTTCAAATGGGGCTTATACGGGCTCGTAATATGTTCGGTATATCTTTGTTCCAGGAACGGCTGGAAAAGGTGCCCAGGCATGGGTATCCTAAATTTCAGAGAGATGCCACATTTGCCTTACTGATTATAAAACGTATCCTTAGCCAGATGCATAATCATGCGTGTGCGTGTGTGTGTGTGCACGCATGTGTGCATGCGTGAGTGATTAATAGATGGCAAGTTACAAAAGAGATGCGTGCTAAGGACTTCCTATGCACGTAGATACCTGAGGCCACTTACATAGTTACGAACACCACTCTACCTGGCTCTTCTAAATCTCTAGGCGAGGACAGGGGTTCTCGGCTCAGCAGGGCTTGCTTTGTTACCCTCACACAAAATGAGTGGAGACGTAACATACATTCTGGGCTCCCTCTGGCTAGGGATGTTGCCACCGTTTTCCCCACACACCCCACATCTTTAAAAGTCCCCCCCCAACATTCAACATTGGTAGTGAGAGATGCATTTCCTTCCCGTCCCTGCTGTCTCGTGTGTCCCACAGGAGGCGATATTGGTCCATCTGAGAGTAACCCATATGGTCTCGACTCCCCAGGAAGCAGACCTCCGCTCCTCGCCAGGGGCCTGGAGGTGCCACCAGCTCTTGCCCGTGTCACATCTTCTCACTAATCCCCCGTGCAAGGACCACCAACCTCTGAGGAGGACTGGAAGTGACTCCTTTCAGGGCCCCTCAATGCTTCTCCTTAAATTGGCCAGAAGGGGTCACTGCTGTTGAATGACACAGGTCTCCATCCCTCCCAGGGTTGAGGCTGCAGTTCGGGATCGCTCCTAGCCCCTGCTCATGGAGTGAGAAGCAGAATCCAAGGATTAAACCCTAACCCTCGCCAGACACACACATTGCTGCCGTGGCAGCTGTGCGGACCACAGCCGTGGTCGTGGTAGCACACCCGATCTGTACATGCCTTCGGACAAGGCAGCTAAGGCCTGCAGGTTGCATTTCTATTTAAACAGGAAAGGGGTGCTGGTCATTCAGGAGACAGGGTTAAATAATGTGGTCTCTACAAGTCACCCAGTGCTTATACGTTTGACGTCCATTCAGTTGGAGGACATACAGAAATTTACACATTTTCTTAACCCGGATGACTTCCCTGTTTCTCTCAGCCATCTCTAAGTTTTACTTAATGAAAACATCCTTGTTTGCAAGGCGGGGATAGTGCTGAAATTCTACTCGCACTTTCTAACGGCGCCTTGTTCTTGTCCAAAGGGTCTAGACTGATTAAAAACCCTCTTGACACAGGTATCTTCCACCAAAATGCAATTGCAGGTTGGGAGGACAAGAGCATAATGGAATAGAAAAAGTTAGGTGCTCTTTAAAAAAAATGGAAATGATTCCGACTAGGCCAGGTATGTCAAAATACATGGATGTGTATGCTGCTATTCTATACCCATGGCAGACATCACTAATGGATGGCCCACCAGACCCAGTCCAGGCTCAGAATCTTTCTCAATATTGTACCCTGTGAGCTGAAACCAGGAGTCTGAGCTGGCAGGAGAGAGGAAACCTCTTTATCACTTTATTAGACAGTGCGCTCTTCAATGACAGAGCTTGGGTGGGTCTTTTTTTGGATTTTTTTTTTTTTAAATCTTGCTATTACCAACACCTGGGATAGTGTGGGGCACATAGTAGGAGCTCAGAAAACACTTGTTGAACCAATCTGAATTCTTGCAGCCTTTAAGTAGCTATGTCAAATTTCCAGAAATCTCTGGAATGTACTTTCATTTGTTCGTGGAAACTAACAAACGTTAGTTTCTAAAACTCCAGAATTAGATGAATAAATGGGCTGCTTGTGTGCCCTTTTGGGGTTGATTTATTTACGCCTGGCCATTTTTTTCTATGCATTTTCCCATTTAACCAGGAGTGGGTATAACTTACTGGCACCTTAATAAAAAGACTCTGTTTTTCTCCTTTGATTTTTTTTTTTTTTCCTGACTCTTCTGGGGTGAAAACTCAGTTCAAAAAACAGAGGTAACTCTGGTATTTTTTAAGAACTACAATCCCTAGCAGTCTTAAAATGAACATGGGACCTATCCCACAGGCTGGCCACTTTCTCATGACCTTTTCTTTCTAATGCAACAGGGATGACAACCGTGTCCTCTGCCTGTGGAGGACAGGAGGAGAGGTCAGGTAATTCTCAGGTATTGATGGGGTTGGCTTTAGCCAGAGAACTGACCAATGGAAAATGGGAGAGAGTGGGTGGGGGACAGATTTGAAAGACACAGTTAGAAGTAAGTGGAGAATCCCCTGGAAATGAAGGTCCGCTCTCACGTGGAGAGAGATGGTGCAGGATCAGAAGCACAGGGTGAGGCCCACAGACCAAGAGAGGGAAAAGAGTGAGAAAGAGGGAAAAGGTAAAATTGCATCGCTTGAGAGAAGTTACAAGAAAGGGCGCATTTTTGAAGACATAGTATCTAGAGGTACCTATGAAGCACCATGAAAATCCCAGGATTTGAAGGATAGTCAAAAGCCTGGTGAGGGTGATGTGACAAGGGCAGCGGAGAAGGAAACCCCACAAGTCATCGTGGTGGGGAGAAGGGGCAAGAAATGCTTAAAGACATGTGAGAATTTAAAAGTGGTAAGTGGTCTAGTACTGGGATGAGGAAGTCAGAGTCAGGAAGGAATCAGGCAGAAGGGAGCAAATCGAGGAAGAAAACATGGGAGGTGAAGAAAGTTCCCGCCCAGTTTACCCTCTGTGGGGACGCCCTCAGCTGTCAGTTTTGGAGTTCAAAGAAGCCCCCTTCTGAGTGGCCCATTTCCTTTGTCAAGACCCAGAAATGAAAGAAAGGGGTCAAGAGGTCGAGAGAGTTGAGACCAAACCAGGGGCTGAGCCTCCCCCTAAGCTAATGATATGGGAAAGCGAAATCCACTGAGCTGCATTTGTAGTGGCCTTGAGTTAATTACCTGAGTCTTAAAATAAGAGGGGATGCCCATGTCTGGGGGGGTTCGGGGGGCAGTCGAAGGACAATCTGGAGCCTTACTGCCAGGAGCTAGTTTCCAGGGGAGCACAGGGTCCCGGTGATGGAGCTGAGAGTCCCTTATATGCCACCAGCACCCTGCTAAGTGATATTTTAATTAAACCTTAAGTGACATATCTCCTGTCTACGACTCTGAAGGCTTTTTCATTCCGGTCCCACTGCAGCACAGACTCTCCATATTCCTTTCTAAGTCCCAGTGTGTCGTGGAAGGTTTCCAGGACAGAGCTCCTCCCCCTCTCCCACCCCGTGTCCCTGCCTTCCCCTCCCCCGCCCCCCACCCGGCCCAGAAGGTCATTGCAGCTCAAAGAGACTTTGCCGTAGGGCCCCTGGACTCGGGGAGATGACAGGCAAAGGCAGGATTTCAGCCTAAAAGGAAAGCGAGACTTACAGGTACCTGACTGGACAGACTCAGGTTGGCGGCTGGCGCCTTCTTCTTGCTGCCGGTGCTGTTGGCAGTGTTCCCAGCGCCGCTGTTGGAGGTGCTGCTGGTGGAATTTTTTCTTTTTCTCCGTTTCGTTGTCGGTTGCCTTGTGGGCTCTGCTGCAACATGAAACATGGAAGGAGGGTCAGTGCCAGGGTGACCACCAGAATACGGGCCCTCCAGGGAAGCCATTTTTTGTAAGTTCAAAAGAGTAGGACTGTTGATATTTTTTCCACTTCTTTTAACTTGATGAAACCTAAAAAAGAAAGCTGCTGATTTATTTGTAGCACACAATGACTGAAACTCTTTTCTTTAGTATCTTGATAAAGTGATTTGTATTTAATTGTTCTTCCTGATGTCATCTACTGTGTGTCTAGAAGCTCTTAATATGTCTTAGGGTGAGTTACACCACTACTATAGTTTGAACTTAAAATATTATTAACATTATGAATTTGGGGCAAAAAAATTTTTTGCGGTCTACCCTCTTTTTATAACAAAAGGAGGGCTCTGGGACTCCTAGGGAACCTCCAGGGGTTGAGAGAAGTATGAGCCGAGCTCAATTAAGTGAACCGGTGAGTTACAGCAGCACCTACTGGCGAAGTCTCATATTGCAGCCCAGCTCTATCATACGCTGAAATGTTGAAAAATTGGCCAAAAAATTTGTGTGGGTTTTTCCTGTAACATCTTACGGAAAAACCCGAACGAACTTTTGGGCCAACCCGATACAAAGAAGAGGAAGTGTCCATCCCATCAGCCATTGATGTGGAACTTAGGGATTCCCAAGCTCAGTAGAAATACCCATGCTTTGGATCCTGGTGTCTAAAAGATGCAACTAATTTCAAAATTCCTGGGGAAAAAAATGTCTTAGTATGCTACAGCCAACATATGAATGAAGAGAAGCTAGACCTTTTCCAGAAAGGTCTGTTTAGAAATAGAAAAAAAATATTTTGGACCTGAAGGATGAGGCAACATCTTAATAGAAGTATAGGGACTCATGGAAATGTGTAGTGAAAAGAATATTATTTATTTATTATGTATTATGAGCATGACTCAATATTTTCATATTTTTAATGTTTTCTATGTCATTATTTTACATTCACAGCAACTCTGTTAACTAGGTACTATTATAATCTTTGCTTTGAGAATGAAAAATCTTCAGAAACCTGTTCCAGGCAGTTACTAAATGAATTGGAAATGGCATGTAAGAGCATCCTTTTTGCTAACCCTATTCTAGATCCAACTCTGATGGAGAGAAGGTAAGCCAGGACCATACTGGAACTAAGTGAGGTAACCCTGGAGCATTTTCTTGAGGCATCTATACTGCTTCTGATGGACAATGGGGAAGAGCTCCTTGAAGGTCATTTCAAAGACCACTTAGTCCATCATGTTATCTCTCACTTTTGATGAAGTAGGAGATTATGTTTCTATTTATATAACATATTTTCCTTCATAAATATTTTATCTCTAATGTTTAAAGAGTTTCATCAAAGGGCCTAACATCCCTATCCGTAGAGAGTTATGGGTGCTTATTCTGAAGGTTATGGAAACAGGAAACAGAATTGTTCCAGCTCATGGGGCTGGAGGAGACTTGAGAGGTACATTCTAAAGTAAAGCAAACACTCAGCTTTCCCTGACAGGCATCTTCTTCCTTTGACTTGAATTGAAATCGGCTGCTTTTAAAAAAAAATTCGTAGTTTTTCATGGAATTTTGGGGAAATACACCTAAATGGTAGGCTCTGGATCACTCCCACTGGCAGTAGGTAGCTGTGGTAATAGAGTCCCGAACTGAAGACATAAAAACTTACTGTGACATAGGGCCCTCCACTGACTAGCTTCAGCTAACTTTGGCAAGTTACTTCTTTAAATCTCAGGCCTATTATATCGAATGGGAATAGCAAGAAATACCTCATAAGGTTGTTGTGAGGATTCAGTAAGAGAATGGAAGGTCTGAGAGGGCTGTGGTTTGTGACTATTTTCATGTAGTGTTATACCCACAGTGGCCAGAGCAGTGCCTGGCACCTAGTAGGGGCTCAATAAATACTTGTTGAGTTAATGACTGAATTAATGAATAATATATGAATTATATGTGCACATGTTGTGAAATAGGTGTTCAAAGCATTTAGTGAGCGAAACTTTTTCCTTTGAAGCCTTATTGGTACTGAAAGAAAATAAGGCCAATTTACGCACATTTAACACATTTGAAAAATAATGTTCTAAATGTCTACAATTCCTGTAAGATGGGGATGCAGCTATTCTACGTAAAATAATGCTCATTTTTCTCAGCCTTCTAAGTATGTACTTGGTTACATCTGCTATATTCATTTTACATAAAACCCCTGGCCAATTACCAGCGGAAGGTGACCATTATATTTTGTGATTCAGAAGGCTATGTGCCTCGTGTTAATAGTTACTCCTTATAAAAATAATTTTTAGCGAATGGATACGTTGTGCTTTTATGATCAGTGAGGCTCGACACATGCCTGGGAGTGAAAACGTACTAGATAGAAGGACAATTAATGATGACTGGAAGCAGTAATTTCAGAACCGCAGCAGGAGACTATAGTATCTAAACTACATTCTAGGGAAGTGAGAGAAATGGAGTCTTTTATGTATTCCTTTCATGATCAGAGAACCCTTTGATATTATATACCTTAAAAAAATAGAGCAAAAATATTTATTTATTTCCTTCCTCCCTTCCTCCTTTCCTTCTTTCCTTCTCTCCTCTATTCCCTCCTATTCTTCCTTTCTTCTTCCTCCCTCCTTCCCTTTCTTTTCATAATTTCTACCATTCTTCAAAGAACAAACAAAATCACAGTAAGCCATGAGCAGCTACCAGTCTTGTCCAGTGGAACAACCACTGGACTGGAAAACAGGAAACCTGGGTTCCGATTTCGGCTTTGTCAATATTTTCTTGGTAACGTTAAATAAATCAATTTCCTCCTGTGAGTTTCAGGTCCTAATCTAGCAAGTGATGAGACTGTAGAGGATGGTCACTACATCTAAGAAGGATGTTTGCCCTTCACAAAGTCAGTGTCTTTGGGTCCAATATCACGGTCAGGATATCCCTTATAAACTACTTTGCTGATACATTTATGATCACTTCCTTTTCACACGCCTTCATCCCCAGAAGAAGCCTCAGAAAAAGCATGTAGATGGAGAGTGAAGAACGAAGCCGTACCTGGCGGCGCCACCATCCGCTGCCACTTCTGAAACAAGCAGGTCTTCAGGCAGTCTCGTGGACTGAGGTTGTAAGTTTTATGTCTGGACATCAGTTCCTGCATTGGCTCCAGTATTACACACAACTGCAAGGAGTTCAAAGACATCGGTGTTTTACTACTTGATAACATTATTTGCAATAGATAATTTTAACAGCTGGAATCCAAAAGAAAGTTTAAAGGTACTTCACCCCCAACCCCGGGTTTTGATTTTCTCTGTATAAGTTTGGAGGAAAAGAAATATTACCAACACTTGATAAGGCCCACTTAATTTACCATCATTTATAATATCATATTATAGCTGAGTGTGGTTTATACACACACACACACACACATCCCCACACATTCTGTACTGACTGTTGCGTGAATATATGTGGTTCTATTCTGAATTGAAATGATTCTCTCTGGTTAAAGAAAAAAGCTCTCTTCCATGGAGCGCAGCGTGCTCTGATTTCCACTCTGTTCTCTGCTGTAGTTCCTGTTTGTATAACCACACACTGTGAGTTACAATGCTAGTTTATGTAGATTATGTGGCAGTGAAAGCCGTCCTTTAAACTTTGGAGAAGAAAGTGGCAACTACAGGTATGTTTTTGATCCTAATTCTTATAAAGGGCCATGATGAACACTATTTTATTTTTATTCATATACTCATTTGTATTTTACACAAGATGAGAATGTCAGTAACATATGCTGACTTTCATTCAGTGTGGGAGCTTTTTCTGTGGTTCTGCACACGGTTGCCCTTCTTCTCTCCCTTAGTTAGATCTTTCAGCTTTACTTTGGTCCAAGACTTCTGATGACAAAGATTAATGAATGAAATAAGAAGGTAAATTCAGTTAGGATTGCCTTGGACTTTTCTGAATTCTTTCTCATTTGGAAGCTTTTCAGAATGCTGCTGCATCGAAAGGGCAAAGACCAAGACTAGGAACAATGCATCCATTGCTGTTTCAGTTACAGCTATACTAACATTGGCAATGCACCTTCCCATGTGGAAAAAGGTCATTTTATTATGAAAGGCAGATGTGCAATCCCCATGTTCATGGGGCCATCGTTTTTACTACTCCCTTCCCTTCTGCCATTTCTCACCTGAGTATTTCCCTAGAGTCCACATTCCTTATTGTCCACTGGTTCTCTCTACCTGGAATTCTTTGCTCTCCCTCTTCCCAGCTAATGCCCACTCAGCCTTGAAGGCAAAGTTCCTTCCTCTGTTAGGCCTTTCCCCCCTGGCTCTGCACCTCTCCCTGTGCGGGCTGAGTTGGATGACTCTACAGCTCTCCCAGAGCACACAGCCCTTTCTGCTCTACAAACTTACTCATTTACTTTTTGTAACCATCGGCTTCCAAGTCTCTTTTCCACTCAACTTTGAACTCTTTGAATGCTGAGACTATGCCTTTTATCTCTGTGTTCCTAGATTTGGCTCAAATGAATGGATGCATTTAAGGAGTGATTCTTAGAAAGACTGGAGGACCTTTCTATGCCAATGTTCCTCAAAGTCTAAGGAACACTTCCGTCAGAATCAGAAGAGTTGATTATTAAAAATGCAGACTTCCAGACTCTGCCCTTTCTGTTTCACTGAGTCTGGAGGTGGGGTCCTGAATCTGTATTTTAAAAAAGCATTCTCCTATCTAATTCTGATAAATATTACCCAAAATTGAGATCCACTGCAATGCATATGCTGGGCTTTAGAAGAGACAAATATAGAAGCAAGACATGCACAAATCCCCAGGGGTTTCCAGCTCAAATTCCCCTCTCTTCGTACCCCCCCACCTCACTTTTCCACGCCCTTCCTCTCTTCTCAAGCCTAGGCATGATAATCAAAATTGCCTTCATCTAGAAAAATTTCTCAGCCCTTTTTACCTATCAATGATCTAAACTTTGCCAGAACCACAAACCCCATTTAAGGGCCAACTGTAATCTCCTTCCATTTGCAGTTTCTTTGGAAGAAGAGACTAAGATTTCAAAGCCTGAACAACACAGGTGCAATCTGAGCCAGAGAGACAAAGCTACTGGACCCTAGTGTATCAGGCTGTAAAGTAATGAGATCTGGGTTAGTTATGATGCATCTTCAATCTTGTCTATCTTCTTGTTTACTTTGGAGTCCTTTTTGAAACCTAAAATGTTAATAAGGAAAACCCTGTGAAAGAGGGAGGGTTACTATGCAATTAAGTCCATATTCCAAGACTGCAAGTGTGTATTCCTCTACTAACAACTCCACACTGGAAATCAAAGTATGTGCAAATTACAGACAACCTCAAGTCTTCCCCTGTCACTCATACCAAATGGAGTGAAGGATTCCACAATCATCTCTACACATAGAGATAAGACTGGATTATCCACCAAAGAAGAACCACTGCTAGCTTCAGACAGGGTCAGAAGATGTTTGCATCTATTATTAAGCTAGGGCAGTAAGAAAAGCTTTCAGAGAAATTCTAAAGACTGGGAAAACTTTTTCTTTTAACTAAAAATGTTATAAAGGTTTTAAAGCCATTTCCTTTTTGTCCATTCCCATTCTTGAGCAATTGACTTACAGTGGCTATAAAATACATGGATGGAGTGGAACAAACATGGACTTAGAAATCAAGAGACCTAGGTCTAGATTTTGAGTCTCTCACCAGATGCATACCCTTGGATGAGCCACTTAGTAATGCTGGGTCTCAGTTTCACCTGTAAAACGATACCCATCTTGTATATTGTTTGGGAAATTTGAGATAATACGTCTTGACACATAAGTTCAACAAACAGATATTATGATTACGTATTAGCAAGCACAGCCCAGATTGCAAAACAAACCACATTTCTATGACTTTAAATCAACAAGCATTTATTGAGTTTTCTCCTAAGTGTCAGGCCTATTTGGACCTAGAAAGGATTATCAGCATTTCACATACTAGGAAGTAGGAGAGTTGCGTTTATTGTGAGAACTCACGAGCTCATTTTCTCTTTCTTTTTTCCCCAGGTGCCTTTCCTCTTGGGGTTTTGGGCAACACTTTTTACAGGTGCTAATCCTCAGGATTTATCCCTTCCCCTTTCATGTAAAAATATCTTCCCGTTGCTGTAACCCACCCCAAAGGAATTTGCATCTCTGAATGCTAATCAGGAATCCCCAAAGTCATTTTTCTTCCAGTGGAGGGGTACTGGGCTGGAGAGACATCCCGCCCCTTATTCATGTATGCAAATGAGCCTCCAGCTCTGGCACAGAGATGGTGCCTTTGCTAGGCTGCGTGCTGTAGGTGGCAGAACTAACTCAGACAAGAGCCTGCCTTCTCCCGTAGCAAGCCAGTGCATCTTGGCAACAGCAAAGGCCTGGGGCCTTATGAAAGGAGACCAGGAAAGTTCGGGGGGTAGGTTCCCTCAGTCACTAGCCAAATCCTTCTGGAGCCAGGATTCCTGCTCTCCCTGAGGTCTCAGACCCCCTTGAGAATCTGGTGAAGGCTATGCAGGCTGTCTTCCAAATTTTATACAAAATATCTGGAGGTTTATGAACCCTCTTACACTCCCATCCATTGATTCCAGGTAAAGAGTCCCCTGTTTGTAATATATATGATCCAGGCTACAATATAGATGCCTTTGCCCCCGCCCTACACACACACACACACACACACACACACACCCCTCACTCCAACCTCAAAGGCATATTAATGGAACTGAGCATAATAGCACAGCGTCCTTTGATTTTTAAAGAACGATTTTATCTGTAAAGTTGTGTCTGCTACAAAGTTCCCAGTGGACCAGTCCCTTTGCCTGAAAAGAAAGGCCTCAGACAGTGACATCTGCAACACTGCAGCATCATGAGTGAATTTGGTCTACACCTGCGGGGGGTGTTGGAGGTGTGAAAAGATTTCGATCTAAAATAGAACCGGAGGATAGGAAACAGAGACTCCCAACCTGCCCTCAGAGGAAGGGAACTTAAGAAGTGAGAGACTGATTTCCCGTAAGTACTTGATTTAGAGATGATGGAAACTTACTTCCGGACCAGTGAACAGCTGCCATGAATCCGTCCCCATCCTCCAGCCAATGAACTTGCTGCTGGGACTCTGGCTGGACCTCCCTGTCTTTGCACTCCTTGTCCATAAATACAGCCCATCCCTAATCCTCAAGGGACTCACTGGGGCTGGCTCACAGCATGTTTCCTTAATTGCAGTTCCTCCGCTCTTCCTGAATAAATTCAACTTCTGGTCATTTGAGCTTGCCTCAGTTTACCTCTTTATTTGGGTTGCCTGAAGATACCAGGAAGAATCCCAGGGCACTGTGCAAGGTGGCAGGAGCCAGCAAGGCCTGAGACCTCTTTTTGAATAGGAAGCTCCTGCCAGGTCCACTTAGAATCGCAAAGAAAACCACTGCCCATTGCCCATCCTGGCAAAGCTCTGAGGATGCCTTTGGGTAGATTTAGTGAGAGTTTTAGGCCAGGCTTGCTCTCCTTATGCTTCCGACTTCATTTTCTGGGATTCTGGCCCAGCACTGACACTTTGGTATGAAACCAAAACCTATAACCACAATGGTGACTTGCTGAATGAGTGAATGAATGGGTGGATGGATGGATGAATGATTTAACAGATATCTTGGCCAGATTTATAGCAAGGAGTCATTTGCTAGTAGCAGACAAATTGGGCATTGTCCTCTGGGCTTAGAAGTGATGAATTTGTCCATGTGATAAATAACTGATTGCCTCCTCTGTGGAGAATGCTTTGTACATGTGCACATGTATATACCCAATTACCACATGTCCTGGCTGGGCAGGGACATCTTAGCTCCGTCCCAGGACTTCTGTCTTTGTTCATAGTAACAAAGAACCTGGTAGATCCAGACAGTATGCTATTTTGTTTTGTTTTCATCTGACAGTTCTCCTGGAGAAATTTGATTCTCCTTAGCTGCACACCCACACCTTTTCTTTTCGCTCATCTCCTGGCCTGAACCCAGGACTGGGTGATGCCTATCAGAGTTGGCTTTGGCCTAAAAAGCTGATGCCTTGGGGTTGGCATTTGGCTAACTCCTAAAGCTGGGTCCTGACCTCCAACATTTAATTCAGTCTTTTCCAGATCATGGATGACATACTCTGAGCTTGAACCACTGACCTACTCTTTGCATATAGGTCTGTCCAGGGTTACTGTGTCCATAGCAGCTCATGTTCTTGCCTTGAACATCTTCCCTCTTTCTCAGTCATCTTAGCCGGATATTGGCAAGCTACAGCCAGTGGGCTAAACACGGCCATGCTTATGTATTGTCCAGAGCTCCTATTGTGTTACAATGCCACAGTTGGATAAGTATGACAGAGTCTATATGACCCACAGACTCCCAAAATATTACTATCTGGCCATTCACAGAAAGGTTGCTGACCTCTGTCCTAAACCAATGCTACTCAAAGGAGGCCGTCTGCAAACTATTTGTTATGTGTCCTTGACCGGATAAGAGCTTGAGTTAGAGTATAATTCAGTTCATTGCCTCTTTCATTAAGAAAGTCTTGTGTCAAAAAATAACTCAGATGAACTAAACAATGTGTTCAACAAGGTAGTTGCTTTACATTCCAAAGCAATCTCCTTATTTTGGTGTGGATCACTAAGTGATCCACAGTCTGGCGCTGGTCTGCAAACCATATTTGAGTCATAATAGTATGACCATTAAGGTCCTCCATGGTCCAACTCAGATCTCACATCTGTCTCTGACCATCCCCAACCACAAAGGACTCTTACTTCTGTAGCACTTATTACTAACCTACGTACATCCCGGAGTTAATATTTGCATTGGGAATTTTTCTTTCTTGGGGACTTGTTTCATCTCCTTATCTATAGCAAGCCTTATTTTACTCTTCTCTCTCTCTTATTTAACACGGTATTAGGCATACTCAAATATTTGTTGAGTCATAACTTAATGATCGCTGTGGAGTATCTAAACTATGTTTGTCCCTGGAGTATGCAACTGACGTATATCATTAACCCTCACCACCTCCTGGTCCACTTTTAACAGGTGGGAAATCTCAGACTCAAAGCCAGTAAGTCACACAGAGCTGATATTAAAGAGTGTGACTGTTATAATGTAAAGGTTATACAACCATCTGAAGGGCAGAAAAGAGGTTCCCAGTCAAGTTTGCCTGACTTCAACCCTGTGCTCCTAACTCCTTACTGCTCTGTTGTCTAACTCTCTGAATATGAATGGCCTAAATCTCTGCTAAGATAACAAGTTGCAAGGCTCTCCCTGTCTCTTATATTGTTCCTTGCACATGGTATTGTGCAAGGAACAATATACACAGAGAGGTGTATCTATGCACAGAGAGGTGGGTGATACAGAGGGGTGCAGGCTTTGGAGCCAGATTCATCTGGATCCAAACCCAATGGCTAGTCTGCCATTTACTAGCTGTGTGTTCTTGGCCAAGAATTTCAGCCTTGGGACTTCCCTGGTGGCACAGTGGTTAAGAATCCGCCTGCCAATGCAGGGGACACAGGTCCGAGCCCTGGTCCAGGAAGATCCCACATGCCACAGAGCCACTAAGCCTGTGTGCCACAACTACTGAGCCTGTGCTCTGGAGCCCGCAAGCCACAACTACTGATCCCATGTGCCTAGAGCCCGTGCTCTGCAACAAGAGAAGCCACCACAGTGAGAAGCCTGTGCACCGCAATGAAGAGTAGCCCCTGCTCGTCGCACCTAGAGAAAGCCCACGTGCAGCACCAAGACCCAATGCAGCCAAAAATATAAATAAATAAATACATACATTTATTTTTTAAAAAAGAATTTCAGCCTTTCTGAATCTCAGTTTCCTCATCTGTAAAATGGAGATACTGATATTTATCTCTGAAGGTTTGAAACAATATCTGTGAATCCTTAATGCAATGCCTGGACCAAGGTCAGTGCTCAAAAGATGGAAGTTGGTATAATGATAAATACTGGTTGCACCAGGGGTGCAGTTTCCCTGAGCCAACACAGCAATGTGTGATGTGATTGGTTAGCTACTCCAGGAAGTTAATCACTTGGTCTCCTTGAGACTTAGGGCGTCTAAATGCTCTAAGGGATGGTCATCAGGACAATGGTCCAAGGCATTTTAGTAGCTAATGTCTCTGATAATGATCCATTTTTAGAATTCAGGGATAAATACAAAATGTTCACATCCATAAACCAGAGTCCTTTCTCTTTTCTTTTTCCCCCAGTAACCTACCCTTCTGGCTAACTCTGAATTAGAAAGGTATCAGAGGATGGGCATGATTATAAACCAGCTCTTATCTAAGGGTGAAGGAGTCTCTCTTAATTAAGAAACACATCACAAAAAGAGATCTTATATTAAAACAATAGAAAAATATAACGTACGGAATCTAAAAGGAAAACAAAACAAAACAAGCAGGTAATTCCCCCAGAAACAGATAAGAATGAATAACAGGCATCCACGTGAGTAAAACCCACTCTGCCTCCGAGGGTGAAAAACAGGAGAGGGAAGGAAATGCTTTCCCTGAGAAGCTGTGCAATTCCAAAGCATCAGATTATGATTTGGGTTTATTTCCTGATAGGATTAAAGGTAGATTGATTGTCCAATTCAAAACATCCTCTTTTTTATCTGAAGATTCAACCAGGGGAGACTTTGCCTTTTCTCAATTGTTTTGCAAATTGATTACTCAGGGAAGTTATCACATCCAACCCTGGAGATTGGCAGCTCTCTCCAGGCTCCAGGAGAGGAGGGGGTATAGTGACAACCACTCAGGACTTGGAGGGACCATCCCCTTCCAGAGCAAGCAGTCATGCATGCGCGTTGCAATATCTATGCCTTGATCTCAATTTTGAGGCTGCAAGGAAGGACGCCTATGTGTGGTCACGGAGGCCGCTGGCTGCTTTTCTGACCCACCCTCAGGAGAGAAGCGTTGGGCGATTTTCCTGAGCTACAGAGCCAAGCTCACGGCTGTTTTCGGCAGCACCAGCCAGGCCCACGAAGAGATGGTTCCAGGCTTCCAATGCTCATTCTCTTTCCTTCGGACCCATGGACTTAATCTCTCTGCCATGTCATTTGGTACGGGCACCCCTTCCACAGTGCTCTGGTCATTTGCCTTCCTACCCTTAGACCCACCCCCTCCTCCCAGCTCTGTACTGCAGGGGAGAGACCCCTGCACACTATTTCCCAGCTTTTTTTGCCAACTGGCCTTGGGTGAGCTTTGGCCAGTTGGAGGCACCAGGAAAGACTGGAGGAAAGTGGGTTGAGTTATTTGGCTAGGGTTGCCGTAACAAAGTATCACAAACTGGGTGGCTTAAAACAACAGAAACTCATTTCTTCTCAGTTCTGGAGGCTAGAAGTCTGAAATCGAGGTGCTGGCAGGGCTGTGCTCCCTCTGAAGGCTCTAGGGAAGAAGACTTCCTTGCCTCTCCCAACCTCTGTTGGCCCTGGAGTTCCTTGGTGTTCCTTGGCTTGTGGCTGCATGGCTCCAACCTCTGCTTCCGTCTTCTCATGGTCTTTTCCCCCATGTCTCTGCGTCCTCTCCTCTTCTTACAAGGACATTAGTCATTGGATTTCCAAATAAATTCACATCCTCAGGTTGCAAATAAACATGGATTTTTGAGGGACACCACTCACGGTACCACATGGGCAAAGAAATAAGTAAGGGTACTTCTTGTCCTTTCTGTGGCTCAGATGGCCTCTCCAGCAGCTGTCACCAAGGCCCACTATGGTGCCAGCTTCTATCAGGAGGCCTGACAGTAACACCTCTTATGTAGGGGACTTACTGTATCTAAAAGGTGTGTGGAGGCATCTTGTGTAGGGGTTAAGCATGCAAACTAGCCTCTGGTTTGAATGGCAGCTACTTAGTAGATGAGTGACCTTGGGTGAGTTACTTAAGCTCTTGGTGTTTGAGTTTCTCCATCTGCAAAGTCAGGATAACAATGCTACCTAGCTAATTACATTGTTAGGAGAAACAAGAAAATCCGCTTAAAGTATGTACCTAGGTTCTAACATACGGAAATTGCTCTATACATGATTATTATGATGGGGGGATAATCAGTCTGGGGAGGGGGCAGGTGCTTCTTGGAAGACATTTGGAAATTTGTCAGGACATACCTATTAAAATTTCATGGATGTTCCCTGCCCAATGCACATATATGCACAGCTTAATTATTAGATTTTGGTGATACAATGGTTGTTTAAAATGTTCAGTCATTTTTTTTTCTACTCAAAAAAATTTTTTAACGTCTTTATTGGAGTATAATTGATTTACATTGTTGTGTTAGTTGCTGCTGTGTAACAAAGTGAATCAGCTATACGTATACATTTATCCCCATATCTCCTCCCTCTTGCATCTCCCTCCCACCCTCCCTATCCCACCCCTCTAGGTGGTCACAAAGCACCAAGGTGATCTCCCTGTGCTATGCGGCTGCTTCCTACTAGCTATCTATTTTACATTTGGTAGTGTATATATGTCCATGCCACTCTCTCACTTCATCCCAGCTTACCCTTCCCCCTCCCCGTGTCCTCAGTCCACTCTCTACGTCTGCGTCTTTATTCCTGTCCTGCCCCTACATTCTTCAGAACCATTTTCTTTTTAGATTCCATAGATATGTGTTAGTGTACAGTATTTGTTTTTCTCTTAGATGCTGGAAAAAGGAAATCAAAGTGTAGGAAAGTATAGTAGAAAAAATTAAAATTATGCATTTGTCATATAAAATTAAGTCAAGCATGATAAAAATGGTAAATAAAGAAAAAAATGTTCAGTCAACATGTCTTTCCTGTAAATAACTTGATTTTATCACTGAGCCATTGCCACAAGTATCCTATTCATGTGTTCTACCAGTGTCTCTAAATTCTAGGGCATAGTAGCTGGAAAGTTTCCAAAGGAAAAAGGAAACATCTGCCTGGAAATATCCCACAATCATTAACAAATATCTAAGGAGTTCTGTCTGTTCCTAGAGGGCTATGAGCAAATTTCAGGTAAATTTAAAAAATTCTTGTTGAGCAGTTGTTATGCCCTCAGATGAGTCCGACACTGAAAATGAAGGTCAGTGGCTCAGAATGACTCTAAGTGCCTCTTTATTGTCTGCCAATGTATTAGATAGGGTTCTCCAGACAAATAGAACCAATAGGATGGACGTATGTATGTATCTTAAGGAACCAGATCATGTGATTGCAGTGGTTAGCGAGTCTGAAATCCAGAGTTTCCATAGCTGGAATCCCAGGCAGGAGTTAATGCGTCAGTTTTGAGACAGAATTCCCTCTTCTCCAGGAAATCTCAGTTTTGTTATTAAGACCTTCAACTGATTGGATGAAGCTCAGCCCAACAGTACTCTATTTTACTTAAAGTCAGCTGAGGGCTAGACGATAACCAAGGAAAAACCAAATGCAAAATATCTTTACAGCAAAACCTTTGATTAGCCTTTGACTAAATAACTGGTACTATAGATGCTATGAACTGAAAAGTGACAACCCCACCACCAAATTCCTACATTGAAGCCCTAGCCCCCAGTGTGACTATACTTGGATATAGAGCTTTAGGAGGTCATTAAGGTTAAATGAGGTCATAAGGGTGGGGTCCTAATCTGATAGATTGGTGGCCTTGTAAGAAGAAGAAGAGATCTCAGAGATCTCTCTCTCTCTCTCTCCACATGCACACACTGAGGAAAGGCCATGTGAGAATATAGCAAGTGGGCAGTAATCTGCAAGCCAGGAAAAGCACTCTCGCCAGAAAGGGAACCCTGCCAGACCTTGATCTTGGACTTTCCAGCTTCTAGGACTGTAAGAAAGTAGATTTCTGTTGTTTAAACTACACAGTCTACAGTATTTTGTTAAAGCAGCCTGACTGCCTTAGGTCTGCCTTAAGCCACTGAGAACTATCATAGTTCATGACACTGTAAAGAACTGGAGACCTAGGCTGTGTCCTATTATTTTATTTTTAAAAATATTGCCAAGCATCAACCAATGAGTCTAATGTTTGTGGGTTGAATGACCCCTTGAATCCATGAATATGATCGAATGGAAAACAAAAACAAATAGGCGATCAGACATCAGAAAATGGGTCAGATCTTGCTTCATCCACTTTGTAATTACAGTAACTTGGGTAGCAGGGTTGCAATGGTGAAATGGCAGACACAACCTCCCTCCCTTGAAGCTTCCTGTCCAGATGGGAGACAGATGATAAACAAGAATTCCAAATGGGCTGGATATTGTAAAGGAGAGGGGCAAGCGATGTCAGGAAACATTGCCAGGAGGAACCGATATTTAAGTTGAGAGCTAAAGAGATGACTTAGAAATCAGCCAAGTGAAAGAGAAGACAGCCAGGACGAAGGTTAGGGTGGACATCTCGGGTAGAGGGAATACATGTGTGAATGCAAGAGAGAACACAGAATTAGAAACCGCAAAATGATGGGATTAGCGTTGACTTGTGTGAGCTACAGCAGAGAGGCAGGCAGTGGTCAGACTCATCAAGGCCTCAGGTTCTGCCCCACAGGAGCCGAGAGGTGCAACTGATGTGGCCAAAAGCATGCTGTGCATGACGAGCCCTCCACAAATGCCACTAAGCTGAACGCCGAACTGCAATATGGTAAATATCATGCTGTTCTTTCAGCCACGTTTCCCGAGCGTGAGGAAAGCCTCATCGACATTTTGACGTGGTTGGTAAAACAAAAGCACCAAATACCCCTAAAGGCAAACACTGGCTGCTCTGTCTCCAAGCAGTGGCGACTGTCCCCGAAGCCGACCGGTGCCGATCGCACCACTGGGGGCATTTACACTGGTCCACGCTGTTCCTTGTTGGAAATAGGTAGTTTTTGTAACATGTTGGTTATTTTTCCTGGGGAACTGAGAAACTGTGTAGTTGCAAGGAGGTAATGTTTAAGTACTAGCGTTTATGAACGGGGCCTTATAATCCCAATATTGTGAGTAAGGGAATTTGGATTTGGTCCTTGGGAGCTGTCAGTGACAGTTTTCAAGGAACATGGCTCTCTTGTTCATGCAGTTGTAATCCCTCCCGAACATTAACTGCGTGCTTATGTTTTGCTCCTGCTCTGGTGTAAATACCCACAAGGCTATTAAAGACAGCATTGTGTTCTGGAGTTTGAAGCAGCATCCCCGTGGCCGCTGTCTGGGAGGATTTCTGGGCTCTGGTCAGTGTCGGGTATGGACTTCTCTCTCTTGGTCCTGGACACCCAGAGCCCAGCTGCCTTTGGAGTGCCTGCCTGTCTGCTTTCTGGGAGCTTCTGCCAGGCAACAGCCCTCCCTGACACTCCACTCTGACACAAAGGGAAGGAGTGATTTCTCAATAATGGAGCGCTCAGCTGCCTGACTGCTCCCTGGCCACCTCCATCATTATGCCTGCAGAGCCTTGAATTGGCAGCCATTTCCCTTCCCAGGGATAAAGCGAGATGGGTGGAAAGAGGGATTCATGCTGACAATGGCAATGCCTTATGAAAATGGAGTTGGAAGAGGCTGGGGTCCCCTCACTCACTCATTCATTCACTCAACACACATTTATTGAATACATACTATATGCCCCATGTTTGCTCTAGGTGCTGGGGATGCTGTAAACAGAAATAAAGAAACGAAATAAAGTCCTCTTATAGAACTACATTTTAGTGAAGGAGACAGATACACTTAAAAAGTAAAAGATGTATGGTAGTGATGAGTACCAAAGAGAAAAAAGGAAGCAGGGAAAGGAGACATGAAATGTTGGAGTTGGGAGGGTGGAAAATTTGGACACTTTGGCTAAAGTCACTGCGCTAGGAAGATTCATGGCTCTGCAGAGATGTCCATGGCCTAATCCCTTCAATGTGTGAATATGTCAGGTTACATGGCAAAGGGAATTAAAGTTGCTCATCAGCTGATCTTGAGATGGAGAGAGTAGTCTGGGTTATCCAGATGGGTCCAATTTAATTATAAGGGTATTGACAAATGGAAGAAGGAATCAGAAAGGAGAATCAGAAAGATGGCAGCATGAGAGGAACTTGGCCTGACATGGAGGGCTTTGAAGATGGGAGGGGGCCCTGAGCCAAGGAATGTGGGTGGCCTCTAAGACGGTGGAAAAGGCAAGGAAACTGATTTTCCCCTAGAGCCTCTAGAAAGGCACACAGCTCTGCCGACACCTTGATTTGAGCACAGTGATATCTATGTTAGGCTTCTGATCTACAAGGCAACAAATTTGTGGCTTTTTTTTTTTGCAGTACACGGGCCCCTCACTGCTGTGGCCTCTCCTGTTGTGGATCACTGGCTCCGGACGCGCAGGCTCAGCGGCCATGGCTCATGGGCCCAGCTGCTCTGAAGCATGTGGGATCCTCCCGGACCGGGGCACGAACCCGTGTCCCCTGCATCCGCAGGCGGACTCTCAACCACTGCGCCACCAGGGAAGCCCAATTTGTGGTGTTTTAAGCCACTAAATTCATGGTAATTGTTTTAACAGCAATAGAAAACTAATACAATCACCCAAAGTTGATATCTAAGTAAAGATCTCTAATAAGGTTACGTAGTTAGCAAATAAAAATAGAAGATGCCCAGTTGCATTTGAATTTCAGATAATAAATTATAATCTGTTGAAGTAATAAATAAATATAATAACTTATTCATTATTTATTTGATGTTTAAGTTGAACTGGGCATTTTGTATTTTATCTGGCAATCCTCAACTCAGAGGAAGTTAGAAAGTGGGCTCTTTGGGGGAAAAACATTCTAGGCAGAAGGAATAGCAAGGGCAAAGGCCTGGGGGTTTGAGGAAAACCTAGGAAAGAAGTACAGTTGGAGGGGAAAGAACGAGTAGACCAGTAGGAGAAGAATTCAGAGAGGTTGTGAGGAACTGGATCATGGTGGTCATAAGGAGGATGTTGGTTTGATTTTGAGTGGAGTGGGAAGACACTGGGGGCTTTGGGTAGAGGAGTACCAATGTTTGGAGTCTCCTGAGAAGGAAGAGATGCTGATTATAAGCAATGTGGCGACGGGGTCTGATCTACTTTTGCACTGCCTGGACCTAGATATTTAAGCACACAGGTGCTGGGAGGCCAGCAGGCCTTCTAATTGGTAGAACTCAGTGATGTACCATCTGCCATCAGAACCTGAAAGATGGGGAGATGAGAGGATTTCAGGAGAACAAAGTGGTTCATGATGAGAAATCTGAAGGCTGTAAGGCCATCTATAAATGACGGAGGAAAGGACAGATGCCTGGGGACCTCGTGAAGGCAAAGACAGTATGTACAAAGCCAAATTTCACTGTGGAACTCAAGTGTCTGGGAACTCAGGAAAGAGCGTGTCCTGTCTACCGTCTACTCCAGTTAATTCAGAGCAGCAGAGTCTTAGCCAAGATCCGAGGAGCCATATTTCAACTCTTCAAACACCTCAAAATTCCCTTGAAAAATTTTCAGGAGGGAAGAAAACCATGATTATAAAACTTTTAGTAGCTTGTTAATGAATCCCTCATTACCTCTAATCATGCCTAGCACTCAGTGTTGACTGGGCACTGGGGAGTGGGCTCAGTGGCTTCCATGGATTTTCTCACCCTCCCAGCGCCATTAACCATACAGATACACAGAAGAGGAAAGGGAGACCAGAGAGGTTGAGTAACTGGTCCAAGGTCACACAGCTTTTTTTTTTATTAGCTTCAACCACCTTGAATTTAGCCCCCACACTGGGTCTGTTACTCCCTCTTAATTTTTATACTCATGCGTGTGATCACATCTCTGTCACCCTGCATTATAATGAACTGAATATATATCTGCTTCCCTAAAGAAACTGGGATCCTGAGGGCTGCAAGAGTTGTTTATCTATGTCATCAGAAATTGGCACGTCGTAGGCAGGCAGAAAAACAAATTAGTGTTGATTGAATGAATGAATGAATGGAATATCCTCTTATGAGTCTTAGCTGCAGAAATGTCACTGTCAAAAAATGGACGAGGCCAGGTCGCAGGTAGGGCAGGGCCCTGGTTCCTTCAACCTCAGCAGAATCAAGTTAGGCACTGAGGATCCTGCTCCTTTGTTGCTTTTTCTCTGGAGTCACATGAAAACTTAAATATACATCACTTCTAATTTTACTCTGCCTATTTCCCCCCGAGAATATTAAGAGTCTCAAGAGGGATCACAGATGGTAGTTCTTTTTATTTTTTCTTCATCTGTCTACAGTTACGCACATTGGAAGCTTGCCTTCCTCATCTTCCTCCATGTGTTTATTTCATTGTTTTCTTTTCATCTTCTATTCTTTCAGAGCATGCCTGGTCCCTGAGCCCTTGACAGAAGCTCTGTATACAACGATTGAGAACCTATTCCTGTTCTAGCCATGAAATTGACCCAATAGGCTGAGGCTTCAGCTTCCGTCCTTTTTTGGTGCGTGTGTGTGTGCGTATGTTTAAGAGAGTTTTATGGTTGACATTTGCCTGACCTTGCCTCTTCTGGCACTGAATCCCTAGATGTGAGGAACAATGTGTTCCCTAGGCCCTCTGAGAGCAGCAGGGAACCTGGGTGGGCATCTTCATTGGAGATGGCAATGCAAATGGCAGAACTAACCTGGGGGCCTTCCAGCAAGACAGGCATGAAAACACAGCCATAAATTCATTCTAGGCTACTAAATTCAGGGGAAGTCTGAGACTCTCAAGTTATTTATAAATCAGCAAGCAGCTACCACAAGACTCCTAAGATGATAGACTTTTGAAACCTGGGCTCTTTTGCACATTTTTACAGCAATGGAGACTGAAGCTCTTGGGGTCCGAGAGACTGCCTGACCCCTCACTGCTGAGCTGGGGTCAGCCGGGAACTGGGGTCCTCCCTCTCCTGGCTCAGGGGCTGTCATTTCTACCACACTGTGACACTTGGTAAGGGGTTCCCCTTTCCAAATGGGACATTTGTCCCAGTTGGGTCTAGTCTTGGTCCTTTTAGCTAGCTCTTGGAAAATTCTCACCACCTGTAACTCCCCTCTGGCATTCGGGCCTTTCTGTCTGGTTCAGAGTGATGCGATGTGGCAAGGACTTGAACATCATTGCTGGCTTTGAGGATGGAGGGACTATGGACCACGAGATAGAGGCATCCTCCAGAAGCTGGGAAGGGCAAGGAAACTGATTTTCCCCTAGAACCTCCGGAAGGAATGAGCCCTGCCCACCTCAGCCCGGTCAGACTGGTGTGGACTTCTGACTCCCAGAATGACACAAACAGAGGAAAGAGCATGTGAGGGCACAGGGAGAAGACAGACATCTACGTGTCAAGGAGAGAGGCCTCTGAAGCAACCAACTCGGCTGACGCCTTGATCTCCAGCTTTTAGCCTCCAGAACTGTGAGAAAGTCAATTTCTGTTGTGTAAGATTTCCCCCTCCCCCACAAAATTGCAATGTTGTTACCTATGGACAAATCTCCACGTGGCCGCTAGTGGAAGTTAAGTCCCCCAAGGGCACACAGCAAGTGGTGGCCAGCTCTCTGTCCCTCTGATCTCAGGAAGAACCGAGCCCCCCAAGTCCCGAAGAGGAGCCAGTTCATTTCTGGTTTAAAACACACATTCCTTCATTGTAAACATGGATGAAACAAGGGTCATCACACACCTCCACTTTTCTGGAATTTTATGCATGATAAAGCTTGTTTGGACGGTCTAGACAACCTTCCCAAAATCACAAGTTCCCACTTATCCTCACAGAGACTCTCCTGAAATTTGTTCTTGAATTTTTTTTTTTTTTTTGCGGTACGTGGGCGTCTCACTGTTGCGACCTCTCCCGTTGCGGAGCACAGGCTCCGGACGCGCAGGCTCAGCGGCCATGGCTCACGGGCCCAGCCGCTCCGCGGCATGTGGGATCTTCCCGGACCGGGGCACGAACCCGTGTCCCCTGCATCGGCAGGCGGACTCTCAACCACTGCGCCACCAGGGAAGCCCTGTTCTTGAATTTTATTCACAACGAATCCTAAAAATGCCATCTACTATTTTGGGGAGTTGCTCTGTTACTCCTTTTAAACTTCACAACAGCCCTAGGAACTAGGTATTTTTATCCTCATTTTATAGATAACTTAGAGAGATTTAAGTGACTCACCTTCCATAAACTAACTCATCTTCACAACAGTGTTACGGATTTGGACTAGTTATCCCCATTTTCAGAGGCTTTCACCAGGTTTTTAGAGAACTTCAGTGCTTTTCCCCTATTCCATAGCTAGAAAGTACTAGAGCCAGATCTGAGCATAACTCCTTTTAATCCTATACCCAGACAGGATCTCAGCCAGTAACAGGTGCTCAGTCAACATCTATTGAAGAAATGGATTATTCCAAAGCCCACATTCTTTCCACTACCCTCTGCTATTGCAAAGTTATCTCTTCCTTTGGCACACGAGGTTGATCAAAAAAGCATCCTGCCAAGGGTGCTTTTCTCGGGCCAGCTGTGGGCGTCTCAGTCCCTCTGTGACCTCCCTGTAACCCTTGGCTCCTAACGGTATCTTTCGGAAGCAGCCTAGGAAATGACAATTTCCTAGTCTCCCATCTCTCTTCACTATCTGGTGTGAAGTTGCAGAATGACATTTCCTTCCTCTTAATTTCTCCAAAAGGCAAACAACACATTATTCAGGAGTTCTGCGTCAAATCCTAACACCTGATGCATCTGATACGCAAACTGTTCACTTTTCCTATTTGTGCAGCAAAGAAACCTTATCGCTCCTTCTGTGCTTCGCGTTTCCATTATGAAATGCGTCCCCTATCACTCTTCACCTGTGTCCTTGGCAGCTCCATCAGGTTCACATGGCTTCTCAAACACTATTTGTCTTGTTCAAGTTCTTTGGGGTCCAAAATAAATCATCACTGTGTCATCCAGACTTGTGCACACCACACTGGCCCGGCTTAGTAGACAGATGGACATTTTCAAACCAGGCATGTGGTTTAGGAAAACCTTACTATTGGAATAATTTTTATCTGGGAATCTCCTATCCAAAAGTACCCAAAAGGGAGGCAGTTCTATATCATATAAGGAAATATGCCAACAGATCATTTTTCTGTGGACGCTTGGCAGTTCAAACTGATGAGAGAAAGCAGAATAGCATCTAGGGTGAGCACAGCACAATTTTCATTTAGGAATAAAAGGCTCTTATAAAAGACTGTTTCTAAGGTTTCTTTCTAGTTTAGCATGATCCTCTTGGGCACTAAAAATAAACAGATTATACATAGCTAGGGTTCTGGGGGGGAAAATCAGCTTCCTTTTCTATTCTCCTTTGAAACCTCCCCACTTTCCCTCTTAATTTTTTTCTTTTAATTTTCAGTATGCCAAAAATAAGGTTTTCAGGAGCCTAACAAATTACGGATTTCAGGCATCACAATATTTTCTCCAGGCACACAAACACACGCACACACACACACATACACACATTCTTTCATGCTTCTATACCACGGCTAAAGCACAAATGCAGTGTTTTCCACAGAACTGATGCTATTTTTAGACTAAACGGTAGGAAGTCTGCAGCGTTAATAAATGGACAAGAAGCACAGAACCCCAGCACATGGTGATATGCCAGTGAGAAAGCTAGCCTGGCCTTTAGCCAATGAACTGTGGTTCGATGCTGCAGCAATGGAAGCAAGAACACCGCTTACAAAGGAATGATTAATAAGCTGACAAACTTCCAGGCATTTATTTCCTATTCTTTAGTGCCAGCTATATGTATACTAGCATATTTTCAACTTTATTAGTAAAGTCTCAAAGCGTGGGACTCAGTGTGTTCATGGAGGGCTTCTTAAATCTGCTGCAAATTATTTGGAGAGGTGAACATTTGATAAACATTGCTTTTTCTCTGTCACCCTAATAGACCATGTCTGTTTATTTGTCTCCGTGACAGCTGGCATTGAACAATACTGTTATGTTTTTCCAAACCCAACACAAGAAGAAATTTTTTTCCGATGGAGGGACTAGCATATGGTGGTAACTGACCCAGGGCCTTTTAGTGTGACTTCCTGGTTCTGGTTTATTTCAGGGAAGTTCTGTCTCTCACTGTGGCATCTGCTCCCTCTGTGAGTCACTTGGACGTTTCTTGGAGGTCAACCACTTTTGGGGGGAGGGAGCCGGTCAGTAGCCTTCAATCCCCTCTCTGGGATAACCTGATGATATTAGTCATCTGGGAAGATGGTGTAAAATGAGGAATTATGGGCTGGAATGAGGGTGATCAACTTCACCCAGATTTTAAAACCAGAAGTCCCACATCCCAGGAAATTGCTTGGTCCCATTCAAAATGGGATGGTTGAGTAACAAACCATGACGGAAGAGTAACCAACTTGAGGGAAGGAAGATGGAAGAGTAACCAACTTGAGTGAAGGGAGCCAGGAAGGGGCTTGGGCTTCAGAGTCAGACCCAAGGTTCAAATCTCAGTTGGGCCCTACCAGCTATGTGACCCTTTAACTTCCTCAAGCCTCAGTGTTCTCAAAATGGGGTGAAATGCCTAGTCTTAGGTTGTTATGAGGTTTAAATAAGATATTTAAATTGTAGAATACAGTGCTCTCCCCCATCCCCATTGCCACATTCATTTCTGAAGTTATAAAACCATCACGTTGGCAAAAATAAAAATAATAACAGCTACCTCACAAATCACGTGAGACAAGGCACAATCTTGCAGGTGAAGATATCTGTACATATAAGAAATAATGAACTTTGGAGCCTGGGTCAGCTGGCTCCAAAGTGGTTCGTGATGGGCTCTCAGAAGTAGGTTCTAAAAAAGTGACAGCAAATGACACAGTCAAATTATACCCTCCATGGTGGTCCCTTCATTCTAACTCCACACATGGTTTTCCCAGGAAAGCAAGACTTCAACAGAGAAGTCCTCCTCTTTCACCATCTCCTGGCTGGACAGATGGTGCTTATATAAAAGACCTTTCCCTCCACTAAAATTCCATTTGGGGGCTACATAAAAATGACAATTACTGGAAAGTCAAAAATTTAATTAAATGTATTCAAAGAGAGTACAGATTAATTCCTCTAAGCAAGAGAGTATTTAATGCTTACAGGCCAGCTCATGTCTACTGAAGCAAAAATCTCCCTGCCAGAGAAGCTTTTAAGAATTGATATTTCCTGCATTAATAATACTCTAAACCACATTCATAACAATATAATTAGCAACACAATTCCTATCATACAGCACGCGAGGACTCTGCATTATTCATTACACCAACAGAGCCTTCGTGCCGGAGCCATGCTCTAATTTTAGCTTTCAAGGTAAGTGATCATAAACCTGGGGGTCGGGGAGCCTCGCAGAGCAGGATGGCCTGTGCACAGCTCACCTCTCTCTGGTGATCACTAAATAACCGTGAATGCTCTGTCCACGGTGCCCTGGGGGATGACACAGGTTTTACAGTCCAAGCTTGAGTGAATTTGGCTGCACTCCCACATTTTGTACGTGGCAAAACATGATGAATATCCTAGCAGTGCTTATTCTACCGCGGACTCCATCCTTAAACCCGCGGGACATCACGATACTTGTACGTGGCTGAGTGGGAGTGCCTTCCTTAGGGTCTTGGAAACCGAGTCTCACCCCAATGGTCTTGCCCCACAATTTCCAGCCCCATCCTTCAAGAGTCCAGGCTGGCTTTGCGGGATTCTTGCCTCTGGTACCAGAAGCACTCGGGTGAAGGAGATGCATGTTTTATCATCACTGGTTTTGCTAAAGGCCTGTGCTAGTCATGAGAAAGGAAACAAACTATTGAACATGGAGTCGTGTTAATTTATATTCCTCGTGCAGTTTAAGAGAGCACCCGTTTCTGTGTATCTTCACAAACGCTATGCCTTACCCTTGAAAAAATAAGTTTGCCAATTTGGTAGATGCAAAATGATACGAAATTGTTATTTTCATTTTCCAGCGTAAATTCTGAAGAGCACAGCTTGGCCGAGTTACCAACAAGGAGGAGGATGTCAGACCCAGAATGGATTAGGACAGGTTAGGATAATGCTTCCAGGGCGTCCCCTGGCTCTCCACCTGTCCCTACGCGACCCTGCCTCCCTCATCAAGACCTTCCTGACACTGCCCTTTACACCATGAGATAGCTCTGCTCAGAATGCCCGGAACAGGTGTTCCTTCACCAGAATCTAGCCCTTTATTCTTTTCTTATTCTTTATGTGAAATTCAAAAAAAAAATAATAACTTTAAAAGACTGTTTTCTGAGGATCTACTAGATATTAGATGGGCATTAGGGTAGCTTCTGGAGATGCTGAAATAAATAAGCCCTGTTCCCCAACTCAGAGGAGCTCAAAACCCAGTGAGGACGATGGACAAGTGAAAACGAAATTATAATTCAGTGTGAAAAACAAAAACACAAATAAGATCTCTGTATAAGTCACAAAGGGCTTATTCTATCCCACCCACCCGGCCTGACAATGCGCGAGCATGTTAAGAAAACGGCAGCGCCTCCCACCGTAACTTTATGATCCGACCCAGTTTAAAGAGGAGCATCTCCTCTGGGGTCTTACTAACTGGGTGAAACCACAGTGAGGCCTGACTCCCAGCGTTTTGGTCCCTCTTCACACTCAGGACCAGTGTGGCAGGGATGCTTTGCCTCAGAGAAGGGAGCTGCTCTCTTTTCTGGGTGAGGGTCAGAAAGGAGTGAACTAGATTTTGAATGTGAAAAGGAATTGGCCAGGCAGAAAAGAGGGAAAAATCATGTGCAGATGTGTAGAAGCATCAGGCAGTAATAGTATATTTGGGGAGTGTCTGGTATTACTGGGCGGGGGGGAGGATTGGCAGGAAATAAAGCCCAAGGCCTGTAAAATGTGTGTTATCAATATTTCCTACTGTGTACTTTGCAGATATTAATAAGTGTTTGGCAAAAGGATAAAAAATATCCCAGATTGAAGCAGTTTGGAATACTATATTGAATGAATTAAAATGAAGTATATTTTCTGCAGGAATTCTCAGAGCCATCAGCTGAATTCCCAAGAGGAGAATGCCAGATTTCCCAAATTTATTACTAAGTGGAACTCTTTTTTTTTGTAAATCAAAATTGCCATTTTTGTACATAAATAACAGTCAAATAGTGGCGATTTTATATGATTCAACCTAGCATTTTACCACCAAGCTCTTTGATCGGGGACTTCTGTTTGGGAGAACAGTTTGCAAAATGTGAACGTAAGTATTTTTCCAGTCCCAAACATAACCCCTGTGAAGAAGAAAGGTGCCGTGTTTTCCTTATATACCACTTCCAGACTAATTGCTGTTTAATAAAATTAAAATCAGGCAAAATTTGGTGGACTTTTCTACAGGACAAGAAGACCTACTTATGAATAGCAGAAATATTTCCTGAGGGTATAGTATGAAAAAAAGAGAGCAGAGGGCCCTAGGTCAACAGACTGGACTCAGTGTTTGCTGTATCAGCAGGTGTCACCCCATCCAGAGACAAATCACAGACTAAGAAAATACATGTGGTCCACCGGGCCATGCTGCCTTCCTGGGCCGCACGGGGTGGCCACTCAGGCGAGCTGGGCTGCGGGTCAGATTGCCCTGGTGCCCTCTGTCACTTCCCAGAGAGGATGGTGCCTCTTGAAGATGCTTTTGCCTCAGGTGATAGAAAAAACCCTGCCACCTGGGCGAGAAGGGGGAGCCCATGGCGTGAGGCACAGGCATCTGTGTTAATTCAAATTAGCCTGTGTATCGAGGAGATGTGTTCTCACCTAAAAGGAGGTTGTCCTAGGGTGGAGGGAATCCTGGTTATGTCATCCTCGGGAATCATGTAACGCGATGGCTCAGGTGATGGAGAACAGCTAGAGAGGGAGGTGTCAAGGCAGCTGAAAAGCCTCCTGAGGCGTTGAGGGTATGGGGAGGAAGGTCTAGAGGGCAAGCACAGGTCAGAACTCCAACATGCCCGGTTGTTAACCCTACTCCTCCATTTATGACTGCGCGGCCTTAGGCCAGGTACTCAGTCTCTCTGTGCTCAAAAGAAAACATCCTTCTCAGTGTTGTTCTGAAATTTAAACGAGATGATGTATGTAAGGCACCAGGCCCAGTACTGAGCTGACACTTTGTCACCAATCGTATTAGTCACTTCAGGTTTGTTTTTTCCTTCTGAAGTCATATTTCTATATTGCCGTTTTAGAGGTTTTCAAAATGTTGATTTTTATTTTTTATTGTTGTATGACATCAAAAATCATGTTTGTGTGACTGTGTGTCTGTTTTTTTAGGAAAGAGGGACTTTCTTCCTCTTGATTCTTAGAAATATCAGCCTTTTTTCCCCCCTGAGTGATAATGCAAGAAAACTCTGGGAGACTTTAACAGGCAAAATACGGTTTACTTTTCACTAAGTAACAACAAGTTTCTCTTGATCTCCCTTCTTTTAGAAGGAAATGTGTGGATTTCCTTAGTTTCGTCCTGCAGCATGGAGATCTAGGTATAGAGATACTGCTTCCTGGGAAGGGATAATTCAGGGGGGAAAATTGTATATGTGAAATGTATTGCAAGCAAAAACTCTTTTATCATTAAATCCATAACAGCCTGGGCTGTTTTCCCTTCTTCGTTTCTTTACTGAGAAAACCTAGTCTGTGACCGACAGCGTGGAGGGTGTTGGGAATTCAGCATAACAGAGTCTGAGGTCAACATTAGCCTCTCTTACAGTTTTATGTGGTTACAGATCATAGCAGATTGCAAAGAACTCTCATGGAGGATGGATTATTGTTCCTAACATCCCCCTAACAATCAAGAGGGGAGGGTCAACGAGGGCCCCTCCTCCTTTTGTAGGCGCTCAGAGCAAGATGCTGATGCTATGTGCCCCCAGCTAGTCAGGGCTGGAGTGGGATTAGAACCTGGGTCCTGTGCTGTCTGTCCCTGGCTGCTCCTGATTTCTGAAGTTACCTACAGTATAGGGCAAGGCAGTCACTTACTTATTACAGGGGTCACTCTGAGGGTAAGAAAGTGAGCCAGACTGTGGAGGGTTGAACGTCCCTTTAGTTTACATCATGTTACTTGGTCCCTTTAAACATCAGGGTTTGGGACAAGGGGCTTGGGCACAGGTGGTCTGGCATTTTGGTGACTGAGGAGGTGGGTTGTGAACATGGCTCAGAGAGTGCCTCCCCACGGGGGCGATGCTCAGGGTCTCTCCATCCCCGTGAGTCAGCCCCAAACCTCGCACTTGCTGGGCTCGGGTCCTGAGCCTCTTCATCTGCGTTCTTAACGCAGCAAAAGAGGAAAGTGTGACCACTCTCTGATGGGCCTGGACTGCATTTCTAAGCAACAAACCCTGTTCTGCTTTCTCCTGGCATCAAGGAGGCATTAAGAATAAAGAATATGAAAAAGAATATATATATATATATATATACACACATATATGTATGTATCTGTATGTAACTGAATCCTTTGCTGTACACCAGAAACTAACACAACATTGTAAATCAACTATATTTCAATAAAAAAGGAATAAAGACTGACTTTATGAGGGGGATGCTGAGCACTGCGTATGACCTGGGAAATGAAAAATCCCTGCTCTGTGCCCAGAGCCTTCCAATCCTGCTGCATGGGCTGTTTTCCTTCTCTATCCACTGGAAGGAAACCAGAAAAGACCAACAAGCAAAAGCTATCACAATAGCAAAGATTCAGTGGGAGACAAGGAGAGCTATCCTGAAGCTTCATTCAATGTGCCCTTTCCCTTCCCACGGTTCTCATCTGGTTTCATCGAGTCAGATGTTTACTCCACCCATTTGTGGAACACCTGCTTTGTGCCACATACAGCATCGAAAGAGGAGTTTCCAGAGTCAGCCAGCTCAAACCAGCTGTGTGACCTTGAGCACAAAACCTCCCCGAAGCTTCAGTTTCCTCATCTGAGAAATACCAGCTCATGAGATTGAGTCAATTAATCACACATTCATTTATTCCTTCACTCATTAAACATTTACTGGGCACTACTATGTGCCAGACATTATTATTAAGCACTCCACCTGCATTTTCTATGTGACCATCAAGACAACCCTGAGGTAGTCCCTTTTGTTATCTTCATGTTACAGATGAGGACACAGCGGCAAAGACAGCTGAAATAACTCATTCAGGATCGTACAACTAGTACAAGGTTGAGTTGGGGTTGGAATTCATGCTGCCGCTGTCCTGAGCCTGTCCTGGTGAATAATGCAAAACACTCAGTCCCTGAGCTGTAGATGCTCATAGCTCAGTAGGGGAGACAGGCATGAAAATGGTTGTGATATGTAGGCACAGGTTCACAACAGAGCTATGACACAGGGAGGGACCCCAAGCTGTCTTAGAGTTGGGGGTCAAGGACACCTTTACAGATTGGGGGATTTCAAGTGAAACCTTGAAGGACATGTGTATTTTCTAGATGAAGGAAGGGAGGGAAGGAGAGGGAAGGCATTTCAAGCAGAGGGAGAAAGGAGTATGAAGACATAGAGAAGATCAGGCATGTTTGGGAAATTGTCAGGAATTCAGCAAGGTTGGAATGCAGAATATTTACAAAAAAGAGGAGGGAAACGAAGCTAGAAGGATAAGCAGGGGCTTTGATTTTCTCTGGTCACATACACAGACCAGGGCAGTCTCTGCCCTCCTCCACGCTGGTAACCATGGTGATGATAGTGGTGATGATGATAATAGATTAGATTTGCACAACACCTAGCAGTTTATGAAACACAATCACATACATTACAGTACATCATTTAAACATGTGAAGAAGGCAACGCAGGGAGTATTTTCATCCCCCGTTACACAAAAATAATTTAACTTCCAGCTGCTTGCGTGAATTTGTGCCAAATTTACTCACTACCTCAAAAGGTAGTAGTCAAACAATGTTTGGGGTTTTTTTGTTTCATTTTGTTTTGGTTTTTTTTTGCATTTGGAGTCCAGAAGTCTCCTGCTATTTCTCTTATCCAGTAAGAAAAAAAAAAAATCAATCGGATCTACTAAAAGCTCACCATTACTCTGGCAGAGTCAGCGTTCACCAAATATCCATGTGCTCCCCTGAATCTCCCAGACCCCTTGCAACTGAGCCAAAGTCACACTAGGCCTGGCCAGTGGTCTGGGACTAGAAGTGAGGTGTCATTTCAAGTTAAAGTAGTGACTTCCTTTCTCTTAATTGCTTTTTCCCCAACACAGCAACCTTGGACATCGTGTCTTCTAGATGGGATAGTTTCAAGATGGTGGAGGGTGGCCAACTCAAGCTGGACTTTCAGAGAAAGAAACAAGTCTTTATTGGGTTAAGCCAACTGCAATTTTGGGTCTTATCTTTACTCTTGCATAGCCTAGCCTGTCCTACCTATAATAGTTTTCAAAACGTTGGCATTTATTCCTTACCTTCTCTTAGTCTTTATCTCAGGTTGACATATGCCTTCTGGAGAATAGAGACAAATAGAAAGATTCCAGAAAACACTGCAGAAAACATGTTATTGCTAATCTCACATTAGGACCAGCTGAAGTCACTTCTCTTTCTTGCTCAAAAGTCTTCAAAGATTTTCCACTGCTCCAGCAGATGTCTGGATCCCTGAGCCTGGCAGGTAAGAGATTTTGTGATCTACTCATCTTTGTATTTTATTTCCTACCAGCATTTCTCCCCCCAGTTTACTTTCCTGCCTCAGTGGACCACTTAGAGTCCCTGAATATGTCCTTCAAGGATTATTTACAGTCCCCTCCTCTCCTACTAGATTGTAAGTAAGTTCCTTGGAAGCAGAGCTGTGGCAATCATTTAGAAAAACAAATTCTTTCCAGGAAGAGCCTGGTACAAAAGAAACGTGCATGGGACTGAATGTCATCGAAAAATGGATCTGTGAGAAAGGACCACTTTGCTTGGGATACCTTTAGACTCCCAAGGCAGTTTAGCTGATTTTAGAAATGATGTCATTTAATGTGAGATGATTCTCTGACTAGGTTTTTCAGTCTTGGACAACTTTTATATCTGCACTCAAGTTAAGAAAATACAAAAGTTTGTACAGAAGTACTTTATCTTTGTTCAACAAGATTTCTATGCTTTACCTGAGAGGCTGAGAGAGCTACAGAACAAAAAATAGTGATGTCCATCAAACCGGCAGCATGAGGATTGATTAAAATGATGATGAGCTGTTAAACACTGAAATTGTACTTACTCCATAGTAGAACCTGAGTATTTGCACAGTTATGTGTGGGCAGGGAGCTGGTGAAATCCAGGCGATCACCATGATTGGGGTTCCTGAATCTTTTCTTCCTTTTCTGAGACAGACATGATAGATGAGAGTTAAGTATGTGTCACCCTGCCTAGGGCATCCCAGGTAAGGGCTGGGTGACAGGCAAGAAAGGCTGTGCCCTATTTACAACTGCTAGTACGTCAGTTATCACTTCACTCCCAGCCCCATAAGAAAGCAAATTAGAATCCAATGCAACTTGGATGCTACAAGGATGACTTTAAATCTCACCTGATTGATAACATAACAGGTAAATAACACCCAAATTTGGGAATTTGGCTGCCATACATGGTACCACTCACAACTGATGAGTTGAGAATTGCTGCTTCAGGAATTTTGTGGGGATACTATTTGAAAGGTTTGGTCCAAAGGAATGAGGAGTCACCTCATCAGGTTTGCTGTGGGTGTTTCCTTTCCAAACTATGTTATGCTTCAGTCTTTTCTACTCCCTGGAACACTTTCTTGTAAGGACTCTGCAGTCTTCTCTGTTTCCCGGTGCCCAGGTCACTGCCATGCACGTAGCAGCAAATCTGTAAATATTCGTCATCTGTGCTGACGTCAGGGGAGGGCAGGAGAACACAAGGAAGGTCAACATCTTAGTAGGCAGCCTTATTTACTCATTCATTAAGCTTATCCTGACAGAACACCTACTATGTGCCCGGTGGAGATGTAGACACTTGGCACACAGCAGTAAGAAAGGTAGAGAAAGCTTCCGCCCAAATAAGGCTCAGAATCTAAAGGGGGAAGATGGAAAAGTAAAGAAATGAACAATACATTTTGGATATGGATAAATGCCATGAAGATAATAAAACAGAGTTATGTGATAGAAAAGGACTAGAGAAGGGAATATCAGGGTTGGTGAAGGTCTTTCAGAGATGACATTTGAGGACTCGACCAGATCATGATTTGGGACAAGATTCTTCCAAGTAGGCTAGAGGGTGGAAAGAGTTTGGTTTATTTGATGAAGGCTGGAGTGACTGCAGTAGAATGAGAAAGGGGGAGAGAAGCAGGGGCCAGGTGATGGTAAACCTTATAATCCAATCAAAGACGGTTGGATCTTACTGTAAGTGCAAAGGGAAGCCATTGGAGGGTTCCTTTTGGACATTACAATCAAGAGTTGAAGTCTAAGAAGAGCAACTTTCCCTTGGTCTACCCTTGTTACTGAAGTTTAGGTAATTTTCAAGAATATTTTCCCCTTTTCTTTCTCAATCATTCTCTCTTTCTCTCCTAATAATGACTGAGCAGCCAGCCTAGACCAGATGTTGTGCTAGACTTTGAAGACATAACGGTGTACAAAAATCAAATCCCTGCTCTCACGGGTCTTATAATCTAGTGGAGAGAGATAAACAATAAACAAACACATATTTAATGGGTTAGGAAATGTTAGGCTTTATGATGGGAAAATAGAAGATCATTAGGAGAGAGTTCCATGCATGTGTGTAGGTGTGTACTGGCTGCTTTCGATAGGGGTCAGGAAGGACTTCTTTAATGGGGTTTGGAGAGAAGATGGGAAAGAAGAGAACCCTAAGAACACCCAGGGGAAAAGCAGTCAAGGAAGTGGGGAAAGTAAGTTCAAAGGGCCGTGGCAGGGAGCATGCTTGGTGCTCAAGGCTGGTGGCTGGAGCAATGGAGGAGGAGATGGATGAGGAAGGATGGAGGGGGTGGATGGAGTCCAGACCGTGTATGTCCTCCTCATGGGCCAAGTTAAGGACTTTGGATTTCATTCTGAGATGGGGAAACATTGGAGAGTTTTGAGCAGAGGTGTTGCAACATTATTCAGTTTAAGCTTAAAATGATAAATCTGGCTGCTGGGGAGAGAACAGACTGAGTAGAAACAGGGAAAGCAACTGGATTGGCTGCAGGAGAGGTGAAGAGTCATCAGATTCGAGAAATAGTTCGAAGATGAACCAGTAGGATTTCCCTATAGGATGGATGGGGGCTGTGAGATAAACAAGAGAGTTGGAGAAAAAGTCAATGACACTGGTCTGAGAGTGTATGGAAAGACAAGTGTGGGCACGAGTGGGGGAATCAGTTCAGTTATGAAGAAGAGGAGTTGGACTTGTCTGATAGATCCCCAAATGGATGTGTTGAGTAGGCAGCTGGATAGACAGGGCTGGAATTAAAAGGAGGGCAGGAAATAGAGATTAAGAAGTTGTCAGCTTAGAGGTTGCATTGAAAGGCATGGGACTAGAGGAGATATCCTGGGAAAAAGGTATAAAAAGAGACAAGAAGAAAACTATGCCCTGAGTCCTGGGGCAAGAGATTGAGAAAGGGCAGCCAGTGTGGCGGGAAGAAAACCAAGAGAGCATGAATCAAGAGAAAAAAGGTTTCAAGAAGCAATATGAGCTATATCAAAAGAAGGGATAACAGGATTTTATCCCTCCCTCCCTCCCTCCGTCCCTCCCTCCCTCCTTCCTTCCTTCCTTCCCCAGCTAGTCTGATATCCTTCAGGTTGGATATTCTCTGGTCCTGTTCACAGAACTGAGGACTCTAGGTTTTCTCCTGATACCTCCCAATGCATGCAAAGACCTAGCGGATAAAGATATCTAAGTACAAAATAGATAAAATCATATCTAAGTACAAAATGCATCCCTTGCACTCTGTTATTATAATAATAGCACTGCTGGTACTTTCCTTCCAACTTTTACCCATGGAGAATTGAAAAGGCACTCCAAGTGAAGGTTCAGAATCATCAAAATGTATACATGATCAGCATAAATGTCTCATTCTAGGTGAATCCACTTCAATTATATACTTAATTCAGCTGAGCACTCCCCAAAGAAGGGTTATTCTGTATTCACCCGCAAAAGTATTTCCGATACTCTCATAGGGACACTGATTTGGCAAAATTCATGCAACCTGTTTTATATTAATGCTGAAAAACTTGAAGGTTATTAAGTCCACGCTTCTGACAGCCCCTGCAGTTACAAATAAAGCAGCTAATGAGAAGAAAAACTGCCCCTACCGCCTTATTCCCCAATCCCCAGCCATCTTTACGCAAGAATGCTGTGACAAATGATACTTTTCACCATTCTAACATGCCCCTTCTCCGATTATAGATTTAGACGGATAACATGACCACAAGAGTTAAGCCCCAAAGCAGATGATTGCCTCTGGCACCCACCGTATGCAATTCGGGTAAAATTTCCAAGAGCCAAATGAAATAATTGCAACAGGGAAGTCGAACTCTGCAAGTGAATTTATAAAAATTAAAAGGTCTGAGAGGTAATGCTCATGGACCCATTTGTCACATTTTCCCTTAATAAGATTTAATTGAAATGAACTCTGGTAACTGTAAGAAAAGTTACATTCTTATTTCAGACAAGCAGATAAAAGAAGGTAATTTTTTTAAGCACCCAAAATCTACTTGGGGTCGGCTCCATGCTCTGCTATTTCACAACAGATACTAGTGTAATCATACTAGTGAAATCAAAGTATAAGAAATGTCATTTATTGCTATCGAAAATGCAGCCCAGTTCTGACATTTCAGGAGCCTGGGTATCTATGTTTGAAGGCACAATTAAAACAGCTTCTGAACAAACTCTAATTCACTCAAAATGTGAATTGGCTCCCTACCATATAAAACTAATTTAAAGGAAATGGAGAGTCAAAATATTGTCAGCTAAAATAATTACCTTACATAGACAAAGTCATTCATTTATCTGCACTTCAATATAATCACATAAGAGAATATTAATGTAAAACACACTCTTATAAGGGATGGGAGAGGGTTAGAATATGAGAGTGTCCTCATTTGGGTTTTTCTAGCCTGCTGATGTGTAGAATGTCATTGAAGAGCTTGCAAATGGTGTGACACTGCTGGCTACCAGGAATCTCAGCTCCACACTGCCCCTTTTCCCATCAGCACTGCCAAGTGAAAAAAAAAAAATCCCCAAATGGTTTGTGTCACCAAAAACCCCTCTGCTAACACACTGTATATACTCCACACTTCTCAGGGGTATTTGACACCGTTGCCCACGCCATCCTTTTTATATATAATACACTCTCCTTGGTTTTCTACGTTTTTCTCCCGATTGCCTCCTATCTCGGATGGCTTCTCTTGGGTCTCGTCTCAGGGTTCTTTCCCCCTAATGTTGGTCCTCCCCCACTCTTCTGCTCCAGGTCTTGCATGCTTGCTCAACCTTCCCAGAACAAGCTCATCCACTAGAGTGGGTTAAATAATGTCCACCAAGGGAATGTAAATTGGTGCAGCCACGATGGAAAACAGTATGGAGGGACCTCAAAAAAACTAAAAATAGATCCAGCCGTATGATCCAGCATTCCCACTCCTGGGCATATACCCAGACAAAACTATAATTCGAAAAGATACACGCACTCCTGTGTTCATACCAGCACTATTCACAATAGCCAAGACATGGAAACAACCTAAATGTCCATCGAAGGATGGATGGATAAAGAAGATGTGGTATATATACAATGGAATATTACTCACCATCAAAAAGAATGCAATAATGCCATTTGCAGCAACATGGATGGACCTGGAGATTATCATACTAAGTGAAGTAAGTCAGAAAGAGAAAGGCAAATACCATATGATATCACTTATATAGAGAATCTAAAATACAATACAAATCATCATATGTACTAACCCAAAACAGACTCAGATATAGAGAACAGACTTGTAGTTGCCAAGGTGGGGGGTAGGAGAGGGAAGGATTGGGAGTGTGGGATTAGCAGAGGCAAACTATTATATATAGGATGGATAAACAACAAGGTCCTACTGTATAGCACAAGGAACTATATTCAATATCCTGTGACAAACCAAAATGGAAAAGAATATATATGTATATATAACTGAGTCACTTTGCTGTACAGCAGAAATTAACACAACGTTGTATATCAACTAAGCTTCAATAAAATTAAAAAAAAATTATGTCCACCAAAGATATCTTAGTCCTGGCCCCCAGAACCTGTGCATGCAAACTATTTGAAAATGGAGTCTTTGCAGATGGACTTAAGTTAAGGATCTTGCGATGATATCACACTGGATTGAGGGTGGATTTTAAATCCAATGACAACCGTTCTTAGGAGTAAAGGAGAGGACACAGAGAAACACAAGGGGAGGATGGCCATATAAAGATGGAGGCAAAGGCTGGAGTGATGCTGCCACAAGCCAAGGGATACCCGGGGCCACCAAAAGCTGGAAGAGACAAGGGAGGACTATTTACTAGAAATTTCACTGGTCCTGACAACTCTTTGATTACATACTTTTGGCTTCTAGAACTTTGAGAGAATAAATTTCTGTTGTTTTAAGCCTTTAAGTTTGTGGTAAATTGTTACAGTAGCCTTAGGAAATGAATACATTCACCCCAATGAGACCTTAAAGGCCACTTTAACCAAATGACTCAATTCCACAGGTGCAGCCCAGACCCTCTGAACCTTGGCACCTGTTTGGGATGTCTTACACACCTCCCTCTTAAGATGCATACCCAGCCTTGGGGTCCTGATGGCTCCTAGTTGATTCTGCTGCTGAAACTAGAGGCTTGCAACTCACATTCTTATTCAAGAACTGTCTATACCACCAAATAGCACCTTAACTATAGAGGCAGCAGCAAAATGCAGGAGCTAAGAACATGGACTCTGGAGCCTGAATGCTTGGGCTTGAAGCCTTGTTCAGGCTCTTTGTTCTAATTGTTTCAACTTGGGTAAGTTTTCTACCTTGTTACTTCAGTTTTCTCATCTGTAACTCATAATAATAATAATACACCAATGGGCATTATGAGGATTGAATTAATTGCTATTTGTGAAGTGCTTAGAAGACTGCTCAGCCCTTAGAAAGTTTATTTTCTTTGAATACAAAATTTTAAATTTTTAAATAAATACAATTTAAAAAATTTTTTTAATAAATACAAATTTTACAGACATCTAACTTTCCTAGTTCTTGACCCAAACTCAAGGTCAGCAAGATCTCATCCTTTTCTTCCCATCCAGGGAAGAAAAGACAGGTATGGATGGCTCTGAAGAGTATTTCTGAGACCATCTGTTCAGGGTACCAGAAGCCCACATTCCATCGTTTACTGTTTGATTTAGCCCACCTTCCTCCAGGTGGTACCTAGCCTTCTTCCCTCACCTGAAATGCTCTTCTTTTCCCCTTCTGTTCTTTCCCATCCTCCCACCTTTCTCCCCAAGTCAGACTCAGCTTAGGTACAGCCTTCTAGACACTCACCACTGATCCGGTGGGCTGAGGTGTAATGATCTGTTTATTAATCCATCTCTTCTGTTCGACTGTCAGCGCTTCGACAGCAGGAATTGTTTTACTCCTATCTGCACCTAGGACACTTGGAACACAGCTTGCATATAGTTGAGATGCAGGGAATCTTTGTGAAACGATCACCCATTTGTTTAGCAGCTTCTGAGAGTAAAGGTCAGGGTAGGCCTGTAAAAGGATCTTTCTTTTCCATTCTTTTACAGGGTAGGCCTGTAAAAGGATTCGGACCAAATTATAGTCCGAAAATCCTCTGTTTCAACAATTAGCTGAAAGCCTTTTGCGAAATGTAGGAGTCGCTCACCATTTAGATTCCTACAAAGCCCAACAACCTATTCTTCACAAAGAGCACAGCAAATTGTGCCAGTGGCAGAGATGTGATACCACAGAGATTAAGAGCAAGGAGTAGGATTTCTAGAAGATTAAGGGCAGAGTAAGATCCCAAAACTTGTGCCTGGGAGCAAATGAAGAAAATAGAAGTGCGGCATCCTATGTGATTAAGCGGTATTACAGTATCAAGGCTTTCATGGGTCTTGGAACCAATTTTATTCAGTTATGACGTAGAACTGAGGCAGGAATGTGATGCCTGCCATTCTCCTAACATGGAGCTGTCTCTAGACGTCATGGAGCCCACGAGAAAACAATTCCCAAGGGTATCTTGAAGACTTAGTGTCCTTTCAAAGTTTTTTCTAGTTTCATCTAAATGCCCAGTCCACAGCTTTTAGGGAAGCTTAGGGGTTTAGTGTTGAAGACAAATTCATGGTGGAGGCCAAGCAAGTGTCCACTACAGGAGGGGACTTGTGATTGTATCAGGCGTCTACTCTTTTTTTTTTTCTTTTTTGCGTTACGCGGGCCTCTCACTGTTGCAGCTTCTTCCGTTGCGGAGCACAGGCTCCGGACGCGCAGGCTCAGCGGCCATGGCTCACGGGCCCAGCCGCTCTGCGGCATGTGGGATCCTCCCGGACCGGGGCACGAACCCATGTCCCCTGCATCGGCAGGCGGACCCTCAACCACTGCTCCACCAGGGAAGCCCCAGGCGTCTACTCTTAACAAGATCACCTCTGCTTGTCCTTTCAGCAATTTTTTGAGGAATGAGGAAGAAAACAGAAATGGTTTTCCCTCTTTCTCTTAAGTCCCCCTGCAGGCTACCAGGGAGTAGTGTTGATGTTGCCCTGCAAATAAATCCAGAGGTCATGTCCACTGTTATCTCTCTGGTCCAATCCCTATCATCTTTTGTCTGGATTTTTGTAACAGCCTCCTGACTGGTCTCCTGTTCCTACCCTTGTCCACCTTCCATCTGATCTCAACACAGCAGCCAGTCTTCTTACTCAGACAAACTCAGACCATGGTACTCCCTTCTTGAAGTCCTGCAGTGTCACCCTGAGTAAAAACTCATGTTCTCTCAGGGATCTACAAGGCCCTGGAAGCCCCTGGAAAGGGTTAGAAAAATTACCTCCTCATAGCCTCAGTGCCATTAAGGTCATATCTGAAGTAGGAATATGGCAGACTCTTGTTGATATAGTACTTCCTTTCTGTAACAATCACAATTGTTTTTGCGGATAGGCAGCAAAAAATGAATGGCAGAAGGGCTGAAACCAATAGGAAATTCAAATAATGTATGAGTCAAACCAAATATCCGGGTTTGTCATCTTGTGTGAGGCATGCTCTCTTTGCTCTTTTCAGAGTTTACCCAATCTGTACCCATCGGACTCTGGTACCCATCGAGATGTCAGGATTTCTTAAACAATATGGTAACCTTTGGTGTGTTCAAGCTTGAGAGTCAAAGATCTAGGTTCCATTCCTTCCTTTACTATTTACTTACCCAAGTAAGTTATGATAAATTCCCTAGTAAATTCCCTAGACCTCACTCTCCCCACATGTGAGGTGGGATGATAATATTTACCTCGGAGGATCATATTCATTCAGTATATTTATCTTGAGTTCTTCTGGGATATCACTTTCTACAGGAAGCCTGCTTAAGCTTTTAACAGAATCAATCTCCCCCTCCTCTGCGCTTTCCTTCTCTATTCATAATAAATTATCAATGTGTTTACCATCCCTTCTTATTTGTTTTGCATGTCTACCTTCTCCTAAAGACCATGAGTTCCTGCGTAGCAAGGAACATGTCTTATGTATCTTTGTATTCTCAGTAAAGCTGGTAACATTTGTTGAATAAATGAGTGAATGAGCTCTCAGGCATAATGGAGGGTATATCTCCAGTGTGAAAACTAGTTATGATTTTGCATTTCCAAGAGATTTTCCTTTATTACTTTGGTAAATGGTGTCAGTGAACTAGAAGAAAAAGGAAGCACTGTAGTTTCATGAGGTAAGGAAAATAACGAGAAACTATTTCCTATTAATAAGACTGGTGAAAATCCCAGTATCAACTGTTGATAAGGATGGGAGTGATGGGGACTGTCACACACTCTTGGTGGGAGAGTGAATTGGTACAACCCTTTTGGAAAATAAATCTTGAGATGCACACAGCATCTTACCAATCATTCTACTCCTGGGTACATGACCTTGAGAAATTGTGCACAAAGATATTCATAACAGCACAGTTTGTAATAGCAATAAAGTTGGAAACTACCTAAATGTTCATCAATAACAAAACAGATATATAAATTGGGGCTTGTTCCTGCAATGCAACTCTTTACAGCAGTTAAAATAAATAAATGAGAATTACATACATTCACATAAATAAATTTCGGAATCATATTTCTGAGAAAAAAGTTATAAAAGGATGTATACTGTACAGAACACCACTTTTATTATTAATAAGTTTAAAAACAGAAAATAAACCTATTTTTTTTCTGCATACAAATATACAGAATAAAGTATCAAAGCATGCAAGTAATGGTAACCATCAAATTTTGGATGGTGGGGGATGGGAAGAGTATAATGGAGTTGAAGAGGGATCTTCTAATGCAACTGTAATGTGGTTATTTCACAAGTAAAAAGACTAAAGAAAATATGCCAGAATGCTAAAATTTTCAAAAAGTTGTGTGGTAGATATGTAATTGTTCATTACATTCATCTTAAAACATTTTTAAAGAGTTAAGGAAAAATTTAATCTTAACTATGTAAATTGCACATCAGCTAATGATTTTCAAGGCACCTGGGTGAGACAGCCTTCATAGTTTATTTAGTATATAAACTCCATTGGACAAGTTCCAAAATGAAGTGCATTAAAAAGTCCTTGTATATATATATTTGTTCTTCAACTTCCACTATTTTCCCTTATATTTCTGTAATGGGAATATTTTGGAGGGCATAACACACTTGAACCAAATATTACAAAATATATGGTTTACAAATACCCACTTCATTCTTTACAGAATCGTTTTCCTTTTCTTCTCGCTTTATAAATCTTATGTGTAGTGTTCGTCTGTTCATTCATTCATCCTTTCATCCAACAACTATTTGCTGAAGCTTAACTATTTATAACCCTCTTCTAGGTCCTGGGGTAGATGGTTGAAAAAGAGATCTTCCATTTGCTTTGGCTTTGTCCTTACTAGCTTGTATTATAGTTTTGGTACTTATTTCAGTTCCTTGAAGGCAGCGATGGAGAACTTTACACTGGTGGGCCTGATGCATAAACGATGCTCAGTAAACAGAAATATTACTTGACTATATCAATGAATTAATCAATGTATTTCCAATGGTGCTGACTTAAGAGTGTGTGCAAAGCATTAAAAGAAATCCCAATCTTTATTATCCCAATGCCTTTGAATTTTATCTTACTGAGGAGTTTCCCAACTCTTAGTTAATGCACTCAATTATAGTTTCATTAATAAAAGTTTTTTTTTTTTCTTAAAGTAAAACCCCTAACAACCTAAAAATATCCAAACATTTTCTCTTCCCTAGAATCCAACAGCTCTAACTACTTAGGATTTTTTCCTCTTTCTTATTTGCTGCTTGGCACATCTGTGAAACAAAGGATAACCGTAAGACTGCAAACAGTCTGCATCAGAGATGCTTCTAAAACCAAGCGTTCTGTTCTTCATCTTTGTGTCACCGCCACTCACCCAAATACCACAATTTCTCCTATTTCAGAGGTGACACTTTCTGAAACACAAAATTCTCATCGTCTGAATGTTTTAAGACCCAATCAAAGCAGAGTCACAGACCACTCTCAACGATCTCTGTACCACAACTGACAAACATTTCTTCCAAAATCTCTTGTTGATACTCTCTGGACTTAGATGACTGAGAACAAACAAACTGGAAATACAAAATATGTACAGTTACAAGGACAGGATCCCTACAGGCAGGTGATGTTCACCTGGCTGAGAAGGGTCCTGTCCAACTTAACAGCCTGAGACACAAGACAGGCTCGGCCAAGGAGGGTGCAGGAGGTGGAAGGCACCGACCCCACATCAGGACAGGCTCCTTCATTGGCTGGAAGTGTGGTCAGTCCCCAGCATGTCAATCACTCACACATTCATATAGCCAGACATCACTCCAAAACTCCATGCATTCTGGAGAACCACGTCAAAGCAAGAAATAGCCCTTCTCAGGCACTAGGTAGGCATAGAGGGATTTTCCTTTGGCAGGTTATTCCCAGTAACCTGAGAACAAAATATTTTTATGATCACCATTTGATAGGTGAGGAAACAGGCACAGAGAGGTATTTCTAGTTTTGAGCGTTGACCAAGATTGCACAGCCAGTCGAGTACAGGTGAAGCTGTACTTCGGAAGCTGAGAGTGGAAGAAACCTCCTTTTCCTAACGTTGGCCTTGGGTTTAAGTTTTTTCTTCAAAATCGCCCTGCCTTTGCCTCAGCTGCTCTTAGCAGAAAAGAACTGGCATTTGCAAATGGCACCTGATGCATCAGCTTGAGTTCTAAGCCCTTCGTGTGTGAATCAGCTCATTCAGGTACTGCTATTAACCCCATCTTATACCCGAGCAAACTGAGGCCTGAGAGAGTAAGTGATTTGCCTAAGGTACCGCACACCCCCTCCCCCTCCTGAGCAGGGATTCCTAACCATATCCTCAAGCTCTTAGCCACCACTCTTTCTGGATTATGACAGCACCATTAGAAACTGGGAGTTTCTCTCACCCTTCCAGTCACATCCAATCTGATGTCTCTTATTATTGTCATTCAATGGCCTGAATGTCTTTGAAACCCATCCCCTACTTTCAGTTCCCATTGGGTGCCACCTTATTCAAGACCTCACCCTTCTCTGCTATGGAAGCCTCCTGATCTCCTTCCTGGACTCTAACCTCTGCCAAGCAGCCAGGGCGTCTCTCTAAACCACTAGGTCTCAAGTCTGGCTACAAGTTGGAATTGCCTGGGAAGATTTAAAATGTACCAATGCCTGGATGTGCCCACAAAGGTTCTGATTCAATTGGTCTGGGATAGATTAAGGGTCTGGAGCTTTGGCAGGCCCCTCCTCAAATAATTACTATAATAGTCGGTGGAGTTCAGAGAAATCTCATTCTAAAATCACAAATATGAGCTTATAAGAGGTCCCTCACCTGTTAAAAGACCTCAGTGACTATGGGGTAGTCCAGATTCCTTAGTACGGCAGATGGTGCTACGTTGCTAATGCCCCAACCTGAACTTCTAAATGTATCTTTTAAGACTTTCCATCCTGGTCCCCCTGCAGGTGGACATGTGTGCATACATGTGAACATAAATACACTCACATATACACACTACGTACACACTCTAACCACACAGAAGTATTTCACGCCTTCTGAATACACCATGTTCTTTTATGTTTCCAGGTATCTTTTCCATTCGGGCTGCTGTATCAGAATACCCCAGACTGGGTGGATTGTAAACAATAGACATTTATTTCTCACAGTCTGGAGGTTGGAAGTACAAGATCAGGGCACCAGCATGGTCTGGTGAGGGCTCTCTTCTGGACTGCAGACTGCTGACTCTTCCTGTAGGGTCCTCACATGGTAGAAGGGGCTAGGGACCTCTCTGGAGCCTCTTTTATAAGGACACTAATCCCATTCACGAGGGCTCCACCCTCATGACTTAAACACTTCCCAAAGCCCCCATCTCCTAATACCATTACCTTTGGGGGATTCAACATACAGCGGGGACACATATATTCAGACCACAGCACCAGGCCTTAGCACATTCCCTCTGCCTAGAATGGCCATACTCTCCTTCCTTGACTGCCAAACTTCTATTCATTTTCAAACATCTGTTTCAATGCCCTCTACCAGGAAGCTTTCTCTGATCCTCCAACAGCATGGTTCCTCCCTCTGAGCCCACAGAACAATTGCTATATAGTTTTACTATAACATTCCTGATGCATAAGCAATTGCTTAGATTATGGTCTCCTCCTTTAGCATCAAGCCTTTTGAAACATGGCCTACAGGCTCTCTGTCACTGGTCACCAGCCACTTCTTGCCTCCTGTTCCTTACCACCCCAATGTAAGCTCACATCATCCTCTATCTAACTCCTCTCTCCAGCCATTGGCCTCCTTCCTCTTCCTGCCACAGAGTCTTAGTCAAGATTGATCCCCGAGGCTATCAATCTCTTCCTCTGCTCTCCACTAGTTAAAACCAGCTCATCATTAAAACTTGGTCCAAGCATCACATTCTCAGGGAAGCCTTCTGAGATCTCTCAGACAGGTGAGTTTATTATATTCACTCACAAAAAGAACTATACGTTCTTTTCCAAGGTGGAATTTACTTAATTAGAAATATACACCCATTTGACATCCATTGACAGATGAATGGATAAAGAAGTTGTGGTACATATATACAATGGAATACTACTCAGCCATAAAAGAAGAATGAAATGATGCCATTTGCAGAAACATGGATGCAACTAGAGATTATCATAGTAAGTGAAGTAAGTCAGAAAGAGAAAGACAAATACCATAGATATCAGTTATATGTGGAATCTAAAACATGACACAAATGAACTTATCTATGAAACAGAAATAGACTCACAGACATAGGGAAAAGACTTGTGGTTGCCAAGGGGGAGAGGCATTGGCGAAGGTATGGATTGGGAGTTTGGGACTAGCAGATGCAAACTACTATATATAAAATAAATAACAAGGTCCTATGGGGATATATATATATATATATATGTATAGCTGATTCACTTTGTTATAAAGCAGAAACTAACACACCATTGTAAAGTAATTATACTCCAATAAAGATGTTAAAAAAAAAGTCCTACTGTATAGCACAGGGAGCTATATTCAATACCCTGTGATACACCATAATGGAAAAGAATATAAAAAAGAATATAGGGCTTCCCTGGTGGCGCGGTGGTTGAGAGTCCGCCTGCCGATGCAGGGGACACGGGTTCGTGCCCTGGTCCGGGAGGATCCCACGTGCCGCAGAGAGGCTGGGCCCGTGAGCCATGGTCGCTGGGCCTGCGCATCCCGAGCCTGTGCTCCTCAGCGGGAGAGGCCACAACAGTGAGAGGCCCGCATACCACAAAAAAAAAAAAAAAAAAAAAGAATATATATATATATATATACATATATATATATGTATAACTGAATCACTTTGCTATACAGCAGAAATTAACACAACATAGTACATCAACCATACTTCAATAAAAAAGAAATACACACACATTTGTGTGAGATTATTTAGTAAATGTCTCTCCACCCCACCATAAGCATACGAGAGCATGAATGCAACTGTTCCTGCTCGTCCTTGGAATTCTAGCAGCACCCTGCCTGGCACCTAGCAGGCGTCCTAAAACATCTGCTACAAGAGTCAGCGAATGCCCAGCACGTAGTAAGTGCTCAGGATATTTTGGTCATCACTGCTAAGCTTGGTGAGAGCAGCAACACATCTTCATTTTTATAATCCCCAGGCTTTGGAATATAGTGGAAATAAGAGGTTGTTTTGTGTATTATCAAAGTTAATGACTATTCCTTTAACTTCATCTAATAATCAGCATTTTAAGTATATCAAGGAATTTTTCTCTATCATAAAACCATAGACAATAAAGACCGTTTATTCACAAAGTCATTGCCACAGCTAGAAATTGCCTAAAGCCACTGGGAAATTAATAAGGAAATAATAGTTTTCAGAGGGGTGAAAGACCTCTAATAAGAAAAACCTTAGTAAACATATGTAGTTAAAAGTTGAGTCAACTACATGTAAATATAGTTATAGAAAATATTGTTATAACTACTTTTATTTAAATGAGGCAATCTCCTTACCAATTTATAGCTATGCTTAGTGAAGTAAGTGTACCAAATATTTTTAAGAAAGAAGAAATAACATAAGAACATTCCTTAGACTCAGATTTGGGGAAAGCAGATTCTAGAGTTTTCTAGAAAACTCTATGTCCAGAAAACCAAAGTTAACCTTTATCAAATAGATTTTTTTTTTTTTTTGCGGTATGCGGGCCTCTCACCGCTATGGCCTCTCCCATTGAGGAGCACAGGCTCCGGACGCGCAGGCCCAGCGGCCACGGCTCACGGGCCCAGCCGCTCCGTGGCACGTGGGATCCTCCCGGACCGGGGCACGAACCCACGTCCCCTGCATCGGCAGGCGGACTCTCAACCACTGCGCCACCAGGGAAGCCCCAAATAGATTTTTTAAAAGTAACTCTATGTGTTAATATTATCATATCCAGAGATTATTCCAGAGAGTCATATTAAAACTGTGGAAACACTTCTTTTCCATAAAGAATTTACAGAATTTTAATAAGCAGACAAATCTCCCTCAGGATTCCAGGCACTGGCTTCTACGTGTGCCTCTGAACATTAGAACATTTTTGTATTAAAAACTTATATGTTAGGTTTCAAGAGGATCTTTGGGTGCATGTACCGAATTACAAAGCACAGTGTTATTAAAATCATTTAAACACATTCGCTCAGAGATTCTAAAACAGCACAACAGAAAAACTAGAAGGCAGTCACATTACTTTAGACCTGACATTGGACACCAAATATCTCCTTAAGAAGAGACATCTACGGATTCCCTGAAGACCCCAAGTCAGGGATGTTCTTTTGGAAGCTCTCCACATTCTTCCTTTTAGAATTCACAGAATCCCTGACAAGGAATCTCAATGGGTAGCAAAATAGATCAAATGCTCAATTGATGGAATTGTCCAAGAATTAACATCTTGTCTTCCCTTTCTTCTTTCTTCCTGGGCTTCATCCTTCACAATGATCTTCAAGGTTTTAATTACCAGGTAGTCAGATATTCAGAAGACTCACAGCTTATATCCAATCACCTTGTGACAATCTACACGTCTCAAATGCCTTCTAACCCAATATATCAAATAACAAACATACAAACAAAAAAAAAACAGCTCAGTGTCTCCCCACACCCAAACCCTCCACACCTACCCTCCACAAAATCTTCTTCCAATCTCTACTCAGTGAAGGGAACCAGCAACCAGCCTGTTCTGAAAACTAGACAGATAGTTGATACCTCCTTCTTCCTCACACTTCTTATCCTACCTAATCACCAAAATGTACTAATTTTTCTATCCTCAAATCTTTCAGATACACACACTTCTCTATGTTCTTCACCTTCAACAGATTTGCAATGATTTAGGGTAAAGTTTTTAACTATCTAGGGGCCCAGCTCGTGTCTCCAGCCTCAGTTTGAACCATGCTCCCCCTCTTGCTGTTTGGGTTCCAGCTACATTAAACTTCTTTTAGTCCCTTGAATATATAAAAGCTCCCTGCCCACACAGGGTCTTTATTCATTTTGGGAGAGTTTCCCCTCTACCCACCTTCCATCTCCATCCCTTATGACTTTTACTTTCTCTCTTGTGACATGTGCTCCTTTTTTCTTTTCTAGACCTTACTGTGATTGTAATTTTACATTCATAAGTTTTATTCATTCAATGTATATTATTCCCATATGTTAAACTGTATTGAAGTCAGGACCAACTAAATAGACCAATTATCTAGAACAAATTTAAAACGTATCAGAAAGCCCTGCTCCAAAACAAAAACAAAAAAACACCCCAAGCCCAGATGGTTTCATAGGGGAATTAGGCCAAGGTAGTTTCATAGGGGACTTCTGCAATACCTTTAAAAGGCAAGTAACTTCAATGCCATTTAAATTATCCTGGAAGAAGAAAACAAAGAGAAATATTTGCAGAACATTCATGAGGCCAGGATACCAATAAAACTCAGCACAGCCAAAAACATCATATAAAAGAGAATTTTAACTGAATTTTTTTAAGACTGATGCAGAAATTGTAAATAAATATTAGCAAATGGAATCTGTGACCCAATAAAAGGAGGATACATATTGAACAAGTGGGATTTGTCCCAAGAATGAAATGATGATTTAGTAAGAAACCTATCAAAATAAAACTTTGCATAGTGTTTACACACAAGGAATCGACATGAGTCCACTCTCAGCTCTGCCACTTACTGGTTGTCTCATCTTGTTCAAGTTACTTAACCTCTGTGAATGTGAGTTTTTTTAACTTTAGAGTGAAAATACTAATAATACTGAGTTCTAGATTGGGTAAGGGTGAAATGAGTTGATACATGTAAAGAACTTGGAATACTGCTTTGGACAGTAATTGCACCAAATAAGCACCAATTATTTTTATTAATATACCTAATCATAATAATAAAAAGAGAAAAATAATACCAACTGCTTGGACACTATAAATACATTGGATAAAATTCAATATCCATTTTTTCTTTTAATAGCTCTTAATAAAATAAGAATAGAGAGATATTACCTTAATATGAGAAATATATCTATCTCAAATCATAAGCCATCATCCTGCTTAATGAAAATATCTAAACGCATTCCCATTAAAGTCAGACACAAGATAAGGATGTTAATTATCCTCACTATTATTTAACACTTTTCTGATGGTACTAGCCAATATAATTAGAGAAAAGAAAGAAAGAAAACATAAAAATTGGAAAAGACTTCGTAAAATAGTCATCATTTACAAATGATGTAACTTAGCTGGAACGCCAAAGAGGATACACTAAAAAAAAAAAAAAGCTGTTATAAATATTAAGAAGATTATATATGATGTCTGGGAATAAAAGTAATATAAAGAAATCAATAACTTTTATAAATACAAGTAAACCAATTAAACTATAAAATGAATAAAAGATCATATTTGTGATAATGAACAAAATACAGATGATGTAGGTGCAAAGTTATCAAGAAATGGAAGATACATATCTGTATCTGTATACAAAATGCACATACATATGGACATACAATATATACATACAAAGAAAAACCTCAAAACATTACCAAGGGGCACAAAAAGGACCTTAATATTGGAAAGGCTGTCCAAAATTATGGATAGAAAGACCAAAGATCATAATGATAGTAATTCCCCTATTGTTAATTAGTAAATTTAATAGGATTCCAATAGAATACTAGTAAATTTATTTTTAAATTAGATAATCTAATTCTAAAGTTTATATGAAAAAATAAAGATTTAAGAATTCTATAAAGAAGAATGATGATACTATCTTAATTCTACTAGGTGCTAAAGTATACTGTAAAGCAAAAGTAATTTTTAAAGTGTGGTGTTGGATAAAGAATATAAAGACAAGTTAACGTCCAGAAATGGACTCAAATAGGTACGGCAGAGCAGAATATGCTAAACTGGTGTTTCAAATTGGTGGGGACAATATGCATTAATCAACGAAGTGTGTTTGGACAACTGAGTAATTAAATGGGGGCTTCACATTTTTACCCCCCAAATTCCATGTGGATCAATTATTTAAACATAAAAAGTTCCCCAACTTTTAAAAGTGGCATTAGAGAGCATAGAAAAATATATTTTATTATTATTAGCTCAAAGAGGGCTAATACTAAATACAAAACACAAAACTGGAGACATAGGGGAAATACTGCTCCACCTAACACATACACACACACACACACACACAAAACCCCCCCAAACAAAAAAAAAACCATAAAAAACACAACCAAATCAAGGATAAACCAACGTATAGAAAGTTAAAAAAAACCCACAAACTATATATCACAACAAAGTGTGTGCTTCTTTCAAATATAAGAAAAGAACAAGCCAAAAGAAAAATGGGTAAATTATATGAACAAATAATTCACAAGAAAGGAAATACAAATGACTCTTAAGCATATGAGAAGATAATAAATCTCTTTTGTAATAAGAGAAAGGCATATTACAATGAAAATGAGATGCCATTTTTCACCTATAATATTGGAAAATAGAAAAACTTGATAATCTTCAGTTGTTGAAAAGTGTGGAAAATATTCATTTTATGTGCTGCTGGGGAAAAGGAAACTTGGTACAACCTCTATGTTGAACAGCTTGACACTATCTATCAAAATTACAATGTATGTGTCTTTGGACCTGGCAATTTTACTTCCAGGAATTTCTCCTACGAATTTAGTCTTTTAGGTGCTGCTGTATAAAATCAAATATGAGAAGATACTTGCACATCATTGTTAATGATAGAAAAGGATTAGAAACAACCTAAATGTCCATCAATAAAGCACTTATAAAATAAATTATGATATATCTCTAAAGAGTGATATACCTCTTTAGCATATATCTCTGCTGTTTTTCTAAAGAGTGTCACTGCTCAACACTGTGAACCGTATGAGTAGTATATTAGCATTTGCACACACGTGTATGTGTGTGTGTGTGTGTGTTTAAAGCAGTATATGCTTATAGAATATCACAGGAATAAAATGCAAGAAACTGGCAAACCTGGCTGCCTGTACGAAGGAGAACTAAGAGGTTGAAACTAGGTGTAAAAGGTATATATTTTAAAGATTTTTACAGTTTTTGAATTTTGCAATATATGAATAAGTTATCTATTCAAAATATAATTGTTTTTAATGAGGTAATGAGGGTTAATTAAATGACTTGCAGTGCCTGGCACAACGTCACCAGGCAATAAATGGCTCTCATGTTTGCTATTATGACATTAAATAGGAATTGGATGATGATGGTGGAAAATGGAAAAATCATGAAGTCAAGTGATTGTCTATCTTGGATATGGGGGTCCCTGTCCCTAAATATTAGAATGAACCATATGAAATAGGCAATATTTAACAGGGTTTGACCTGCAAAAAGAGCAATTTCATACAATTCAATCCCAAATTACTTTCTTCTGTGTAAATTAAGACTGTACTCGATAGTGAGAATAATGGTGGCCGTTTGTTTAATTATTCCTTGCCATCCAAACCTACCTGGTTTCCAAATTTGGAGAGTGAGAATTCAGAGAATGAGTTGGAATAATGGGGATACTGAACTACATGAATCAATTTGGTTCCTGAGTTTTGGATAGCAAGTAGCTTGAATTGGATAAGGAAAAATTTATTTAACCTTTTTTTTTTTCAAAACTCATTTAATCCTGAATTAGGAATACAAGAGTTTGGACATTGAAGGTTTGAATAGTGAGTGAGGGATACCTGTTTTGCAAAAGACCCTTACAGCTTACAAAGCATTTTAGTATAAGTGGCCTCACACATTCTTTAAACTTTGAAGGTGTTATCACAACACCCACCCCATTTTACAAAAGGGGAACTGTTTCTGCTTTGCAAGCTAGTGCTAACCAATGCAACACAACTGGTGTTGAGGGAATTGACAAAGGCCAAGACCCACTGCCAGGGCATGGCCCCTGTTCAATGGTAAGACTATACGGTCCACATCTCTCCAAAGCAAGCACTTGTCCTTCCCACCTCCCATCTGTGAGTGAGATACCAAGAGTCCCAAAGCTCAGAAGTTATGGGTAAATTGTAGGGTTGCCACCATTTTGCATATGCTTGTAAATTCTGTTAATTAACATAAAAAACTTTGATTTTTCCGCTTAAGTTTCCCCCTCATGGTAAAACGTTTCAAGAATATGAATAGATGACCACAAATGCCTTCTGTAGGTAAAGCATAGGCAGAACCCAAGAGGGACATTGACAAAGGAAGGAAGGAAAACAGCTTCTTTGATCAATTCCTAAGACTACAGATACTTTTTCTATAAAAGCCACATTGTGAAGTTTCTGGAGTTCAGCTCTGCTCTTGTGTCAAAAGTCTCCATGATGATCTATGGCAGTATTGAACTGAAAAGGCATCACTTCATCCCTACCTTGTTTCACAAAGCTTGGGAAACAGGCAAGAAAGGAGGGAAAAATTAGCTGCCTTCTCAGGCAGACCTCCAGTCTTATATTATGATTGGCCTAGGAAAAGTTTTAAAGAAACCAGGAGAAACATATATGAGATTCTCATGCACAGAAAAATTTAGTGTCAAATAGGGAATCTGCTGGCTAGAGACCAGAGTAGATCCAGGCATACAATAGGGGCTCAGTAAACATTTGTAGACTGAATGGGACCAGAATAGACCCAAGCATACAGTAAGTGCTCAGTAAAGGTTTATAGATTGAATGGGACCAGATTAGACCCAGGTATACAGTAGGTGCTCAGTAAACATTTGTGAATTGAATGGATGTGAACGAGTCCTTCAAATGGAGACAAAAAGAAAGCAGAAACTATCCTATATTAATAGGCAGGTAGCCTTGAATTTGGGTCAGCCTTGATTGAACCTCTTGGGTTTAGTTTCCTCATTTCTAGCATGGGATTTATTAATACTTTATTTGTGGTATTTGTTAATATTTCTATTTTGTATTCCTTCTTTTTAGAATACTTGACTAGAAGTCCTTAGAAGTCATGCTTATCTCCCTTGTTTTATAGATGAGGACCATTTATCAAATAAAGTTAATGACATCCCTCCCCTCCCCTCATCGACAGGGTTGTTTATAACTGCAAATAAGAACATCAAATCCTTAGAGGAAAGTGCTACAGGCGCTCAGTCTATGGTGTCAAGGATGGTTAATAGCCTTCACGTAAGTGTCCTCCCTATTCCAAGGCAACACTTGGAATTGGGATTTTATAAATGGTTTGCTCTTTAAAATTTCCAGCTTATCAAGGAGCACACCTCAAGTTGAGTAGGCTTAAAATTATTGGTTCTCTATTCAGGCAAGAAGAAACAAGATTCCCGCTTTCAAAACACCTGCATTCCATTGACAGGCATGAGACAGGGAAACAACCAAAGGATAAACCTGAAGATTAGGTAGGACGACTCAACTGATGAAAAATGCTACAAGGAAAATAAGCCAGGTAAGGAGGCAACAGAAAGTAACTGAGGTGGGGAGCCCACTTTAAACTGGCTGATCAGGTAAGACAGCCTTGTAGCAGAGTATCCCAGGCAGTGGGAATGATGACAACAACGACAATGATGATGTTATTTACTGAGGACTTACGACATTCCAGGCTTTATTGTAACCACCAGTACCATTTTATTTAATCCTCTCAATGACCCATTGAGGTAAGGGACTATTATTATCACCATTTTGTTGATGAAATTGAGGCACAGAAAGGATAGAAAATTGCCCAAGATTCTGTAGCTAGATAAATGATATGATAGAGCAAGTAGAGGGGCCCTGGAGAGGAAGTTAATAGGTTGGAAAGCAAAAATCAGGCCAGGGCACTGGAGCTTGCGATGAGATGAAGCTGAGGAGGTCAGATCCCATAAGGCCTTGCAGGCCAATGGCCTCCCTGTGCTTAAGTGTCCTGTGCTCTCCATCCATGGCATCTGTTGACAATTGTCTGTTGATAATCTTCTGTTGACAATTTGGCAAAACAGCCTGGTCATCTCAGTGGAAATGACTGACCTAATCTTCAACCCAGCTCTTGTTAGGAGGTGACATTTCTGCAGCATGACTGTGGGCAGGGCACCAGGTCAACATGGGATCCCATCCAGCCTGGCGATTTACCCACTGAATGACCTTAGATGAGCCCCGGAACTGCAATGAATCTGTTCCTTCTATAAAATGAGGCCATGAACACCTACCTCCCAAACCAGTTGTGAGGATTAAATAAAGCCAAGTTTGTGTCTTGCCCATAGTAGGTACTCAACAATCTCAGTTCACTGCCCTCTCTTCTTTGGGAGGGGCATGGTGGATACTTTAAAATTTATTTGTTTTCTCTTAATTATGGTTCACATTTCCAGCCGCTCCCAAGCGGATTTATGAAGATCAGGACAGAAGAGTTTAACCTCATCTGTCTTCCCCCCTTTCACAAGTTTGTTTCTTTTCTACCTACTCTGCTCCTTGAACTCTGCTGGGGACAAATGATGAGGTCATGCCATCTAATAACAGTTGCTATCTCTAAGGAATGTGAGTTTTCTGTGGGCACTGAGGTGGTGCCCAGGCAAAGTTAGAGAACAACAGAGACCGGGCACAGAGAAAGGTCTCGAGCCCCATCGCTACACAGTGAAACCTACTAGCCCCTTTTCACGTTTCAGGCTACTTCCCTGCCTGTGCTCTTAAATTAAAATAAATTCAAACAGCTCTCCCCTTGCCCCCTGCCCCGAATTTTCCTGACATACATTTTTTACCCATTCTAGACAATTAGGAAGGCTGTTTCTCAGGACCATTAATTCTGGGCTCCGTCCTGCACTTCATTTTGCAATCCCTCAGCCATTTTCCCCCCAGACTGCCATTTCCCACCTTCCCATCTCCCCTGATTTTCAGTGTCTTGTTAAACAACAATTTCTTTCTCTTTCTCTAGTGCCGAGACTGGGAAATTACTTTCTTTAATCCTAGCCCTATTTGTACCTTTAAGGCCAAGAATTTTAGAAACATGGGTGGCTCTGAAATTGTTTTCAGTTAGGACTGCTCTTTAAAAATACTGTTTGTGTGTGTGTGTGTGTGTGTATAGTTTTTTCTTTTAATGTTCTGATAGCCATTTCTTTTGGCTTGACTTTAGAAATCACTTGTTTTCTGGACACTGGGCTGTCTCTATGTTACGGTTTTTTTACTTCTTTAAGAGTTAACTGCTTTAATTCCCTTATCATGTGGTCACGTGTACTGCTTTTCCATCTCCAAATGCAATGAAAAGTTCCCTTTGGGTGTTCCAGGTTTTGCTCATTCTATGTGTGCACTGTTCTCATGGCTCAGAAGGCCTTTCTTTGCCTTCACTCAGATGGAGCCTTTCTCCAACGGCAGGAGGAGTGGAAAAGTCAGCATGAGGTGGGACAGCTTTGTTTCGGAGGCCAAATCCCTCACTCTTAAAGCACCAGCTCTCCTGCAGGCCCAGGCCAAGGAGCCTGTCCTCACCAAGACTGGGTGTGCAGGGGGCTTGGGGAACAGGCAGGCCTGAGCCCTGGAAGCACTGCTGCCAGGACCAGCTTCGCAACCTCAGGCACTGACTGATTTTTATCTGTAAAATGTGGATAATAATTCCTGTCTCATCCTTTTATTGAGAAACAGAGAAGTTCCTGGCTAGCTAATGGTGTTATGATGGTCATGGTGGTTCTGAACGGTCTCTGAATACGATTCATCATGAGTGTTCTAAGCCAGCGCTTGTCCAGCGATGGGTCACGTGTGCTCCCAACACTTGACTAGTGGCCACGCAGCACGGGAGTTGAATCACACCTGAACTGCTCTATAGCCCGGTCAGTGGGTTGAGTCCACTGCATGAACTTGGATGTCCTGGCAATGTCCGACTGTTATAGTAGTTTTAAAGTTTTTAATTCTCGTTTTCTGGACTTATCACAAACTGGTACCAAACAGTTTGCAAATCTGCAGTGATCCAAGGACCACAGAGTAAATAGCACGTTTTAGGCTGTGGGCCTTTTGAGGGTTCATACCATGAAGGCCCTGTGGAAAGCCCCAGAGGTTTGCTGGGATGGTTCTTTCCCCGCCGCCAACTTCAGTGTTTAGTAAGAGTGTGCTGCTGGTCTGCCTGCGTGAACCGTCAGCGGTCTGCTCAGGTGCCAGCCCATAATTACGGTGACTACCAGTAGCGCTGGTTCATCTCAATCTCTGAGCGAGGATCCTGTTCCATCCTCGGGTTTGGCTTGGCATTTAGATAGGAAAAGGGATTGGACTGTAATCCTTTCTCGTGTCATAAAACCAAGGAAAATATCCTGCTGGCAGTCAAGCCTCATAAAAATAAAAAACAAACAAAAAACACCTTGGCAGGATTCCAAACGCTCACTCCAGCCACGGCCACTCCAAGAGGTCATGTCATGTCATTCTGTTGAGGGTCATTTTCCAAAGCTAATTGCTCAGTTCTTCCAGACATTGGACAATACTCTGTTGCTACCTGTAGAAGCTACATGCAAGGACCAATGTTCTTTAGAATGTAACAATCACAACAACAAAAATTTCCATTCGGTTGGGAAATTAAAGGTACAGGATCAAAAAACATTCCCGTGAAAACTCAGGGCTTTCACTCCCAGTTGAGGACACTGCTTGTTTGAAGGGGTAGATTTATCTAACAATCACAACAAAAGGTTATAAATCGTATTGAAAACACCCAGTGACAAGGATTATACTTTGTATTGGAAAAGGGGCTCCAAATACACGGCACATGCCTCAGACTCCCTCCTGCCACCCTCCTTGGCACATGTCATTCATTTATCACTTCTCCTCTTTTCTGATCTATCATCTGGCTTCAGAATCTCAGTGTAGGATTCAAGGCCATGACCGATGTACAGGAGTGATAACGGAATGAGACTTACTTGGCTTCCTGGTGGAGTCATTTCAAGTTACATGTGCTCTTCGCACGCATGATCGTTTTAACCCTCGACTGCGATTCAGTTCTTGTGATTCACAATGTACGTAATCACTCATGCGTGAGAAAACTGGGGCTCCAAGAAATTAAGGCAGTTATTAATCAATATCATAGAAGGAGAAAGTGGCAAACGTGCAATTGGAGCCCTGATCCACTGCTCTAGACAGCACAGGAGGGGACTAGTGTTTCTTACTTTCCTCCTGTGTGCCGGGCTCTTTCACCTTGTAACTCATCTAATCTTATAAAATGTAATGTGTGCCAACCTGTGAGACATTATTCTTCCTGATATTCAGATGAAGAAAGTGGGGTTCAGAGAATTTAAACGACTGGTTCAAGGCTGTTATGGGTCGTAGGGGGGTTAGCATCTGAACCCACATTTCTCTGAATCTGAAGCACGTTAGCTTTTCTTACCCACATGGCCTCCACAGCTCCGCCTCTGCAGAGAACACCACTGAGAGCAGGACACAGCAAGGGTACTTAGAGGAATGGTATTAATGACAGCAACAACTTGAATAGGACTTCAGCGCTCGACATTTAGAGAAAACGTTTTGGTTAGCCCCACCCTGGAATATTTGCAGGGTGATAAATGATAAATGCCTGATATGATAACTATGTAGAAACACGCAAAAGTGTTTACCAAATAACATTAAGAAATTGTATGTATACTGATTACATTTATGCAGAAATTATGCATATTAGATGGAGAAAGAGTAAGAGGAAACACAAAGAAAATATCTTTTGGCGGGGATACAGGATAATAAAGATGTTTTAAAGTTGCGTTAAACATAATGCTTAAAAAAAGTTTGTGTATCCAAGCATCAGGAAAAGCTGGCCAAAGAAAATAGGCAAAAATAATCTCCCATTAAGAAATGTGTCGGGCTTCCCTGGTGGCGCAGTGGTTGCGAGTCCGCCTTCCGATGCAGGGGACGCGGGTTCGTGCCCCGGTCCGGGAGGATCCCACGTACCGCAGAGCGGCTGGGCCTGTGAGCCATGGCTGCTGAGCCTGTGCGTCCGGAGCCTGTACTCCGCAACGGGAGAGGCCACAACAGTGAGAGGCCCGCGTACCGCAAAAAAAAAAAAAAAAAAAAGATGTCCTCGAGATCTGAAAGAACACATTTCCAAAACAATGAGAAGGGCATAATGGCACTTAGAGTAAAAATTAAATGCTGATTCAGAGCAAGTAGAAGTAGTGGTATTAGAATAAAAATTTGACATTGGGAAGTCTGAGTATTTTAAGTGGGAATTTTGCACACTAGAGCAATCTGGAGGCCCCATGCCATGTTTCTTTCATTTCCTTGATGCATTCAACTCTACTTCCCTTTAGATTTCATGGTGAAGTTCTAGGTAGTGACTTTGAAAATGAATCACACATTTTTTTTTTTTAAATACTGTAGGGCAGGTGAATTCATCCGAGTTCTATTACTTTTGGTGTGTGTATGTCATTCAAAACCTAGTCTTCCATTTACCAAGCTCCCATCCAGCAACCATCCATTCAAGAGGCATTTACTGGGTGCTTATCGTGATCTAGACCTTGTGAGGCCCTAGAAATACAAGATAATCTGACCTTATGTTGCTCTGAGACTAGCACAGGAGACAGATGCATGGAGTGACAATTCTTATGCAGGACCTACCAAGAAGTAAGCAGGAGATCCTGTGTGCAAAGAACCAGGGGCACAGGGGAGGGGCAGCTGCTCCCGCTGAGAGTCGGAGAGAGATTCTCAGCGAAGGTGATGGCCGATGAGTCCTGCAGGATGAGGAGAAGCTAGCCTGGGAAAACTGGATGGAAGGGAAGGGTACGAACAGTGTTGCAGGCAGTGAGCCATACTGTTCCAAGGCATGGAAGCAACACGGCATGACGAGTTCGGGGAAATGCAGGTGGTTTGCGTGGCTACAGGATGATATGTGAGATGGGGAAGGGATGTGGGACGAGGCCGGGAAGCAGCAGGGGCCCCGTCACGGAAGGCCTAGAGTGCCAAAGTCAGAAGCAGAGCACTTGACGAGGGCACTAGAAAATGTAAATAAGTCCAAGTTAAGTCATCTGCTGAGACCAACAAGGATGTGAACTGGAAGCAGACCGACTTATAACAGTGTCTTCAACTCCCCGCAAAAGGGAATGTGCCTTATCCATTCTTATAAACACCCTGGCCCTGGCCCTTTTGAGCCTGGAACATAGTAGATGCCACCCCAAAAGTCTCTTGGTTAGACGATTGACTTAAAATTTAAAAGCAAAGCCAAACTACCCCAAACCTTCAAGGTATAAAGAAGTGCTGTCCCTACAGTATCCGGTGGGCAAGGATTGTCCACTCTACTGTTGATGGGAGATGAATGAAAACGGCGCATTCCATTCATGGCCAAGCCAGAGGTTTCCTTTAAATGCTTACCGACAGGGTTTCTGCATTACCAACCCTCATTCTTTCTATGGGATAGGAAATGGAACAGATGTCAATTCGTTTTCAATTTTAAAGTCTTATTCTTTAAACCTAGTTAAAGAAAACAGTTTCTGCATACAGTAAACATTCACATATAAGAGCTGCATATGAGAAACTGGAAAAGATGGCAAGTTCAAACCCTGAGTTAGAAAGGGCTTTCACTCTGATGAAATGAAAGTCGAGAATTAAAGAAGGATGAGACTCCTGGGTGTGCTGACCCACGAGAGCTCTCCTTATAACTCTGAATACAGCGGAATCTAGTGAATGACTTGATTCCACCCAAGAGGTAGGACCAGAGACCTAAAAGCCTGGACTCTACCCAGGAGAAAGGACCAGAGACCCTTACGAGAGTGCACCTGGCAGAGAGAAGGGAGCTCCACGTGAATTTATCTCACTGGAATCCAGCGAGGGTGGTGTTACATCCCATTTCCCAGATAAGGACACAGGCTCAGAAAGGTCAAGTAACTTTCCCAGGGTCACAAAGCTAGCAAGTGGCTGTCCTCTGACACATCCTCTTGTTTGTCTGACCTCTTAGGCCAGGACTCAGCATGAGATGCTTCCCTGGACCATGCCATGCTCTTTCCAGGACAAAACTTTCTCTAGAACTATACCACTCAGCTAAGCTGTACGTTTTGGACCCAAACTCCTTAAACAAACTTAAAAGTTACATTCCAGCCATGTGGAACTGTCTAGTGTTCCCCCAGCACCCCCAGATTTCTGCATCCTTCTCTGACACTGCTCATGGCTGACCCTCTGTCTTGTCTGTCTGGGACCATCTGCTCATCTTTCAGAATCAATTCAAGGGCCAGTTCCTCCTTGAAGACTTATACCTTCCACACCCGCCGTCCAACAACTCCTCCATCCTTTGTACCTGGAGTCAGACCGTGGCTTTAAATCCCTTCTCTGCCACTCACCAGCTCTGTGACTTTGGGAAGTTACCTCCCTGTGCCTCAGTTTCCCCATCTGCAAAACAGGACTAACAGGAGTCCTGTAAGGTTGTTGTATTAAAAAAAGACTCCCGGCAAAGAGCACAGCTGCATACCTGGCCCACAGGAAGTGCTCAGTGATGTTAGCTAGCATTATGTGCGTCTCTGTACCCGGACAGATTTCTCTCCTGGCACATTTTTTTTCTTTCTCCCCTACCAGGCAGTGATCTCCTTAAGGGTGTCGGAGACCTGGCACAAGAGTGGTGTCTTATAGATGCTTGTGGAATGAACAGTGAATAACGGACGAAGGGGATCTGGGGGGAGCTGATGAGGCGCCACAGGCAGGTCTCATTGACTTGGACTTGCGCCGATGCCTCTTCAAGGGCACCTGGCCTTCCTGTGCCCTCTTCAAGGAATACCAGGGATGGCAGGGCCTACTGCTGTGTCCAGCAAACATGGTAAAGGACACGTTCCTGAAATCCCACCCCCTTCTCCCCTCTCTCGTTCCCTCACCAGAATGCACTGACTGAGGGGCACCGTCACATCCACGTTAGGAAATGACTCCCTCTCCAGGAGACGGGGGGCACGTTTTGTGAAACACACTACCCGGTTTCCAGGACGCCTAACAGCCACTCACTCGGCAGGTCCGTTCCCAGCCCCAGCGCCAGCCCAGATAACTACCCCAGGGACACTCGGTCAGTAAGCCCTGGCCTCCCAGAGGTCACCGAGGCGGCCTCCAGAGGAAGTGAGGCCACACCTGGTCAGGGCATCATCTCTGCTCGGCCACCTCCAGCCTCTGCTCCTCGGGGACCAGCGAACCAGCCATTGGCCTCCAAGCACCGTGCACCTCCGGCCTTGATGTGCTGGGATGTGCCCGAGGGAACGCAGGCAGTTTGACAACTCAAATCAAATGACAACGGCTGTTCTGCGGTCACTTCGAAAGCATCAGGTCACCAAAGTCCCCAGCAGAGTGCTGCCCGGCGCACCAGCATCATCATCTGTGTTCACAAACTCTGGAGCTGGGCTGCTGCGGTGCTTCGCAGGCTCCTTCCTCCAAACAGGGGAGCCGCCTTGGCGGGCTTTGCACATTCCCTGAGGGCAGGCTGCCCTGAGAGTGATTCGGAATTTCCTGGGAATAAATGAACTTGTTCTGGCGAAGCTAGGCGATTATAATTGCTTACCTTCTGTGTTGCTTAATTTCGTTTCATGAAAGACAAAGCTTATTGAAATTTCAGATGTCTGGAGTATTTAAAATCTCCATTCCTCCTTTCCAAAGCAGGACACATTGATTCTTAAAATTCTTCTACTGATTTAGAAGGCCTTGCGTTAATATTTGTCAACATAAAACGTCTCACCTCTTCTGCAGATACTGGGCATAGTTATTGAAGTTCATTAACTCTATTGAATCGACACTTCACCTGACTTTCTGAGGGTTGAGACAAAGGCTGAGTTCCTCAGAAGGATGGGGGAGCTCCAGGTTTTAAGGCAGTTTTATAAATAAATGGTTTTTCTGACTGCTCAACTGTCTTACAAAAGTAGGTAATAAGAGTACCAGGGAAATCTTAGATTCTGCTTCTGAAATGAAGAAGTAACTTTTGTTTCTCCTTCTTAGCGACCACTGACCAGGCCAGGTCTCCTCATGGAAGCCTGTGTGTCCTGGATTTGGCTTCTGAGTTTGAGAATCTGCTCAGCCATGATTTGCCAAGGGGCTCACAGCTGCCCGGAGGGGTTGCTGATGGGAGGTTGGCTTCTATCCTGACCGTCTTCCCGAAACCCATGGGTTCTTCCCTGGGCTCTCACGGGCCTTGCACATCCCTCCATGTCAGCACGCCTCACTGGAGCTGTAGCCGGCCTTGCCCATCAGCCTGTGAGCACCCCCCTAGGAAGAAGGCCAGGTCTCCACGATGAAGGTCCAGCACCTGGCACACAGCCAGGAAGACAGAACAGGCTCAGTAAGTGTCCTGAAGCAATCAATAGATGAGTAAGTGATGGAGTGAGTGGAGGCAAGAAAGGCAAACGGCCACTGAACCAGGATGCACAAGCCGGGGAAATCAAGTAGTGTTGGGAGGACCAGGGTGAGAGAAGACAGCCAGATGCCATGCTGCTCTAAGTGGTTCCAGTATGAGGAACAATGATGGACGCCCAGCAGGTGCTCAATAAATATGACAGTGAATACTAACTGGGTACTTGCTGTCGCGGGCTCTGGGCTAAACCCTTTACGTGGATCGTCTTACTTAATCCTCCGGTTAAACCATACCAGGAACTGATATTACTTTTGACGAAGCACGTTAAGGACCCAGTGAGAGACGCTGACTCCCCCGTCAAGGAAGGAAAGACATGACCCAATTCCTACCAATATCATCATTCTATGAAATAGTGCAATTTGCAGCACCATGGATGGACCTAGAGATCATCATAGTAAGTGAAGTAAGTCAAACAGAAAGACAAATATCACAGGATGTCACTTATTTGTGGAATCTAAAAAAAATGGTACAAATGAACTTATTTACAAAACAGATTCCCAGACATAGAAAACAAACTTATGGTTACCAAAGGGGAAGGGGGGGAGGGATAAATTAGAAGTTTGGGATTAACAGATCCACACTATTGTATATAAAATAGATAAACAACAAGGACCTACTGTGTATCACAGGGAGCTATATTCAATATCTTGTAATAATCTATAAACAAGAATCTGGAAAAGAATATATATGTGTGCATATACATATATATATGAATCACTTTGCTGTACACCTGAAAGTAACACAACATTGTAAATCAACTATACTTCAATACAAAAATTAAAAAAAAAAAACTATCATTCTACTTTCTTACTAGAAAGGCAGCAGTTTTGCCATGAAACACATAGATTCTAGAGTTCAAGTCCTGGTTCTGCCACTTGGGGACTTAAAGCTGGGTGACTGACTTTACTTATACCATCTGTGCCAGCTCTCTTGTGGGGAAGGTACTGGTGCACGTGGGCCATTGTGACATCCAGCTACATCAGGACGTGTACATATAGCAGAGCCTGCAGCTACCGCTACTTCAGATGGTAGCCTTGGAAACGCTACTCTCTATTGCCCCAAACCATACACGGTTCCCTGTGTCATTCCCCCTCTGCAGGTGTGATGTCCTCACTCTTCGTGGGCTGGAAGCAGAGAACTGCAGATGTGGGGACCAGTGGGCCTTGTTGACCCCAGGGTGAAGGCCACAGTTTCACTGATGACAATAAGAGCAACTGGGGGCGGGGTGCGGGAAATTCAGCCTTTATTTCTCTGTGTTAAACGCAGCTAAAAGATGTAATAAAGGATCTGTCCAAGATCTCAGCAGAGAGTTAGCGACCAAGTCTAGGATAGACTCCAAAGTCCCAGATTCCTATGTGAGGTCAGCTGAGGGTACGTAGTGTGGAAATTCTTGATCCGCCTAAGGAGAGGCATGTTCAGATGGTTTAAACTAAATCTCTCCTGGTTCCTGACAAGAAGAAATGCCCAGCAGTGTAGGGCATCCTTCTGAATTCCTGTGGCTGGAATGGCACTGCAGACCCTCACTTGCCCAGACGTTGCTACCCACTCCCACTGTGCCAGGAGCCCCACGGGGGAGCAGTTCTTAATGCAGAGCCTGGAGGTTTAGGAGAACGTAGCCTCGGCTACCTTGGCTGGGAACACTCCCCTCTGGATCCACCCTCCTGGGCAGACTCTGGTTTTCCTCTGGGCAGGAACCAGGGGGCTGTTTAGTGGAGAACGCCCTGGCTCAGGGCTGCCAAAGTGGCTGGCATCCTGGGGGTGAGGCGGTGGGAAGTGAAGCTGACTCTGGCTTTTGCCACGTCTGGACTGGGCTCTGGGGCATCTAAACTGAATAGAAAGAGACTCTTCTCGCTCACCCAAGAAGGGGACACTGCCATCCTCGTGGTTAATCTTTTCAGAGGCTCCTGGCCCAGTAGCCCAGGCAGCCAATTGCTCCAAGACCTGGCTCCCAACTAACTCTCTCTCCCATTTCTCCTGGCAACTCCCTTCATGTCCCAGCATCAACAGACTGCTTGGAATTCCATCCCCTAACTTCTGCTCCCTCTGATGGAAATGTCCTTCCTCCTCCTTTCTCTGGTTTAACTTTATTCATTCTTTCATACACTACACAGGCATTATCTCTTCCATGAAGCCTTCTCTGACTGATTCTTCTGAGATTCTATCTTGTATTCCCATAATTTCATCTGGAAACTTCTATCATGGTATTCACTATTTTGCATATAATGTTCTGTCTTTATGGGTCTGACTCTCGTAGGAGGACGTTTCTTGATAACAGGTGCAACGACTTTTGTCTTTGAATCTTCAGCGTCTTGCCCAGTGCCCGGCACATTGCAGTGAGGGCATGACTTGGAAACATTTGTCCAAATTATTCTTCACTTACAGAGGAGGAAGTCCGGCCAGGACATTTCAGCATTTCAATGTATGCAAACATGATTGTACTTAGAGGATACAAAACAAAATTCACAAACCTGCACTTAAGGATAAAGAAACAATAGCATAAACATTATGATGGGGTCGGGCCCTGGAGAAGTGGTCTGCTACATCACGGTGGTGAAGGAAGCCAGCAACTCAGAGGCAAAGGAATGTGGACTGTGGCCACTGCCTTCGTGTTGACTCTGGAAGACAATGCTTGCTTTATGAAGGAAACCATATCCTCTACTTGCAATGTGATGACTGCCAGTCCACACTAAAAACCAGTGTGATATATGTTACCCTGTTAGACCAAATACGGAGGCTGTAAGCGTTATGTGGGCAGAGAGTTTTGCCTAACATTTAATTTTTTTTAAATAAAAATTCACTTTATATCCAAACCAGAAAATCTGTTACATGTTACACAGAAAGTCCCTAAGAAGCCTTAGAAATAAATGTCTGTGTTATAGCACCAAGGTGAATTTCTTCAAGGGACTCTCTCTGGAGGGCACACCGAGCCTCCTCATAGGTGACTGGTCCCTGGGTACAGACACAGAGGCTGTGAACTCAACAAAAGCACATTGGAAACTTGAAACAATCAGAAGGGACATAATGCCAAAGCATTTTATGAAAGAGACATTGCTAGCCTGTGAATAATTTATTCCAGGAGTCATACAAACATAGAGAAGAAGAACACTGACAAAGTCTAGGTTTGATGCTTTTTGTTAATTAAACCCAATCATCTGTTGATCACACACACACACACACACACACACACACACACACACACACACTGTGGTATAAGACATACATATTGTGCTACTATTCACAATTGTCAAGACAAGTAAACAACCTAAATGTCCATCAACATTTGCAAATGTTGATGTGGTCCACGCATGCAATGGAATATTACGCAGCCATAAAAAAGAATGAAATAATGTCATTTGCAGCAACACGGATGGAACTAGAGATTATCATACTAAGTGAAGTAAGTCAGAAAAAGACAAATACCATACAATATCACTTATATGTGAAATCTAAACTATGACATAAATGAATTTTGTTTCTACGAAACAGAAACAGACTCACAGACATAGAGAACAGACTTGTGGTTACCAAGGGTGAGGGAGGGGTGGAGTGGGAGTTTGGGATTAGCAGATGCAAACTATTATATACAGGATGGATAAACAACAAGGTCCTACTGTATAACACAGGAAACTATATTCAATTCCTGTGATAAACCATAATGGCAAAGAATATGAAAAAGAATGTATATGTATGTATAACTGAATCACTTTGCTGTATAGTAGAAATTAACACAACATTGTAAATCAACTATACTTGAATAAAATAAATTTAAAAAGATATACGTATTGTGATATATTACCTCATTTTAATTCCTTGGCTCAAGATATATATAAACCTCTAAATTCAAACTCAACAGGAAATATAATCAACCCATTGGTCTTACCCTGAGGTAGTTGAGGGTGAAATTTGTTAGCCCCATCCTGGTGATGTTTTTGGACAGCTGATCCAGGACCTGAGGATCTTGTGCCTAAACAGGAAAAAAATCATATATTTTAGCCCTGTAAGATGGTACCAACAAAGTCCTCGACTGTGCTACAGCTGCTAAGAAATACAATCTGCACCTTGTCAATTTTTCTCAGAGGGGCAGGCTGCTGGAGATAATTTAATTCACATTTTGAAGACACTTGCATATAACACTTAAGGACACTTTTGGATCAGTGGTGCAAGACCCATCGCCAGGGAGAATCAAACTGAGTCAGATGGGAGAAATGACTTTACCTCCTCTGTGAGAGGCCCTGTGTCTTCAGGAGGATGGTCATTAAGTCCAGCCAGGACACCTCCGAGGTCCCTGGCACTGCCGCCCCCCTGCCCCGAGGGAAGGTGTGGGCTGGATTTCGCAGAGCCATGCTTTAGGACTGGCCTTTGCTGCGTGTTGTGACAGTGTTGTTTTCAACAGCTTGGAGCTGAGGACTAAATGTGAAAACTTTGCAACTACCATGAAATATACACATATATTAAAAAATTCTAACTCTCCTCCCCATTAAGCGAAGGCTAGAAATAGATGTCTTCAACAATTTTCATCCTGCAGGACTGCAAGGGTATGCATAATATTTTCCAAAGTATCAGCCACAGAAAAAAAAGATGTGATGTTTTGTGGGCCACCCCCAATGTTCAGTTTGACCAGAAAAAACTGAAAATTCTTTCTGGATTCCAACGTAAAGTGTCTCTTAGTTGATGCTCTTTCTTTCTGTTTGTCTTTTCTTCTTTTTTAATTGTTATAAACTGTTGCTAAACAGAGGACGTCTTAGTAAACATCCCTTTGTCTCCACATCTGCATTCATGAGACCATCTCGGTTATACCAACACCTTAATTTATTCTTTTTTCTTTTACTTTAATTTTCCTCACAGTGATACAACCAACTGGCTTTGTGTATATAAATAAAATGCAGGAGAAACAGTCAGAGCTTGTCACTTTTCATGTCAATTTCTGGAAAGGGGGTCCTTTGTGGACATGGAGCTGGTGTTTATTGAAGCCTTTCCAGGTTCCAGGAAGAGCTGGTTCTGTAGCGACGCATCAAATAGTTGTGGTCGACCTCAAGGAGCTCACATTGCAGTTGGAAGACGGGACGATAATAAACCCATGGAAGGATATTTTTGCTTTCATCATGGCCATTGTTGCTGATAGCCAATCACCAATACTCGCAGAGGTCCTACTATGTGCCAGGCACTGGCCTAAGTGCTTATGTGCATTAACTCTTAATTTTCAAACCAGTCCTCTGAGGCAGGCTCTATTACTATACCCATTTTATAGATGAGGGACTGGAAGAACAGAGATGTCATGCCACTTGCCCAAGGTCACACAGGAACAGGGATTCAAACCCGCGTGTTCTCAGTCCCAGGCTCCTGACCACTACTCTACGCTGCTGCTTCTCCGTCTATTTTGAGACTAATAAGAATGGCTATTCCAGACTGCTTCAAGGAGAGAGGAGAATGTGAACTGGGCTTTGAAAATTGAGGAGGACTTGGGCATGGATGGGCAAAAAGAATGTAGCACTCAAGTGTACAGCACTCAAGTGTACAGCAGAAAGCACAGGGTCGATGGAAAGGGTAGAGATTGGACAAACCAGATGGGAGGAGGGTGTTGAGGACAAAAGCCTGGGGAGACAGCCTGTGTATGGACAGTGGGGAGACAGACAGCTTATCAGCCTGGGTGTTAGAGTCACAACCTGCTGAATCGAAACCTTGATTTGTCCCTTTTGGGCTGAAAAGCATTGGACAACTTATTAAACCTATCTGAGCCTCCATTTCCTTACTTCGAAATAGGAGTAATAACAATTCACCTCTTCGAGTTACTGTAGGGACTAAATATAAGGTGTCCAAAATGCTTAGCGCAGGCCCTGCGTATCAAACACCCAGTAAACGCTCACTACCGTGACTGTATTCTCTTTTCATTGTACAGGGTCTTAAAAATCAGGCTCATTCAGTCTGATTTTGTTCCAAAGCATTTTCGCAGAAGCTGCTGCATCGCGCATTCTGGAAGAGGGATTTATTTAATTTGATGCTATGTGACTCCTTCTTAAGGGACTGACCTGATGAGTTCCTACCAAGTCTTACCTTTAAAAATCTCTCTAGATTGCCATCAAATCCACCCTTGCACCTCATTTGTGCTCAATAAATTTGATGTGATTTATGGCCAAATGCGACCAAGAGGACCCCAGGTGTTCTGCTGCTTCCCAGCGCTGTGGTTAGGAAGGGCATGGACACGGATCTGAGGTATGTGAGCCCCAGGTCTTGTCGGATGGTTCTAATCAAAACTGGAAACTGTTTTTCTTACTCTTTGTTCTATTTCTTTGCCCATTTATACATAACAGGTTTATTAGCCCAGGCAGAGCAGTACTTGATAATGACTGCATGGAATTTAAGAAAAGTACAAACTGTTTATTGAGGTAACCTCAATTTGGAGTTTAAAATAATAAATTATTTTTTAAAAAGGCTCACAGTGCACCAAACTTGGGGGAAACACTCATAATTTAGAGTTAATTACCTAAAGTGTGAAGACTCTGGGAGTTCTTTCACGGTGAGAAAGCGGGGCTTCTCCTTTTTGAGTAAAATGAGGGGATGAAAGGAAGTAGTAAAATAGAAATTAAGTTACTTACATGCATGGCAAGAATGCTTCTCGGGACTAACTCTCTGTATTGTCTAATGGTAAAGTGCCATGTCTTTATTCTCATGAGATCATCAAAGGTGAACTCCAAGGTCAGTCTGCCTTCTGTACACACCTGGAAGCAACAAACAACGGACTCAGTGGTTAGGTACTTTGTGATCACCACATTTCTGTAACTCACAGGTCAGCCACTCAGCGTGGTCTCCCTGACTCCCCTTGGGCGGTGCTGGATCTTGACAAAAATGTGACACGGGTGATGTATCCAAGGAGAACCAAGACAGGTGTAAGATCTGGAATCAGTGGGGTCAAAAGACAGCACAGCTGCTCACTAGCCATGAGCTAAAGGTAACTCGACTAGTTACTACTGAAACTCCAGGAGCCCCCATTTCTTCATTTATAAATATACAGACAAAACCCATCTTATAGCAATGATATGTCAAAAACTCCTGGCACACAGTGTGTCCCCCACAAAATCGGTACTCTTTCACCTCCTTTTTTCTCCACTTTCATTATGCTTCTACCATAGGAGTTTGAACTCTGTTCTAATCTTGGTTATGCTACTCTGGGAGAAAGTATCTAATAAAAGTATCCCTGCTTACGTATGAGTTTCTACAAGGTTGCCCAACCAGAGAAAGTTTTCACTTCCAAAGAGAAAAGCCAGAGGGCAACGCTTAACCCAAGGCTGTGGGTATCAGTTAGTGACACGTGGAAAATAGAGGCACATTTAGAATATATTCCTTGAATCACATCCTATCAGCCATGACAAATTCTGCTTGCATAAAGGGCCAGGCTTTGGGGGAGCCAAATTAATTTAAGAAAAATATATATTATTAATGAGACAGGGTTTCTGAGGCTCAGGAACGCCTTGATAGAGTGATCAGTGACAGGGTAGCATTTTTATCTTCTTTTGAAAGTCAGATGATTTTAGGCATGTAGTTCTTATTTTATTTGCCTTTCTTTTCACTGTTAATGACTTTGAAATGAAAGAAAATGCTGGGTAGTCTCATGGCACTCATTCTATCTCAACTATATAAGATAGGAAGTGGAGGCATAATATTGGTTCAGTTGTAATTAAACAATTACAGCTCATTATTCAGTCCATGTTTACCTTAGAGAAGCAGTAGAAAATAATGGATGGAGGCTTTGGCATCAGAAAGTCCTAAATCCAAATCCTGACTCTATTTTTCACTTATTTTGCAACTTTGGGAAAAACAAATAAATTCCTTAAGTTTCAGTTTCCTCATCTGTAAAATGAGGATAATAATATCCTTAGGTAGGACTGTTGGGAAAGTATATTAAATGAAATTGTGTATATAGATTGCCTAGTATTGTACCTGCCAGTAAATGATAGTTTAAAGATGAAAGACATGTAACCAAAGAACACAGAACCCTAGACCACAGGTTGTTATAATGTCTTATCTGAGACCTGCGGGGGTGGGGGGTGGGGGGGTTTGAGCAGTGTCTCAGGGCCTTTGCTGGGAAAAACTTAGCCTCCACCTGGATGCTGAGATTCCCACTCACTTTCTAGACTCAACCAGAACAGCTTCAGTTTTATCTGTTTTAAACATTGGACTTCTGATCAAGCCTTTTCGAAGAAAGATTTCTTAGACCGAGAAAAGAACAAAACTTTGGAAATCACTGCACTACACATTAAAAAAAGCAATCAACTGAATAGGGAAAATGATCATTTCTAAAACTATAGTCCATGAAGATCATTAGCAATTTATATCAACCTTTTATGAAATATTAATAATCACTTCCTTCTTTGGGAATTTAATACAAAAAGCCACCATTTATTGAGTTGCAACTATGTCCTAGGCACTGGGTTAGGTGATTTCTATTGTCTCTAATTTAAGGTAATATTTTCTTTAAACAAGGGAAATACCAGTGCAGGAGAATTAGTAATGTGTGGATAGGGCACCACTTAAGAAAGATGCTAATAACGTCTGCCATCTTCATTTTATCAAAGGTCTCAGAAGCACTGTCAGATAATTATTGATAACCTGGGTGAAGACCTCTAACTCAGAGCCAATTAGCAGAATCTGTGGGTAATTTCAGGCATTGGGCTCTTTGCCCCAAAACTCCTCGGCTGAGTTGTCTTCAGAGCCTCATTTTTGGCAACTTTGCCATGAGAGTCGAGCACAGTGAAATTGGGGAAGACTTCAGCGTCCCCACCTCACTCCTCTAGAGCCTCATCAGCATCAGAATTAATTTAACAAGGTTTTCAAAAGAGCTGCATGGAGATTAAGACACGCAATTCCCCCTGGAGTGTTAACATGACAGAAGCCACCTGCAGTGGAGGCTTTCACAAAGGGGAGGTAACTGCGGCCAGACATTGACAGAGAAATGTATTGACAACACAGGACAGGGAAGGGATATTTGGATGCTACAATCCTTTTCTTTTAAAGAGGGAGGATTATTGGCTGTTTAAACAAATATTAGCCCAGTTAAATGTCATCCTTTTTTATTATCTAATCTGTTTGTTTTGTGTTTATGAACCATAAACCCAAGGCAGAGAGTGGTTTCGGTTTACTTCTACTGGAATAGAATTTCATAAAGGGAAGGCCTGGATGGGGTTCGTCTGATGAATTACTCAATTGGAGCAGCTCTAAGGTCAAGTTAAACTGTGTTTTTTGTTTACTGTGACATAGCAAACCAGCTGAGGACTCTTCATGCAGCCAAACTGCTGTGGGCCTACAAAAGGGAACATCTCAACAGCCTAGGACTCCTCCTTTCTCAGCCAAAACCAAGGAATCATCTTTATCCAAGGCATAGGATGTGCAAAAGAGGAATCCTCAAAACTGAATCTAAGTTGATTGTGTTGGGTGTTTTCTTTAAGGGAAATTAAATGACTGACTTCCTTGCATGAAAAGATGGAAGAGAATTTGGTCACTGCTAGTCTTCCCCAAGTAAATCTATCCACAGCCTCCACCCAAGCCCTATGCAGTCTCTCCAACCCCTGCTCCCATCATGGAGGTTAAAGGAAACTGAAGGCTTTGTGATTTATTTTACATGCAACAACCAGCAAATGGAATAGAGGCACTTAAGAAAAAAATATATATGTATATATTCCTTGTTTGGAAATTGTAAAAAAAAAAAAATGAGCATAACTTATGAAGGCGAATTAATGTTTTCTCTTTTCAGAAAAATTCTGTGCATTCCTTGTAATCAATACAATTAATGTAGCTTTTATCTAAAGTTGGCCTTTTTTAAAAAAAGCTGCCTTTCACTTGGAATCCAAAATCAAAAGGGTCCCCAATTAAGAAAACATTTTCTGTTGTGCTGAATTCATGTTACCGTACTGTGAGCTCTGACATTTTGTTTCTGTGGTAACCAAAATCAGCTGATTAGTTGGCATGGCAACAGAAAAGATGTAATCCCAGCAGACACACTCTAATCAATGCCCCCAGCACAGATGGTCTCTGGAGGATCAACAAGAAAGAGGCTGGCAGGCGTTCAGCGGATCACGTGCTAGCTTGAGACTAGGCCAGGAACAAGAGAACTAAAAAAGAACATTTCTCAAACTAACCGGTAGCTTTTTAACCCTTTTCTTTCTTTGACTAATTGTAAAGCAATACTGACCATGTAGTTGTATAATAAAATGATTCTCATGTAGCTTTTATGAAATACAATGTACTTTTTAGGTGGGGATGTTCATTTAATTTTCTTGGCCTTTATGCTTTGAACAGCATGCATGGACTAGTGCTTTTAGATTAACCGTTGCAAAAAGCTCATTGTGTTTTACTTTGAGCTGCTGCATATGTAAATGCATATGTCAATAGATATATATATATACACATTTATTAGAGCAATACAATCATTGATATTACAGTAATTTGGTTAGAGTCAGGATAAGAGCGTAAATGTATAAATCCTGGAGTATAACATGGTAACATGGTGTACAGGCTAAGGTAAGAATGATGAACTAACTGTCAAAGACATGAATGAGGATTCATATTGGAAAACTGGTTGGTATTTCCATGGTACTTTTCTGCAGTAGTAACTAATTTCATAATCAATAATTGAGATCAGAAAAAAGCATAAACCTATGTTTACAGAAGTGATAAGGTGTCCAGTAAAGGCTATAATTATGGTTCCAGTGTGTGAGCCCCCAAAATAACCCCATATGTACCCCAGAGAGGAGTTCTTTCACTATCTGAATTCACACCCTCAAATACAGTTCAAGGGGTCTTTGACTCTGAAAATCTTGGTGACTGCCCTTCTGATTATTAAGCCTTGTTTCCAGTTTGATTGGAAATTGAATACAGAAAAGAAAGGCTTCATAATGTGTGTTTAAAAACTCTAATTACATATTTATCCATAATCTATAATGTTCCTAGGATCAGGAAATTGCAAAACATGCACTATCGTCCTGAGGAATATTAAATATTACTGTTGATTAGGACTGCAGCTGATTTTTGATTCACCAAGTTGACCACATTTTCATAAAAGCAACTAAGAAATGCTGGGTCAAATGCTATTTGGAGAATTAGAGCTTATTGATATTCCAAGTTAGAACAATGTGATAGTGCCTCACATAACATGCTAAGTGATGCCATGTACTAATAGCAGGCTCCCCTTCAAAAAATTCCAAACTATTTTGCTTTGTGATACTGAAATGTCATTAGCCCCCTGTTTTCTACTAAATAGCCATATTATTTTATTACATAAAGATGACTTATTTTTAATTAATATAAGAACAAAAGAAAAATTGGAAAGGTTCTTTGGGTAGTATAATAATCACCAAGGAGCAAAAAAAAAAAAAAAAAAAAGAGAAAAAAAAATGAATGCTTTGGAATTTTCTAAAAATAAATGTGCATAATTAGCATCTGGACGAAGTCCACACAGCTAAGCTACATTTCCCAGAAAGGGATATTTTTCTCCACAGTATAGAAATATTCATTACAAGAGTTGGCAAATGTATGCTGTGGAGTAGAGTCAGATGGGTGATCTAAATAATTAAAGCTTGAGACCAAGAGAGCTGAGTTCAGGAGATTGTCCCGCCTGGGAGGTGAGTACCATCTGAGAGGGGAGTGCTCCAGGACAGGGGAAAATGCAACAGAGGAAAACCTTAGTTTCTTAATTTGAATGAAAAAAGCGCTTTATCAAGTCATCGAAAGAACTGGATTCTTTTTGATTTAAAACCAGTCCAGAATGTACAGCACTATATCTTCGGAACAACTGACGGTGCTCATTTCTGAAAAAGTTTTGGTCTGAGAAAGAAAGAAATTGAGGAAATAGATGAAAGCGCTATTTCAACATGCATTTTTATTTTCAGCGGCTACAGGCTTTGGAAGTAGCTCCTTCATTATGGGAAAGTTTTATTTACATATCATGGATTTCTTTTTTCCCTGAAAGCATAAGGAATTGGTGTGTTTTTCTTGAATGACCTAAAAGTAACAGTAAGCCTACACAAACGATAATGAAGCAACAGGAAAAAGGCTTTCTCTGCAGTGCTCAGGCTTTGTAATGCTACAAATGGCTCAGGTATCCACAAGGTGATGTAAATGTTTTGTATCTCCGAACATAGGTGAGCCACAGACAGAGTAAACCATCATCTAGGTGATCATTCCTTTCCACACAGCAAAACACTCTTTCCAGCATGGACTTTCACATGCAGTGGGAACTTTCCTCTCTGCTCAAATGTTAAAAAGGAAGAAAGGGAAAAAACCCATCTCCTCTTCCACATTTAAAATGTCTATTGACAAAAATCAAGATACCATAAACTCAATGGCATTTAATGATTTGCTTTTGCATTTTATAAGCATTTCCTTTGCTTATAAGCATTTCCTTTGGTTTTTTTACTCCCTCGTGGGCACCGGAAAGGTTAAATCGCACCAAAATCAAAGAATACTTTAAATAATAAACATTTTATAGCTACTCTTTCCACAAAATGGTGCATAAGTAACAAACACATCTTCAGTTTTATAATTGGGCTTCTTCAATTAACGCTGATAATCCAACTTCTCTTAACTATAAAGAGTGGGTTGTCATTTGTGTTTCAACTAAAAGAGATAGCTGCTATCGTAGATATTACAAATTAGTTTCACATTGAATCTTAGTCAAAATGCAATGAACTAGTGTTCATTAAAATAAACTTCCGTTCGCCAGATTCTTTGACTAAATATTTATTCTTACTAATTTTTCTCCTTGGGAGAAGATATAAGGGGATTGTCTATAGTGTTCCATTTACATTTTTATGTTTTTGTGTTCCTTAAAGATTATGGCTAGTTGAGCTGTGGTTTGTTGATTTTTCTCCCCTGCTTGTTAATATTTGAATTTAGCTTTAAAAATTGTTTAATTTTAGTAACAAAACACAAATACTGACCACACAGTAACAGGAGAGTGTTCTTTTAGTTGTAGAAGACCCTTTGTATAAAAACCAAAATTCTATGTAATATACAACATCATGGGCTACAGTGAACAATACCTAGTATCTTTCAAGTATTATATATTTGAAAGATACTAAGAGAGTGGATCTTAAAAGTCTTCATCACAAGAACTGTAACTATGTGTAGTGATGGATGTTAACTAAACTTATTGTAGTAATCATCTCACAATATATACATATATCGAATCATTATTTCATATACTTAAAACTAATACACCGTTAAATGTCAATTATATCTCAACTTTTAAAAAACACCAAAATTCTAATTTAGCAGCCTAAGTTTGATAGGCAGCCCAAACTCTCTTCTCTTCGTCTTGAGGGTCTCTCATGTTTGACTTGCCTGGGATCTGTATCACATGCACACACCTTAGAACAGGGTTCACCACAGGGTCTTGCCATGTTACAAACAAAAACGATGACCTCACAGAGCTGAAAGCGTCTGAGACGTGAGAAGTCAGGTTAAAGTTCCAGAAGACAACCATAATTACTATGCTTCAATGCACCCAAAGAAGAACAAGGCTTGTTGCTGAGCCTGCCCTGTACCTTGGTAAACATGGGCTTCCCGTGCTGGGTGACCATCGCACACTGGTCGCAGTCCACCGTGATGGATGAGTTGTGGTAGGATTCTTTTGAGTGTTTGAGAATGTAATACAGGTCAGTCACTCCTCCTTCAAACACAGTGCTAAAGTAACGGGGGATGAGGGTCCTGCCGATAGCTGGGAGAGAAACAACAGAGAAATAAACCATTAACAAGAACATCCAGATGGTCTCATATGCCCCACACCATTGCCAGACTTCCAACTGGATACAAGTCATACCAGGAGGCAAATTTCTCTTTATTACCCGCCATGTTCCTTCTGGGCTGCAGTTAATAAAATAAAATCCCTAATATTCAGGAAAAATTTATACAGTCATCTTTCCAGATTCAGTGTCCATCAAAAGTCAGTAATGTAAGAGTTAATACTTTAAACATAAGGGGGGGCAAATGTACTGACTACTTTGGACCTCATGTGTATTCTCTAAGTTAAAATATGTTCAAAAAATAAAACATATCCAATTCACCTGGATTTTTCAATGGATTGTTTGCAGACCAGTTACCCAATCATGTTTTATTATTGGCAGTAGTAGTCATAATGATCTAAATTTTGATAATGTAATGCTTTGCGGTATGTGAAGTATTTTGGCCTTCACTCATTGGCTCTTTAGCACAACCCCAAGAGAATGGGGGACTGAGACCCAAAAAGGTTATTACAAAAGAAAAAGGTTTTAGGAATGTTTCAAAGTCACATGATTTATAAGTAGATAACTGGGGTCTCTAACTTCAAATCTGCAAACACCCAACCACTAAAGCACTTTCCAACACTATGTCTCAAATTGCTTTAATGAAGGGAAATCTTTAAAAAGTGATCTGTATCTGTATGTACAAAGAGATCCATACCTACGTAAGTGCTGATTACTCTCTCCGCTTCTGGAGTTGAATAAAATATCTTTCCAGAATAAAAGGGCCATTTTCAGAGAACTTGATACCTTCCACTTGGTCTAAATTGGTCTCTTTCATTCCACGTGTCCTGTCCTGCCCCATTTTAGTTTGAGCGATTGGTAAGTAGCTGGGTCCCTCTGATATATGACGCTTAGAAACAGCTAACAAGCCCGTGCTTTAGCAGAGATTTTAAATCCTCTTACACTGAAAATCCCAACTCATAATATCAGGAATTTTGCCTATGTGCAGATTTTCAGGCAAAGTACTAAAGCACTCTCAAGCGATTGAAGGTTTTTAATAAATCTCTTACGTTCACTATATAAGGCTTCCTGAAAGACAAAAATAATACTCAAGATAAATAAATTACGCAAGAGAACTTTAGTAGGAAAAACCACGCAATTTTCACTTGAATGTTTAAAAATATTTAATTTCATTTTAAAAGCATCAGTATTTATCCATTTTGTATGGATCTATCTCTCTTTTGTACATGGATTTTCAAAAAAAAAAAAAACTAGAAAAAGAATATCCTGCCAAACTGCTTTCTGAAGTGATCTCTAAAGAATCCCGATGTGGATGACGAGTCTCTGAATAATTTATATAGTTGTTATTGTTTCATATTTACTGCAGTGAAATCAATCAACAAGTGTGTGTTAAATATTCCAGGATCTCTGGCAATTTCAGCCTAAATAATCCTTATACATACATTTTCTAAACACTGTCTAATCCCCAACAGTGCATGTTTATTTGTTAAATATAAAATTCAGGTAAGAGTAATCTGAGTCCATCATATCCTTAAACATATGCATAGCTGATATATTATAAAGAAAACTTTGTTAATGCAAAAAACCTTATTGTACTTTGCTAAACAGCTAAGATTAATTAAATGCATTTCAAATATTCTAACTTAAAACTAATTACCATAAATCAGCTCTAGTAATTTGACATTTGGGGATCTATACTGTGGAAAATAAACACAAACCATAAAAACATACACGTAGGGTGAAAATATTTTACTACAATATCCAAGGAATTGTCACATTAAAAAGGTTATTGCAAATAAACATCATTGGATTAGCCTACATTATAGTTTATTCATGAATCCTGCACAATTTCTTTTTGTAGTGTTTGCTCTATGATATCATTATTTTCATTCATAGTTTAAGAAAAGTCAAATGGGAAAAAAGTTCGTTAATTCCTTAACTTTAAATTTTTAATCACGTCTCCAACTCCAGGAAATGTACAAGCTGTACAGTCAATAGACGTAGAGGGAAATTCAGCTTTGCTTCATGGAATGCTTTCTAGCACTGAGAGAAATGATTGTTATGGATACCTGAGGTTTGTTTTCAGTCCTGTTTCCTTTGTGGGACTGCCTGTACCATTTTTTTGGAAACGGATGGTCTTACTTGGACCATCACTCACAAAGCTCTGTTATCCACTGTGGTAGACTGCTACTCTGATGGCCCCAACCAGCCCCAACAATGGAATTCATGATCTGTGTATGTAGTCTCCTATTTTCAAATCTGGACTGGGCCCTATGATCTGCTTTAATTAACAGAATGTAGTGCAAGTGACCTTGTGTCTATTGGGGCCAAAACGTAAGAAGGCCTAGAAGCTTCCACTTTGTGCTTGGGGGAAAACCCCATTGCTATGTACAAAGTCCAACTATTCTAAAACTGACATCCTGTGAGACGCCCAACCTAGCCATGTGGAGCAGCCACATGAAGGGGAACTGTGTTCTCCAGACAACAACCCCAGCTGAGCATCCAGCCAACAGCCAGCACCAGCTTGCATGAGTGAAGCCATTTTGGAAGTGGATCCTTGAGCCCCAAATGAGTTGCCTCAAGCTTGTTTCACACAGATCAGAAATGAGCTGCCTTCCACAGACTTTGCCCAAATTGCAGAATCATGAGTAAATAAAAGCAGTGTTTGTATTTTAAGCCAATAAGTCTTGGGGCATTTTTAAGTGTAGCAATGGATAACCATAGCACACTTTCAACCTCCTACGCTACAGAGATGGGCAAATTAGAATCCTTTCCTGAAAGAAAGAGGGCAGTTTTGCCACTAAAAGCATGTGAATTGTAGAAATGCTGAAGCTTGCATATAGAGGAAAGCAGATCAGAGACACCAAGAGTCTTTGTGGACTGATTTGGGCCTTGTCTTAGCTGGGAGTGAAGCCAGCTCAATCCCTTGGAGGTCCCACTTATGAGAGATATACCATCCCCCTCCTTTTTTTGCTTGAGTGTGTGATTTGCAAACAGAAGAATCCTGATTAATGTTGTCCTGTTCCAGCATGGGATGGAGGCGTGAACACACATAAAATAAGGAGGAAGTGATGAGAGAAAGGTGTTGTCAGAGACTATTAGTTTTTTATTGTTGCTGTAACAAATTACTACAAATTTAGTGGCTTAAAATCTACCTATCATCTATCTATCTATCTATCTATCTATCTATCTATCTATCTATCTATCTATCATCTGTCACTTATTTGCCTTATAGTTTGACAATCTGACATGGGTCTTGCTGGGCCAAAATCAAGGTGTCAGCAGGGTTGCATTTCTCTGTACAGGCTCAATTTTCTTGCTTTTCTAGCACCTACAGGCTGTCTCTACTCCTTTGCTGTGACCCCCTCCTCCATCTTCAAAGTCAGCAATGGTGGATGGAATCCTCATGGCCTCACTTTCACTTCCTCTTCTGCCTCCCTTTTCAGCTTTTAAGGACCCTTGTGATTGTACCGGGCCCACCCAAATAATCCAAGATAATCTCCCAACTCAAGGTCTTTCATTTAATTGGATCTGCAAAGTTCCTTTTGCCATGTAAGGTAACATATTCATAGGTACCAGGGATTCAGGCTGGACATCTCTGGGAGGCTATTATTCTGTCTACCATAAAGATTATCTTTAAAGAGCTTCTGTTCTGCAAGGGAGTATAGTCAAAAATACAACACACACACACACACACACACACACACACACACACACACGGTGCAACATATAGATAATGTACAGTGAATGGGACAAACAACCAAAAAAAAAAAAAAATTGCATGTGCTTGAGGAAATCCTTCTAGCTCATTCACTGATCTCTTCTATAAACATTCACTGAACCCAGAGTAGGTGTAAAGCTCTTTGGCAAGTGCTGGAAACACAAAGATAGATTTTTGTCCTTGTCTTTATACCTCATTTCTAATAACAAAATATCTAAGTATTTATAATGCAATGTGAAAATAGTTAAAGTTAAAAATAGGTTTATGATTTTGAACTCTTTGCCATTTTCTTCTGAATCCTGAATTCGGTATACAATTTTATTATTTTTGAAGCACCAAGAAGATTAAAATGTCCTTTTAATAAATCGTGCAACCACACTGCACAGCCTAATTTAAATGACTTTAAATCAGTGAACATTTCAGATTAGACCCCATGGTCTCCTGACTCATCAGCCACACCAGTTCTAGATCTATTTAAGTTTTATACTGTCACACTCATAAGCTGCACCTAAGCTTTACATTTATACTTTAGTCCTTGGAACTAAAAATAATTTGAATATTGATATGTATAAATCTACACTGTGCCTCCACGAAAGGGATCGTATCTCTCAAATATACTTGAAAAGAGATTAAGATTCTAATAGGTTATTAAATTGATTCTATTTTTCTAACACATTTAGGTCAATGCTCCAAAAATTGGAAAGGGAAAGTATGGCGAGTAAGAGAGCACGGGAAGATTCGCTGTGATATTAGGTGAGTGGAATACGGTAATGTTATTTATCCGTGTGTTTATGAAACAGAAAAGAAAATCACAGATTAAATTATTCAGGAGCCTGAAATGTGTATAAAGAATGTTTAAATAATGCTCTACTGTGTAGGTAAACATGATTAGTCCTGAATAGCTAACACTTTATCCTTAGCTAATTCGGATGTTGAGCTCTGAATTCCAGTTCCTTGGGAAGTTTTTCATTGTTGTTCTGTCTTGTCCTCAAGCACCGGCACGGCTCCCCAGAAGTTCTTGCATAGAGCTGATGGCGCTATGGAGGCAGGATCTAGCTTCTATCTTTTCTTGTAGGTGTTACTTGTAGATATTAAGGTATCTACAGGATACTTGTAGATATTAGCTGATTTCTTCCCCCATTTAGAAACCAAATGGATTCATTGGGAACTCTTAATCACTGAGACGATATAAACTACTGTGCATCTGCCTATTGTCTCTATCAATAATTATGAAACTTTTTCTTAAACTCTTAAGGGTGTTTATAAGGAATTCACATGAAAGAAATTGCAAGAAGAAAATGATCATATGGGAAAATGTTCAAACTAGTAATCAAAGTACGATACATATTAAAATAATAATAAAAAGACTAAAACATAAACCTGATGAGGTTGTGGTAAAACAATCATACTCACATACTTCTAGGGAAATCAATGTAACAATTGCTCCTTGTCTGGAGAATCTCTGACTCTCTGATAGTTTATTAGGTGTGACTCTAAGCTGTTGGTAAATACTCTTGCCAAACTGCCGTTCTGATGTTCAGATCTTAAGCGCTCTGAAGTTCTCCAAGACCTTTGAGAAACCACTGTCCGATGTTAAGACCTTTGATTTGGGGCCATCACTTATATTCTAAATGCCTGTAATTTCTTTCAAAGAAAATTCACTTCAAAAAAAATGTAAGAGGTTGAGGACCCCAATTAAAATGGGGAATAAGAAGAATGCTTATAACTAACAATATATTAGTACCACTTAACTCTTGACAATTATTTAACTAAAGATTTTCTACCTCATTGGAAAGAGAAAACCATATAACCACACAACGCATTTGTGCTTTTAATTAGGCAAAGTCAATTATAATAAAACAAGTGGTAACTCTGATTTTTAAACGATTTTTCATAAACAAGATACTGGATAAACTGGCTGCCTAAGACTGAGTAGTTTTAGTTTTATACAGTTGTTCTAAAGCTGCAGTACCTCAGAAATCCAAAAGGAAATTCTACTCCTGAAATACCACTGCATAATAAATAAAAAATTCTACTACATAATAAACACGAAGATTCATTCCACTTTAGACTCGCCTGTATTCAGAAATTAGTAAATGCATTATGCTAGCATGTAAATGGAAATGCGCCTTGTAGTGAAGTAAACAATATTGATGTTTCTACTTATTATGAATAGCCATTATAAATAGTCAAAACAATGGAAATAAGACATGCTTGAACTTTGATGGGGGTGATACAGGTTGAAGGCAGATTCCTTTGTCTCAATGAAGGGAAAACAAGCCAAATTCATTTTACTTCCATAAATTAACATTATTTCATTCTAACATACCTTTTACTTCTCAAGCAAAGCAGTCTGATTTAAGTATCTTTTTTCTTGCTATTTCAAAGATTCTTTCATTCAGTATATGTTTATTAAGTACCTGCTACGGGGCCTGCCTTTGTTTTAGGTGATGGAGATAAATAGCAGACAAGTGGGAAGACAGAGAATAAAGCTGGCAGTGAAGGAAGGTAGTCTAGTTTAGACTGGCTGGTGTGCAAGGCTGCAGTGGGGAGGTGTTGATGGAGCTGAGGCTGGACTGAACGGGCCATGTGAGCATCTGGCAGTGGAAAGGTCCAGGCCCAGGGACCAGCAAGGACAAAGGCCTTAAGAGAGGAATAAGCTAGAACTGAAGGTGCTTGGCGTGTCCTAGTATGAGACAGCAGGCAACGTGGAAGGACCACAGGCAAGGAGAGTGAGGTGACAGATGAGCTCAGAGAAGGAGGTGGGGTCAGATTATCTGGAGCCTTCTCGGCCACGGCAAAGGGCTGACATGTCAATCTTAGTGCAATGAGATAGCACTGGAAGGCTTCAGCCAGTGATGTGATCAGATGGACCTACTCTGTTTTTAAATGTATCTTGATCTGATGAAGGTACTGTTTTTAAAAGTGTCATCCATCTGTCAACATGGTTCCAAAACGCCACAAAATTTTTTGATCCTCCCAGAAATCTAATAGGCATTTTTCTTCCATTTTCTACCAAAAGACTTCTGCCACACCACCTCACATATGGGCTGGAGAAACGACGATGACTGTGATAAACCCCATCCCGCTCTTAGGGAGCTTCTGATCAAGCAATTGTTAGAGCTATTAATTCATTAATTAAGGACAAATGAGATGCGTGTCATGGTTTGTTCTTGGAAACACTGTTTATCTATCGCCTGACACACATTTAGGACCCGTACATATTTGCCGAATGAATGGGTGCAGTCCATGAATGGGTTTATGTGTTCCAAGTTCCAAGAACTTACTTGTAATCCTTACTTCATTTCCTTTCATTTAATTCAACCAGTGCCTTGGCATAATCAGATAATTTTGGATCCCGATTTTTTCAGCTCTACCACAGGGTGTTTCTCTCACTTGTGTGCCTCTCATGAGGGGCAAAGTTTCTTTACCCCTTTATCCAAAGCACTGATAATAACATTCTGCAGGTGAGGTCCACAGCCATGGCTGGACCTCTTACCATGAATCAGTACCCTCTAAGTATGAAATTGAAATCCTTTACTGACTTTCAGAATAAGTCCATGCTCTAGTTACTGATGCCTCATGGACATGGTGCAGGGTTGATGGGGAGAGAGTGAGGTGTCAGAGAAAGACCTAAGCTAAAGGATGAAAAGACATCAATCAGACACAGGGGACCAGGGGGAAGAGAGTAGTCCTGGCTCAGGGGACAGACAGCACGTGTCAAGGAGCATATGTGCGTTTCCCATGATTTGGGCGGCTGCTTTCGTCAGATCTTAAATATTTATACCTTAGAAGAGCTTGTCTGGATGAACTACTCCATTACATAATGTTCTCTCATTCCTTCCTTATGACAGTACAATATTCTTTTAGTTATCCAAACTTTATAATGTAGTTTACATCCGGTAGATTTATTTCTGCCCTCACTATTATTTTTATTTCAACATTTTCATAATTATACTGTTTATTCTTCAAGATGATCCTTAAGATAATTTTGTCAAGTCCCCCTGTCCCCCACCCCCACAAGAAAAATTGGAAGGAGGTTGGTTTAAATTAAATTGAATTTGCTAAAAAAGGGTTGACATCTTTAAAATACCCAATCCTCCCGTACAGGAACATGAAATGTTTGTCCACTTGTTTAAGTCTTTATTTCTACCTCAAAATTATTCTGTAGCTTTCCATAGGTAAATAGCTAACAATGCTTGAATATTTTAGTTATGCTGAATGGTTAATATAATTTTTTTCATTATATTTCTATTTGGAACACTGACACTTACTTGAATGCTCCTACTATTTTAATAGTTCTTTAGAAGATTTTTTTTGAGTTTTCTAGGTGAAGAAATCCATGTATTTCCTTCTTTCAAATATATTTATACCATTAATTTCTCATCTTATTACACTAGTTAGAACAGCTCTTTGAGAAAAAAAAAGTGTTAAATAATGAGGAAAGTAGTAGGCTTTCTTTTTTTTTCCCCCTAATTTTTTTGAGAATTTCCTCTAGGATTAGGGAAGTACTATATGTTGATTTGAGATCTGATCATATTACTTATTACGGAAAGAAAAACAAATTCTTTTTCTACATCTTGTTTTTATGATTTTGTCCTTTTTAATCCTGATGGATGTTTAATTTGATCAAATGCCTTCTCACTATTGAGTTGATTGTCTAAGTTCCTTTAGAAAGCTATCTATTAACATATTTTCAATTATTGAATAATTTTTGTACTAGGTATAAACCTTTCTCTTGTGCACACATGCACACATATATTTTTTAATAAATTTTTGCATGAATTCAACTTATGATTTCACTAATTTCTTTAACAAATACCCATGAAAGCACTGCTCTATATGAGGCACTAGCCTAGCTACTAAATTAGAATGAGAGAGCCAGAGAAGACCTCAGGTCTAGTCCAGTGACTCCCATAGCATTTTCTAATCCCAGTGGGTCTCTGAAAATCTCAAAATGCAACCCTAGCCAGTTCCATATTTCAAAAATACTATTAAAAAAGGAATATGTTTAGCATGTTTCTCTGATTTGAGTAGGAATGAATTTAACTCGTGGTGATACTGATTAGCTCCTGATTAGTGATTATGAATAACACTTAACATATGTGGGAAAAATATATTACAAAACACTAACAATTATTTAATAAATGTAATAGGGTTATTCATGATTATATTCCACATCCTCATTTTACAGCAGAAAAATCTGATGACTCGAGAAGAAAGCTGCGTAGCTACTTGGGGCCAGGATGAGGTAAAGTAGAATGATTATTGTTTTGTTTTGTTTTTTGTGGTACGCGGGCCTCTCACTGTTGTGGCCTCTCCCGTTGCAGAGCACAGACTCCGGACGCGCAGGCTCAGCGGCCATGGCTCACGGGCCCAGCTGCTCCGCGGCATGTGGGATCTTCCCTGACCAGGGCACGAACTCGTGTCCCCTGCATCGGCAGGCGGACTCTCAACCACTGCGCCACCAGGGAAGCCCTGATTATTGTTTTTAAGCAACCAATCTTTGTTTATTTCTATGCCTGAATTTAATTTTTATTAACTTTTTAATTACATAAGTAATACACATGCAAAAAATTAATACAGTACTGCTGCAGAGACTCACTAACTGTTCACTAGATCTGATTTCTTTTTCTAGGCATAGAGTAGACCTCATTTCTTAAACCGCCTTTCAGTTGGGTGCTGCCTTGTGATGGAGTTGTAACCAATGCCCAATGGACGTTCTCATTGTTTTCATTTTTTTTCCACCAAGTAGACATCAAGACATATTCAGCTTTCAGAAATGACGAGTAAAATCATTCTACATGTAATTGGCAAGCTCTTTCCCACCTCTAACAGCCAGATATTGAAGACCCAGCAGAGGATTCCGTGGACCCCCACCGGCCATGGGTGGAGTAGCCAGGAGATGGGAGGAGCCTGGATTACCACCAGGAGGAGAGCTGCCACATACTGGGAAAACCCATCTGGACTTTGAGATATCGAGCTTTGTTTGTTGAAGAAGCTAGGGTTAACTAATACAATTATTAGGAGTCTAAAGTTTCCCTGACAACCCTGTACCCACCAATGTCAGTGCCTTCACCCCTCCCCAGGTCACCTTTGTTATCAGTATGTTATGTGACCTTGTAAATATTTAAATTATACATTTATCTCCATTTATATGTCCACATAGATAACACATATCATTTTATGTGCATGCTTTTTGTTTTGTTCTATTTGTTTTACATAAAAGTTATACAATAAATCTATCTATATGGAACTTGTCTTTTTTCACTCAATAATACATCTTTGAGTTCTAAGACTAAGACATCTAATTGATTAGATTAGATGATTAGGCACTGCTTGATTTTAATCACTGTATTGTATTCCAGAATACAGCTGTTTCACTCATTATGTAAACGTTCCCTTGTTGAGGGGCATAGACAGTGTTTTTCAACTTTTTCCAAAAGGACAGACACTGAAAAGGAAAAAAAAGTATGTTTTATTTAACTAAGTATCAGTAATCACCCTTCACATGCTGTGATCAATTTACTCCCCCACCTGCCCTGATACTACATGTTTTACCCACAACTTCACCAGCAATGAACAGTGTTAACTTTTGCATTTTTTGCCATTTAGATCACAAAGTGTGTCCCTTACAAAGTGGCAGCCCTAAAGTATGCAAAACTTTCTCGACATGTAGATGATGAAATTAAGTAATTAATTACAGACTTCCAGCTCATGGGGGTTACTGCTCCAAGTGAACCATCCACATCTGACATTTTCAGATGGTTTGCCATTTTCTGGATCTTTTTATCCAAAACCACTTCACTTGACTAAAGGAAAAAACAAAAACAAAAACAAACTACTCCAGACTAGAGAAGCGAAATAATTCCATTCCTTGATTTTTCAAAGGTGCCAAACATCAAGAATTCTTATGAAATTATTCCAATATGATTTATTGGGCCTTCTCAAACTCAAACCCATGGAGACACCACAAGTCATTCAATTTTGTGTTTTAATATCCGCACAATTCAACTGGGTTAAAGAAATGTTGCCTGAGAAACAGACATATGTGTGTGATTTCAAACTTAATAGAAACCAGGACTCAGCAACCTTTAGCAATGCCAAGAGATGCAAAAGAGATGATTTCCTCTCTGCAGAGACAGAGGCAAACGTGGATAAAACTGGGCCCTCTCCCAGGGCTGGATATGATACAAGATGTTCCCTGCAAGGTGTTAAGTGGTCACTAAAATAGAAGCTAATAAAACATGACCCTTTAAGGTGGATTTTGAAGTCGCAGGAAAGGTTTGTAGAATTAAAATAATAAACTGGCTGTACCCACCATCCTCCCAGCTCCATTTCAACCTCACCCGCTCCCTTAGTGCTTCTGTGCTCAGCACACCTCGAAACCTTTGCTCACGCAGCATCCTTTGCCTGGGATATCGTAGTCCTCCCTCTTCTGTTTCATCCCAAGTCTTAGGCATCCTCAAATTTTAGCTAAAGCACCATATCCTGTGGTGGTGAATCCCTTTTTCCCTCTGAGTTTTCCACTTCTCTCCTTGGTATTCTTTTTTAAAAAAAAACTTTATTGGAGTATAATTGTTTTACAATGGTGTTAGTTTTTACAAAAGCGTTAGTTTCTGCTGTGTAACAAAGTGAATCAGTTATATGTATACATATATCCCCACATCTCCTCCCTCCCACCCTCCCCGTTCCTCCCACCCTCCCCGTTCCACCCCTCTAGGTGGTCACAAAGCACCAAGCTGATCTCCCTGTGCTATGCGGCTGCTTCCCGCTAGCTATCTATTTTACATTTGGTAGTGTATATATGTCCATGCCGCTCTCTCGCTTTGTCACAGCTTACCCTTCCCCCTCCCTGTGTCTTCAAGTCCATTCTTTTTTTTTTTTAGATTCCATATATATGTGTTAGCATACAGTATTTGTTTTTCTCTTTCTGACTTACTTCACTCTGTATGACAGACTCTAGGTCCATCCACCTCACTACAAATAACTCAGTTTTGTTTCTTTTTATGACTGAGTAATATTCCATTGTATATATGTGCCACATCTTCTTTATCCATTCACCTGTCGATGGACACTTAGGTTGCTTCAATGTCCTGGCTATTGTAAAGAGAGCTGCAGTGAACATTGTGGTACATGACTCTTTTTGAATTATGGTTTTCTCATCTCCTTGGTATTCTTAAAGTGATTTTAAAATTGGATGCTGCAGTGAAAGTTCATTTATTCACTTTCTGACCTTGAACAAACGATTTATGCTCTTTACACCCCACTGTCTTCATCTGTCAAATGGGAATAGAATAGTCACGAATTCAGTGAACAGGTATTAATAACATCATGCATGCAAAGTGCTTAGCACTGACTCTGCTAAGCAGTTAATACATGTCATTGCTCCCAATACACTGTGTGTGCACAGACTGTATGGCTTACACTGCAGTACTGGAATCATTCATTTTATTGTCTTTCCATCAGTGACTGTGATTCCCTGAAGGCAGGGAACATTTCTCAATCATCTCAGTATCACAGCACATTCGTGACATAAATAGCTACTTCAGAGACATTTGGCAAATGGATGGAGGTGGACTTAGCATGTCTATTTAGACAGGCTGCCAACCCCAAACTGGTTATGTATACACGTGGGTTTCTGATACAGAGGTAAAGCCACTTTCAAAACTCAGGGCTGGAGAACCAAAACCACAAGAAGAAGAAAAAAAGGTTTTAGGGTCCCATATAGGGAATTTTCATATCTGAATATTCTAGTCCAGATAATCAAGGATCAGAGGCTAGTCATTTTAACAGATTCATTTTGGGATTAAAGTTAATTTTGAGTTTTATAAGTAAAAAAGCATCTCATCTGAGACTACTTAGTTTGAAGGGGCTGGAAGGGAAGGGAAGGGAGAAAGGAAGAAAAAGAAAGGAAGGAAGGAAGGAAGGAAGGAAGGGAGGAAGGAAGGTAGGAAGGAAGAAAGGAAGAAAGGAAGAAAGACACCATCTGCAAGTCAGCATTCCAGGGGCATTGTACAGGGAAGTAAAAATCCTTGGAAATGAGAAGCAGTAAAAGGGTCAGCTTCACATTCCACTGAAGCCCACTGGGGGCTGTGCTTCTGACCCTAGATTGTGTCTACAAGGAAAGGAACAGCGATTCTGACAGTGAATTCAATGTTGCATAGGCTGTCTGGCAGCAGGACTTAACAGCCCAACTGCACCTACCCAGGTCTGGTAAAACCACGTGGGTGCCAGCTGTTGGAATCTGACATGCTGTGTGCAGATTTTCAGAAAAATCAGAGGATTTAGGCAAGATAAGGCAGCTTCTGGGCTTTCTGTGGGTTCTGGGATGGGTCTGAGCCTTGGTACCCAGTTACCAGCATGGGGCTAATGTCCCTCGTGGGTTAAACAGCTAAAAACCCTCACTTTCTACCATTATCCAATAGCTCTTTCCCTGAAGCTGCCCATCCTCTTGCAGTGAGGGGACTGTGGCTTCACCTCCCAGGATGAAACGACCCTTCTGGCCTCTGTCTGCACTCCATCACCTCCAAGAGGAGAGGTACCATCTTACCAGGAGATGAGGGTTCCAGACGTCTCCTGGACCACAGGAGCTGGAGCAGGTCCACTGCATCTTGATGCACACAGCTCTGGCTTCTCTCTCACTCCCCTCTTTCTCCTCTGTCACTATTAAGAACTGACAAAAAAGGCTCAGGGACCCTCCTGGCCTTGTTGTTCCCAGGCCTCACTAGCCCTGATCTCTTCCCTGGAGTGGGCCATGGGGTCAAGAGCGTGGACCTGGAGCCACCCGGCCTGAACTTGAATCCCAGCTCTGCCACTGCGTGACCTTGGACAAGTTACTGAATCAGCCTGACCTTGGGTTTCTCATTTGCTAGGTGAGAAACCTGTGAGAACAGGGCCAGCCTCACAGGGATTCTGTAGAGAGCACATAAAATCCACCACAGAATGCTCTCACCTCTGACTATTAATTAGGCGATGAATTATTAATCATACCCTAGTTAATTTTTCTTCATAGCATTGACCACATATTATATTTGTATATTATCTGCTCCTTCACTAGAATACAAGCTCCAAGAAGGAAGGAACTGTATCTGTTTGCTCCTGGCTATATTCTCAGAACTGAGAGCAATGTGGAACATAGAGTAGGCACTTAAATATTTATTGAATGGCTGAACTTTGCACTTAAAGACCTTGATAATAGTTATTTTATTATTTTTTCATTGTTATTAGTGGTAGCTTTCTAAATGGATTAAATAACATGGAACATACCTGAGTATTGACTTTGTGTTCAATACACAGTGAATAAACGCTAGAAACAGAAAAAAGGAAGGGAGATGGAGGATGAATGGAAAGAAGGAGAGAAGGGCAGACACATTCCCAAATAACTTCTGCGTGGGAGGCAGCGAGGGGAAAGTGTGGTGAACATGAGGAGAATGGGAAGGTGGGACAGAGACACCGAAACCCTCGGCCAGGCACTCACGTGTGAGTGAGGCTTGTGGGTCTGGGAGACAAGGCCACCAGGAGAACTCGTGTTGGGTGGGAGTTGCTCCGGGCTGCACAGGAGCTGCGGGATGGCTGCATCTGGGATCTAGAGGCGTCTCCTGAGCTCTTTCCCAGGCTGGGGAATCAGGGATGTAACTCTCCACTGCCTGCTCAATAAAAGGTCCCCAGACCTTCCTGTAAAGTGAAGTGCTGGGCTTCATCCTCTTTCTCCTTCACTAGATGGCTAGAGAAGAATCGGCCTGGGGTAGCAAGAGAGACACAGGCTGTGAAAGCAGACAGAACAGGGCCCAACCCACTTCTGTTGCTCCAGGGAGCCGCAGTTTAAGATAGTTAATGAGAGTGGATCCACCTGTTCTTTTTCTCTGCAGACCCCCCCCCCCTCCATGTCAATACACATGTGTTATATACCTAGGTGGCTGATCATAAACTAGTTACATGGGGATAATATTACTTTCCTTCCATATGACCTTGGGGATTAACTGAAATAGAAAAAAATGACACTGAGTGTCTAGCGGAGCTCCCAGGGCACAACAGTGCTCAGGAGACTCCACCAGGGATGGAGGGATGCAGAGTTAGGGCCTTGAATACAGCAAGTCCTCATTACTTGCTTACTGAAGGCAAGAACAAAGGCTGAAATCCAGACACCACCTCACTGTATAAATCTTCCACCACTGACACAAAAAACAAGATGATTCTAAGCATTTTCACAAAGGAACTTGCAAGATGGCTGCTTCTGAGGACAGAGGGCTCAGGGGCTGTCCCTGCCCTACTCTCTCCCTTTCCAGCAAAGTCGGGGCTAACTTCATTCACTGGTCTGCACTGCCCAACTTGTCCAAGATCCCAAAGATAAAAAACAGCACGGCACGATAATCTAGATGCATTTCTCTTGCCTTTGTGCCATTATTTTCTCAAATCTTTAACAACTCTATGTATTCTTTTTGTAGTTTACATTTGAATGACGCTGGTATGTACCTGGTTACTTTAATAGCACCTCTACAAAATTCTTCCTCACTCCGTCTCTCCTTCCCTCCGCCCCCCCTCCCCCTCTCTCTTTTTTCCTTTCTCCCAAGTCTTTTGTTATCAGAATTTCACCCCCTCCCTCAGAGGGAACATTTTAACAGCATGGGTTTATGACTACCGTAAAGAAGAAAGTTTGAAAGGCAAAGCTGGAGCCCTGATCCCCAGCTTTATAACAAACTCCTGTCAAAACATAAACCACAGCCAGACATGAGCCATGGCGACAGAATGCAAGACCATAAAGATGATAGAGATCAGACAGGACAGGCACCTTATAGAAACAAACACCTTCCTTGCAAACAGATAGAGCGAGTGTAACACTGAAAAACACTTCCCAGAAAAAAAAATGGTCCGAAGAAATAAGGACAAAAACATAAAATTCAAATGACAGCCCAGCCCAAGGAGATAAACCCAAGGGAGACAAAGAATCCAATTTTACTAAATCAAACCGACATCTCTTCCTGACTTTAATTGACCTCAGTAAGCTGGATCCTGAACAAACATAAAATTAAGAAGTGGGGAGCATCCCGTGGAGAAATGGACCATCAGTGTATAGATGTTTGAAGTTCCACTTTCTCAGGACTTTCTTGGTTCTGTATAGAAAGGTGAAATCATCCATTCCACTGGTGGCAACCATCATGAGGTCAGGGATTCAGTGTTCCTGAGAGTACCACATGGAAGGTTCCAGATCTGAGGTCTGGCTCCTGCAATATGTCGGAACATCAATTCAGGTTTCTATGGTGCTGTCATCATTGGAAAGAAATAAGCACAGGAAGAGGGAAGTGAAGCTAATGGATGCAGCTTACCAGGATGCCAAGGAAAGCCTGGTTTTCTGTTAAACTGGAAGCATTACAAATGGAGAAAGTACCACACTGATCTCTATTCACAGGAGTCTCTTAGTTACCAAGGGTGGTATGTTTTGAAAAATCTCCCCATAGACTCTCTGGCTTCCGTTTGCTGGCCATTCTTGCTGACCCTTCTTCCTTCCTTTATATTTTTCTGGGTAACTCTTTCTCTTCTTTTAATTTCTGCGGCACGCGGGCCTCTCACTGTTCTGGCCTCTCCCGCTGCGGAGCACAGGCTCTTTCTCTTCTTTAGCTCCCAACTTGAGAACTACTTCTTCTGGGACGTTCTCTCTAATTTCCATAGGCTAAGCTGGTCTGGTGTATCTCCTGCAAATTCTCTTGACAACCTACCCTTCTCTGTCATAGGAATTATCACATTATAGTTGTTCTCAAACAGACTACAACTTGAGGAGCATGTTGAGATAAAGATTCCCAAGTCTCACCTCCAAAAGCATCTGTTTCAGCAGGACTGGCCAGGGTCTGACTTTTTTTTTTCCAAAGTTTTTTTTTTTTGCGGTACGCGGGCCTCTCACTGTTGTGGCCTCTCCCGTTGCGGAGCACAGGCTCCGGACGCGCAGGCTCAGCGGCCATGGCTCACGGGCCCAGCCGCTCCGCGGCATGTGGGATCTTCCCGGACCAGGGCACGAACCCGTGTCCCCTGCATCGGCAGGCGGACTCTCAACCACTGCGCCACCAGGGAAGCCCCAGGGTCTGACTTTTTAACAAGTATCCCAGGTGCTTTGGTTGTAGATAATCCCTAGATCATATTCCAAGACTAATTTATTTGAATTGTCTCTGTGTCCTTTTAGAATGTAGGTTCCATGAGAACAGAAACCATATCTGCCTAGTTTCACAGTAGGACTGATCCCAGCACTCAGTACCCAGTATACCTGTATATGTACATATGTACACACACATATAGTCATGGAGTGAATGTGACATGGAGTTCTGTTTGGTAGATTAGAGTCTGCTCTTCTCGACAGAGATGAGAATGATCACGGCATGGAGTACTGGGACGCAGCATCTCATAGCTTCCGGTTGTTATCACCAATTTCCTCCATGAGGGCTTGCCAAGAGAATGGATAGGATTCTCAGAAAGTAAAAACAAAAGCAAAAACTTTCACTTACTGGCAACTAGGTGCCAGCTGGCCACCTCTATCCTGCCGGAAACTCCACTAGGCTAACCCTGCTGGTTATTCCTGGGTGCAGACACTGATCAAGGGAACTTCATACCACCAGGCGGGAGCCTCCCCTGGTGGCACTTCTGCTGAGAGGACAGATACTTCAGTTTCCAACAACCGAGACTGTGGTGGGGCCGTGTGTCGAGATAATTCTGGGAAACAGATTTGAAAGGTGGCGTCTCTTTTCTAACATTCCCAAGCTGTTATAATTCTAAGACTCCCCACACTCCACTTAACATGTTAAAATACAGTTGAGTGCCGAGCTTCACCCAAGGTTCGTTATAGTGGGGACTCTGCATGATGAATTGGTTGGAGATGAGGGATTTGCAGTAATCCAAGAAAGTAATTCCCAGAGCCAACAGGCCGTTGTAAGCATGTGTGAATTGATAACCTGAGTGATCATTCGTGCAATTTCAGGCTGTGGTGATACGAACAATATCTCGCTAGTGGATAATACCAGTTGTCAAGCATATGTTTTATAACCCCCAGAACTCCCTCTTGTTTTTGCAAGATGCTGGTGGATATCTTTGATTTTTTTTTTTCCTGGCTGCATAAGACTTTGGAAAGGTTTGATTCTTTTTTTTTCCTTCTTTGACCAGAGAAGTTAATAGTAGAGAAAATTTAAAAAGAAAAAAAAGTGAAGAAAGCAAATAAAAATTATGAATAACCATTTAATCAGCCCTTTAAACACCACTGAAAACAGTTTGAATTCATATTTTAATATCTGTAGCCAATGCGAGGAGAATCTTGCATACGTCAGAGGCATGCTTTCTCTGCCTGAAGGATTATGAGGGTTGGGATATGATTGTCTGCTACATCTCTTAGCCTCTGGGTGTCTCAAAGTTCTGTTAGGAAACAGACCATATCTATTCACCGCTACATCTTGAATGTCCAACAGCACTTGGCACAGTTACTAAATAATTGATGTGTTCGTTCATCACATTGGGACTTTAACAGTTGGAAGACAGGAGCTGATCAGGTAGACTGGGATTAGAAGCCAAACCAGGAAAATATGATCCAGAAAAAGGGATGAGCCTGTGTGGAGGGGGCAGGTGAGAGGAATCAGGCAAGAAGGAAGGAAGTTCTGAGTTGGAATTAAAAGAAGGTGAATTGGATGGAGAAACCAATAGCTGCCCAAGACAGATACAAAAACACAGGCAGGGAATAAATAGGTAAGGAGCACATTCTGGAAAGAAACAGAGAACTGATATTGCCAGGCAGTGTTATAGACTCTTGAGAGTTCTTCCTTGTGGAGGAATTCCTCACTTCTCTTTGCCTCTTCATTCAATCCACCTGGGGGAAGCAGGGACTTGAGAAATCTTATTGGAGAGTTTAAAGTGTAGAAGGAGTAATTGGGCATCCCTAGCCCCACCCCTTCCTCTTCCTTTTCTTGGATACAAGCTCTACAGGGATTGTGTGTTCTGCTCAGTTTCTCCAGTGAGACATGACAAGCAATGCTGGTGACCGGGTGGGTAAGTCTACTTGTTCTTGGATTTAATATTAGGAAAGCCATTTGCCTGTAGATATAAGGCATGCTCTCCAAAGAGTGTTTGTACCAGAATTACAGAGTTTTCTACATCTGACATCTCCTTTGTCTTACTTCTCAATTGGTTTAGAACTATAAGTGTTAAAAAATGTGTCATTTATTGGTATCTCAATTCACCGGACAAATAGTTGGCAGGTAGCAAACAAATTTCAACCCAATTCTATTTTACAAATGCTTTTCACACACCTACTATGTGTACAGTCCCATGTTACCTTTCAGAGTAATTACAGCAGTAACCAAGACAAGATTTCAGGCCAGGGTACTATACAACATTCTAGTCTCAAGACAGAGGAGCAGGTCTCTGATGTCATGAAAACTGATTTAATGGCAAAAGCCATTGCCCAGTGCCTGGGTTTAGATATTCAAACTTTAGCTGACCTGGGCTTCTGCAGTCCCAAGTGCATCTTGAAACGTGAGCTCCTTGAAAGCAAGAACTCTGCGTTAGTCTTCATCTTGGTCCCCATGTCTAGAACACGGCTTAGCATAGAGCATCATAATGGCATGGTTGACTAGGTGGCTGCACGGATGAGTGCTGCTGGATATGGAAAGATGTGTGTTGGGAAGAAGGTAATCAATCACCTCCACCTCAAGTGATCACAATGGCAAGCCAGAGAGCATTTGAGCTCTCCTAACAATTACACTCCAAAATAAATCATGGAAATTTAGAATATGTTTTCAAAAATACTATCGTGGGGACCTTTCCTAGACAAATAACCATGTTTCAATAGTATAGGTGAAGATGCTTTGAAATAAAGATGATAGCTGATAGGTAAGTGGAAAACAAATCTATACAAAGAGCTCCTGCCTCTTCCTTCCAAAGACTTTCCTTCCTTGAGTCTTTTCTTTTGGTCAGACAGTCGGGAATAATCAGTGGAACAATGATAGCTGCTTTTTTGATGGGGAAGGCTACTTTGATTTTCTAAATGACTGAGTTAGGTACCAGTTGGAGAACCAACAGCAAATGCTTCTTGAAATTCAGAGAAACCACAGACTGGATTATATACTTCAAGGGGAATAAATTAAAGAGAACAACAAAAACTATAAATGTCTGGCACACAGGAGGCCTTCGATATCTCTTGGTTGAATGACATAAATGAAGTAGACACATGCTTAGAAAAAGAAAGCCCAGACAGGTACTAACCACAAACCACTGAGATGAGGCAGTGGTTCAGGTTACAGGCAATAGCTTTGGTACAATTTCCCCTCCACACCCAAAGTCCCTTGAGTCCTCAGGAGGCCTTGGGGATTAAAGACAAGGTGTCAAGAAGAACAACAGCTGTTGGCTAACTTCAGATGGCAGTTTTAATTGAACACTTTAGAGTTCAGCAGACAAGTTATTAAGGGTTTTGAGCCTTGGGACAGATCTGGATTTAAATATTTCCCAGCTTTAAATTTCTATGACAGTTTTTGGTAACAGCCCAGTAGTGCTTAATTTTCTCTGTTAATATTCGTATCAAACCATTGAGGAACTAAGAAGGAACTTTATGGATCTGGTGTGGGGTGAAAGCATGAGTTAGTTAATGGGGAAAACATTCAAATCTCTATGTGCAAAAAGAGTCATTCATATAATTTTTGAGACTCAATCAAAACCTCTACAAAAACAATGTCATAAAAAAGCTATTGTCCCAGGTCTGTGATCTTGTGTAATGGTCTAAATTCTGATGTAACGGTCTAAATTCTGAAGTCCATCAGATTTAACACAATCTACCAATGTCCCATTTCACCATGTTTATTTTTCTGTACCTACCTCTGGACACTTTTAACCAAAGATTACCTCAAAGATTATCACTGTTACATGCCAAAGGCAAACCTATGACTAGGATGTAAGTTCCAAGAGGGAGGACCTTTGTCTTTTTGTTCATTTCTGTTTCTCCAGCACCCAGCCTACTTCCTGGCACAGAGCAGGGACTCAATAAATATCTGTTGAATAAATAAATAAATGCTGACTGCTATGAATTTAGCAAAAATAACACTCGTGGAGAGTAACTGGAGGAAAGCAAGGGGGAAAAAACATGCCAAATAATAAAAAGGACAAAATGTTCTGCAAAGAAATGCCATTTTATTACTTTAAACATGCTTTTTAAAATCAATGGCTATCAAGTGCTACCAATTTAAGTAATACTTGGAGATTCTTGAATAGATCAGTATGGCTACATTTATAATTATCATGTGGCATATATGCCTAGAAGTGGCTTAAAGTACTTGATATATATATATATTTTATGAACATTTAACACCCCCATCCCCTCTACCATCACCAGACCTTCCTTTGTTCACTTGTGAAGCAAACTGTTTTTGGTCCCATGGAGAAAAGAATTTCATACTAAATCAAATTACCATGATCCCAAATTTGAGGTGTTCTAATATAAGAGATTATATTGCAGCTGGTTATGTGAAAGTAGTAAAAAGCTTCCACTGTTGTTATCCACACACTTTCCGCCAGTTTTAGCTTCACAAAGGTACCAATACTACTGCTACCAAGAATGATGTTAATAGCTAACTAAATTTAAGTTCTTATCACGTGCCAGTCATTGGATTAAGTTTTTTTAAAAAACTGTACTATCTCCTCTAATACTCTCAATGACTTTACACAGTAGACACTGCTATTATCCCAATGTTATAGATAAAGGAACCAAAGCTCAGACAGATAGAGTTCATGTATCTAGAACGTGTGACTCCAAAATCAATCAATAATACATCTTGTGCCATCTCTTTTATTGTGTAGGACAGTTATGTGTCCCTCACATTTTTATTTAATTTTATGTACAAATGAATTCCGCAACACACCCAGCACGGGGTCATCCACATAATAGATGAACAATGAAAATTTTGCTAGATCGATGCCATCATGTGAATAAAGCCTACAAAAGTGCAATTGGCTATTTTAAAAATATTAAATAATTTATTTCTTTGGATAGCATCTCAAAGAGAATACAACAGTATCTGCTGGGGATCGTTTAAGTCTACAGGGACCTTAAAGATCATCTAGTTTAACCATGTGCCAAAAGTATCTGCCAAGTTCAACAGTCTTTGAAATCCTTCAATGGCTCCCTCCAGCTGTCTTCAAGGTGAAGTCCAGACTCTTTACTATGGCTTTCAAGGATCTTTCATGACGTGGTCCCTGCTTATCTCTTTGATCTCGTTTCTTACTACTTCCCCGCATCTCTGTTTCTCCTCAGCCTCTCCCGCCTCTCCTGTCCCTACCATCCAGCCCATGTCACAAAAAGGCACACAGTCTTGGCTCTAACAGAACTTTTTACTGCTCCTCTAAATCTGACAACTCTCGCTTGCCTCTGCACTTTAGTTCATGAGATTCCATCTGTTTGGAATACCATTACCTTCCTCTGGTTAATTACTTCTTTAAAAACCACCTCCAGGACATTTGGAGAACGTGTCTTTTAGCAATGCTTCTGCCATTTCTTCTACTCTCCAGTAATAGAGCACATCTCACATTGGACTGAACAGTTTACTTGGTCCCCACCTGATCATAAGCTCTTTGAAGAAGAGCTACAACTGTTTCACTGCTGTATCCCCACATTACCAGGGAAAGGGCAGACTGGATATGCACTTGGTGAATGAATGAGTTAGAATGAATGAGTTAGACCCAGCAGCCAGGATTTCCGACGCTCACTGAGCTCTCATCCATGAATATGTCAGCTTATCAACTGGGGAAAACACAAAAGCAATAAAGCCTTTGTGCGGTAGTTTTCTGAATCCTGGGCATGGTTTCACATGGGAAACAGTCTGAGCTGCCCTGAAAACTCACAGAAGCTTAACCACAGTCCCGAAGCCTACTCATTTCTACGGCTTCTTTTAGCCACAGGAAGCCCTTCTTTTTTTTTGGCGGTACATGGGCCTCTCACTGTTGTGGCCTCTCCCGTTGCAGAGCACAGGCTCCGGACGCGCAGGCTCAGCGGCCATGGCTCACGGGCCCAGCCGCTCCACGGCATCTGGGATCTTCCCAGACCGGGACACGAACCCGTGTCCCATGCATCGGCAGGCGGACTCTCAACCACTGCGCCACCAGGGAAGCCCAAGGAAGCCCTTCTTGATCTGCGTATGCAGTTTCACCTGTGATAGCATCCCCTGTTGTAAAGAATGTCGAAAGCTTCTTAGGGAGGCACGTTCTTCCCACTTCTGACAGCATCTCCATGGATCTCTTGTTCCCTTCTGCTCTGTCCTGGGGTCACAAAATGGCCCAGTTGGAAGGAGCTGTGGAGACCATCTTGCCCAACACCCTCATTCTGCTATAGGTTGATATAGGACAGGGAACTGAAATCCTGAGTCGCCACAAGATAGTAGTCAGAACTCTGCATATTTGAACCAAGATTTTGTGCAGTATCTTAAATTATTGACAGCACAACCATATGAGGTCGCAGCTCTTATTAACCCATTTGTACAAATGAGGGAGGTAAGGCTTAAAGATGCTAAGTGCCTTGTCCAAAGTCCCACACTGGCTAGAACTCTAATGCTCTCTCCCCAGCCACAATTCCAAACTTCTGCATTCCAATCAGAATACACATCAGTTATTGGACCACCCAGAGAATGTGAGATTTAACCTTCACTACCAATCTAAGCCCCTGGGTTTCATTTGCCCGCATCTCATTCTTTCTCTCACTGTTTTGCAGTAGCACAATGTCAGATGTCACTGAACTTATTCTCAATGTACTGTTTTGGGAGACATATTATAAAGCCTAAAGTATGAAATTGGTCAGGAGTGAGTAGCATATGTTGACAACTTTGAAAAGACCTTATTCTGAAATCCTACTAGCTCTGTGCTCCAATCCAGTGCTTGGCACCTAGCCAGATTCTCTGGGAAAAATCAAGCAAGTACAATTTATACCCTTTTCCAGTGGCCAACTCTGGGCAAAATTTCATTTTATTGCAAATCATCACAAACATCTTTCCATTTACTAGCTGTGTGACCTTGGACAATCTGTTTTTCCTCACTGTGCCTCGGTTTCCTCGTCTATAAAATGGGAATGATAATAGTCCTTTATCTTGAGTGTAGTGAGTTTTAGATGAGGTTCTCAGAAGAGAGACTCTCAGTGAAGGTCAGCTAACTGTGTATTTAACACACACGAGCCTCAGTAGAATACCTTTCTTGCCCTCTACTCTGAAGGGATGCCAACAACCAGCTGAAAACGCTGCAGAAAACAGATCTGTTTGGATGGCCATAAAGGGAGAGCTGGATATACAGACAAGATTCTCCAAGAACTGTGAGGAGATTGAGCACAGAGAGCTGCCTCCTAGCTGTATTAAAGGCTGCTGCCACTATTTAAAGAAACCTGGGGAGGCTCTGTGAAAAAATACCCACTCTTCTCAATGTCTCCTTCCCCGATGGCTGCATATTCATAGTCAGGGCTTCTTGGCAGTGAGACGAACTCCATAAGTCAGGTTGGGAGTCCGGTGACTAAAGGATTATTTCCTTCAGGGTCATGCCCACCCCACCATAATTCCGCGTTCCATTTGCTACTTTATGTTTTTAAAGCTCCTGGAGAGTAAATAATCATTGAGAGGACCAGAAGCAAATGTGGAAGTTATTGGTGTGGTTCATATCACTGGGGCAGTGTGCTTCTGTTCTCCTCCAGCTTGGTAGAAAATGGGTGATGAATGTTAAAAACATTAGACTCATCCATCCAGTACATCCTTCTACACAAATGACTACTCCACTAGGCGCTCCCTGGGACCTTCCTCTACCTTCTGAAAAGGAGAAAAGAAAAACTAACATTCATCACTATCATCATCTATCATCATCGCCATTGTTATCATCATCATGATTATTTTTAGCTGCTATTTATTATATATCAAGTCCTTTACATTAATCGTCTCTATTTTATTGATGGAGAAATCAAGGCTCAGAAAGATTAGATGATTTGCTCAAGTTCACACAGATATTAAGTGACAGAGTTAGGATTCCTAGTGCGGTAGGCAGACTCCAAGATGGCCCCCAACCATCCTCGCCTTCTGCTTTCCATACCTTTGTGTAATCCTGTGCCCTTGAGTGTGGGCTGGATTTAGTGACTTTCTTCTGGCAGTACAACAGAATGTGGCAGAGGTGATGGGATACCACTTCTGAGACTGGGTTACAGAAGGACTGTGGCTTTCATCATGGCTGCCCTGTATTGCCTGCTCACCCTGAGGGAAGCCAGTTGCCATGTGTGAACTGCACTATGGGAGGATGTTTATGGTTTGCAGACACCAAGGACCTATATCTGCTAACAGTCATGAGAGTGAGCTTGGAAGCAGATTCCCCAGTTGAGTGTTGAGATAAATGCAGCCCCAGCTGACATCATGACTAAAGCTCTGTGAGAAAAACCGATACAGGGGCATCCAGCAAAACACACTCAGATTCCTAAACTACAGAGACTGTGGGATGATAAATGTTTGCTCTTTAAACTGCTATGTTTTGGGCTAATGTGTTACATAGCAATATTTAACTGATATACCATCTTAGTTTGGTTGACTCCATAGCTTAAGCGTTGAACTCTTTCTCTGTGTCACAGTGTCCTTCGGACACCTGTACTAACTTTGTAATATTGCAAGTCAATGTTCTGGGGACCTTAGCCCAATGATGACCCACGATGGAGCATAATGCAACAAGTCTGGGAGCTGAGGAAAGAAGAAAGAGCAGAAGGAAGTTGGTTAAGAAATTCCAAAGCCTTACCTTTTCACTCTCCACCATTTCTGGACTCTAAAAAGGAGTCCAGGCGTGCACCGGTCAAGAACTGAGACGTGATGAGTCTAGTAAGTATCGCAGCAGCCCTCTGGGGCTAGATTGTAGCCAAGGTACCAAATACAGTTGTATAGTTTGGGCACTGCACAGAGGTACCAGGCTGCAATGGGCAGGAGTAAACTGAAATTGTCTATATCCACCCAAAGGGGGCGTCTTCTAACTCATGCATGGGCTTCCAGTAGCTGTGGTGATTGCTATGTCTTATTAATAACAGGTGGCCTAGGACAAGCCTTGTGAAGCCTAGGAATAGCCCCAATTATAATAGCCCCAGGAAGCTACACTGTGTCACTCAACTGAGTTTCTCTTTATTTTGAATTTCTGCTTCCTTGTTGATTGGTAAAGTTTTTGGGAAAATCGCAAAGATGCTAATGATCTAACCAGAACCAAGACAGAAGTGACTTTTGTAGTTGTTGGTGGTGTTTGAAAATCTTTAATTGGTGCAGAGCTTTAAAGGGTAAACTGGGTCGTATTCCTTTGGAGAGCCTGATAATAGCCATGGGTGGAAAGCAATAGGAGAGACCCATTGAGAGAACATGAGAGTCAGAAAGGGGGTAGCTGGCTTTCAGGGCCACCTACACAATTTCTTTTCACCACCTGAAGGCTTCCCCTCCAGTGCCAGAGCCCTGACAACTCTGTGTTCTATGAAAAAGAGGGTTGTGACTTGTTTCTTTCAGAGGCAGAGAGGATTCTGGGTGCAGGGAAATGTGTGAGGCTCTTTCTGTGGTACACTGGCTTGGGGTGAGGGGCAAGTTGTGTTGTATGTTTGGGCAGTGTAAGGGGAAGTAGGCAGGCCAATTACAGGGCCTGAGGAATACACAGGGGCAGTGGCTGGACACAGGTGGATTGAAAAGTGTTGGATATCTGGGCACCCCTATATACTCCACCCAAGTTCTACACGCTACATCCTGAATCTATATTCAAGTCCCATTTCAGATCTGAGCCTTTGAGTATCCTTCACATAACGGGCCCCACCAGCCACTTGGAATGCAAGGGGTTTCCATTTCATTGCTCAGGGTGGCAAATAAAAGGTGCCTCATGATCTGGCAAACTATCTGCCTAGCAATGCCTCCAAGCATCCCATGCTTTCTCAGTGTTTTACCTATGCTGCACCTCCCACCAAGACTGCTATCTCTCCCATCTCCCTTTTATCCTTCCCACAATTATTTATCTTTCTGGTGAACTCCTACACATACTTCAAAACCCAGTTCACAGACCATTTCTTGCAGGAAATCTTTACTGGCATCTGGTGACCTGCCCCCATCCCAGTATCCCAAGCTGTCAGAGGAGCCACCTGTGTCCTCCCATGACAGCAGGTATTTCCCTTCATACAACATGCATCACACTGTATTATAATGATCTGTATCTATGTCTCTCTTTCCCATTAACTGAGAGTTATAGCCTATAGCATTCATTTCTGTATCCCAAATGCACACTGTAGGGGGTCAAATACATTCTTGAAATGAATACAGAAATGTGAGGGGAAAGCATGGGAGACAGAGTAACCCCATGTAAAAAGACCAAATGCTTTGCCCCTGCAATGTGCCTGCACACACAAAGACATGATGCTCTGGCCCTTTTAGTGAATTACTACACATTCCATTGAGGAGTGGGAGAACTGACTTCTGAGTACTGGCCTGATCACCCAGCCCCTGCAGACAAGAGGGCCAAGCAACTGACGTGAAATGAACACACACCAGCAACTTACAGTTTGGATTCTGCCCCTTTCACTGTGCATACACCACTGGAGAAACACATCCTTATCCCCCTGTGGGTCATAAAATTCCAGAGAAGATTAGAAAGGTTCCTGAATGGGCCAAAAAGTCTCTGAGCTTTGGGTTAAACACAAGGAAAGGAAAAGTAGGCTCTGTTTCAGATGTTTGGGGTTTAGTGAAATTGGAGGATACATCTTGCCTAGCACCTCTTCCTTTAACTTGTAAACCCTCATAAACTCGACATGAATCAGAAACATACGGGTTGCATTCCTCTGACTCCATTCATCAAAATATTGTTTTGTAAGGATTATGTGAATTCCAGGGAGCCTTAAAAAATGGCATTCCTTTATCTCATGCCCCAAAACCTCCAAATAGGATCCTAGCAACATGGGAGGGTGTCATCTGACTTAGAATGTCTCTGGGGCTGTTCACCATGCTTTAGCTACCATGGAAGCCCTGGCCCAAAGTAATTGATTCTAACCCAAATTAACAGCCAGTGAGTTTGCCTCAGATTGACTTGCCATGCTCCATCTTGCTAATAATTGTAGGAAGAGAAAAATAACTTCAGGGAAGGCCTTTCTCAACTTTCATGCTTAACAAAATCCTATGCATCATTCAATGAGTTACATCTTTTTTACCATCTCCCTCAACATCAGAAAAAAATTCTTTCAAACGTGGCTACCCATGTTCCTATCCTTTTAAATAGTCATTACACGGAGAGTGTAAATGAGTGTCAGCTCATGGATTTAGTTCAGTCTTGGTAGGTCATGCCTGAGTAAGACTGAGAAAAGGTTCAGGAGCCAATACAAGGATGTCTTGTACTAGCATCAATTAAGAGTATCAGGATTGAGCTTCCCTGGTGGCGCAGTGGTTGAGAGTCTGCCTGCCGATGCAGGGGACACGGGTTCGTGCCCCGGTCCGGGAAGATCCCACATGCCGCGGAGCGGCTGGGCCCGTGAGCCATGGCCACTGAGCCTGCGCATCCGGAGCCTGTGCTCCGTAACGGGAGAGGCCACGACAGTGAGAGGCCCGTGTACCGCAAAAAAAAATTGTCTGCTTTAGACACAGGTGAAGGGAGTGATGGAAAGTGTACCATGTACGTGCTGTCCTTGGTTAGTGCTGGAATGCAGTCATGCCCTGAAGTGCTATTGAAGGTGGGTGGGGATGTTTACATCTATATCAACCATGCTTTCCAATTCTTATGTTGGGGGAGAAGGAAGGGAAAAAAAGAGATTCTGTCTCCTCTTTGTTGTATCAACACCTGACTCTTCTCTGTTGGTTCACCTTGGCAGCAACCCCACTCTCTTTTATTTGTTGTTTCTAATCTCCCATCATTTAAAAAACCAGGTAACCAAGCCTTTTGTAAAAGTGTAAAAAGAGTAAATATGATTCCAAATCGGGGCCCGCAGGCTCTGGTAGAAGTGAAATACAAGAGCTCTGTTGCATGCGGTTTATCATCCCTATCTGGGGGGCTGTGATCATCATTTGTCATGTCCTAGTTTCTCAGATATGTTCCAGATAAAGAGGCGCTCTCGCTAAGAAGTGGTCCCTAAAGACTGGAAGAAGCATGATTCTCCTTAGCGCTTAACTGTCCAGAATTTTTGCAGGTTTTAGGATTGTTTTATATGGGGGCATATGTGGCATAAAAAGCCATCGCAAATTACTAAAGCCCCAACTGAGTTACACTGAGGGTCAAATCTTGAAAGTCATGATTATGTTATTCCCATTTCACAGATGGGAACACTGACTTTCAGGGAGCTGAAGTGTTTAGGACCACACTACTATAACAGAAACAGAGTTGAGATTCTAGTCTGCCTGGGTCCATGGGGAGTGCCACAGCAATGTGGAATATCCTGTATTGTTCTCTACTGCCCCAGCTGGCCTGCGCTTGCCCCTCTTCTCCCAAAATTATCACACCAAAGAAACTGGAAGTGGAGAGATGCAGAGATCACACTTAGCAGTCAGAAGGCCCAGGGTAGCCAGCCCAGGGGGAGCAGATTGTGGCAGCCCACGGAAGTGTTATGTTACTGGCGGGGCTCTGATTATTTAAGAGATAAGGTGATCCCTAGACAATAAGATTCTGTAATTTACCTGAAGATCCTTCCAGCTATATGACAACTTCTATTTATGTATGTTGTTTTCAACTCTGCATTTTCATTCTTTGAGATTAATAATAGGAATCATTTTATTACAGTAGATCCTCTTACATTTCGACAAGGGGAGTGGAGTACGGTGGGGAGGGTGGACAAGAAGGGCAGTTTGAATTGGGGAGAAGCCTAGACCATATAATGATTTCAGAAAGACGACATGTTTTTTAAATTTATAAACTATCTGCTAGCTAAAACAAGAAGAACAAAAGCCTCCAAAGCAGCTTGGAGTATTACAGCTCATATACGTCAAAGCAGTTCAAATAGGATTTGCACAAAGGAGAGCTGAGAAGCCATTTAGAAGAAAAAGCAATATAATTGCCCTAAGACTTTAGGAAGCACTATCTGTATTGCATTAAAATTTACTCTGCAATTTGCACTCCCTGATAACAAAGAATTTCCAGATAGGAGCCCGGATGGGTCTGCTTTAATTGAAATTGGAAACCCCCAACTGATCACAGCAATTTAGGTGCTGAGATTCCTCAAAACCATTTTGCTCTAGGATAAACAGAAGCGCCTTCTGTCTTGTTGCTGTAAATCATTGGCTTTGGAAACATTTTCACAGCCTAGCCTAGTCCAGGTAAAATATTCTCAGCCTCTACATTTGCAGCGTTTAAATTTCAGGTGTACAGCAAACTGATTCAGTTCTATATATATATATATATATATATATATACACACACACACACATATATATATATATGCACACATATGTATTATACATATATACATATATAAATATATATATACATATACTTTTTTAGGTTATTTTTCCCTTATAGGTTTTTTACAAGGTATTGAGTAGTTCCCTGTGCTATACAGTAGGTCTTTGTTGGTTATCTATTTTATATATAGTAGTGTGTATATTTTAATCCCAAACTCCTAATTTGTTCCGCTTTTCCCCCTGCGGTAACCATAAGTTTTTCTATGTCTGTGAGTCTATTTCTGTTCTGTAAATAAATTCATTTGTATCATTTTTTTTAGATTTCACATATATGTGATATCATATGATATTTGTCTTTCCTTGATTTTCATATTAACTTTCATCGCTTTTGTGTTTTGCCAACCCTGTCCACACTGCACTTTGAAAGTTTGCATTTGCCTTCCTTCCTTCATTCATTTGGCAAACATTTATCCAGTGAATTCCTTCTACCTGCCAAGCAGTGGTGCTGGCTATCAGAGCATAAAGTAGGCACCTTATATTTCCTGTACGTAAGTTTGTCATCTGGCCCTCAACACAAACAAGGGAAGATTGTTACAAGAAGACAAGAACATGTGCTCTTGATAGAAGCCAGCACAAGATTTTATGGGAGCAAAGAGACAATCTCCAATTTGGAATTTGTAAGATACTGTTTAAATGCCTTATTCCCTCCGTGATGCAAAAGAAAACAGTAAACGCAGGCTTGGATTCTTCAGTGTTGGAATGTTTCAGAGAAGAGTTTGAGAGCTTTGGAAAAGAAATTGATACAGTTTGCAGAAGGAGGAAAAGAAACTAAATAAGAATGATAATTCTTATTTAGTTTCACATTTCTCACCCTGAATAATTCCACGTAGAATTAGTTCTAGGCAAAGTGTTTCTAACATTGTCTGGCAAAACCAACCAAACAATAACAACAATTAAAAACACCTCCCAAATTTCTGTGAAGTAATTTAAAGGTTAGATAGCTAACTGTGCCAAACTGGGTCTGTAGGAATTGGGCATAGGCATGATTTGCCTTCAGAGAGAGCTATAAACAAACTCAAGGGCAGCTGTAGCATTCTAAACACAACCCTGGCATAAACAAATCTTTTATTGAGAAAAAGATAGCCATTATGATGAGAGAAAATAAATATAGAGGAAGTTGGAACAAAATAAGAATTACTTTTTTCAAATATTGAATGTAGCTCACATTTTATATTAAATTCATTCCTTCAATGGATATGTAACCAGAGACCCAGAGGAGGTGGAACAGATGTGCTTTCAAGGCCCTCACAGTCGGATAAAATGTCAGTAGAAGATAAAGATGACTAAAAGCATCCATTATCCATCTATCTCCAAAGGGCATTACAGTAGTCTCACTTTGTTGGAGTTAGTTAATCCCCAAATTCCTATCTGTCTATCTATCTATCTATTCATTAATTATTTGTTAAACATCTACTATGTGCCACCCTAATTTTTATATTTTTGTAGCACCCTAAACTTCTCTTTTACAATACTTATCTCAATTAGAATATACTACTTACTAGTATAATCACCTGTTTAGTGTCTCATTAGCCTTTTATTCTGTAAGGAATGTGAGGGTAAGTATTCCACCTTGTGGATCTGCAAAAAAAATTGCAGAATGAACAAACAGATGAACTAATAGACTAGTGAAGAAAGAGACAGATAAGTAGAGAACAGTAAAATAGCCAAGTAAGTGCAATAATGGAAACTCTTTAGATGGTTAATGGATTATAAACAGTTAACGGAAATAATAAAAATCTCCTAGGTGTGCTGGGCTGTTATAAAGGCTTCAGAGATGGTCCTGACTCATTAAGGAGAAAGAATAACCCACAAGGACAATGTTAGGGATGTATACTCATCCCTTTTCTTCCTACTGTTTCCCAGATCCATAGGATAAAGGAAGATAATAGTAGCAGCTAATACTTTTGGATCATTGACTATCAGCCAGGTACTATTAAAAACACTTTTTATTTGTTAATTAATTTAATTCTCACAATAGAGTCTATGAAGTGTATACTACTATTATCCTCAATCTACATATAGAGAAACTGACCAATAAAGGGGTGAAGTAACTTGGCTCAGATCTTATAGCTTGTAATTGACACATACAGGATTCAAACCCAAATACTCTTGCTTCCAATGTTTCTCTGGAAAGGGCAGATTCTACTCTAAAGGGCTCCTAATGAACTGTTTATCTAATATTTTGAATTTCATGTAAGATTCATATTTGGAACTGGTTCTTATCAGGAAACACTGCAATTTTAGTTAAAATTCAACCATGATTTCTACAAGACAATGTTGTTTTCATTTCAGTTGAGTCAATTTCCACTTAAGCCTCAGAGTTCTCAATGCAATGAAGCAAATTAACACCTTACCACCCTTCTCCTACCTGGTAGAGCCCAGCTATAGTTCTCAATGCCAGGCAGCTAACACAGAGCACAGCCTACACCATTGTCTTAAAATGTGTGTGTGTGTGTGCATGTGTGTACACGCACACATGGCTGTGTTTAGTTTACCTCCTGTGCCAGGACTGCACATTTAGGATAGACAGAATACCAGTTCCAAAAGAAAATGGGGAGTTGAAAGTTATAAGGAAAAGAAGAATAAAGCTGAGGAGATGGGAAGATTTTGAATTTAGGTTTGATTCAAGGGATTGGAGGTAGAAAAGAGGGAAATGGTATTTCTCTGATGAGTGGACAGCATAATGAGAGAACAAAACAGGAAGGGCATTGTAAGAGAAGAGGACTTCATTTCAGGAAATGGCAGGTGGGAAACAGGAAGCTGGTATCTGATGAGCATCTAAACCAGCCAATAGCTTTTGAATTAAGAGGCATAGGTTTGTTTTAGTATCACTGAAAGGAGCAGGAAATGAGCCTAGCCCAAGAAAACGTGTTCCGTGAGAAAAGAAGAAAAAGTGAAGTTTATAGTGTAAGAGCCCAGGGTCACAGGGTAACTGTGTTGGGAAAGCAGGTCATTTAGGAACAAAAAAGATACACACAGTCTCATAGAAAAATAGGTGGGGCCTGGGAGGGGTGGAGTTGCCCAAATACGAAGTTACCTTAACAAAGAAAAGTAAATAGCAGCAAAAAACAACGACTAAGAGTGAAGGGATGTGACCTAGTGTAATGAAATTTAAGAACTGGCGGTCAAAGAAAGAAACAAGCTATTCTAAAGTGGAATGAAGAGTTGCAACACAGCAGGACTACCAAAGCAGGTTTCAGCCCCAGATATCAAACTGCCTCAGAAAAGAGTCGCTTAGAGGGAAAATCATAGAAACCTCAGTAGAGGAGAGAGCAAAGAGGTCATCCCTACTGTATCAGAACAACTGAAAAGTCTGCACCTCCTAGCATGATTAATATGACCATGAGCTACATAGAATGAGAATATACTATAGGAAAAGAATATTTTTAAAAAGAAGAGAAAAAAAAGAGAACATAGAAGATAAAAGACGGCACAGAAACCCACTTCTAAGAAAAAAATAAATAAAAAAGAAAATGTACCATAAAAGCTTCATGATACAGAAAAACTTGATAAGAACATGAATTCATTAAACTAAAAACTCAGAAATAAGATGAAAAATGCCAGATGGAGATAAATTAAAAAGAAAATCTAACAAAACGCATTAAGGAATAAAATAACATAATTGCCAAAGTAATAATAATCCAGTGAGACTTCTTCTCCGTGAACCCAGATTCAGGATCCGTTTCCTTCTTGATGCCAGTGACTCTCCCCCATGTGGCCATGACCAAACACTTGGAGATAGTTCTTGCAAGGAAACCCAGGGACCTTTATTCCACAGTGCAATAATGGGTTTAATCATTGCCCCACCTAGACTGTGAGCTCTTAGAAAGCAGACATTCTCTCTTAACTCCTCTTTACATCCCCTTGGAGGAGTACAAACACTTAGTAGGTGGTCAGGGAATAAATGTTGGATGGATAGATAATTGATATCAAGATCAATGCAGTGTTTCATTAAGGCTTAAGTTTGAATAAAAAGGAAAACTTGCAGCAGGGTGGGCAGGAGCTTTCTCTTTAGTTTTCCTGGAAAATAAGAATGTTCTCCTATTTGAATTGGAGAATCAGTAAGGAGCCAGGCAGAGCCACCTCCAAGGGAATACCTTTCACATCATGGATATCATAGATTTGTATATTTATTACAGCAATTTTCTGGTAGATGGCGGTAAGCCATCTTGGTCTACACAATCAGTTTATTACAACAATTTTCTAACAGAGATAAAAGTATCTTGAGGGAGACGCACTCTTTCCTAATTTCCATGGAGACTCCCTATGTGCTAACTGCAGGGCCCTGGGCATGGATTCAGACATACCTATCTTCACACCCTGATGCCACTGATTACTTACTGTATGATCTTGGAAAAGTAATATAACTGATTTGAGGTCCAGACTTCTTATCTATAAAAAAGCTTAATAAAAGTTCCTTTCTTCTAGAGAGGTATCAAGGAGTCATTAAACAAGTAAAACATTTAGCACGGCTAACGGGCAGAAAATAGGAGCTAAATGTTATTTTATATCATCATCATCATCATATTTTTATTGTTGCTGTTAAATGGTGCTAAAACTCTGATTCCTTTGCATTTTCCAACCCAAGAAAGCAAATCATTCTCAAAATAAGTAGAGTATGCAGGCCATACCTAAAAATATAGTAATTATTTCAAACTGATAAAATATGTTTTATATTTTAAGCACTTCAAAGTATTTCATCTGTTTCAAGTACTTGCATATAGACATCTTAAAATAACTTCTGTATTTTGGTCTTTGGTGGAGAGTAATTATTATTATTTTTTAAAGGCTGCCCAGTAATTAAGTGCATCTCACAAATAAAATGTAAGGCATTCATTCAGTGTATTATAGTATATTATTTCATCTACTGACTTTTTCCTTATGGATAGAGTCTTGAGATGCAGTCTGATAAATAATGTTTTAGTGCATTTGCAAAAATAGCACCTTCTCTTGTCATTCCTCTGTTTCTTTGGTATCTCCTCAACAACAAACAACCTTTCCAAGTGCTGCTTCTTGAGTAATTGTTCTTTGTCAATGTTTTGTCAACTTGTCAATTGCTCACACACAGTTTATGAACATTCTCATAGCACAGCTGTCTACGGTCTGACGGAGAAACTCATCACTTTGCGATGCCATTGAATATGGCAGTCCTGTTTGAGTGAGTTCCATTCATGCCCAAGACGATAGAGAGAGAGTTCACGGGAGATTTATTACCATCATTTTGGCAGACTCTGATTTTGACAGAATTTCTTTGAATATTGAATGTCGACCAATATAGAGACAAAAATGAATGGGGCCTGTGCTTCAATATTTCATTCTAAGCTCCAGGTGTTTCGCTAAGGAAGGATTGGTCTAATGCCATTAGCTCCTCCCTCCAGCAAGGTACCCATTTTCACCACCAACCTCATCACTAGCTGTTTCCCATGAACCGGTTTTTGTCTTATACGTTCTGATAAGGCGTCTCTCTTTCATAGTGCCACCTTTCAGATCCCCATAATCCTCTCTTGATAGACTATATCTTTTCCATTCACCTTCCATATCAGATACTCAGACCAATTAACCTTCCGGACACCTTTGTTTTTTCCTTCTTCTGTTCTCACCATCACTCTCTTACCATTCCAAGTACCTTCTGATCATCTTATTTGCTTCCAGTGGCCCACCTGTTATGAAGGCATAAGTACAAACACCTAATCTGAGAAAAAAAGTTCTTACTACTGTTGAAATAAAACAAAACAACTTTCTGTTCTATGTATCAGCTGTGTTCCATTTAGGCTGTGACCAAAGGGAGAAGCGTGGCCAATTGAAGCCCATACATAAAGTACAGCATCTTTTAGGCAACAGATTGAACCCCAATGACTCAGACTCCATCAGTTCAGAACCTAAGCTAATTCACATGGTAGTCAAGGTTTCCTTTTATAATAGCTGTGATTAAAAAAAATAAAGAGAGAGAGGATCAGTTGGGTAAATCCAAAGTATAAGCAAGGCTGCAAAGAGAAGTGTTTTACCTACTTCAAAAAGATAAACTAGGATGAATGACTAAAAGGAGGTGGATTCTGGCTAAGATTCATAACCAGTGGAAGCAGGGATTTTCTATCCAGAAACATTCAGGATTGTGGCTGATCATGTGGGCTTTGGCGTCAGACAGCTCCAAGCTGAACTCTCAAATCTGTCCCTTGGTAGCCATGACTTTGGCCTGGATGCTCCTAAGTCACAGGTACCTTGTCTGTGCAATGGGATGATGATAGCATCTCCTTTAAGGGCTGTCTTGAAATAAGTAGAATGTATTAATAAGTAATTATTATGAGAGCCACCCAGGATGGCTGTCAGAGAACCAAGCTACCTTAAGAAGAGGGTACCATTCAGTCTGGAGCCCAGGCTTACACCTTTCAACACTTTTTAGTGATTCTACAGATAGAATGAGATGTCTCTGAAGGGTCTTTCCATCCTTGAATTTTATTATTTTGTGAAGTACCAAGGATTCGGAATACGTAAAATCAATAGGTTAATTACAAATACCTCCACCTTTTTATTAAAGTGCATCTCCGAAGAATGGCTTCTAAATTACTATGACTTTCTCACATCTTAATTTTTTTAAAAATATGCTATAATTTGTAAATCTCTCTACCCTTTCTCTCTTTTTATCTATTTCCCTGCTTACCATCTTGATTTAGAGTACTGTAAATTCTATATCGACTGTGGAATACTAGCTCATTCTTCTCAGCCCTTTACTCCATTTTTATAATAGGATTATAGAAACACACACTTTGCCATGTGACACTGCAGAACCTTCCAAAAAAGTAGGTAGAGCAAACTTCCCCCCACCGCTAACTTTTTGACTTAGCCACGTGACTTGCTTTGGCCAAAGGAGTGTCAGTGGTCTGATATGGCCTCGTGCATATCTGTCACCTGCCATAGGAAGAATATGGGCTCAGGAGCCACTGGCCCCTGAATGCACTTGACCTACAGACTACAATCAAACCCCACCTCTCCTAGCAGAGCCGGCAGAATTCCAGCCGACCTGTAGACCTAAAAGCGGGAAATAAATATTTGTTATTGTAAAGCCACTAAGATCTGGGCTTTGTTTGCAGAATTATCACAATAATAGCAAACTTTCCCTGGACTGTCAGGCGAAGACAGACTAAATTGAGTTGTATCTCCTTGTTCTGGTTTCTTCGCCAGTTCACGCACAAACAATAGACAGTATATCAGGCATTAAGTAAAAAGGGGAAAATGGTGCAACCACTTTGGAAAAGAGTCTGACAGTTCCTCAAAAGGTTAAATATAGAGTTCACATAGGATTCAGCAATACCACTATTAGGTACCTACACAAGAGACATAAAAACATCTGTCCACAACTGAACTTGAACATGGGTATTCAGAGCAGCGTTATTCACAACAGCCCCAAAGTGAAAATGACCCGAATATCCATCAAATAAAATGTGGATAAATAAAATGTGGCCGATCCACCCAGGGGAATACTATTTGGTGATAAAAAGGAATGAATTACTGACACCTAACATGGGTAAACCTTGAAGACATGGGAAAGAAGTAAGTCCCAAAAGACCGCATGTTTTATGCTTCCATGTATAAAATGTCCAGAATCTACAGGGACAGAAAGGAGGTTAGTAGTTGCCAGGGTCTGGGGGAAGGAAGGAAGGGACGTGACTGCTAATGGGCATGGGCTTTTAGCGGGGGTGAAGAAAATGTTCTAAAATTGATTGTGCTGACGGCTGCACAGCTCAATGAATATAGTAATGACCACTGAATTGTGTACTTTAAATAGATGGTTTGTGTGATATGTAAATTGCATCTCAATACAGCTGGTATACAAGAAAAACTGAAAGAAAAGGAAAAAAATCACTCCTGAATAGCGTGCTGGGTAAGAGATGAACAGCTCCCTGGGAAATGATCACCTCTGTGAAGCAGTGGGTCCCAGGCTCCATGCTGGGCTGGCCCCTGTGCCTGCATCAGATCTGACCATAGTCCTCACCCGCTCAGGGTCCTTGGGATGGAGCTCAGTCTCCACGAAAGGCAATCAGGTTTCCCTCGATCAGACTCTGTGCTTTAGCCCTGCAACCCCAGTCATCCCATTCTGACGGCCTCCTCGTCTTTGCTCGTGCCACGCCCTCTCTCTGACACCCATCTGAGGCACTGCTGTTCAAGTACCAATACTGTGCTCAGGTCCTCTCTGTGTGTCTTTCCCTGAGAGAGGGGGAATGCATCCAACGTTTAGCGTATTTTCAGCCACAGAGAGTACACCTTACAGGCTGACTCAGCTTTCTCCTACGCTAACCCTATAATGTAATCCTATTTCTACTGTTTTATGTCTCACGATGTACTCTCATTATTGTTCACTAATCTGTCTTCCTGAGAGATAAATTCCTTGAGAGAAGTAACTGTTTCTTGTATCCTTAGCGCTTTACACAGCATCACAGCACACAACAGACATTCAATGTAGCTCCGTAATTAAAGCTGCTGATCTCAACTGTGGAGGCACAGAAATCCTAAAAGGCGGATGCTCTTGTTTTATGCCTGACAAAGTTGAGTCTCCGAGAGGGTTAGGTAATTGGCTGGAGCCCCATGGCTAATAAGTGTGACAACTGGGACTGAAACTCAGAGCCCCAACCTCAAATTCCAGCTCCTTTCCCTCCCTCATCAGCAGTGAAGACATTTCAACTAGATCTGATGAGAAACTCCAGAGTAGATGAAAGTGCTTTCCAGCTATTTATACCCCAGACTTTTCTGGGAGGAAAATGGCATCTCAGGTGTGTACCCTTAGGCCAGCAAGTACTGTTCATTCATCTTTGTCGCTCTGTCTCATCTGCCTAAGTTGTCGAGCTTGGTGAAACTTCTTGCCAACTGGTACCCGAGAAAAACTATGTAACCCCTCATGTGGTCACATTTCATGGTGATTAATGTCCGCAGCTTCTTTTCACGTGTCTGCAGGTCAAGTGAGAAAGATACTCCGGAGTCTGGTAAACACTATTCAATCCCTTTCACCTTGACAGTAGAGCTTATAAACTGATTTGCAGAACCTTAGGAATAAAGTCCAGATACCACACAAGCCCAATATTTTAATTCAAAAACACTATATCATATTTAACCACCCTTCTCAACTTAACTCTTTTTTTCCTTTCTTAAAATTTCGCTATTTTATTTTTTAACTGAAAACTCCGAATCACTTTAGTTTTTTTGAACCCAGCCATGGCTGGAGCCATTTCATTTATATTTATAGCTAAATTCCAACTGCATATACTCCACACATGATTAATTCACAGATGAAGGGCTCTGAAGTTTGAATGTTCTCAGTAAGTACAAAGCAGGACAGAGTTTAAAAATGGGAGCTGAAGCCAATAATTTGAATTTATAAAAAACAATCAGAAATCACAGACAGTCTCTGCTTTATAAATTTATGATCCCTTAGAAAACTACTTTTTTATGTAGAAAAGGAAAATATTAATCTTATATTAACTAGGCAGTGGCAAGAAGTAAAATCCAGCTTTAAACTTTATTTCTTTATATCTTCCCTTGGTATCACCCTAATGGGAATGCTACTCAGAAACCTCTGCTGTCAGGAGTTGACTATAATATTTGGCCTCCAGGGTGAGCTGAGGTAAGAACTACAGTTCTAGCTAGGTTTATACTGGGAATCAAATGCTTCCATTCCCCATGATGAAGTATACATTTGCCCAAAATGTTCCCTGTAAAACATACGACCAAAGACTAATTGCTCTAACATGTTAAACCTTTCACTTTCCTTAGTTTTCTGAAGACATGGACAGGTTGGCATAGATTTAAAAAAGAAGAAGAATTCAGTGCAATCCCGATCAAACTACCAATGGCATTTTGCACAGAACTAGAACAAAAAGTTTCACAATTTGTATGGAAACACAAAAGACCCCGGATAGCCAAACCAATCTTGAGGAAGAAAAACAGAGCTGGAGGAATCAGGCTCCCTGACTTCAGACTATACTACGAAGCCACAGTAGTCAAGACAGTACGGTACTGGCACAAAAACAGAAATATAGATCAATGGAACAGGATAGAAAACCCAGAGATAAAGCCACGCACCTACGACCCCCTTATCTTTGACAAAGGAGGCAAGAATATACAATGGAGAAAAGACAGCCTCTTCAATAAGTGGTGCTGGGAAAACTGGACAGCTACATGTAAAAGAATGAAATTAGAACATTCCCTAACACCATACACAAAAATAAACTCAAAATGGATTAAAGACCTAAATGTAAGGCCAGACACTATAAAACTCTTAGTGGAAAACATAGGCAGAATACTCTATGACATAAATCACAGCAAGATCCTTTTTTTTCCTTTCTTTTTTTTTTTTTTTTTTTTTGCGAGATCCTTTTTGACCCACCTCCTAGAGAAAGGGAAGTAAAAATAAACAAATGGGACCTAATGAAACTTACAAGCTTTTGCACAGCAAAGGAAACCATAAACAAGATGAAAAGGCCCTCAGAATGGGAGAAAATATTTGCAGATGAAGCAACTGACAACGGATTAATCTCCAACATATACAAGCAGCTCATTCAGGTCAATATCAAAAAAACAAACAACCCAATCCAAAAATGGGCAGAAGACCTAAATAGACATTTCTCCAAAGAAGATAACAGATTGCCAACAAACACATGAAAGGATGCTCAACATCACTAACCATTAGAGAAATGCAAATCAAAACTACAATGAGGTATCACCCCACACCAGTCAGAATGGCCATCATCAAAAAGTCTACAAACAATAAATGCTGGAGAAGGTGTGGAGAAAAGGGAACCCTCTTTCACTGTTGGTGGGAATGTAAATTGATACAGCCACTATGGAGAACAGTACGGAGGTTCCTTAAAAAATAAAAATAGAACTATCATACGACCCAGTAATCCCACTACTGGCAAATACCCTGAGAAAACCATAATTCAAAAAGAGTCATGTACCACAATGTTCATTGCAGCTCTATTTACAATAGTCAGGACATGGAAGCAAACTAAGTGTCCATCGACAGAATGGACAGGCAGCCATGTTTTGGCTATTGTGAATAGTGCTGCTATGAACATAGGGGTGCATGTATCTTTTTGAATTATAGTTTTGTCCAGGTATATGCCCAGGAGTGGGATTCCTGGATCATATAGTAATTCTATTTTTAGTTTTCTGAGGAGCCTTCACACTGTTTTCCATAGTGGCTGCACCAACTTACATTCCCACCAACAGTACCACTCACTAACTCTTAACCTCTGTGCCTGGGTGGGGGTGTTCCTCTTCGGTAAAATGTGGATGACAATAATTGTGCCTACTGCACAAGTCCATGTAAGGGCTTAGAACACTGCTTCACATATAGAAAACACTGAATCAGTACTAACCTCTTCTTTTGCTCATTATTGTTATCAGAACTTAGAGACTAGCATAAAATGCTGAAAATTAAACTAATGATGAATGCCATGCTGTCAAAATGCCTCAGAGGGGCTTCCCTGGTGGCGCAGTGGTTGGGAGTCTGCCTGCCGATGCGGGGGACACAGGTTCGTGCCCTGGTCCGGGAAGATCCCACATGCCGCGGAGCGGCTGGGCCCGTGAGCCATGGCCACTGAGGCTGCGCGTCCGGAGCCTGTGCTCCGCAACGGGAGAGCCCACAGCAGTGAGAGGCCCGCACACCGCAAAAAAGAAAAAAAAGAAAAAAATGCCTCAGAGGTGAGAATTATTTGGAACAGTATTTTAAGGAGTTTATAAAGCTGATGGCTGTAACAGAAAAAATATCTGTTTTAAAGAATATTTATCTTTTTTAAAGAATATTTATCTGTTTTAAAGAATATTTACCTTTAACCTGTAGATGCCTGGTTGGGGGGAGTGTCTTACTTTGCCCCCAGTTGTGCTCCAAAGGGGGGCCCATGGCATGGTTCTTTCTGAGATTGCTTGTTAACAGAGGAGGTAGCATGCTTTCCTTGAGAGAAAGCTTTTCTTCTGTTTAATCAAGGGAAGGAATTGTTAGAAGCACAATCTCCGGAACCAACATGCCTAACCTCCAATCCTGGTACTACCACTTGTGAGCTGTGTGACCTTAAACAAGTTTGTTGACCTCTCTGTGCAAGGTTTCCCCATCTGTAACATGGAGACAATGGTAGAACATTCCTGATGGAGCCTATGTGAAGGCTCAGAGAGTTAATACATGCCAAGCATTTGGAACTGGGCCTGCATACAGTAGATCCTTAGCAGTACAGTTGCTATTATTGTTATATACCTTCTCCACGTCTTGTCAGTTTGCTTAGAGGAATTCTTTCATTCATCCAGTAAACATTCACTGAGGGCTAAGTATATGTTGGGGTTCATGCTGTGTGTTGAGGTTACAAAGAATCTAAATTCAGGACAATTTCTCTAAGATACTGTTTGGAAGGTGAAAAATTTTTCCAATTCTTTCCTATAGTCATTTATACAATTTAAAAACAATTATGTTCCAGAACTCTACTTATACCACTTAGTTACTGTAAACAAATTTATGTTTATGTTTTAAAGTACCAAACCTGCAGTATATAGCAAGAGTTGCCATCTTCCATATAGCATCGGGTTGTGCCATCTCTCTGTAAGCGGACACCTTGAAAGACCCCAGGTTTCCAGAGCCATCTCAAACGTGGCTCCTCCCGATATCTGAATTCACGTGTTCCTACAATATTGTCATGTAAATGTTCACTCTCCTTTCTCTTAGAAACACAGTACTCCCCTCTCAGTGCAAAGTTCTGCTAACTGATATGTAAAAGCCTTTCTGGAAATCCTAATTCCTTCATTCCTAGTATTTATGGGTTATCACATTCATGGACAATTCAGTTTTTGCCAGCTTTCCCTCCACTTTTTTCCAATGTCTTTATATCTTCCAAGTGTCATAAATTCATTTTGTCAACTCAATTGAAATCAACTCACATTTTCTCGAGACTTTGGAAGGAGTTTTCTATCTGTGCTGTTACAGAGTTTTGAGAACGACTATGTTATCTAGGTCTGAAAAGGATGCATACTTTCTTTTTAATTCCCCACCAATCCTCAGCCATTCATTCACTCCCATGACTTTAGTGTCTACTCCATGCCGGGCACTTGCCTTATGGTGGCCGTGATGGAAAAGGTAAGATTGGCATTAGATGTGACAGCTCCTAAGACAGGTGCCACCTTCATTAGGACTTTGTCTCAGCTCCAATGTGGGACCTAACCAGGTGTGTATTTTAAACACAATTCTTTGCTTTTACTTAAGTCATTAGCTCCCACGTATAAGTTAAAATGCTTTAAACTTTCCATAACTCTCTTCACAAACCCCTCCAGGAAACAAAGTCCATCCATATTCTCCCTTTGAACAATAGTCCGGAGAAGAGTTGCATCTGTTTCCAGACTTAACACAGGGAAGGACCCCCAGAAGGAGCTTCCTCACCCACTCAGGAGATCTTTTTGGAGCCTGGGTTGTTTTTATCTCATCTTTTTTTCTTTTTTTAATTTCCAGGCCTATAATAAAATATAAAAGCTGGACATATTTACCCCCAATAATGGGCTTTACGCAGTCTTCCCTTGGTTTTCCCATGACTGTATCTAACCATGGCCTTATTTTCTTTCTCCTGGCAGCAGGATCCACATTAGTCCCCCCAGTGGACTTGGTCATTAAGTCCTGACCAAAGAATTTCAGCAAAACACATGGCTGTACTATCCGCTAGGAGATGGCATGCCATGGTCAAAAAGGTGTCACTCAAATACCTTCCCCCCTAGAAACCTCATTAGCCACTGTATCCAAAGAATGCTATAAAGCTGTACTTTCTTTTTTTCAGGTAAAAAGAGTAACTTATTTTACATGTTAGCAATACACACCCAAAGCATCTTAAGCTAATGAACCTTGAAGAAACAGAATACCCTCTTCAGAACTTAAAAGCCACTTAAACAGACTGGTTTATTCCAGGACCAAGAATAAGAACAGCGAGCTTGAACCCAAAGATGATGCTTTGTTGCTGAGTAAGAAGCTGTGAACAGCTCTGAATGTTCGAAGGCCAGGCTGGCAGATTTTTAACCCCTGCACCACCCTAATCCTGTCCCAGGGGCGTGTGGTGCTGAGGGTATGGCTGACCTGACAGACATAGATCTGGAGGGAGATGCTGAGATGCTGCTGTCACTCCCACCAGACCTGGGTACCACTTTAGGAGCATCCCCAAAGCTCTGCTGTCAGTGGGCTTTGGGAAAGAAGAATCAGCTTTAACGAGGCCAAACCCCAAATATACCAGGTGTGGAGCAGGAACCTCAGGAAGTTCCACTTTCCAAGGGAACAGGCTACTTCAGTGGCACTTGATGATATGCAGGCGTTCACACAGCTCCCCCGAGGACACGGTTTTTATTTTTAGAGGAGCCTCCATTTGCCGACTGCCGTGCAGGGAACACTCAGGAGGCGCTATTAGCAGTCACTTGTTTCAGTAAACATTGAATGTAACATATGCCTCTCAAGTAATGTGTATCCAAACATACAATTTACAAATAATTAACATCATGTTAATTAGTCACATTAATTTATGCCACTTTGTGGAATTATTTCCTCAGAGGGTTTAGGAACGCTGCCAGGAGCTTGAGCCAAACAGTGTGAAAATGTGCTTGAAGTTAATGGTTGTGAGTGGCTGTGAGACACAGCTTGAGCGGCTGGTGCCCGGGCCCTGCAGTGGATCAGAAACCGCCTGTGTTGCGGCCACCCTGCCTCGTGAAAACTCAGCCTGGCAGGTGCCGTATCACCTTTCCTGTCGCACACCTTCTTTTTCATTCTTAGGTTTCTGCTGATCTCTGTGAGTGTCCTCTCTCCCCACCGTCAAACATACACCACCAGGTACACACAGGTGGGACACAGTAAGCCCCCCTGATGTGTCTTACATGTGGTGATGTTCTGCCCACCACCGGTGTCTGGTGATGAACACATCAAACCAAACCAAACCTGGGAATTATGTCCTGTAAACCACAGTTCTGAGGATGTGAAATGGCAAAAGTAAAGTGTTAAAGTTCCAAATAAAGGGGGCTCCAAAGTCTTCATCTGTCTTTGAAACACTGCTACCCTCACAAAGACCAAACGCCACTCTTCTCAAGCACTTAAAATCCAGAGAACAGGATGGCTACATCAGCTGGAAAGTTGAGGAATGAAAAAGGAAGACATTTAGAGAAAACAGACTTTGTAGATTTTGCAAACAGAGTGCAAATTAGACAGGAAACACAAACATACCAAACAATAAATTTAAGTCAAGACAGTAGCGCCTGGGCTCCTTTCGGGGGCTCAGTCATTGCGGGAGTAATACAGCTTCATAAAGTAGCTGGGCCGCCATGATTCAGGGGTCTGTGAAATATGCTGCGACTGCGCCTTCTCAGATCTGGTCACTCTTATCAACGAGCCCAGAGGTGATTGTATCTAAACCCAGAGGTTTATTTTATTGGGGTAACTAAGTTGATAAAAGAAGAAATTCAGAGCTCTTCCCTGAACTTCACAGTATAAACCCTGGAAAGCCCCAGACAAGCCTTGCAACCCCATTCACTCCTCTGTTTGGGGTGATTCCAAACACGTTGACGATTCTAAATGAATGATAGACAGCAAGACGAAAAGTCTATGATCAAGTTATACTCCCAAGGTCTACATATTAGCACAAAGAACTTGCATGAAAATTTAATGCAGACAAGCATCTGAGTGTGGGAACACTGACCAACCTATGAACATTATGGACGAGGGAAAGAACAGGAAGCCAGGAATCTCTCTTGAGACTCTGTGCATTAGTGAAAACAAGAAAATTTAGAGTTAATATCAACATGATTCCTTCCCTCTAAATCCCTGCTTTATACACTTAGGTGCAGAATAGGTCATTGTAAGCTGCCCTACCCCATCCAAATTACAAGAAATTGATGGTAAGTCAAGGGATAAAATGGTGAAGAGTCTAGAGGGGCAATGCAGAGACACTGTGAGATATTAACACCCAACATCGTGCTGGTCCTCATGGAGTTTAAGAAGTGGAGTGGGAGAAGCAGGAGTGTTCATTAAAAAATATATCAAATATATGGGACTTCCCTGGCGGCGCAGTGGTTAAGAATCCATCTGCCAATGCAGGGGACACGGGTTTGAGCCCTGGTCTGGGAAGATCCCATATGCCACGGAGCAATTAAGCCCATGCACCACAACTACTGAGACTGCTCTCTAGAGCCCACACGCCACAACTACTGAGCCCACGCATCACAACTACTGAAGCCTGCGTGCCTAGAGCCTGTACTCCGCAACAAGAGAAGCCACGGCAAATGAGAAGCCCACGCACCACAATGAAGAGTAGCCCCTGCTCGCCACGACTAGAGAAAGCCCGCACGCAGCAACGAAGACCCAACGCAGCCAAAACAAATTTTTAAAAAGAAAGAAAACGGTAAAAAAAAACACAAAAAATAAACAAAAAATCAAATATAATATTAATGCCAATAAGGTATAATATAAATGCCAAAAATGAGGCCCCAGAATGTATTGTGGGACCAAAGGAAGCCATGATCCACTCGGAAAGTCAGAGAAATTTAGCCCAGAGAAAGTTCCTTTCCTGATACATCTTCTTTGCTACCTAAAGAGATAAATTCTGAGCTTTAGTTCCATGTGGACACATTGATATGTAAAAGTAGAGGGTATTTTTTCCCCATAAGAAACCCTTGATTCATTGGTATGAGAATCACATTTAAACTATAACTTCCCCCAAAGTCTTGGTTAATAACAATATATTTTAAGTGTTGCTTTTTAAATTTTATTTAGGGCCTATTTGATTCACTTTAACTTTGATTCAATTTGGTTCTCTTTAATATTTATCCAATAATGTTTCAGAATCCCAAAGAAGTGAATACATGAAAGCTGTTCCCTAATGTCCAGGAAACCATTGAGAATATAAAAGCAGCAAAAAATCATCCCAGGGTTTAAGGACGTTCAGAAACTTCAAAGAGATTCGAACGAAATCTACACCGATTTTGCCCAATCTGAAATTGCACTCGGCGGGAGAAGCGCTTCTCCCCATGCAGAAATTGGAAAATGCATTTGAAAAAATAGATTCATATTTTAATTAAAAGGGGCCATTCTGAGCCCAGCATGTGGAAGCGTGGCATTAATATTTGTGACACTAGCCATAGGGGACAGGTGGGCAAAGAGGGTCTTGCATCAGCAGCAGGAAGTCAAAGTTGATCCTTCTTGAAAACCAGAGTCTCACAGACATTAAGGTGTTTGTTCTTGCTTCAAAGCACTCCCCAAAGACAAGGCACAGTGTTGGCGGGTCTAGAGAGCCATTAGGAGGGCTACGGTGGGATCAAAGTTTAAGCAGGATAGTGCTTCTGGAGAACAAAAATGCTCATGGATGTACACGAGCGCAAGTCTCTGTGTGTGTGTGTGTGTGTGTGTGTGTGTGTGTGTGTGTGTGTGTGACAGCCAGCAGTGACTCCGCCTATCACGCAAACACATGAATAAGTGTCAATCCCCAGTTACACAAATTTTAAAATGAGTATAATTGGCTCAACAGACTTCAGAAACGTGACGGTCTACTGAATACCCATGGCATTTGCTGGCATTATTTGTTTGATGGAGCATGACAAACTTCGAACAGCCCCCTGTTTGGTATTTAACAAAAATGCACATATTCAGCCAACTTGTGGCAGCAACTCCTCAAAGCTGTAACGTGGACATCAGCCATCATGGCTGGTAGCCAGTCCTGGCCTGCTCAAGGCTGCTGGGTTTATGGACATGTATACTTAAAATGTAACAAGTAAAAAAAAAAATCACGTTTGTGTGTATGAATCAATTTTTCTATGTCAAATGGATCATTTCCTTCTCTGAAAGCAAATGTTCATTGGTTTGTGAGTAAAACATCTTCAAAAAATGTAATCTGGTTCTTAAGGGCTTGGCGTCATATGGCCTTGACTTGTTTGTTAACTGAATGCCCTAAGCAAACCCTAATATTTAGTTTTGAGCACCACAGGATGGAAAACCAGGGAGTGCAGCATTTAGAGCTCCTGTCACCCAACCCCTTCTCTGGTCAGAGAGGAACAGGACAGGAGACGTAAGGGCAGAGCCTCTCAGCTTAAAATTTCACTGGCGCTGCACCTCCAATATGGCAGCCACCAGTTACAGGCCGCTGTTGAGGATTTGAAATGTGGCTGGTGAGACCAGGGAACTGAAATTTTTATTTAAATTTAACTGATGTAAAGTTAAATGGAAAAACTTAAGCAGCGCAAGCTACTTTTCCATCAAACATGGTTATGATGTTGGTAGGATCCCATTTCCATGTAACTGTTGCATCACATAGATAATATTGTTATTTTGTAGTGAGAGTGTCAGGTACACGTGTCATTTCTACTATTACACATAAACACATCAGGCATTGTGTGTTCGTTCCTGTCAACAGACTTATTCAGCATGAATGATTTTTCTTTGCACCAGACAGCATTGTAATATGTTCATTTAAATATTTAATGCAGGGGACTTCCCTGGTGGTGCAGTGGTTGAGAATCTGCCTGCTGGTGCGGGGGACACGGATTCGAGCCCTGGTCTGGGAGGATCCCACATGCCGCGGAGCAGCTAGGCCCGTGAGCCACAGCTGCTGAGCCTGTGCGTCTGGAGCCTGTGCTCCGCGACAGGAGAGGCCACGATGGTGGGAGGCCTGCGCGCTGCGATGAGGAGTGGCCCCCACTTGCCACAACTAGAGAAAGCCCTCGCACAGAAATGAAGACCCAACACAGCCCCAAATAAATAAGTAAATTAATTAATTAATTTTAAAAAATAAAATAAATAAATAAATAAATAAATATTTAATGCAGACAGCACAAGTAACAGGGATAACTACGTAAATCACAATTGGGAATTAAATTAAAATAATGGTGCTACTTGTAAATTATTAGATTAGTTTACAGTTAAAACAAGTAAGTATAGACAGATTTTAAAGTGTAAACTGGTAATACTGATGCAAAATCCAGGGGCAAATCACAAGCTAGTTCTACAACCAGAAAAGTTAAGAAAAAAGAGACTAGAAGAAGGAATATCACTCTTTCAGGAGGAAAGTCAACCGCAGTTTACTGCAGCAGAACAGAACAAAGCTGTTTGCTGTATAAAAGAAAAATTAAAGGTAATAAAGTGGACAATTTAAAGAGACATTTTCAGCAAATACCAGTAGATTTGAAGAGTTATCCCCCCCATACTCAAACCAAAAATGTTGGTACTAGAAAAGGTGGTTTACAGAAAATTTTAAATTGTACTTATAGTTGGCATGATATGTCAGTTAGACAGTGTCTTGCTGCCAGTACATGCTCGCTTTTCACAATCTGTTTTGAATCTGCTCCCATGGCCACTGTCACCTCGTACACGTCACTCATCCCCTCTCACTTGCTCTAAGTGGGTCACCACCCAGCTCATCTTGGGGCTTCACTCTTGTCTCCTTGTAACCCATTCTCAACATAGTGACCAATGAGATCTTTTATAAAGGGAAATCAGATTTCTCATTCCCACGACACTTAGAAAACAAACAAGACCTACAAGAGGGCCTACAGGTCCTGCATAAATGGGCAATGTCATTTGTAGCTGCTTTTCTCCCCACCTCCTCCAACCACCCCAGCCTTCCGTCTGTTTCTTGGAAGGTATCCAGCTTATTCCCATCTCAAGGCCTTTGGACCCACTGTCCCCTTTGTCTGAAGCACTCTTTCCCCAGCTCTGTATATATCGCTGATTAAATAAATAAATGCATGTGGGGGAGGAATGAATTGGGTTGGACAACGGGATTTCCTCCATCCATTCAATGTTGTATGCATTCATCCATTTATTTCAATGAACAAACATTACTTAGTTCCCACAGTTTGCCAGGCACTAGTTAGGAGATGGGAAGCCAGATTTGTTTTTTAACTTCTCTCTATAGGATATAAAAGGGAAAATGGCTTCTGTTTGTGTTTTTTGTTTTCCCAGATTTTAGGAAGACTAAATTTATCTACAGTGAAGTCATTGCAATGATTTTATGTTATCAGTATATTGAAAAAACAACAACAAAAAAACCCAAAACAAAAACCAGGGCTCGTAAGCAGAATATAAAAAGTTAATGATGTTATGAGACTCAACTCAGGTTGGAAAGAGAAAACAGAAACCCCAATCCAATCAATGGGATGGAAGAGGTCAGCAGAGCAGGTTCCTCTTGGGCAGGGGCTGTATCTTATTAAGTTTTGTATCCTCAGTGCCAGATCTGTGGTAGGAATTCAATAAATTCCTGCTAAATTGAAATCATCACTTACAGTAAGCCCTTATTAAGACTGTGAATTCCTTGAAGGCAGGGTCTATGGTGGTAGGTCTCTGCACCCTTGAGGTCTCCTATGTACCCAGAGTCTCCGTAATTGTTTATGTGTACTGTGGCTAAAAAGTCAAGTCTTAAACATATCAGGCATGTGACATAATGTGTGAAGCAGTCCAGGTGTGAGACATCAGAGTGATAGAGATTGGGAGACTGGGGGCAATGTGTTCCATCTACAGGGGCCCAGTGTTGTCAGATCTTCTGCTTTTTTTTTTGTTTCTTTCAAAAGCCTGCAGTTTAGATTTTTACTTGAAATCTCCAATTTTTAAATATTGGCAATTATTTCAGAATGTTTAGAAGTATTTTGCAAAGAGACACGTAAGCAGACCACTTTTGGCTCACTGGATGGTCAGATTGTGACCCTGGTGTTAAGAAAAGGGGACAGGAGTAAACACTCAGTAAGCAATCCATGTAGCAAACACCGCACTAGCACCTTTTTATTCAACATCTCCTTATGCCTCCCTGACAAATGCATCTCATTAGCTCCATTTACAGCAGAGAAGAGTAGGTCACAGAAGGGTTAAGTAACTCGACCAAGGTCACACAACCAGTAAGTTGGTGTGGCAGGGCCTGAAAATCAAAGCCATTGATCTTTCCAATACATTGAGTTGCCTTCTAATTACAGATACCAGACTAATTCTTAAACAGAAACAGAGAAAAAAATAATTCTCTTTCTAAAAGGCCCACCAAATAGCCTGAATTTTAGGATGGGGTCATATTTTAAACACGACCAGGAACACCACTCAGGCAATGCCCTCCAAAGAAAGACACGTGCTTAAGTATGTCAAGGTTCTGCCGTACTTTCCTCAAGCACATAAAGAACAAAACTGCCTTCAACTATGAAAGTTGTATGTATGGACAAGGTCTGAGATACACTTGGCAGTGTGATCTTTCTCTCTTTGGTTTGCAAAGTTCATTTTGCCGACATATGTTTTTGCTTAGAAATGTGCTTAGGTGGATAAATCAGTGGACTGCTGTCTCCAGAGCCAGCTCCATTAACTTTCTTGGCATGATCTCACCACTTAAGTCAACATGACTTAAGAGTTTATATAACACTTTATTAGGCTTTAATTCCATATTTTTCCTGAATTTCATCGTTCAAGTGATGGGTAGAAAATAAATGTTACTCGTGACTCAAAGACCAAAGTTTTCTAACTTTAATTTGTTATTAATTAGTTAATTTGGTTAATTTTACATAGGCAAGAGAGAGAGAACACTTCTGAAGGAAAAAAATCATATATATATTACATTTAATATATACATACATGCATGTAGCAAACCACAATGTTATCAGCCTTCTGAGAAAAGTAAGTGGATGGAAGTTTAAAGTTCAATATAAAAAAGAAAACAGAATCATTTTACTGTGATCCTGAGTCCTGTGACTCTGGTGATTACATTCGACTAACTTTGTCTTCTGACTCCTAGGCTCTTCTTTTGTAACCCTTACCACACTTTTAGTAACTATGTAGCTCAGAGTTCTCATTTAAGGGGGGAAAAAAAAAAGAAATAATAGGACCAGAGCTTAACTAATTTGAAATTTACTGTTTGGATAAAATTGTTAGACCGATGGATCTCAACAAGCAAAGATTTTGCTCCCCAGACGACAATTAGTGATGTCTGAAGACATTTTTGGTTGTCATGATTTGGGGGAGTTGCTACTGGCATCTAGTGGGTAGATGCAAACTACAAAACAGAGTAAGAGTGATATGAGAGTTTGCCCTGAAGATAAAGAGATTACGGAGGCATCTTTCATCTCACAGGGAAAAGAAGATACATATTTCTCCTGTTTCTCTGGCGCAGAAATCTTATTTGACAGTTGATATTGGCAATGCCTCCCACAGTTGTAGAGAAGGCACGGAATCTGGGAAGGCTGAGTCTAAGACCTAGCTTTGGCCCAGGCCGCCGAGTGGTCTCAGGCAAGGCCTTTAAACTCATTGAAACTCTTTACTTATTTCTTTACTTATCAATGGGTCTGAGGATGATAATGATACCTGCCCACCTGATCTCACAAGATATTGAGAAAATTAAATGAGATGATGCCTACGAGGCATTATCAGATGTCACCAGCACTGCCACCATCATCATCATATCATCCCGGGGGGGTCACACATGTCCATATTAAAGTAACATAGTTTCCTTTTGCATTCATTCTTTTTTTTCATTCATTTATTCAGAAAACATGCACCTGCTACATGCCAGGTGTCCTGTTAAGTTCAGAGGTTATAAATACAAGCAAGACATGAATGCCTCGTTCCCTTGCTGCATCAATTCCTACTCTCCAGGATCTTCTTATAATTGCTGGACAGAACAAGAGAAATAAATACGGGGACAGATGATGTAGATGAGTCCTGGATTCCTTACCCCATAGTTCCTTTCATAACCAGTGACCCTCAGAGGATACAAGTGAGATCAGGAACGGCCAGAGACATGTAATGGGCTGGGTTAGGAAACAGACTGCATAAATTATTTGGAGTTTGGCCCAGTCAGATCCAGGCACAGGCTCACTTTTTTCCCAGAAGCACCAGGAAGACAGCCGTTGTCCTACACAGGATTATGGAGAATGCGTCCACAGGAGAGCAGGGCTCCCAGGGATGCAAATTTAATTCCCTTGAGCACCTGGGAATAGACTTCTGCATTTAAAGCCAAATTACAAAATTTTTCCTATCCCTTCCAACCTTCCCTCTAACGCCTGGGAGGAATCACTCTGCTCTACCTACCGACACTCACGGTCCCCGTCGCATTACTTTGAACGTGACTCGTCACATTGTACGTGGTGCGTAAGTGTGCATGTGCATTAGCGTATTTAATGTATCCATCCCCACTGCTGGACAGTGAGCCACGGAACAGAAGAAAAGGGGTAAACAGTTCTGGACAAACAGCCTACTTGTGCCAAGTACCATCACCATGGCAATGCTTTTCAACTTCAGAAATACATCAGAACCTTTGGGGAAGCTTTAGGGAAATATGGAGGCTGCAAAGCACAGGGCTTAGGAAATGGACTGAATGGAGTCAAACGCCAGCTTCCACTTACCAGGTATGGACTTTGGACAAGTTATTTAATTTCTCCATGCTGCAGTTTCCTCATCTTTGATGGGGATAATATTACCTATCCATAGGGCTGTCGTAAGGATTAAATGAGGTAATTTATGCAAAGCAGAACAGTGCCTGGCACCCAACAAGTGTTTGCTGTAGCTGCTATTACAAGCGCTGCTACCATTTTTATCGTCATCATCAACATCACCATCATCATTATAAGAGGCCCTGGGCCCCAGCCCCAAAGCGTTCCATCACTTTCAAGGAATGAGGGTCCAGGCATCAGTATTTTTTTCATAAGCTCCATAACTTTGAAAATCACTGACTTCACATGCAGTTGGCTCTCCAGAGCGACTGAAGAATAAATGAGTGATTGGATAAAATACAGACTACACACCACAGAAGAGAAACAGAGTAGAAACTGAGTCAAGAAAGAATGAGAGCCAGAGAGATCCCTTGCCAGTGGAAAGCCTGACTCTGCAGGACATTGGCAGAAGGGCTCATGGAAATTTCTTCTCTGGGAACTTTAATTAATGGGGCAGGTAACATCCATTCTTGGAAGCTTTCCACACAGATTCTAGCCTTGAGCCAAAGGAAACCCTTGATGAAACTCTTGGTCCCCTTCTATCCGTTCAACAGTTCCTTTCTCCTTTCTATAAGACAGAGGTAGAAGGGGAGTAGGTCACTGACTGCTAGAAAACTCGGGATTCATTCTGCGCAAATTCTCGTTGTAAATATCTTTCTGTTTCCATTTCATTCCGCCAAGAGTTTGGTTGCAACCCCACTCAGGCCTTTCCTCACCACTTGTGCCCATCCATTCCGTAAACACACATTGACTCTGGACCTTCAGCACATCTCACCTGGGGATTAGATTCTTATTGATCTTTGCCCCAAACCCAGCACAGAAGATGCTCAACAATTATTTGCTGAAAGATGAAAATAATCCAAGCAAACCTAAGTGTGGATGGCAGCTCAATAATAAGTATTGGCCATAAACTTCTAAACTCCCTATTCTCCCATTCCTGATTTTTTTTTTTTCTTTTTTTTTTTGCGGTACGCGGGCCTCTCACTGTTGTGGTCTCTCTCATTGCGGAGCACAGGCTCCGGATGCGCAGGCTCGGCGGCCATGGCTCACGGGGCCCAGCCGCTCCGCGGCATGTGGGATCCTCCTGGATCGGAGCACGAACCCGTGTCTCCTGCATCGGCAGGCGGACTCTCAACCACTGCGCCACCAGGGAAGCCCCCATTCCTGATTTTTATAAGCCCACCATCTCCCACACAGTGCCTTGCATCAATTAATATGTGGTGAAAATATATCATCCAATCATAACAAACAGTGAGGAATGTTTTAAAAGTATACTTTATGTTACAGAGTTTTATTTTCCTTGAATAAGAGAATGACTTGGAGCATTATAATGACAGACAGAAAGGAAGGCCCCTCCCCCAAAGACCTGCTACTGACTTGCTGGACCCCGGAAGAGAAATTAACTATCCCGAGCATTCATTTCCTGGAGTCAAAGAATAAAGAATGGAAAGCTTTTCTTCTAGGGAGCCCAAAGTACTTCCTTGTGTATGCTTTCCTTGGTTCTCACAGTTTCCCTTAAAAGAGAGAAAGACAGAGCTCATATGATATCGCTTATATGTGGAATCTAAAAAAAGGGTACAGATGAACTTATCTACAAAACAGAAATAGAGTCACAGATGTAGAAAACAAACTTATCGCTACCAGGGGATAAGGTGGGGCAGTGAGGGATAAATTGGGAGATTGGGATTGACATACACACACTACTATATATAAAATAGATGACTAATAAGGACCTACTGAATAGCACAGGGAACTCTACTCAATACTCTGTAATGGCCTATATGGGAAAAGAATCTAAAAAAGAGTGGAGATATGTATATGGATAACTGATTCACTTCGCTGTACAACAGAAACTAACACAATATTGTAAATCAACTATACGCCAATAAAAATTAAAAGAAAAAGCATGAGTGATTCCTTTCGCTGAGATATAGGCATGCTAAAATGGTTTGCTGTAAAGCGAATTCCAAGTCACATTGAAAGTCAGGGGAAGAAGCACCCTCCTGACATTGCTGATAGGCTGGTAAATGTTGAACTGGCTCTCTTGAAACAAGAAAGCCCTGATTTGTAGTGTTCACCAACTTCTGTGGTGTAAACACTCGCACGGTGGCAGATTTCCAGCTATGAACTGGACGTAACTGAGAACAGATTTAGGAAGAGAGGCTTACAAATGGCTGTGGTGAACTGCTAACAGCTGGCCCCGGCACCTCATCACCCTCACAGATGTCAGGGTGGGGGGTGGATCCCACCTCCTCCACCACCTTCAGGACTTGTACGAATACAGTTTTTGAAGCTGTTACATTTCAAAACACAGGGCCTCTTTCCATGAAGCTCCTTGAAGGCAAAACGGCAGCCTTCTGTGTCCCTGGTTTGCACAGGGTAGCTGGCCAATAAACAGCTGCTTCCAAGGAATATACAAATATATTTGTAACTTAAGATCATTTAGAATGATACCTGTCATGTCTGAAATATGTCTCACTATCATGCCTCCTTAGATGTGTTTGGATTTACCCGATTTTGTCTTGATATACAATCTAAACCTCCCAGACTGTCAGGTGGGCAAGAGTCAATTCTCAGGTAATTCTAAGGTATAAAATCTTTCCTTAAGGTCTACACAGTTTCCTTGAGTGACAGAGTGACAGCACCCTGGGAAAGACAGTCCAAGCAATGGACACCATATTAACATAGATCAATATGAGTTATTAACAATGTCCTCCCAGCCTTCAAGGCAGACATGTAGGGGGTTAGAGGGACAAAGTGGTGTTAAGTTTAGATAAAAGCGGGAGAAAAAAATGAGAACTGGAAAAGAACATAAAATGGGGGCAGGGATAGCATGGCAGGGAAGGTGGGACATTTGAAGGAGCCAGGAATGTAGAAATGAAGGGCTGGGTGGGAACAAAGACCCCCATTGTCGATCTGAACTAGGAAAGAGTTCCCATTTCATCTGTTACCAATGAGGTTTTTTTTAATCAAGAAAGGCTACCCAATACCTCATCACTTTCATACAAGAGATTTTTAAAAATCCCTGCTATTCAAATTTGCATTCGTCTGGTGAAGCTCCTTTCTGTGAGGCAAAAAACAGTGGCCCATGTTTAATTCTCTTCTACCTTTTCCCCACCCTTCAAAAGCTTGCATAATAATAGAGGCAGAGTAGAGGCACACTCGTACTCTCTGCATGATTCCAGAAACTTCAGAGTGGCTTCTCCGCAGAGACTCCCAATCTACTGGGCTGGGCTTCCCTTGTTTTCAGTAGTGAAAGTTAAAATAGCGAGAATGCCTTCATCAAAAGAGTGACCTAAGATAATCCACATAACTTCCACAGAGGAAAAAGACTCTTCCTTTGTCTATCGCAACTAAGGAGCTAAATGCGATAATCACATAGCTGTGTGAGTGGGACATGGCAGGGGGCTGCTGTGTGTGGACTAACAGAGCAAGCAGCACAATGAGATAAAAAAGGGACCCTGAGTGTGGGCACAGAACACGGGGGAAGGGATTTCTTTGGAGAGGCTGTTGTCTTCATACGAGTCCCACCCTTTCTCCCAGGGCACGGGAGACCCCAAGCCTCCAGAGGGAAGCTTCAGGGATGTGGAGATTTTTGAAGTCTATTTCTATTTCTGGCCTTTGGAAGACGCAGAAGTCTGGAGACTGACCCACACCCGTGCAAGTTAGAGAGGATCAAGTATCGGAGTTCAAGCCCCCGAGAAGGGGCAGGGGAGGCTGAGCACCTGCTTGCTGGGTGGCCAGCCAGGAGAGGACCGCTTAATGGGACCGAGCCTCTATCCAGGAGGCCACAGGGACAAGTGCATGTCCTGTGAGCCAGATAAGCAAAGGGAAAGTGAGGGAAGGTCCAAGCGCTGGCTGAATGCCAGGGCTTAGGACCAGGTGCATCAGCCTGGGTAAGGGGACTGCACGAGGGAGGGGACCACGAGAGAACCAATCTGCTTTCACATTGGCCAGGCCTAGTCAGGGTCTCCCCTTGGAATATGTGCCAGGCCTGGAACATGAATCCACCCGGCACCTCCACCTTACCCACCTTAGACCCTGAAAGAGAGCAAAAGAGCAGCTGCATGTTGGGGGAAGGATAGAGGTGAGCAGACAAGAGTAGAAAGAATAAATTCCCTGGAATGGGTTGAATAGCAGCCCACCCCTCCCCAAAGATATGTCCACTTGGAACCTAGAAATGTGAATTTTATGGAAAAAAGGGGTGTTGGCAAAGGTAGTCTTTTAAGGACATGAGATCATCTTGGATTAGGGTGGGCCCTAAATCCAATGACAAGTCCTTATGAGAGGTAAGAAGGGAAAAGAGACACAGAGACACAGGGGAGGGGTCCATGGAAGGACAGAAATAGGAGTGATGCGCCTACAAGCCAAGGATTGCTGGGAGCCACCAGAAGCAAGGAGAGAGGCCTGGAACAATCTTTCAGAGCCTTAACCCTACAGACACCTTGATTTTGACTTCTGGCCTCCAGAACTGTGAGAGAGTAAAGTTCTGCCCCTTTAAAGCTACCAGATTTGGGGTACTTTGGTATGGCAGCCACAGGAAACAAAGACAACCCAAAGTAAATCTGAAGAGATGATGGGAAGACAAAATAAGGGCATGTGTTATCATAATCCACACGACAAGCCTGGGCCATACACGAGTTACAGGTGTGTCTACTCGCCTTGCTCTGGCTCACACGGGGCAGTAATGAGGAGCTGAAGGTTCACCAAGCCCAGCTGTGACCCCAGAATGCTGTGCAAAGCGGAATTGTTAGGCCAAGAAGCAGCGCTGAGAAGGAGCTGTCCCCCAGCGTGCAACCCCACAAGAGGGCCTTGACGCCTCCCTGACACCCTTTTTCTACCTCTGGAAGAAACCTGCTGCTGCCGTGGGTAGAATAAATCCAAATGAAAGCAACTTCCTGTCATCAGAGCGAGTTACTTCTCTGCTGCTTCTCTGGGTGCGTCTTGTTTCCTTTCCACTGCAGAGATATCTGCTGAAGCTTGGGTTTCGTGCTCTCTGTGGCTTTACCCTAGTCCCCTACCGGTAGGTGACAGTTTTATGGAGACTGGTTCTTGGAGAGAAAATCCACGATATTTTACAAAATTGAAGAAATGGAAAGACCTGGGAGTTTTCAAACGGCAGCAAATTGGACACGCGCCAGTCCAAAAGCAGTGCTGCAATTTCTCCCCCTAGACTCAATTTCCACAGAACAGGCAGTAGTTGTTTTCTCACAGAGCTTCATTGTGTTTTTTAAAATGGGGGGAAAGGCAAAGAAAAGGACCTTATTCCATCCACATGGGTTGGCTCGGGGATTTTCCCTTTGAGTGGCAGTGGGGGGATGGAGGGGTGGGCATGTTGCAAGCTGGTTAGTTAGACCCCTGAACACTGTGTCCGTCTGTTAGACTAAGATCATCACTCCAGGGTATCTGGGAACATCGGAGATCACGGAATCCCATTTCAATTTTGTTCGTAGAGGAGTAAAGTGAAGCACAGAGAGGGTGAGTGATTTGCCAAACGACACACAGAGACAGGGAGTGATAGCACTTGTGTCACAGCCCAGAACTCTTCCATCTCTAGGCCTGGTCCTAATATTCTCAGGGTGACCTTCGAGTAGTATCTGATAGAGCTAAGAAGTCATTTCCATTACACCATGGGGGCTGCCAACTGTTGCTGAGCAGCGGTGGCAGGGGGAGCATTTCTTGAGCCCCTGCAGTGCATGAGGCCTGGGCTCCATGCTTAACCTGGGTTATTCCGTGCTGTGCTCCTGAGAAGCCCACAGGTATTATCCCCGTTTTAGGGCTGAGGGCGCTGAGTTTGAGAGAGGAGGAATGATTTGGCTAGTTTCCAGCAGACCTGGGCTCTCCCGATTCTCCATTTGGTGTTCTTTCTGCTACACCTGCCACTTCGGCCCCCGCAGAGCAGGAAGTAGGCAGAAGAATAAACGAGGGCTTGGTAATCAGGCAGAACTGGGTTTCAGGCCAGACTCTGACTCAGGCAACTCAGAGCCTCCCTCATCTGTAAGGCTGACTCATGGATGGCAAATAGGTTTCTCCTTGGGGAGCAGATGTCTAGAGAGAGGTTAAGAAGGATTCAGAGGCTGAGCTCAGGCCTGGAGGAAAAAAGTGCTGGGATCAATTAGCAATGTCTGCCTGGATGCGGTTGAGGGTGAGAAGGTGATTGTCCCTCACCCAGCTGTCCCTGGACTGGCCTCAGGCTCTCCATCCTGTGTGTACTTTTATGTTACGGAAGCATCTTGCAGGTCATGGCGTGACTATCGAGGCCAGGCACCTTCCTTCTCACCGTGGGCCTCCACTGGCCTTTTGTACCATCTGGCCCCAGGCAGGACGATGGCCCACAAAACTGGCAGAGGAAGAGAGTGATTCAGTTCATCACCGAGGCTCGTCCACTCAGACATTCAGGAAGGTAGAGGTAGTGGCAGCCACAGTGCCCACGAGGAGACCTCTTTTCTCCCTTTGCTTTTCTAAAAGTGCCTGAGATTCGAGAACATTGGAATCTTATCATTCCCTGACTTCTTGCCTTCCTTTACCTCTCTGTTTCTCTCCTATTTACCCATCCTTAAAGGTTTTTTGTGCTTTGTGAAACCTTTCAAGGCCATCATAATAGCTCTCTCCTCTGAAAAGTTCTGCCCTCTTCCCTGTATCTGACAATCCGTCATACGCTACCATATGATATGTCTTGTGTTTGTGGTTATTTCAGGCTCCCTCCATATGGGTTTATGTAAATGATGTAGCAGAAGGAACTTTGTACTCAGAAAGATTTGGGTATGAATCTTGTCCTTTTTAATTTATGAGCTCTGCAACCAGGGGGCATGTTTTGTAGCCTCTGGGAGCTTGCTTTCCTCATCTATAAATGGGATAGTGATGTATGCCATACTAGGTTCTGTAGATGACTGGGCAAAACTCCAGATGCAAAGAACCTTGCATATTGCCTAGCACAGAGTAGGTGCTCAGAAATGTCCTTCAGTAACGATGTATCTGCGTGACGTATCTGGGTGATTCCACGACACTTTGAAAATTGCAAAAACAACAACAAAATCGTGGTGATTAAACGCATGAAAGGTCCAGATTCACATTGGATATCAGCAAAAGAGTAAACTGTTCAGGGCAAAGAAGATTTGACTCATTTAAAGTACCAAGAACATGAAACCCATGAGGATTCATCTCATGCTGGAATGGAAAGGGCACAGAAAACCCAGATTCTGGTTCCGAGACTTGGGGATCAGACCAGCAAGATGTTATCTTATTTAACCTTGATTTCAGTACCTGGAAAATGAGGATAACAGCACCCACCCTACCCAGGCTTGAACTAATAACATGGGATAAATCATATTTAGTGTCTGGAACAGAGTAAACGTTGGTGAATGAAAGCTACAAATGTTGATGATTTTTCAGGCTCTCTCCTGGATGGTTCACTTTGCTAAGGAAGATTCAGTTTTCTCATCTCTAAAGTGACAATCGCAATATTTGTCCTGTCTAATTCGAATGAGATATTTTGTCATGTAAGGCTTGGGTGGAAAGCAAATTCTGGACAAATTTGAGTTAGAGCTTTGAAATGTCTTCTTATCCATCTGATTTCATGTAAATGTCTCTTCTCGTAGTAGGACTATGATTGGAATATAGTGAGAGATTGACCAATGTGTTTCTGTTGAATGAACACTAATATATTTATTTACAAAAATATATATATATATATATGAACACTAATATAAAGATATTAATAGCCACCATCTATCAAGTCTCTACTAGGGGCCTAGCACTGTTTTAAAAACAGGACCCACTTTCTTGAGCCTCTGTGCTTTCTCCATGAGCATTTCACAGATGAACAAACTGAGATGCCAAAGGGTGGGAGCTCATTTGAGCTCACCTGCCTGGCCTGAGGCACTTCCTAAGAGCTGGAAATAGAAGGGACCTCAAGCAGCATCTGTCTGGCCCTAAAGCCAATGCCCTGAACAACTGGGTCATGGTTTCTTTTTTTTTTTTCTTTTTTTTTTTGCGGTACGCGGGCCTCTCACTGTTGTGGCCTCTCTCATTGCGGAGCACAGGCTCCAGACGTGCAGGCTCAGTGGCCATGGCTCACGGGCCCAGCCGCTCCGGGGCACGAACGCGTGTCCCCTGTATCGGCAGGCGGACTCTCAACTGCTGCGCCACCAGGGAAGCCCTGGGTCATGGTTTCTTACACTGGGATTGTGGACGTGTTCTCAGATTTTCGGAGTTATCTTTAAGAACGCTTCACATGCTGTGTAGCTGTGTTTAGGGTAATCTAAAATCACATCATAAGCCTTTTCTGGGTCACTGGGATGACCTGGGAATAACAGGGGGCTGAGCTGTGGCTTCAGCATCCGGGTGGGTTGAGGGATTATGGCACGCGCTTTAAGGGAGGGTCTAATTGAACTTAACTTTTAAGGCAAAATCTCTCAAACGGGATCCAGAGAGTTCACAAGCTTATTATGCGAGGTCTATGGTCCTCAAATTAGAGAAATATTGCATGAGGCAATACTGTTCTCCCAAGTCACAGGGGATCTTAAAATGGCAATCCAAGTCCTGGGGATTCCATCCGGGCAGCTGGACTGGACCTCTGTGCTCTGTCCGGGGTTGGTTCTGAGCCCCAGCTCTGGCCACAACCTGCCTCAAACCATGCATACTCCCTCACTGGGCCTGGAGAAATTCTTTCCTTTTTCTCAACACTTGGTCTTGAATCCTTTCTGCAGTTGGTTATGATTCCAGGGCAATGGCATTATCTGCAATCAACGTTCCTTGAGTGGTTTCTGTGAACCAGATAAAGGTTTTGATAAATGTTGTTTGGTAGAGAAAATCAGTGGATGAGAGATCAGTGGGTAGTATGGAGAAATACAGGCTTAGACCTGGATTTAGGTCTTGCATCAGCGACATTCTAGCTGTGTGACTTTCGGCAAGTTGCTTTACCTTTCTGAGTTTCAATTTCCTCAAATGAAGAATATGGATAGGGATGAAGACAGGATTAGATACCATACATAGAATAGAGTAGCGGCTGAGCACATGGCATTATGGTATTATTCTTTCAAACAGTAAGAATTAGAACTCTAATCTCTCTAAGCTCATGGTCTCCGAGCTATGCCTCATTTATATGGAACTGACCTTCTTGAGGGCCTTTGGGAAGTAACTGGATGATGAAAGGGGTACCCTCATGAATGGGATGAGTGCCTTGTAAGGGATGAAGAGACCAAAGCTTTCCCTCTGCCACGTGACGACACAGAGAGAAGGTGGCCGTCTGCAATTTGGAATCAGGTCCTACCAGATACCAAATCGGCTGACTCCTTGATCTCAGACTTCCAGCCTCCAGAACTGTGAGACATACATTTCTTTTGTCGATAAGCCACCCAGGCTGTGGTACTTTGTCACAGCAGCCTAAACTAGGACAAAAGGACATAGGGATGTAGTTAAGGTAATTCTCAGTTGTGGTTACAAATGCTAAACTATTATGAGATTGCAGAAAGAACGAAAGGACAGATAACACAGGATCAGAGAAGCTTAAAAGTACTTTTTATGTGTAAAGAGCTTAGAACTGTCCCTGGCACATAAGTTACCAATGTAATGTTAGTAATCATCATAATAATATTAATAATAAAAGCCATCATCATCACAGTCCCCCATCTTAGACGAGAATACTCTATATAATAGTATTTTTCAGACACAGGTTGGAATCCATTATGGTTCGTGAAATCAAATTACTGGGTCAATTGTGCTCTCTGCTGGGCACTCTCCAGGGTGGTTCTCAAGGTGAAGTCACAGCACAGAGGCCTCACCGGGATCTGTGAAGCAGCCACAATAACTTGCTAATAACAATAGTTCAAATTCTGAAGCTTAGAACTTGCTGACTTTTAAATTAAAGAAACAAGCCAGTTCAAGGTCACAGTAAAACATGGCCTAGTGCATAGAAACAGTACTGCAGACCCTGATCAAATCAAGCCTGCTTCAGTTTAAATCCCGGGTCCACTGCTTTCTACTGGCAGAGCCTTGGGCAAATCACTTTACTCTATGCCTCACTATCCCCATCTGTAAAATGGGGGTACTAACAGTATTTATCTGGAAAAGATTTTTGTGGAGATTAAATTCGTTAAAATACGTACCACCCGGTAAGAGAATGCTTGGCATGTAGTAAGGGCTATGTGTAGACTAGCTATTGTTATTTATTAAGTGTACTGAATACACAATTTAGTCTAAGAGCTGTGCATGGATTGTCTTTAACCTGCAACCCTGAAACTATTACCTGATTTGTAGTATGCTCGCTCCCTCACGAGAAGGGAGGGGGTAGGCATAGCTGGTGTGGAGGGACAGTGTAGAACCCACAGCCTGGGTTATCTTTGTGATATTCAGAAATAGACCTTTAACTGAATGATATCATTACTCAAATTCTCAGAAAAACGTATTTTTAAAGTAGCCCACACACAGAAACAAGAGCTTAGAGTTTAAACCCAATTTTCTTAATTTCCTCTGAAAAGTCTGGAGGTGGGCTTATTAAAATCATAGATTTACCCCTGAGAGTACGTCGCCCATGAGAACATCAACTGTCAAGTGCATCTCGGAAGAAAAATTCTGGCAAATCTCTATTCCGGGGTACTTGGACTCACATTCCCTTTCAGTCTATCAGGAGTTTCTTCATCTATACAGAGCCAGGCTCCCAGGTTTGTTGTGAGAGACAAAGGAGATACTTCACGTAAAACCTGCTGAAGGCAGCAGCAGCTACAGTCACCACCAGAACCCTCGGCTCCCCTGCCATTGTCCCATTGGGTCTGGGCTCCCTCAGCAACCAGAACCCAGGCATATTCTAGTATAGAGCTCAGTCTAGCGCCCAGAGAAGGAAACCAACCTACAATTAGAACTTTGGGTTCAACGTGTGCAAACAGATGAGCATCCCATGCGGACACTGTCTGGGAGCTCAAACGGCCAGAATCACAGACCGAAGGTGCCTGGTGGGTGAATCAGGGAACCTGGCCTCTCCCCCATGGCAGGCGGTGTCCACGCCACCGAGGACCATGCAAGAGCTCCAGGGACACGGCAAAGCACAAAGAGGATACCATGTCCCAGACGCCATATGCACAGAGCTCCTCCTTAAGCAGCTGGGTGATTGGGACTATAATTAGATTATACAAGCCAGGTTCAAGAAATGAGTTGCTTTCTGCACAGGACAAGAGTGGGCTGCAGCCGGCATGTTGTTGTTTTAATGATTCACCATCTTCTTAGTTTCAGCAGGAAAAATGAGATCTGGCATCTACCGGGATGCAATTTCTAGAGCTGCCTCCTGGCTCCCCGGCCAATTGCATAGAGAAGACCAAGACTCAAGTGACGGTGACAACAACAGCAGCCATGACCTTTTGCCAAGCACTTACCAGGTGTCTTAAAGATGTTTCCTCACTCATAACCCCCTATGAGGAAGGTACCATTATCATCTCAGTTTTACAGCTGAGAAAACCAAGGCTCAGAGAGGTTAACCAACTGGCCTGCGATCACACAGCCTGTGAGTGACAGAACCCGATTAGAAATCAATTCAGTTTGAGTTCAGAACCTGCAATCCTAGCCCCTAACTCTAGTAACTCCCAGGATAAAGGTGTCCCAGATACCAACACTCTCTTGTGGCCAAGTCAGAGCAGGAGAAGAACAGAAGGGAAGGAAGCCTGGGGGGGGCGCTGCTGAAAGTTTAGTAACGTTGTCTGAGCTGATGCTGAGGCCGGCAGACTGCACCCCAGGCTCACTACCGGCGAAGCAAGAGTTAACAGAATGGCAACTGCGCCCTTGTTTACATGTGTTCTCGTTTCTTTTTTCAACTATACTACTGGGAAGGACTACAAGACTTTCCCGCTCCTTATTAAAAACAGAAAATCTGTTTAGGCAGCAGCTATAGCACAAAGACAGAGAGATACATTATGGGCAAAAAGGAGCCAAAGTACAGGCGGCCAACATCAACGGAGGCGGGGCTTGGCGTCAGCCTGTCAACAGGTCTGAGGATCTCTAATTAAACGCCCTGCCTCTCGCAGGGTCAGGAAAATAAGAAACAGTAGTGATTCTCATTCCCTACAGTAACAGGGAGAGAATGTTTCCTTCTAGGGGAAAAAAAGAACTACTGCCTTCTTTATTTCTTTTCCCTTCCTTCCTTTCTTCCTTTCTTCCTCCCTCCCTCCCTCCCTTCCTTCTTTTCCCAACTCACCATTGAAAATCCTGGTTTGTGACCAAGTGGGTTGTGATTCTGAAGGAGGGCGGTAATTACTACGATTTTCCTTTTTGGGGAAAAAGGCACGAATCTGTTTCACGATTGATATCTTTGCTTAAAATCTATAAATACAAAGTCTTTATTTGATGTGCTCTGCCTATAACACCAGTCCAGCTTCTTCCCTTTGGGAGTTTCTAGGGCCCCTGGGCATCAGCATGTGTATATTCCACTAAGAGACTGTATTGAAAACACTTGTGGATACTTAATAAATGATCATTGAGTGAATAAATGAACATCAGAAGTAGCAGAATGCCAAAGGCAAGGTTACTCCTGTCGCCCCCCTGTTGGATTTTGGAGCTAGGGTTTGTGCGTCACTTTTAAAATAGGTAGAAATAAGAAAAACTTGGTCTTCTCAAAACTCACCCTCTTGTCATACATGCCCTCTGTTTAAGAATTAATTTTAGCTAGCTCTGAAATTTGTTCCAATAGCTTTTTTGGAGCAATATAAAATGATCCTCCCCAGAAGGCCCACAGTGCCGAGGTTGAAAAACTGGGTTACCTCGACAAGCGGTTCTCGTTGAAAAGGAGGGGAACCATGAATATCAAAATGAGAACATTTCTTCCTCTTTTGCACACCTTCCCTCCTTTGACAAGGCCCATTCAATTCCGTGGGATCTCTGAGCTCAGAGCGCAGAGAGAGTGTGTAGGAAAATTAGAGCCAAGATCAATAATAGTAATAACAGTAGTGACTCACATTTGTATATTGCTTTACTGTTTACCAAGTGCACTCCCATACATTAACTCAACTGCAGCTGCACTGGGGAGAAAGTTGGAAAGATTTCCCTAAGAATATTTCCCATTTTATGAGTTTCCAGAATTAACGGTTTAAAACAAATTAGAAATAGATTAAACGAAGTACCTTTGGTCAAACAGAAAAGCAATTACATGATGGGAAATTGTAATAATCCATCACAGGCATCTGCTTCTGAATCCCAATGCTGGTTGTAGTGTTTGCTGGCATCTGCCGCTGATACACGACTACAGAGATTGCCCTTCATCTTTGAAATGCCAAAGATAGGAGCAGTTGCCACGGGGAGGGGGGTGATAGGAGAGGGGACCTGCGTGTTCCCAGCGATAATTTAGAAGCACCTATCTTTTGTTGAGTTCCCAAGTATTGGGCTGGACCGGGACTTGGTTTATATTATATTCTTACATAATATAATTTCATCTCTGGGCCATATTTTTGCAAGCTAGGGATTGTCACTTACTAATATTTGATGGATAAGGAAACCAAGAAGTTATACAATTGCCTCACACAAGTAAACAATAGAGGCACACAAGTAAGAACAACTTGTGACCCAGGATTTGAACCCTGGTCTGTCTGCCCCCCCTTCCCAAGACTTCACTGTCTGTAATAAACGATTACATCAGTTGAGATCTGCAGACACGTGGTACCTCGTGTACAGAAGGTATTGAATCAGCATTTGTTGTTACTGTCATCTTCCTGGAGAAAACTGAAGAGGAAATAAAGATCTCATATTGACAGCACACACACACACATCTTGTTCCTTGTCAACAGTAAAGAAATAGCATGTGGCTTTTGTTCTGATTCAGCACTAGAATAGCAAAACATCTGATTTATTAACTAGGAACCTGAACATGAAGTCCTTGTTGGCTTTCATGTTTACATGTAGGGAAGCTCCATGGACAATGGGATGGTCAAATGACTAACTTCTCTCTACAATTCTAAATAGTGTCACTGAAATTCCTCTGTACCTTGGATGTACTCATTTTTTAAAACTTTTTATTTTGAAATAATTGTAGGTTCCTGTGCCGTTGTAAGAAACAGTACAGAGATATCTTGAATATTCTTCTCTCCGCTTTCCCCAGTGGTCTCATCTGGCATAGCCCGAGTACAGTAACGGCCACAACCAGTGAACTGGCATTGGCGTGGATACTGTAGCCCCACCTTAGTCAGAGCTCACTGTGTGTGTATTTAGTTTTATGCAATTTTATCACATGTGCACTTTTAAAATTCTGTGGTATGATAAGTACTCTGTGTAACTTCAATAAAAGTCAAATCATATGAAACAGTGATGAGGCACATTTCTAATGCAGAGTAGTTCAAGTGATTCACTGAAGATATTCTCTGTGCCAGGCACTTTCATAAAATAAAAAATATTAGACAGGAAGAGAAAAAACATAGCTCCTGCTGTCCTGGCACCTGTGGTCTCGTGGGAAAGGCAGGAATGTAGATAATTATAGAACCCAGCGAGTGCAAAATGAAAGAAGCCTTTCAATTACAGTTGACCCTTGAACAACGGGGGCTTAGGGCACTGACTCCCAGTGCTGTCAAAAATTCACGTATAACTTTACAGTCGGCCCTCTGTATATGCAGTTCTGCGTTGGTGGATTCAACCAACTGTGGATCGTGTAGTACTGCAGTGTATATTTAGTGAAAAAAATCCATGTATAAGTGGCCCCATGCAGTCCAGTCCTGCAAGGGTCAACTGTAGTTGCAAAAATAATCAAGATGAATAAAATTATGTACTTTGGTGGCTATTATATTGGGTCTGATCCCAAAGTCACTTAAACCCTTAACACTATATACATCTTAATATATTAATAGTGCTCATGCAACATATGTTGAACATTTAAGCACATGAGCTCTAATGATTTATCAGATGGTGTCTGTTTATCTTTTCCCATTGCAACAATTTAATTCAATATGTTAAAAACTAAAAATAAATCAATGCCAGACTTGACTCATTTATACGTAGATTTCCCCATTTCTTTATTATAAGATTATTTAGAATTCCATAAAGTACATGTTCCTGTCTGTGCTTGATTAAACAAAGATGTTTGTCAGATGAGGAGGGACAGGTGCTCGTTAAGCTTTTATAAATAATAGGAAGAAGAACAGTATATGTCATACCCATATGAAAGCCCCTATCGGGAGAAACTGGAGGAACAGCATTTATAACTGAGTAGCATCATGTCCGCATACCTGACACACTCCACCTCCCATTGAGGGAGAGGGTTGTGCTTAACCGGCTGTGTGTTAAACAAATGAATCTAAGTGCATTTTCTTTCTTTGCTGCTAAATCTAGCCCACTCTCTCCTGGAGTCTGTCCCCAACTCTGTGTCCAAGAGCCATGTGAAAATCCTGGCAGATGTCAAGATAGGAGACTAGGACAGGACTGCAGAGTATTTTGTCTCTTTCTCTACGCCTTCCCCAGATCCCTAGAGAGTGGAGAGCGAATCCAAGTGTGTTTTACCTGGGAAGGACCCAAAGTACAGGAAAGCAAAGCCCCCAGGCCAGGATCACAGTGCCCACTGGTGACTGGATCAGAGCGGGCACACTTGAGTGCCTGCTTTGTATAAGGCGCCATGGCAGGTGCTGTGGGAACTTCACAGAAAAGGGAACTCTACCTACCAGTGAGCATTATTCACCATCTACGATATATACGGCACACTGCTAAGATCCAGAGGTACAAACAGCTCTGAGAAATCATCTCTACCTTTGAGAAGTACACACTCTAAATAAGAAGCCAGAAATTAGAAGCATTTCAAGAGTGATACAAGAATGACATAATGCCTGATTTTATAAAAGCATATGGCCTGGGCTTCCCTGGTGGCGCAGTGGTTGAGAGTCCGCCTGTCGATGCAGGGGACACGGGTTCGTGCCCCGGTCTGGGAGGATCCCACATGCCGCGGAGTGGCTGGGCCCGTGGGCCATGGCCGCTGAGCCTGCGCATCCGGAGCCTGTGCTCCGCGACGGGAGAGGCCACAACAGTGAGAGGTCCGCGTACTGCAAAAAAAAAAAAAGCATATGGCCTAAGCCATAAACACTGTAAGGAAACCACAAAGAAAGAAGGAGCATGAGAACCGAGTCAGGAAAGGATTCTTGCATGCGGTGGGGTGTGCGTTTAGCATTGAGGGTGAAGGAAGCCTGGTGCCAGATGGAGAGGCCAGAACAGAGACCTGCCTTTGGTGTTTGAATCAGATAAGCTGAACTTTTGTTTCTAGGCTCCTAGATTATTAGCAGTGAGTGAGAAAGTTCCTTAACCTCTTAGAGACTCAGTTTCATCCGTGAGTGGGGACAGAATATTACGCACGTGATAGGGTCCTGGTGAGGTTTGCATGTGTTAACACCTGTGAAGTGCTTAGCACATTTAATAAGCTCTGGAGGAAGACAGCCACTGGGGTGTGGTGGTGGGGGAAGAGGAAAGGAAAAGGATGCATGAGTAACAGAGGATGGACAGAGTTCAGGGGTGACCGATGTGGGACAGTGGAATTGAACTTCTTTCCATGCTGTGAAGGGTCTTCTGAGCTCACCCAACTAAATCGAAACAAATAAGCATATGTGCATAAAATATGTTAACAAATTAAACATTATTCACAATTAATCAAACAAAATGGAGAAAAGCACTGAAGTGTGTGCATAAGAATCGCAAAGAATAGATGGCAGGAGGGATGCCTGGAGTGGGCAGGAAAAGTGAACAAAGCTGAGTGACACTCGCTGGGGAGAGAACAGGATTGCAATCCACATGCCCCAAATTCAGAGCTTCAGTTTCGCAGCACGGTGATGCTGGTCCCTATTAGACAAGACCCCTCCTTGGGAAAGAATCTAAGAATTGACTAATCTGAGGTTCTAGTTGATTCCATATAGCTCCACAACATGTTTTGTTTTTAGATCAAATATCTTGTTCCATATAATTAGGGTGCTCATATAGTTTATTATCCAAACTGAAAGGCTTTTGTTCTGACAAATGCAAAACCAGATGGGATGCCAGGAAAATGGAGAGAAACTGAAAACGTCCAGCCAACCAGAACATGTGCACGAATTTCATACGACCCACGTAAATAATTTAATAAATAATATTACATTTCTGTTTTGTATTCTATTATAGAAACACTGGGAAATAGCTGGACATATTTTTACCATGCTTGGTGTGTACATTTGAGACTGTGTGAATTAGAACGTGGATCTCTGTAAAATTTGCAGTGAGGGGTCTGGGAAATGCCTCAAAGGTATAGACAGTTGTTCCCTCACAGCATCTGAAACAATTATGAGAGGCTCTGGGAACTTCCATGCAGGAGAGATGGAACATTGTATCTGGACCAGCAGTGGATAGAGAAAGCAAACAGTGATTTCAGAGCTCAGCCCCAAATCAGAAGTCCCCAGGCAGGATGGCCAAGCCTGCCAAACAATGACACAAGGGGTCCAGGGAGTACATCTCGATTCTGTAGATTCTATAGTTCTATGGGGTGTAGTTAAGGATGAACCTTTGTGGCATTTATCTTCTCCACAGGAATACAGTAAAGGTCAACTCAAGAGTTAACATTTGTTGAGCAATTATTTTGCACTAGGCCTGTTGGTAAATTCTTTCCTTTTTTAACAGCTGTACTGAAGTGTAATTGACATACAACAAACTGAACATGTTATTGACCTGGGGGTATCCTTACTCCCTCTTGGTCATCAAGTGTCCAATTGATGTATCCCAAATATATGGTGTATGACGTGTAATGCTGGGTAGTGGTGGGGTTTCAGGGGTGCAGGGGGGTACCTAATCCTGGGCTTCAGGTTTTCAAGTGGAGTGAGCCTCACTGGAGTAACGCCCTGGGTCTCTCTTGGGCCCCTTCCCACTTTATCTCAGGAAATGTGGAATAAGCTATTTGGTAAATTCTGCAGGAGTTATTGAGAAAATCCAGCTTGGCCTCAACCTCTCCTTTATGGAAGAGACCTGCAGAAAGGACCCATTCCCTGCTCCTCTGCACCGTATGGCTTTCAGGGCAGGGCCTGGAAGGGAGATGGATGCAAGGATTAGGGAACATTAGCATTGCCCACGTGGGACGGGTAAATATGTCCTCTCTGGGGTCCCACAGAGGAAAGTCTACTTGATTCAAGCACCCATTTTCTAATCTAGCCTCTATCTTTGTAAAGATGATTTTTGATTTCTATCTGCTTGAGTTCTCTTTTATTGTCAAACAAGTGTAGGGATGTAGCATGCTGTTTATTAGACTTTACCAAATCTCAGTGGCAGGAAACCCAAGAAATATAAAATATAGTCTCTGAGCTTATCACCAGGTTGTGGAGGTAACACACACACACACACACACACACACACACACACACAAATTAAGAAAATTGAAAAGATATGAAGTAAAAAATTGCATCTTTTCAATGTCTTACAATAATATAAATGGTACTAAGGTGATTTTTTTTTTTTCTTTAGCGGTACGCGGGCCTCTCACTGTTGTGGCCTCTCCCGCTGCGGAGCACAGGCTCCGGACGCGCAGGCTCAGCGGCCATGGCTCACGGGCCCAGCCGCTCCGCAGCATGTGGGATCTTCCCGGACCAGGGCACGAACCCTTGTCCCCTGCATCGGCAGGCGGACTCTCAACCACTGCGCCACCAGGGAAGCCCCCCAGGTGATTTTTTTTTAAACTTTCCATTTTCCATATCTCATATGGTCTCACATTCATATGGTCAAGAACTGAAAAACAATGCAAAAAATAAAACGATTTTAGTGGAGTGTCTGTGGATGAATGATCCTTTTAATTGTGGATGTTGTGATGTCGTATAGTAAAGAAAGGGAATAACAAGGAGTGAGGGAAGGAAGGAGGGAAGGAGGGAGGAAAGGAAGGAGGAGGAAGGGAGGGGAACTTTTCTAGGTTAAAAGACAATAATAATGATGACAATTAATAATGGTGAGCACTAATGCTTCTCAGGCATTTGCTATGGCCAGGCGCTAATCTTTTACCTTTATTAACTCATTTAATCCTCACAACAACGCTGTAAGGTCGATACTATTGTTTTTCATGTCAATTTCAAAGATGAGGAAAATGAGGCAAACAGAAGTTAAGTGACCCGTTTGCAGTCACTTGACTTGCAAGGGGCTGGATGTGAATGTCCCTGGGCTGCCTTCAGCCGTGTGCTTCAAACCTTTATACTCTGCAGCCACTGAGAGTGGGTGGTCAGGGGAGGAAGTTCAAGAGGGAAGAGGGGCATGAGAATGTTCCAGAAGGAGGAGCTGATGTGAATAAAGGGCCAGAGGTGGGGCAGCCAAAGGACCTTCCCCAGGATGCCTGCCAACCATCCTGACCAGAGTGGAAGGTCCGTGCAGGGAGGAAGGACACAGACTATCCCTTTTCTACTTGATCATCTCTTTCTTGTCCCTTTCCCTCAATCAAAGCTAATTTTAACTTTTGTCTTCCTCTAGACTCAGTGAAATGGAGGCAGGGAAACATGATCTGCTCCTGGCTTTTCTTCTAGCAACTTAATTTAAAAATCACCTCTGGGAATGAGGAGCAATATTTGTCTTCTTAAAACTTTACTGTGTAACCAATTAAAATAGTCACCATTTACAGGATCCATACAACATGCAGGGAGGCTGCACTGAGGACTTATTTGCTGCTAGCAAAGAGCACCTGGGAAGGTATTGTCTCCAGTTTAGAGGTAGGAGGTGAGGCTCAGAATGGCTAAGTAGCATTCTCAGTGCTGCACAGCAAGTAAGTAGAGAAGCATGGATTGGAATCCTGGTCCCTCCCTTCTCCAAAGCCATGCTCTTGTCCATTGTTGAATACTTAGCCTCTCTCCACTTTTTCAACAAGTGGCAGAGGATATAGAATTAGGGGAAGGACAAATGCAATGAAAACAAAGATCCTCTTGCAATCCAATATATCTGCATTCTCCTGTCTTACTCCTTAGAATCAAGAGTCCCTGACTATTATATAACTAAAAAAGGGCAGAAACAGCCTTGCAGAATTCAATCAAGTAGTAAACTTGAGAACTTACCATTAAGATGAAAAGTCACAAGAAAATAGAACTTTGGTAGGCAGAATTATCAGATGGCAGCACAGGATCCTGGCCCCTGCTTATTCAGTATAATAGTAATCTAGGTGCTGCTACCAAGAGACGTCGCAGATGTAACTGAAGTACCAATTAATCAGCCTAAGGTATGGAGAGTATCCAAGTGGGCTTGACCCAATCACATGAGCCTTTTAAAAGCAGAGAATTTTCTCTGGTTGGTCATAGAAGAGGAAGAAGCTGAGAGCTATCCTTGGTCAACAGCGAGCCAGAAAATGGAGACCTTAGTCCTAAAACCACAAGGAACTGAATTCTTCTAACAACGTGAACGAGCTAGGAGATTAAGCCAGCTGATACTTTGACTTGGGCCTTGTGAGACCCTAAGTTGAAACCATATGGATGTCTGACTTACAAAACCAAGGCATAATACATGAGTATTATATTAAACCATTTTTTGTTGTAATTTGTTACAAAGCAAAAAAAAAAAAAGTGAATATAAGAATCTCGTTGTGATAACGTGAATTTTTGAAATGTACTCTATTTCTCATTTTAATAAAATGTGTGCATTCCAGTTCTGCAAACTTAGGAACTGGAGAAATCTTTTCTACTTTTAGTGGCATTAAGTTTAACCATCCAGAGACATAGGAGATAGCTGCCTATTTATAAATGAAGATTTATAGTAATATGCAGGCTGACTGATTTTCCAGACGAGTTCATATCTTTTAAAAAAAGTTTTAATGTCACTTTGAACATGGTTCATCAACATGTTTATTTCACATAGATGGAGAGAAGACACTTGTGTATGACTGCTGATGGGATTTGAGTCTTGAATAAGTAAAAAGAGTTTGTTTCCACATTGTAATTTTTTAATCTGTCAGGAAAAAAGAAAAGCCTTAGAAATAAGTCAAAAAGTAAGTAGGAAAAAAAAAAAAGATCCTACTTTAGGTTCTGCCAGCCCCAAAAAGCAGGCTATTTCACCTCTTTGAGGATGAAAGGAAGAGATGGGGAAATGAGTACAATAATGCCTGTAGAAAGAAGGGAAGGACCAGGCTCTGCCAGCTGGCTTCTCCCTCATTGACCAACTGAAGCTCTGTCTCCTCACTGACCATTGAGCCTCCACACAAGATGGCTACGAGGACAACCAATGTCATTTTGTAAAGCACTTAGAATAATAACAACTATTGGTAGATACTCAATAAATGTTCATTCTTGCCCCTCCGGACTACCCACCAGTTAGTTGGCAATGCTGCTTCCCTGTTCCTGATGTTTCTTTCCTGTGACAGCAGGTCCGTTAACTTAAGACCCTGGGCATGCTCAGTTTACCTCCACCCTTCCTCCTTCAGGAAGTCAGCTGTTCTTCCAGGGGCCAACTCAGCTTCTGTAGGAGGAAGTTTGCCGAAGTCTGGCTTTGCTGCACCCAGTTCTGGGGCTCAGGATGAGGAGCCCACTTGGACAACATATCTCATGCCAAGTTCTCCAATCTGGCCTTTTAATCAGAAAGGGGATATTTCGGCCTAATCTTAAATGCTCTATTTTATTTTTCTACTTTTCAGAACTAAGATAGGAAATGGGATGCTTGTTATTGGGATTTCTATTCTGAACTCCCAGTAACATCCCTGGAACACTATAACTCATCTTTGTTTTATTTTGAGGTACATGATTGAGCTACGAAAAGCAGACCCTGTGATTCTAGGCCATGTCCCTTAGTGGATGTCCCTTCTTATTTACAAATCTCTCTAATAAATTACATTAAGCAAGTTTTTTCTTCTTAACAAACTCACCCAGCCTCGGAGCTCTATATTCCGGAGATAAATGAGAAGTAAACTTAAATGCTTACGGGGTCCAGGAGATAATAATGTGTCACTTTAAATAATCCATTACAAAACCAGCAATGTATTTATCTCCAAATATATTTCTGTTTTGGAAAATTCCACTTGGAGATAATTGTACAGCTGGAAGAAGTCACATAGGCCAACTTCCTGCCTTAATACTAATATTATGTTTTCCCCATACCCAAGAGCTAACATAATTTCAAGTATAAACTAACACAGATTAAAAAGGTACACTGTGGGGCTTCCCTGGTGGCGCAGTGGTTGAGAGTCCGCCTGCCGATGCAGGGAACACGGGTTCGTGCCCTGGTCTGGGAAGATCCCACGTGCTGCGGAGCGACTGGGCCCGTGAGCCATGGCCGCTGAGCCTGCGCGTCCGGAGCCTGTGCTCCGCAACGGGAGAGGCCACAACAGTGAGAGGTCCGCGTACCGCAAAAAACAACAAAAAAAGGTACACTATGGTGATATTAAAAAAACCCTGAATTGTGGGGGGCATTAGGACACCTGAGCACTAGAGTTAGCTCCGTCACTGATGAGCAATGGGACCTTGAGTGAATTGCTTGATGTCATTTATAAACGTCAGTTAATTAACCTGTAAAAAGAACTGGTTGGACTGCAAGCTCCGAAGTTCCTCCCTGCTCTAAAAGTGTGCCCTTCTAAGGGCCAATTAATAAAGAACACAGGAATAGAATTAATCAGAAAGGTGGGGAAGTGTCCCCTCAGAAGAGGGTGAGTACCACTGCCATCAGAAATTGTTCCCATTAGGGAGGTGGCACGATAGAAAAAAGCAGAATTATGGATGAGTGCATTAATTAATGTTAGCGGCTATGACAGATAAAACCCCAAATCTCAGTGGTTTAGCACAACAGAAATGTGTTTCTTGCTCACTGAGGACCCCAACTGTCTTGTGGCCCCACCACCCTCAGGGCCTCTAGTCCATCAATTCCATCCAGGGTCAAAATACAGTGAAGAAGGCAAACCACTTCTTAACCATTCAACTCGAAAACAACACGCATCTCTTCTCTCACATTCTATTGGCAACAACGGGTCATAAGACCTTGCCTAGATATAAAAGAGCAAGAAATGGGGTAAGGAATTCTAGTTCCTGGCGGGGAATCCACTTAGCAGCAGTAACTTTCTTCTATGGAAAATAAGAGTCAACCTTTGGAGAACAATAGCTCCATCTTTCACAGTTTATGTGATGTGCTCCTCACAGACATAAACTTTCTATTTTCAACGGCAACTTCCCCGTTAGCAACTAATTTCTGCTTTATCTGGTTTTAATTATGTGACACAAGTGTGCCAAATAAAACAGCACCATTCATGACTAAAAGCAAGCTCAACTCAGCTGAAATGTACTGTGTATTTCGCTCTGTGTACCTTTTTGTTTTCAGTGCATGCAAGCAGAAATACAAGCCAGATGACTGTGAGAAGAGAAAATGTGATCGCAGTTATTTCTGTCCAACTGTAATAAGAAAGAACGCATGAAGAATGGCTGGATTCAGGTAAAATTCAACTCATCAAGAATATTCTACAAAATATGTATATATTCCTTGATTGCCCATTCATCATATTTTGGTTTATTGAGCTGCTGACAGAGTTATATTTCTTGTTTTGTGGGGAAAAAAAAACACTTTGAAAAAGTGTCATGTTATTATCTAAGGTAGCTGAACCTTGTTTTAAACTTGCTCTCTAAGGCAAAGAAAAGTGTAAGTTGAGTAAATGCAAGTGTGTGCCCAGTAAAGACATTTGGACCTTTGGCTTTGATAACATCTCCACCATACATTATCATCTATAATTGAGAAAAACTTATTAAAAATATAATTTCAGACCTCTAGGCCAACAACAAGTATTAACTAAGCAAAGGTTGGAAAACTTTTTCCATAAAGGGCTAAACAGTAAATATTTTAGGTTTTATGGGCCATATAGTTTCTGTCCCAGCTCCTAAACTTTGCCTTGGTAGCAGGAAAGCAGAAAGCAGCCATAGATGAGATGCAAATAAATAGACATGGCTGTGTTCCAATAAAACTTTATTTACAAAAAAAGACGACAAACTGGATCTGACCCCTAGGCTGTAGTTTACTGATCCCTAAAATAGAGACAAGATGGCAGAAAACCCAAAATGGAAAACTTCCTCACTCCTGGCTGGGAGGGGGCCTGCTTTCCTCTTTCACTTTGGACCTAGATTTTCCTGGTTTGTTTGGAAGTTCCTATATAAAATAGATAATGTTTGTCCATGAAAAAATAAATGGATAAAGAAGATGTAGCGTGTGTGTGTGTGTGTGTGTGTGTGTGTGTGTGTATTTATATATATATACATACACAATGGAGTATTACTCAGCTATTAAAAAAGAATGAAATTTTTCCATTTGCAGCAACATGGATGGACTTGGAGGGCATTATGCTAAATGAAATAAGTCAGAGAGAAAAAGACAAATAGTGTATGATATCACTTATATGTGGTATCTAAAAAATACAACAAACCAGTAAATATAACAAAAAAGCAGCAGACTCACAGACATAGAGAACAAACTAGTGGTTACAAGTGGGGGGAGGGGAGGGGAGAGGAGTAATACAGGGGGAGGGGATTAAGAGGTACAAACTATTAGGTATAAAATAAGCTGCAAGGATATATTGTACAACACAGGGGACACAGCCAATATTTTATAATAACTATAAATGGAGTATAACCTATGAACATTGTGAATCACTATCGTACATCTGTAACATATAATATTGTACAGCAACTATACTTCGATAAAAAAAGATAAAATAAAAAAATAGATAATGTTTCTATTGTAAACAGGTGATGAAGGGGTAGGATATTTACCAGCTTCTAGTGAACAAAGTGTGAGACCCAGGAGACCAAGTTCTAATTTTGGTTGTGTCAGTATGCAGGATGTGATCCTGCTTGCCTCATTTAACTTCAGTAGGCCTTTGCTTCTGCTTCCCTAAAATGAGGGGGTCAGGCGAGATCACCTCAAATATCCTTTACATCTCTCAGGTTCTTTTTAGACTGGAAAGCTAACTGTGTTGGAGAAAACTTCAGACTTGGGCTCCGAGGGCACAGACCTCAGGCTTGCTAGGTAGGCCATCTTGGATGAATTACTTAAACTCTCTAAGTCTCAACTTCCTCAACTGTTCGATGAACCTAACACATCTTATCTGACAGGATGAAGTGAAATAAAGTATATGAAGCTCAGTGGCAGGGGCCACAAGCAGATCTTGATGTTGCAATGTGAGTTGAATCCAAATGTGGATTCCATGACTAATTTCAGGAAACTTTCTTCACCTAATATCACCATCAAAGCTGCCCCTATCCCCTTAGAATTTAGACGCAGTCTACAGCAAGTAATCATCAAAATCAAGTAAAAGTAAGTCAAAAAGATGTAAATGTGGCAGATCAAGGCTAATCACAAGATCTCAAGGATGTGGTTCTCACGGGGCAGAAAGCTCTAACCAAGGAGTAGCCATAAATGGCGATTCTCCCAACCCCTTTACTAGACGCTCAGAGAACCACAGTCCAACTTTTCCCTTTCTTGTGGCTGTTCCTTTATCACAGCCTAAGCCAATAACCCACATCCTAAGAGAGGGCTGCAGAATGAAGAATTAGGATGAAAGTTGATTACCTCCATCGTGCCTGTCACTGTGCTGGCATCTGAGGGCCTTTCTTTTTACTGTACCTTTACAGCCTTGCTCTGCAGTGGCATTACAATTCTCATGCTCACTGATGCGGGGGCAGAGGCTCCACAGGCTTAGACAATTTACCAAAAACAAAGCATGTGGGGAATATTGTTTGAGTCCACAGATTGTGCTTTTGCACTTAGGCATGAATCTCAAGAGAAATTAAGAATCTTTAGGCAGCTGTGACTGAAACCAAACTTTCTGGTGAACCTGAAAATCAAAGTCTGCTCCCCCAAACCACGGGGCTCTCAGAAAATGGATAAGGCAGGGAGACAATCAGAATCTAAGTCAGGAGTACCAGATTGTTCTTGACATTGGAACAGAACCTTGCACACTGCAGGTGAACTCTACATGTTTTTGAATGAATGAATGAATGAATCAGTGAAGGATAGGTTCATATTTAGGTTGCCAGTACCATAATGGTCCATGGATAAAATAACTATTGTTCTGACTTTAGTGTTTTTGTTTTTAGTGCGTGTCCTAGATCTTGCTACAAATCACATTTTTTTGTCCTTATTCATCCACCTTTCACCCTTTGGAAGCCTGACCTTCTATTTATTTGGCCTCCTATTTTTCTTCCCTGCTCTCCTTCACCTTCATCCCAAATGCTTTCAGAAAGAAAGCCTCAGAATAAATTATTTTCTTCTTCTTTTTTTTCACCCGTAGAATATGGGGTGAGAGAGAGGACTTTTTATTGTTATACACATCTAGATCCTATGACTTTATAAACTTAAGAAAAGCACCCATTTGAGTTCATTAATGTAACACCATGTGCTTCTTGTTAAGAGTCCTATTTTCAATCATGAGAATAATAAGAATAAGGAAGACAGTGATTTAAGAAATACATAAGCTAAGTCTGGATTTCTTTAGAAACCAAACAATAGCAGACCCTATTGGAAAATGTATCCACCCATACCAACTAATGTTCACTCATTTATTCAAGGAATTTCTCTTCTCCCCGGTTATTTCCTTTGTGCAGGGCACTGTACCAGGCCTGGATCAAAAAGGACATCAGGGAAAAAAGTTAAAATGTGAGAATATGTGTTTCTAAGCACTGTCTCATGAGTTCTCAGGATAAGGAAGTTAAGCGTGGAATTAACCTTGCTCAGCGTAAACAAAAATGGGCGGAGTAACTGCTTGAGTGGGAGCCCTTCTCCAATTCAACTCACACTGCAGGTATAAATTCTGGGAAATAGTATCATGCTTGTTCAGCATCTTATAAGTGGCAGGCACTGGGCTAGGTTTTTCTTATAATAATTTTAGTTTCAGACTCAGACTTTATGAGGCAGATTAAAAAAATGAGTCATAAAGACTTAAGCGAATTACTCCAAGTTACAAGGTATGGAAGTGCAAGAACAGGGATTTGAACTCCCCTGTCTGTTGGGCCCTGAAGTCCTAATTGCTTCTGCAACTGAACCACTCTGCATACAGAAGTGGCCTCACCCGGGAGGAAAAGAGCAGTTCCCCAGGAGTTGGGTGTGGGAACTCTGTAAGAGGATAAAGGAAATACCCATCAAACAAAAGACTTTTGAATACAGTGGGTATTGATTCAGAGATTCCTATCCCACCAAATTCGGGCAGGTGCTTATGCAGCCCCCACTTCTGCAGGGCAGCAGCCTGAGTCGTCCTGCAGCACCGAGAAGTCCTGCATCACTGCAGCACTCTCGGGATGGTGGAGCTGCAGGAATCACCCAGCTGGCTGAAGTGTAGCACACCACTTGCTGTCACTGAGTTTTAGTAGCAGTTGTTGCCATTTAGTAAGCGTTTCCCATGGGAGCTTTGCTAAGCACTCTGCATACCTGATTTAATTTCACCCATAGTATCCTTGGAGGAGGTATTATTATTCTCATTTTAAATTTATTGTTAATAAATGAGGAAATGATTGCTTAAGAGTTTGCTTTGCAAGGCCCACAATTTGCTTAGTAGCAGGGCTAGGATTCAAGTCTGGCTTTGCCTCCTACGAAAATCTGCATCTTACTACTATAAGCAACTATGTATATGCCAATAAAATGGACAACCTGGATGAAATGGACACATTCTTAGAAAAGTACAACCTTCCGAGACTGAACCAGGAAGAAATAGAAAATATAAACAGACCAATCACAAGCACTGAAATTGAGACTGTGATTAAAAATCTTCCAACAAACAAAAGCCCAGGACCAGATGGCTTCACAGGCGAATTCTATCAGACATTTAGAGAACAGCTAACACCTATCCTCCTCAAACTCTTCCAAAATATAACAGAGGGAGGAACACTCCCAAACTCATTCTATGAGGCCACCATCACCCTGATACCAAAACCAGACAAAGATGTCAAAAAAAAAAGAAAATTACAGACCAATATCACTGATGAATATAGATGTAAAAATCCTCAGCAAAATACTAGCAAACAGAATCCAACAGCACATTAAAAGGATCATACACCATGCTCAAGTGGGGTTTATCCCAGGGATGCAAGGATTCTTCAATATACGCAAATCCATCAATGTGATACACCATACTAACAAATTGAAGGATAAAAACCATACGATAATCTCAATAGATGCAGAAAAAGCTTTCAACAAATTTCAACATCCATTTATGATAAAAACTCTCCAGAAACTGGGCATAGAGGGAACCTACCTCAACATAATAAAGGCCATATATGACAAACCCACAGCCAACATCGTTCACAATGGTGAAAAACTGAAGCCACTTCCTCTAGGATCAGGAACAAGACAAGGTTGCCCACTCTCACCACTATTATTCAACATAGTTTTGGAAATTTTAGCTATGGCAATCAGAGAAGAGAAAGAAATAAAAGGAATCCAAATTGGAAAAGAAGAAGTAAAACTGTCACTGATTGCAGATGACATGATACTATACATAGAAAATCCTTAAGTGCCACCAGAAAACTACTTGAGCTAATTAATGAATCTGGTAAAATAGCAGGATATAAAATTAATGCACAGAAATCTGTTGCATTCCTATACACTAAAGAAAAATCAGAAAGAGAAATTAAGGAAACACTCCCAATTTCCACTGCAACAAAAAGAATAAAATACCCAGGAATAAACCTACCTAAGGACACAAAAGACCTGTATGCAGAAAACTAAAAGACACTGATGAAAGAAATTAAAGATGATACAAAGAGATGGAGAGATATACTGTTCTTTGATTGGAAGAATCAACATTGTGAAAATGACTATACTACCCAAAGCAGTCTACAGAATCAGTGCAATCACTATCAAGCTACCAATGGCATTTTTCACAGAACTGGAACAAAAAATTTTACAATTTGTGTGGAAACACAAAAGACCCCAAATAGTCAAAACAATCTTGAGAAAGAAAAACAGAGCTGGGGGAATCAGGCTCCCTGACTTCAGACTATACTACAAAGCTACAGTAATCAAGAGAGTATAGTACTGGCACAAAAACAGAAATATAGATCAATGTAACAAGATAGAAAGCCCAGAAATAAACTCACGCATGTATGGTCACCTTATCTGTGACAAAAGAGGCAAGAATATACAGTGCAGAAGAGACAGCCTCTTCAATAAATGGAGCTGGGAAAATTGGACAGCCACATGTAAAAGAATGAAATTAGAACACTTCCTAGCACCATACACAAAAATAAACTCAAAATGGACTAAGGACCTAAATGTAAGGTAAGACACTATAAAACTCTTAGAGGAAAACATAGGCAGAACACTCTATGACATAAATCACAGCAAGATCCTCTTTGACCCACCTTCTAGATAAATGGAAATAAAAACAAAAATAAACAAATAGGACCTAATGAAAGTTAAAAGCTTTTGCACAGCAAAAGAAACCATAAACAACACAAAAAGACAACACTCAGAATGGGAGAAAATATTTGCAAATGAAGCAACTGACAAAGGATTAATCTCCAAAATTTACAAGCAGCTCATGCAGCTCAATATCAAAAAAACAAACAACCCAATCCAAAAATGGGTGGAAGACCTAAATAGACATTTCTACAAAGTAGACATACGGATGGCCAGCAAACACATGAAAAGATGCTCAACATCACTAATCATTAGAGAAATGCAAATCGAAACTACAATGAGGTATCACCTCACACCAGTCAGAATGGCCATCATCAAAAAAATCTACAAACAATAAATGCTGGAGAGGGTGTGGAGAAAAGGGAACCCTCTTGCACTGTTGGTGGGAATATAAATTGATACAGCCACTATGGAGAACAGTATGGAGGTTCCTTAAAAAACTAAAAATAGAACTACCATATGACCCAGCAATCCTACTACTGGGCATATACCCTGAGAAAACCACAATTCAAAAATATACGTGTACCACAATGTTCATTGCAGCACTATTTACAATAGCCAGGACATGGAAACAACCTAAATGTCCATCGACAGATGAATGGATAAAGAAGATGTGGCACATATATACAATGGAATATTACTCGGCCATAAAAAGGAACAAAATTGAGTTATTTGTAGTGAGGTGGATGGACCTAGAGTCTGTCAAACAGAGTGAAGTAAGTCAGAAAGAGAAAGGCAAATACTGTATGCTAACACATATATAAGGAATCTAAAAAGAAAAAAGAAAAATGGTTCTGATGAACCTAGGGGCAGGGCAGGAATAAAGACGCAGATGTAGAGAAGGGACTTGAGGACATGGGGAGGGGGAAGGGTAAGCTGGGACGAAGTGAGAGAGTGGGATTGACATATATACACTACCAAGTGTAAAATAGATAGCCAGTGGGAAGCAGCTGCACAGCACAGGGAGATCAGCTCGGTGCTTTGTGACCACCTAGAGGGGTGGGATAGGGAGGGTGGAAGGGAGATGCAAGAGGGAAAGGATATGGGTATATATGTATGCATATAGCTGATTCACTTTGTTGTACAGCAGAAAGTAACACAACATTGTAAATCAATTATACGCCAATAAAGATGTATTAAAAAAAAACAAAATCTGCGCTCTTAATCCATAATCTCTAAGCTGATAACTGTATGCGATTCACACATCAGCCCAGATGCTCACAAATGACCTGTGTGACTTTAGCGAGCAGCATTCAAGGTGGGACGTGAGCTGAGACAGGGTGCAGAATGGAAACAGCAGAACAGAAGAAGCTGGTGCCACAGAGGGTCCAGACGGGACCAGAAGGAGTTTGTAAGAATTTGTAAGAAAAGATTGGAGTTAATGCACATGCTACTTTTGTGGAATATTACTGTGGCTTTCTCTATGTACTGAACACACACACAAACTCACACACACAGACACACTGCACTGAGATGTAGATACAGTCCCTCTTTACTAATCTTTTTGTGTCTGTAAAGTTCTATGTTAGAAGAACCCGTTTAGACATTGATACAGAGACATGCGTGGGCTAGGACAGACCAGCCGACAAGTACAGGCATGTTACCACGGCCACAGAAAGCAAGCGTGAGCAGCCCACGTGCTTGTTTGATGGGGTTACAATTGAAAGTCTATGTGGGACCGTTTCCAAATTGCAGTCTGCTCACTATGGACCCCATGGAAGAGGGGCTAGATCAACCTGGTTTATGGATGTTTCTTTTAGGAAGGGGAGGAAAGGCAGACAAAGGAGGGAGATAATGTAAGGATGACATGTTAGTGGCTCCTGAAGAAGTTACAGAGAAAGAAGAAACCCTCTCTCTAGGTCCAAAAGAGGACATCAAAGAAATTCTCGTTCCTCTGAGCAGAGGTGGAGAGATGCTCTCCCATCACTTGCAGGGAGGGTGGGAAGGCACCATCATACTGGTGCTATTGAGGAAACCCCATCGTACTTCAAGGGCCATGTGAGAGTTAAGGCCGCTTAAATGCAGAGAGTGACAGAGGCCACGGGAGCTGCCGACACTGCCCACACACTGGACGCATACGAAATTATAGGTTCTCACTTTTCCTTTTATTCCATTTTCTTAAAAAAGCACAGAATGGAATTTTGCTCTGTAGCTATAATTACTGTTACAGCATTTGGTTATAATATGGGATCTGATAATAATTTTTAAAAATTATAACATAGCTTTGCTTCTGTCAGCATCTGGAATTATTTGCCCAGGAGACATAGTTTGGGGCTTTTTCAATTCAGTTGTGTTCAAAACAGAGAATGGGCTGCATTTCAATGAGGTATTCATACTATGCAAAGTTCTCCATTCCAAGTCTGTAGGCTCAGTGTTGGGACAGGATCTTGGAGCCTAAATTCAGAGTCTCTGCCTTCTCTCCTTGTCCCTAGCAATCTTTCTTTTCTCCTAATATATACCTTCAAGTCTTGATATGTTATTTTCAATACGGTTTTTAAAAATAGAAAACAATATATCAGATTTCTAGCTTTGGATTCTGCATTAGGCAAGGTCAAGTCACAGAAACAAAGCCCACTTTAGGTATTTCAAGCAGAGGGGATATAACACAGGCATTGTCTTCACACATGGTGGGGGAGCTGAGACCACAAATTGGGGGCAGAAAGTGATCTAGAAATTACCCACTGCAGGACCGTCACCTCTCTGCTTCCCGTAAGAACATGGGAGTAAAATCTCCGAGGGGGGAGTGAGACAGGAGGAAAAGGGGCAGGGCACAACCTTTAAAAGAATGACATAGTCATAGGACACGACAAAAACTGGCTAGAACCAACTAGGTCCAAGACGGTGAAAGATTCAACTTCCAGTGGACCTTGATCCTCATTATATGCTCATTGTAATACATTATTATCTAAATGACACATCCACAGGCACCATGACAGTTCAGAGGCTAACCATAAAAGGTCAAAAAGTGGGCGGTGATAAGGGGCCACACTTTCTCATTAGCTGGTTTGCCTGTGATGGACCTGGCGTGTGCATTTCTTTAGGCATATTAGTTAATACTATGGCCCTTTACTCTAAAAAATATCCCGGTTTGTACTATAAGCTACGTGATCATCACGTCAAAAACTCTTATGAGCCACTCTTGTAAATAAGTTACAGCTGTCTGTTCACTTACTTGATTTCCTTGCTAAAGAGTGAACTCTTTGAGGGTAGGAACTTTACCTTATTCGTCTTTGTGTACCCAGTTTTTATCACTGTGCCTGGCACTTAATATTCAGGAAAGAATGGATACAGTGGTAAAAAAAAAAAAAAAGTGGACGGTGGCCCAATTCCTGGAAATCCCCACCCCTTCCCCGAAATAGTTGGAATAATCCTCCCACCCATTAGCTTACAAAATTACCCAGCCCATAAAAACTAACCAGGCCATATTTCAGGGCCTCTCACCTTCTGAGATGGCCCACACTCTGTCTGTGGAGTATGTTTCTCTCTAAATAAATTCATGTCTTACCTATCGCTTTGTCTCACACTGAATTCTTTCTACCATGAGACATAACGAACCTGTGCTTCATTAAGTCCTGAGACCGGGTGTGTGATCTCAAGTAAAAGACATGGGTTCAAGTCCCAATCTGGGTTCTGGCTAGGTTCAAGTACTGGCCCATGGGTTCAAGTCCCATCTGAGGTTCTCGGTTTCAGCTCCCCTGAGCCCTGAAGCCAGAGGGGGAGACAGGAGTTCAGGATCCAAGGCCCCCTGGTAGAGCTAGAACCACTCATGAACTGTGAAATGGAGGGAAGGGCAGTCCCAGAAGAACTAGATCATAAGGCCAGACACTATAAAATTCTTAGAGGAAAACAGGCAGCACACTCTATGACATAAATCACAGCAAGATCCTTTGTGACCCACCTCCTAGAGTAATGGAAATAAAAACAAAAATAAACAACTGGGACCTAATGAAGCTTAAAAGCTTTTGCACAGCAAAGGAAACCATAAACAAGATGAAAAGACAACCCTCAGAATGGGAGAAAATATTTGCAAATGAAGTAACTGACAAAGGGTTAATCTCCAAAATATACAGGCAGCTCATGTAGCTCAATAACAAAAAAACAAACAACCCAATCCAAAAATGGGCAGAAGACCTAAACAGACATTTCTCCAAAGAAGATATACAGATTGCCAACAAACACATGAAAAGATGCTCAACATCACTAATCATTAGAGAAATGCAAATAAGAACTATAATGGGGTATCACCTCACACCAGTCAGAATGGCCATCATCAAAAAATCTACAAACAATAAATGTTGGAGAGGGTGTGGAAAAAAGGGAACCCTCTTGCACTGTTGGTGGGAATATAAATTGGTACAGCCACTATGGAGAACAGTATGGAGGTTCCTTAAAAAACTAAAAATAGAACTACCATATGACCCAGCAATCCCACTACTGGGCATATACCCTGAGGAAACCATAATTCAAAAGGAGTCATGTACCACAATGTTCATTGCAGCACTATTTACAATAGCCAGCACATAGAAGCAACCTAAGTGTCCATCGACAGATGAATGGATAAAGAAGATGTGGCACATATATACAATGGAATATTACTCAGCCATACAAAGAAATGAAATTGAGTTATTTGTAGTGAGGTGGATGGACCTAGAGTCTGTAGTACAGACTGAAGTAAGTTCAAAAGAGAAAAACAAATACCGCATGCTAACACATATGGAATAAATACGCAGACATAGAGAATGGACTTGAAGACACGGGCAGGGGGAAGGGTAAGCTAGGACAAAGTGCGAGAGTGGCATGGACATATATACACTACCAAATGTAAAATAGATAGCTAGTAGGAAGCAGCCGCATAGCACAGGGAGATCAGCTCGGTGCTTTGTGACCACCTAGAGGGGTAGGATAGGGAGGGTGGGAGGGAGATGCAAGAGGGCGGGGATATGGAGATATACGTGTATGTATAGCTGATTCACTTTGTTATACAGCAGAGACTAACCCAGCATTGTAAAGCAATTATACTCCAATAAAGATGTTAAAGAAAATAAATAAAATATAAATAAATGAATAAATAAAAGAGATTCAGCCTCTGCTGAAGACAACATCTGCATTGGCCAGACATTACAGTTACATACGCAAAACAGCCTGTGAGCCCCAAAGGAAAGCACCAGGCAGGAGTCTGGGTGGTTGCCCCAGGCTTTAGACGTAACACATACAAGTCTGATTGACTTGGGTTCAGATCCTGGCTCTCCCACTTATAAGATTTCTGATTCTTGTTAAATTACTAAATCTGTCTCAATTTCCTCATCTATTTTATAGGAGAAATAAACTCATCCACTTAGGGCCAGGGTGAAGATGAAATGAAACATTGAAACATGACCCAAGCCCCCCTGAGCTCGGGAAATGAGTAGCTTCTTATTGTACTGCAGTCTTGCCTGGGTTGCAAATGAATTATGATGCGTTTGGAGAGCTAATGGCTTCTATTTGTTCATCTCCCTAAATCACTCACTGTATACTGTACAACCTAATGGAATTGACTGTGTCTGGTTGGAAAGTTCTAAGAACAACTGGGCCTTGAAGTTGTAAATATGAAAGTCTATTTGCAGAGCTCACCTTCCTTAAAGCCATCTCTACTGAGAAAATCACAGTAGAAAGCAACTTCGGAAGGAAGCTACAGAAAGGACTGCCCCAAATTGGGTGAAACCCATCTGTGCACTTAATCAACTTCAGTTATCCAACCAAATAAACAAAGATGGTTGGGCTAATCTCCATTGGCCAAGTGCTCTTAAAAAGAGAACACGCTGTCTTCACTCTTTAACTCATGGGGAAATTCATCACAAGCATGTGTGCTATAAACAATGGCACACCGGCTACTGCCAAGATTTCCCAATCAAGTACCAACATACACTTGGAAGATCTATGGTTTTTTACACTTGCTATGATCATCTTGGGAGCTGGGAGAGGTCCTCCTAAGTGAGGGACAGCATTCAGCCTCAGGGGAAAGAGGCCAAACAAATGTAAATGTTATCAACTAAGTCTGATTAGAAACTTCAACTTGAGAGTTGAAACAGGAGAAGCTTATGGAGGAGAGAGGCAAAGTTATGCTTCAGCAACTGAGGTCATACTGGGGTAAACTTCCTACAGTTTTAAATAATGGATTCTAGAGATGTTTTACATCTCAAGATGTTTTACTTGTCACCTGCCATATCAGTAAACAAAGGACGTTGCAGCCATCAGGCCAGCAGCCACTGTAGCCATCCCCAACTGTGTACCCTGAGGGGATTCAGGATGGAGAAAAGCAGGATACTGGCTCTAGGTGGTTACGGTACATAGCAAAGCAATGGTTTCAATGAGCCCAGACTCTTGCATCTTCCCATACATAGAAAAGGGCTAAATTAATTAACTTGAGATACCTGGTTTTCTTTAATTAACAGTCATCTTTAGGTGTTCCAGCTACCTGGTTTTTGTTGAAAAAACTATATAGTCTGGCTCCTCCCTTACTTCTTTGGAGTAGTCCCTCAGAGTTATCTGAGTTGCTGTCTTCTGGGCTTAAGCCTTCAGAAAATCCACCCAATAAAACATAATTCTCACCTCGTAGGCTGTGCATTACTTTTAGTCCACAATGCTTTGTCTCTTCTGTGAGAAAATATTACTCATTCTTTCATTCATTCATTCCACAAATAGTTAATGAAGGCTCACCATGTATATGGTACTGAACTGGGCTCTGAAACTACAAGAATAAACATGAGGCAGAGCAGCATTGCAAATGCAAATTATTCACAGTAACTCTTGGGTTGGTCAAAAAGTTCGTTCGGCTTTTCCATAAGCTGTTCGCGGTGAGGGAAAAACTCGAACGAACTTTTTGGCCAGCCCAATATAACGTTCTGTCCTGAGGGAAGCAGGCTATTGTGTAAGTAAGGGCTGCGTGTGTGATTACAGGCATCTACGTGATGCTACCCATTAGGTAGTGGAGGAGACTTATCAACCACAAGACAGAAAGGAGATGGGATCAGGGATGTAAGAATGAACACCGCGGTTTCTTGCATGTAGGAACCACGCCATATCTAATTTCAAGAATGAGAGCTCTGGCTGGCACGTCTGAGCTCAGTCTCAACTTGGCCGGTTGGCTTTGGAATCTTTTGTTTCAGGCCCTTTTTGGGGAACAGAGGCAGTTCACCATCTTCTATGCTCTGATTCTCCCATTTTCTCATTGTAAAATGAAAGGGAGACGTTAACCCATTTTCTTCTCATGATGCTGCTTGTCAAAAGGAGTTTAGGAGTCTGACGAATTCAGGTTTCCATTCCTTCTGTTAGGGAACCCCCTTCTCTGCTTAACTTAATGATCCTTTGAGAAGCTGCTTCCTGTCCTGAACATTATTTACATCCTTTCCCTTCCTGCTAATTATCAACACTGTTTGTGGTTACAAAGAGTTCAGTTCCAGACCTTTTCTCTTTGATAATCCGGTGACCTTATTGTGGCCTTGGTGACGTCCTGAGAATCACAGGATTGAAGTATCATAAATATCATTGTGTGAAAGTAGCACCCTTTACTCCATCATGAGAGCCAAGAGCATTTATATGGAGGGAGAAATCTTATAGGAAAAGAAACATCATACGAGCGTCAAAACAACAAAATATATAGATATATATAAACTTATGCAGTTACACATCCTAATTTGATAAAGTAGAAGTTAAATGTAAATACATTGGCTCATGCCTGGAGGATATAAAGGAGAAAACAATCCTCCATTAATTGCTGAGACCTTCAAAATAAGCATGGTTGATGTCTTCTTATCAAGTCTCTTGCTAATATACAAACAAATAAAAAGTTAGGTTCGATCTTGTCCTTAGGGATCTATCAAGTCTAAAATCCAAAAGCAGCAGGAAAGGGGTTACTTCTAACCTAGCCTCGGAACGTGGAGATATGCATGTACTAGGGCCCTGAGCATGTAATATTTATAACAGTCATACAACTTTAATCTTTTCTTCTTTGCTGTGGAAAGAAAGAATTTTTCTCTTTTTTCTTTTTTGGTAAAGCTCAGCACTGCAGGGGGAAGAAAATAAAAGAACCTCTTCCATTTGGAATTTTCCACTGCCCCATCAGTCTAGCTGGGTGAGCGTAGCAGGGGACACAGAGCCAGAAAGTAGCACAGAGACGAAGATTTGGTGAATTTCAGAAATGTTTCAGGGTCCTCAAGGCTGATGCTGAACTTCTGCTACGATGGTGATTATGCCTGATTCACTTCTGCAGTCTTTATGGATACATAGAGCGGCCCTTACGTAGACACAGAAAGCGTGAGACTGGTGTCTACTCTAGAAACCCAAAGCAATTGGTTCCTTGATGTGAGCATTTGCATTAATTCCTGTCTTCCTTGCTCCCCAAATTTCCTCTCCCCACCTCCATCCCCACTTATTTTTAGACTGAGAACGAAGTATTTTTCTGGACTAGGCCCCATGTAATTCTCAAAGAAAGTGAGAAAGTAAAACAAGTTTGGGGGGCCTCGGCTTTCCTTAGTGTAGGACATTGGCAGCGAGGATACCGTATCATGAGACATACCGGGAATGAGTCCCAGAGAAAGAGAATCAAAGACCTGTCTATTTATGAATCATGATTTTATTTGGGTCTCATCAATTTGGGGACCTAAGAATCTTTAGAGAGAAGAACCAGGTAACTCTTGCAGCCCTAGAATCTTCTAGCATTGCTGTGCCCTTGCGCTATGGGAATGATTCCTCCCTAGAGGAATGATTCTACACTTTTTTCGGCCTGCATCCCTTTGACACTGACAAGAATCTATAGTCACTGGCCCTAGAAAAATTCACAGACATACAAATATTCAAAAATTTGTACAATGTTTTCAAGCCACTGACAGGTCCCTGAAGCCCCCTCTTGGGGTTCCTTAGACCTTAAGTTATAAATCCATGCTAAAGGAATCTACGAAATAATCAAGGCTTACTACTAACCACAACTTGCAAAATAATAATAAGAAGAAGAAGGAGTTGGGAAGGAGAAGATGGATAAAAAGAAAAGGTAAGTATAGAGATTCCTAAACAAGGAGTTTTGTTCCTCCATCCAAACTGGTACCAAAAAGCCACGAACTTCCTACATTGATAAAAAAATAAGAGCTATAATCATAACTCACTAGTGTTTGTTAAATAATGATCACATGCCTAGCATTGTCCTGAGTGTTAGCTATATCAGTAATTTAAATCTGCACAGCTCTGGACGGCAGCTACTTCGTACATCTGAGCAGGTGAGGAAACTGTAGAATAGAGAGAAGAAAGCAATGAGTCTAGACCATGTGATGTTAGACACTCCAGGATAAATAAGATGCTACTAGTGTTCATGCTGGGTTTTGTCTTCGTGCCAGAGCTTACAACACACATCCCATGGGAAGTTTCAATACAGGTGTGTCCTGCTAAGATTTGGGAAACTAAGAAGGGAAAATGTCTTGTAGGAGGTGGTACGTAAGCCAATGTGGCAGATCACCCCCAGATGTGAATAGCTCAAATGCCTAATTTAGTGTTTTGCTTTTTTTACAAGAAGCACCCTTCATTGAAATAAATATAAACTACGATGATACTTCTCTTTTATGCAGTGAGTAGTCTCTCAGTCACATGTTCTACCCCTGGCTGTTATGAGCCCATGTTCTTAAAACAGAGAGGAAAAAGTCTGGAGAGAGGGGGCAGAGGATATAGAGAACGCCTCTTCTGAGTTTCTTCTCAAAATCAGAGGAAGGTGTGAACATGAGAGGAAATATGGCAACATGTTTGTAAAATGCTGTTTTCACAAGTGACTATCGGGGTCAGAAATCCATTAAAATCCTTCCAGTAAGTCATCCCAAATGTTCAGACCAAACCCTGACTCAAGAAGCTTCCTTACAGAGGGGGCGTTCAGCTAAGCTCTGCAGCTTTGGGGCAGAATAAAAGAAAACCCATCACAGATTGGACTGGCAGCCTCAGAAGTGGTCCATGGAGCTGTGGGTTTTCAGCTTCTGCTGACTCAGTGGTGTGATGTGAGCAGCCAAGAGGTAATTTACACGATTCAAAGTCTGAATGATTCATTTCGTGTAAATACGGAAGGGGGCTCAAGGTTATCCCTATAAATTTGCATCCCAGGCTGCTTCCTTGGGAGGGAGAAAGAAGTCCCGTGTGTCAGGTCACCTCCTATAATTGTACCTTGCCCTGGTTAGTGTCAGCATGGGAACATGCACCTCAGGAGAAAACCAGAAAATATGTATGTATGAGAACTGTTGCAGTCACATTCCAGGGGGACATGCACTGGGGACAGTAGTCCTCGGCCTCAGCATCGCCAGCCTCAATCCCCAACCTCTCTACGGTGATCAGGGACCGTCATAGAACTAGCGACACCTCACAAAAGGTGACAGATTTAGCAAGAAAAAAAGTTAGCAAAGCCTTTAAAAGAATGAAAAGCCTTATAAAACTTGCAAAAAGAAATTATACAAAAAATCATAATGCTTTAAAATATATCTAGAGAGTTTTTAGCATGAGCACCATCTTATCAGAAACAATTAAACCAGAGATCGGCAAATGTTTTCTATAAAGGGCCAAACAGAAAATATTTCAGGCGTGGCGGGCCATAAAGCCTCTGTGAAGACTGCTCCAATCTGCCCTTGCAGGTGGAAAGCAGCTGTAGACAAAACGTAAATGACTGGGCATGGCTGTATGCCAATAAATCTTCATCCATGGACACTGAAATTCGAGTTTCATATAACTTTCACATGTCGTGAAATACTATTCTTTTTTCGATTTTTTTCTAAGCATCTAAAATGTAAAACTTATTCTTAGCTCGCAAGCCATTCACAAAGAGAGGGTGGGTCTGATTGGCCCTGGGCTGTACTTTGCCACTCCCTGGATTGGATCACTAATATGATCCCTGATGTGACTCTCAGGCAGTTATAGGGTGACTCTGGGCAGCAAAGACCTGGGGAGAGAGGAGGTGGAAGGGAAAGTGGGACTAGTCTTAGGGCAGAGGGACTTCTCAGCCCTTCTGCATGAGGGCATTCAGTGGCCTGCTCCTTAGAGTAGTAGCTCTGAACATTTTCAGGCCCTGAGGCGAAAAGCAAGGTTTTTTTGCCATACGTGGTGGGATGCTGCAGAGCCTAGAGGCCGGTTTATCCATTGTCCTCTTAGCCAGGGCAGCTAAAACTCTGCACGTGGCTGACGTTTCAGTAATGATTACTAACGAGTACTCTGTTTGACAAAATTAAACAAAAATAATCAAAGTTACCACTTACATTAAGAAACTTTTTTTGGAAGGAGTTAATATAGATTAAAAAATAAAAAGTCATCTCCAAGAATCAGAATGGGTTGTCTCTCCATGGCCTGTGTTTGGCCCTTTAGGGGTCAGGGCTATGATTCCAGAGCTGACAATGTGGGAGGGGCTGAAGGCATTTGAACCTACCAGAATGATGATGGACCCTATTTGTCAAAGGCCTATACTCTATTGCAATTTGGTCACGGGAGAGGTACATTACCTGTTTCTGCACCTCAGGCTGTCATTTTGTGCCATTGGTGGTTGTGACAAAGTCCTTTTAAGAGAAGCTGTCAGGCCCATTCCTGGAAGGGTCTATATGACCATGGCCACCATGCTGCCATTGGATGGTCCCCCAGACCCAGGTATCTGTATTAGACTCACTTGCAGAGCTTTAAAAAAATACAGATTTCCAGGGTCCACCCAGACTGCTCCTGGTTCAGTAGGTCTGGGGTGGTGTCAGGGCATATGTATTTGAAAAAAAAAAAAAAAGTCACCCAGGTCATTGTAACGTCAGTCAGGTTTGGGCTCACTTCTCTAGTGAACCAAACAGGAAACCTTCTTGGGAGGGAGGGGGCAGGTAGAAATGGCTGCTTACAGTCTCCACAGACATCACGGGGGCCAAGCACAGAATGAGCTTCAAGGACCGCCAAGTGTTATATTTCCGTCTTTAGCAATACTGAATTGCAAGTTTTCAAAAAATCATTGCACCACGCCATGTGTCTGCCCCAGTAGAACTATACCCTCCCCAAATATATTCATGTATTCACACTTTTTTCCCTCAGATATATCACTTTCATTTCAACCATCAGAAAGCATTTGTCGAGCACAAACTATATGCACGACTGATAGCTACGTGTGGCCTCCACCTGTGACCACAGGTGTTTTTTTCCACAAGTATAAGCTCGCACTGCCAAGCGGCAGTTCTAATTACATCGCCGGGATGCTTTGCACCTCAAGGGTAGAGACATGCAGCTCCCTCTGCCTGGATTGATTACCTCCTCCTCCACCTACAAATAACTAACCACTATCTATCTTTCCAAATCAGCTCAACTACTGGAGGCTCTGGGGGCTCTCCCTGGCCCGCCAGCATCTCTCCCCTGGACCACAGCAGGAGCCTCTGACTGCTCTCTCTGCTGTTCCTCCTGCTTCCCCCTGTGTATTCCTCACACAGCAGCTGGAAGGACTTCGGAAAAATATAAACCAAATCAAGTCACTTTTCCACTTAAAACCTTCCTATGACTCTCTATTAAACCTGAAGGATGATGGCAACTCCCCACCATGGCCTCTGAGGTCCCATGAGATCTGGTCTCTGCCCACCTGTCTGATGCTACCTGTCTCTCCTTTGCTTCCCTTCCGCCACCTCACTGGCCTCCCTGCTCTTCTCAAATCCACCACCTGTGCTCCTGCCTCCCTCTGCCTGAACCCTCCACTCCCTGATCTTGACAGGGTTGGCACTGTTTTTATTCCCATCCCTGACCCTAGTACCTCCACAGGGAAGCTTCCTTGAGCCCAGTGCTGGGGATAGACTGGTGGGAGAGATAGACAAATTTCCTGCTCTCATCAATCTGAACTTCTAGTAGGAACAGACAGACCGGGAACAAGGAATACATAAGTAAGGTTGACATAAGCAGTGGTAGGTAATGTAAAGAAAAACAAAATGATGTGGCAGAAATTTGCTCACCATTGCAGTGCCAGCACCTATAAAAGCCCTTGGAACACTGTAGGCGTTGAGTGAATATTAGTTAAAAATGAATTCCCCTTTGTGTATGCACATTCTTTTTTCATACTAAACCAAAATGGATCATAATTTATGCACTGCCCTATGTTCTACTTTTTTCTGTGACTGATATACCTTGGACAGTTTTTCTCAGAAGCACATGCAGACCTGCCCTGTTATTTATTGTTTTTATCTAATTGAAATCCTGCTGACAGATCATTTCTTGTTTTGTTTTTCGTCATTTGAAACATCACTGAACATTATAAATATATATATCTTGATATACGGGGCATCACATTAGTGAAGAACATTCCTGGTGGCAAAATTATTGGGTCAAAAGAAAAAAAGCATATAATTTTGATAGATACTTCCAAATTATCCTCCAAACGATATTGCCATTTGAACTCCCATACATTCCCAGTGTAAAATATTGGGTTCCAAAAAGTTCGTTCGGTTTTGAGTAAAAATAAAAGACACATTTTTCATGTTCACCAAGAACCTCATTAACCAAAAGAACATTTTGGCCAACCCAATAATAATGCTGTTTCCATATACCTTACAGGTTCCCCCTATTAGCAAACTTTTAGTTTGTCAGTCTGATAGATTTCTGCTTGTTTTATTTGATTTGCATGTCTTTAATTATGAATGAGCTTGAACATCTTTTCATATGCTTATTGGATATTTGCATTCCTTTCCAAACTGTCTTTTCATATCCTTTGCCCTTTCTTCTCTTGGGTTGTTCATCTTTTCTCTTATTCCTTTCTGTGGGTTCTTTGTAAACTAAAATTTGCTTTATGATTCATATTGCAAATATTTCTTCCTGGTTTGTCCTTTTTCTTTTAACTTATTTATTTTATATTTATTTTTATTTGCCATATGGAGAAGTTTTTAATTTATCTAAATGCAAACATTTTATTGTCTTTCATGGTTCCTGGGCAATGATTTATTTTTCACATAATAAGAATCTTAGTGTTCTCAGCATGAACAAAGTTATTGTCTTAGTCCATTCAGACTGCTATAACAAAATGCCTGTGTGGCATTAAGCAACAGAAATTTATTTCTCCCAGTTCTGGAGGCTAGGAAGTTCAAGATCAAGACACAAACAGATTCAGTGTCTGGTCCGGGCCCCCTTTCTACTTCATAGACAAAAGTCTTCTCTCTGTGTCCTCACTCGGTGGGAGGGGCAAGGGAGCTCTCTTTTATACCTCTTATAAGGGCACTAATCCAATTCATGAGGGATCCACCCTTGTGACCTAACCAACTTCCATAACTCCCACCTCCTAATACCATCACACTGGGGGTTAGCTTTTAACACATGAATCTGGAGGGACACAAACATTCTGTCTTTAGTAGTTGTATGAAAGACAGAATTCCTAGAATCTTGGCAATAAAAGGCTCTTAAAGAAAATCAAGGAAAACTTTCCAATCAGTGACAGAATCTCCTTCTTGATATCTCCGATGGAATATCAGCCAGCTTCTCCTTCAGCTTCCATAAGAATTAATTTTCCTATTTTACCAGACAGCCCTTTATATTGTTAAACAACTTTTTATTCATTTTTTTCATATAAGAGGTAGAGGAACTGTGGTTCAATCAGGGGAACAGCATGAACAGAGGTAGAGGGCAGGAGATGATGGCATCTTTGGGGGCTGCACATTCTTCATCTTCAATGTGAGCTAGTTCCTCCTAATAGAGAGCCAAACATTGTCTCCTGGTGTTTGCTCGTGATTTTGTAATAAAGTGAACACAATTGAAATAACAGATTCTGCCAATCTTTGTGATCCACGCTGCAAAAATCAAACCAACACTGCATGATAAGAATCATCACTAACTAATTGTGCAGTAAATCTTGGTACAGATTTCACTCTCTGGTGATATTATCAAGTAATATGTGTTTCTTTGCAGTTCATGGGAATTGGATGTACTTCTGTGACTTTGCCTGTTAGATAAGTTCTGTATATCAATACCATTTTCCACTGACTTTTATTATGTAATTAGGTATATGACAACCTTGTATCAACATCCATTATGCAAATAGAGCCATGTTCCCATGGAGAATGTTTGAGATGGAGAGGCTATAGAACATCTAGAAATAGAAAGATACTGCTCTAAGAACTGTGAGAGAAATAAGGCAATAACTCCAAACTTCAGAAATAAAAGCTATAGAGAAAAGGAACAAGGAAGAAGAGACCAAAGACAGATTCACAGCTTAAAATGAACATTACTCCAAAGAAAGACTTCAGCCTTTCGTTGCTCACTTCTCTCTTCTCTGGGAAGAAAACCAAGAGAAATCCCTGAGAGGCTGGAATTCTCATGATGTACTCTGTTCCCAAGATGGCTGATGCTCCATCCACTAGAACACATGGAAGGTAGGGTTGCCAGATTTAGCCAATAAAAATGCAAAACACCCAGTTAAACTAGAATTTCAGATAAATAATGACTAATTTTTAGGGTAAATATGTCTCAAATATTGCATAGGTGCCTTATACTCTATCTGGCAACCCTAATGAATGGTCAACTTCTTATTTTTCCTTTGGAAATTCCAGATTCCATAAAGGTGGCTCTTGAGGTAACCCCGAACTTACAAGCTCTTTATATTATGTGTTAAAAACACTTGGTTGCCAATGTAAGAAGACATCCTTGTCCTAAGAAGTCCCAAACATCTTAGAAAAAACCTAACCACATATTTCATTTATACATAAACATAGTCTGATCTGAGGAACAATTACCACATGCTTTCGCACTGGAAACCTCCAGTGGGTTAAAGAAGATCACTGTATTTGTTCTGTTTCAAGTGGCATTTTGTATTCAATCATGCCATACCTGCAAAGATGGTCTTGAATTGGAGTGAGACAGACTACATTGGCCAGAAGCCAGACTATATAGTGAGAAGCCCATGGAACCCTCTCACCAGTGTCTTGTACATATACAAAGTGGGAGGACTTGAGGTGAAATCAAAACCTCATTGGATTGTAAGTAAAAGCAATCACTTCTGACATCTCCTGGACCAGTCTGAATACAAAAACAGTCTAGGTAATGACTTCATAAAAAAAGTTAAAGCCCCCTACTGAATAGATAAGAATAAATGTCTTCATCATCTCCCACAAGTAAAGGGACAAATGAGTGAGTAAATCACAGCCAATATCGAATGATACTAATATAAATAGCCTCATTTTGCACTGTGTTTTATATATATTAACTCATTTGTTACTCAGAACAGTCCTGTGAGGGAGGAACTCTTATTTGTTCCATTTTACTGCAGAGAAGGCTAACTCACAGAAGAGTTAAATAACGACCCCAGGTTACACCACTAGGCAGTGGCCAAGATGGAAATCAAACCAAGGCAGAGAATATGATGTTTCCTTTCTATGAGGCTACTTGTTTCTCAGATTAACTGATAAAGGAAAAGCAAAATAGAATGTTCTCAACGGCCACGTGGAGCAAATCTAATTGCCTCTCTAGAGGGCTTATTCTGATTATACCAGAAGCCACACTGGGCAGCCTCAGACTCCACAACAAAGACCTAATGGCTCAGTAGATACCCTGTCAGCTGACAAGCATCATGTCTGTCTATGGGCCAGCCTCACCACCCATTATGCTCCCAAGAGTGAAGTAAAGTGGATGACAAAAGAGTAGAGTGGATTGAATGTCTGAGACCTTCCTGGTAGCCATGTGACTTTGGACAGGTCATAGGTCTCACCATTGTAGTGTTTTCCTCATCAGAACAGAAAGTGATCAAATGGTCATGGCAGCCAGACTAGAGTGAGTTCCCACTATGTGTCAGGCACAAGACTGGGTACTTAGCATATATGGTGCCAAGAACACTGTGATCTTAACTCCCATTGTTGCCCCCACTTTGTAGATGAGGAGATGGAGTCACAGAGGAATAAAGTATCTTCCAGAAGTCACATAGCCAATAAAAAGCAAGGCCAAGAGTTGCATCATGCCTGTCTCACTTCCTGGGTACTGTTACCTGTGGGCTACATGGTTGTGGTGTTCATGCTGCCTGGGAGCTAGTCCTGGTCTAACACCCATTTTTTTCTGTGTGATACTATGCACATTGTTTAAGCTTTCTCTGCCTTGTTTACTTCATCTGTAAGTTGGGGAAAATAGTAGAGTTTGTTACAATTAAAGAAGACAATACCATATGTCAATTGCCTAGAATATATGCACTAATACAAGCTGGCTACTACTATTACTATTGCTATTACTATTATTATTGCTATTACTATTACTATTGTTATCACTATTATTATTGCCATTGCTATTATTATTACTATTGTCATTACTATTACTATTGCTATTATTATTTATGCCCTTTCTATTTCAGCTCACTGTCTCTGTCTTATAAAACGAAGACTTTACAGTTCAAAAGGTCTGTAATTTCTGAAATTCTAGAAATCTGGAAGTGAGAAGGAAAAAAAGAAAATAAAACAAAGGCCAAAGTTTCTTCAAGAGAAAGAAGTCCTTATGAAGGGCTGCTGGGAGAAAATCAAAAGGCGATAAGATCTAAACTATCCAATCCTTTGAGTTTCAAATATTTTATTCCCATTTGGTTTGCAATATTCAGATGCCAACACTTAGTATGAACTTGGAAAGTTCTCTCCTTGGTTATCAATGTTTCTTCACAAGGATCCACAAAACAAAAAATCCAAACTGAAAATGCCCCAAACGCTCCCCTCCCCTCCCCCACAGGCACATTGCCCTGAATCACCGGAACAAGCCTACATGCATTGTTTTAAAAGTCAGCACTTTCTCAAGATTGCTTTGGCTATTCAGGGTCTTTTGTGTTTCCATACAAATTGTAAAATTTTTTGTTTCAGTTCTGTGAAAAATGCCATTGGCAGCTTGATAGGGATTGCACTGAATCTGTAGATTGCTTTGGGTAGTAGAGCTATTTTCACAATGTTGATTCTTCTAATCCAAGAACGTGGTATATCTCTCCAGATGTTTGTATCGTCCTTAATTTCTTTCATCAGTGTCTTATAGCTTTTTGCATACAGGTCTTTTGTCTCCTTAGGAAGGTTTATTCCTAAGTATTTTATTCTTTTTGTTGCAATGGTAAATGGGATTGTTTCCTTAATTTCTCTTTCAGATCTTTCATCATTAGTGTATAGGAATGCAAGAGAGTTCTGTGCATTAATTTTGTATCCTGCAACTTTACCAAATTCATTGATTAGCTCTAGTAGTTTTCTGGTAGAACCTTTAGGATTCTCTATGTATAGTATCATGTCATCTGCAAACAGTGACAGTTTTACTTCTTCTTTTCCGATTTGGATTCCTTTTATTTCTTTTTCTTCTCTGATTGCTGTGGCTAAAACTCAGCACTGTTTACAATAGCCAGGACATGGAAGCAACCTAAGTGTCCAGTGACAGATGAATGGATAAAGAAGATGTGGCACATATATACAATGGAATATTACTCAGTCACAAAAAGAAATGAAATTGTGTTATTTGTACTGGGGTGGATGGACCTAGAGTCTGTCATACAGAGTGAAGTAAGTCAGAAAGAGAAAAACAAATACTGTATGCTAACACATATATATGGAATCTAAAAAAAAAAAAAAAAATGATTCTGAAGAACCTAGGGGCAGGACAAGAATAAAGACACAGACGTAGAGAATGGACTTGAGGACACAGGGAGGGGGAAGGGTAAGCTGTGACAAAGTGAGAGAGTGGCATGGACATATATACACTACCAAATGTAAAATAGATAGCTAGTGGGAAGCAGCAGCATAGCACAGGGAGATCAGCTCGGTGCCTTGTGTTCACCTAGAGGGGTGGGATAGGGAGTGTGGGAGGGAGACGGAAGAGGGAGGAGATGTGGGGATATATGTATACATATAACTGATTCACTTTGTTATACAGCAGAAACTAACACAACATTGTAAGCAATGATATTCTAATAACGTTAAAAAAAAAAAAAGTCAGCACTGAAGTCTCCACCTGTCCCCCTTACTCAATGTCTTTTCTCTTCCAGCATAGTTTCAAGAGGTAAGTAAGGACAAAATGAAGGTGAGAGAAGCTTCTTTTGTGTTTTAGGCTTTGTTGGATTTTATTTTCCTTGCCAAGTGCCTCTCGCCTGCAGACCCTGTGATGTGGGTTAGCGTCATCCTCCTCTTATCTACTTCACTCAGGAGATGAAAAGGATGTTTGCTGAGGTCCGGGTGCCTTCTTGGTCTGCACAGGGATTGATGTGTGAGCCCAGTCCCAGCGGTGTTTGCACAGACACACGCCCATGTGGGAACACTGGCAGTATGGCAAGAGCTTCACTCCTTTCTGTGACTTAAGAGCCTCCTAATGACTGCTCTTGAGGACCTTTCACGGCCTATCCCTCCCAGTCTCCCGTACTGAACTGCTCCCAGCCCTTGGATGCCCAGTGTGCTCTCTCTCTCTTCATTCATCGTCTGATGCAAAAAATTCTTCTGTATGAAAAACTCCCTTCCCTCCTCTCCTTCTCTCTACTCACCCTGAATGGTTAAGTTTAAACATGACATCTATTAGGAAGGCATTCCTGATCACCAAGTCTAGATTACTTGTCCTTCTTGAGTATTTCTATATCCCAAGTACCAGTTAACCCCAATTCATTCAGCACCTTCTGTGTGCTAAGCCCTGCTCTAAGCAATGGAGAAAGGATAATTTCAGTTAGGAACAAGGGCTATATAAACTACAGTAGGACAATGTGGTAAAGAGTAAATGCCGGAAGTGACATGAAATTTGGAAACCAGATATGAACCTTCTAAAGGAGGAACTAATATTTAAGCAGAGTCTTGAAGGCTGAGAAACAGTCAGCAGTAAAAGGGTCTGGGGCAAAATGTTCCAGGTGGAAGGTGCTATGTAAATATGCTGGGACAGGAATGGGTGTGGTGTGTGGGAGGGACAGAGAGCTTTGTGGGGGAGAATAATAGTGGTCTGTTGGTGTGTCAGTAAAATCATTGTCACGGCCAGTTTACATTCACTGGTCATTTGATGGGCAGACAGCAGTTGGACATATGGGAAGAGCTTTAGATAAGATAGTCATTCCTATCACTCCTTGGCTGTGTGGCCTTGGGCAAGTTATTTAACTCCTCTGATCATCATCTTCCTCTACATGATTGTGTTTAAAAGCAGACCTTAGAGCTTGTCAGACTACTGCTATTTGGATAATGGGGTAGCAAAATGTTTAACTTTTCTGAAGCTCATTTTTCTTATATATGAGATTTGTCACACACGTAAGCCTGACATTTAGGATGTGGGCACATTATCATTGCTGTTGTTACTCATTTGTGTGGAAGGAGTAACACCGCTAGCTCGCAGATATTTTGAAAATGAAATATAACTTATGTAGAGTGCCCAAAATTTAGTAAGGATTTACCATGTAGTATAGTGGACAGTTCTTGTTTTGTGTTTGCCCAGCAACCATTTCTCCCATCTACTAGAATAATCATTTTCTTTAGGGAAGGACTTCTTCCAATTGGATATAACTGGTGGGAATGTTAATTGGTTGCCCTTCCTTTCCCCAGCCAAGTGCCCCATGCTAAGCCAAGCTGGTACTTCTTCCCTGGAATCTGAATCGTAAGCAAAGTCAACAAGGCTGAAAAAAGATGGCATTCATTAATTCTAACAATGGCACCTAAGCACATCTCTTCCTGTGTAAGATTGTTATTGTGATTTCTGTTTCCTCCGGTCTCTTCTAAGCTTTGTTCTCCTTTTCCTATCAATTCCAGTAGTTCCTGATAGCCTTCTGTATCTTCCCTTTCGCTTAAATAACCATGGTTATTTTCTTGTGTTTGTAACCCCAAACTATAATCTATCTATATATATATAGCTATATTATTGTCATTATGATTATGACTGTTATTGTTATTTTGATTATTAGAAAAGAGGGTTTAATTGACATTATTATTGTTTATGATTATTTTTGATGATATAACCAGCCCACAAATGTCCTGCCTAAATTGGAAGTAGATATTAAAAGTAAGCCACATACATCTCGACTCACTTTCACATTTATTCCCACACCTGCTCTTTGTATATATCTAGTCACATAGCTTGTATGATTTGTAGTTAAAGACTAAAACCTGGCTAAATTTCAAAACAAGGAAAAATTTACAAACAATAAATGGGCTTCTGTAATGTCTATCTTCAAGGTCAATGATGAAGTCACATAAAGTAAAGATCACTGCGGGGGGAGAGAGATAAATTAGGAGTTTGGAATTAACATATACACACAACTATATATAAAATAGATTAACAGGGCTTCCCTGGTGGCGCAGTGGTTGGAAGTCCGCCTGCCAATGCAGGGGACACGGGTTCATGCCCCGGCCCGGGAAGATCCCACGTGCCGCGGAGCGGCTGGGCCCGTGAGCCATGGCCACTGAGCCTGCATGTCCGGAGCCTGTGCTCCGCGACGGGAGAGGCCACAGCAGTGAGAGGCCCGCGTACCGCAAAAAAAAAAAAAAAAAAAAGATAAACAACAGGGATTTACTGTATAGCACAGGGAACTATATTCAATATCTTGTAATAATCTATAATGGAAAAGAATCTGAAAAAAAATATGTATATGTATAACTGAATCACTTTCCTATACACCTGAAACTAACACAACATTGTAAATTAACTATACTTCAATTTTTAAAAATGGTTAAAAAAAATTAGTAGAAAATGATGCTTGCTAGGCCAGGCACTTTGTGGGGAGGACAAGAATGTAGATTCAAACCTCTCCTACATGTTGAAGCCACAGAGAGGATGCTCACAAATGACCCTAATAAAACACTAACAGAGGCAGATGGAAACTATAGATGAACAGGATATGTTCCAGGGGACCTAGAGGTGTCTTGTGTGTTCCTCTAGGTCTGTGACTCTGTGATTCTACCTAAGATTTTACTGATTGTTTTTAGTGCATAAATATCATTGGTTTAAGAGGAAATTTTACCTACCTACACTGTATTCTTTAACATACTCAAGTTCCCCACCTCTAAAATAGGAACAAAATGACTCTGTTGTTAGTTGTGAAATGATTATATAAGATCCTTTCACAGTTTCTATAAATACCATCAGGTATAATGTACAAAGTAGTTGTAAAGACTAGAACCAGCCTTGTGCCTTTCCTGACTCCCCACAGTAGATTGACTCAGTGTCCACACTCTTCGTGCCCTCCCTGTGTTAGAATCACACATCCGTGCCCTGTGGCATCTAACTGTGCCATATCTCCTGTTGGAATTGGGTGGGGTATATTTTCCCACCCTTTGAGGTTGGGCATGACCATGTGACATCCTTGGCCAATGGAAAGTGGGCGCAAGTGACTGGGCTGAAGTCTCAGGGGGCGGAGTGTGTTTCGCTCTCTCCTTCCCTTCTGGCAATTTGCTATGAGAACAACGTGACCCATAGCTGCTGTTCCAAGGAGAATGAGGCACATTAAACCCAACCCAAGGCCTGGAGCCAAACCTGGCCGACCTAAGCCTGACACAGAGCTTCCCCAGACTGCCACAGATCCGTGAAGCAAACAATAAATTTTTGCTGCTTTAAGTCACGCAGTTTTGGTGTTACACAACAATGTTGCATTAATAGCTGAGCAATACGTTAGCCCTTAGCACGCATTATATGGTTCCTTGAATGACTGTAAACTCTGCAAAGTCAGGGTCATTGTCTGTCTGGTCCACCGCGTTTCCCCCACTCTTTAGGACAGTTTATAACACAAAATATTTAATCGTCTGTGAGTCCATTGCAGGAGCTTATTGCATTAGTCTAGTCCTCTCTCACCAATCAGATGTGAGTTGAAGAGAAATAAGCAATCCTACTTTAAAAATTATAGCCACAAAATACATATGGAATTTTCTTTCACTTTTCCCAGTAACTGTATAATCGATTTTTTTAAGTGAACCAAATAAACAGGCAAATCTTGTAGGCTCAGATGCGACTTTAAAAACTGTTGAAGAAAATACTGTTTTTTTGAATGGTAGAGGGTCCAATCATGCCAGTAAAAATAATTCTGAATTTGTATATTCTTTTACTCATGCAATAAGCCTTCTGATAGAGAACTTACTCTGTGCTAAGCCCCATATTGAGATAGGAAGAGCAAGCTCGTGGTTCTTGGCCTTAAGTCATTTATGTTATAGCGGGAGACACAATTCCCTGGACATCTGAAGTTTAGCACGTTAAGTATTTGGATAGACAGCAAGAGTGTTCTCCCGGTGAGGGCATAAAAGAAGAAGTACCTAACTCAGACCTGGGAGAAATCAGAGGAGACTTCTTTAAGCAGGTTGAGCTGCCTGTATTTTAAGTGATGAGAATTGGGATAGTTAAGTGAATAATAAAATTGAAAAAGATAAAATAACATCCACAGCAACTCTTCTCAGAGACATCATGGTTGGCAGGGTGACAAGGATGGCTTGAATAGGAAGCAGCTTGTTCCTGCAAAGTTCACTATTTGAACACAATGTTTGCTCTATCTGCCTTTACTGCCACGATTCTGTCCTTTCCATATCCCCCAATCCTCTGGGAAAATGATTATTTTCTACTTTGGCAAGTAATCCAGGATAAGGAAAAGTCTACAATACTTTTAGACAAAGTATTAACAATTTCAATTTATTTGACCTCCATAATAAAATTAATAATAATACTATTGTACTTAATATAGGGGACAGAAGATGCGTATGGAAGTCTAGGAACTAATCTGATGAGATAAAATCTGATAATTCGTGAATTATCTCACAACTCAAATGACAATGTTTTGGGTCATTTTATGTCACTAAGAATTTCACCTTAACACTTGTGACATATAACACAACTGCTATCTTTCTATTATATACATTTTGCCAAGTAACTGAGCATAATAATAAAATAAAATTCTAATTTTCATCTCTAAGAGTTAAGAGGAAGGAAAATCCCTAAAATTAAAATATTATACAAAATGACCAATGGATGTGGGGGTAATGTAAAATAAATCCCGGAATTTAATGAGGTTTTTAATCATCACTAGTTAAGACAATTGGTAGGGCCTGTTATTTTCAGTAGCAAGCTCAAATCACTTCACGTGATAATTTCTAGGGTTAATTGTCTCAGTTTATTCAATGCAATCTTCTCCACCGGCTTTATTTTTATCTGCCAGTACACAAATATGCCGCAATTAGCATAAATTAAACTAAATGAATTCTGTGGATTACTAAATTATTTTACACAGGTCTTTTTTTATTTTCCTCTCCAAACATTTAAAGACTGGGGATGGGTGAATAGTTTGATGGCAAATTCCAACATCCAGCTGCTCAGCCTCAGTTCAAAAAAAAACCAAAGTGCTTAAAAACTGAGTGATTGATTTTCAGAAATCTTGGGTAGAAAAATACATCGTGAAAAAAATCATCAGGCAAGATGTTGTATCATTATACACTGATCTTCACAGAGGCCCACATGACTCATGGCTGGAATGCAAGGAACTCGACATGAAAACTTAGATAATGCAGAGTGAGAAGGATTCAAATGTGTGCCTCAAATGAGTGATTTCCAGTGTTGAACCCGACACGTGGTGACCTTGGATGGCTCCGGGAACATTTGTGCTTAACAAAGTGATTTCTGTCTGAATTAGAAACTCAGTTCCTTTAGCAGATTGGTTCAAGATGAGGGAGTAGAAGGACATGCACTCACTCCCTCTCACGAGAACCAGAATCACAACTAACTGCTGAACAATCATCGACAGGAAGACACTGGAACTCACCAAAAAAAGATACCCCACATCCAAAGAAAAGGGAGAAGCCGCAATGAGACGGTACGTAGGGTGCAATCACAATAAAATCAAATCCCATAACTGCTGGCTGGGTGACTCACAAACTGAACACTTATACCACAGAAGTCCACCCACTGGAGTGAAGGGTCTGAGCTCCACGTCAGGCTTCCCAACCAGGGGATCCAGCAACAGGAGGAGGAATTCCTACAGAAACAGACTTTGAAGGCTAGTGGGATTTGATTGCAGGACTTCGACAGGACTGGGGGAAACAGAGACTCCACTCTTGGAGGACACACACAAAGTAGTGAGTGCATTGGGACCCAGGGGAAGGAGCAGTGACCCCATAGGAAACTGAACCAGAACTACCTGCTAGTGTTGGAGGGTCTCCTGCAGAGGCGGGAGGTGGCTGTGGCTCACTGTGGGGACAAGGACACTGGGAGCAGAAGTTCTTGGAAGTACTCCTTGGTGTGAGCCCTCCCAGAGTCTGCCATTAGCCCCATCGAAGAGCTGGGTAGGCTCCAGTGCTGGGTCACCTCAGGCCAGACAACCAATGGGAGGAAACCCAGCCCCACCCATCAGCAGACAACCGGATTAAAGTTTTAATGAGCTCTGCCCACCAGAGTAACACCCAACTCTACCCACCACCAGTCCCTCCCATCAGGAATCTGGCACAAACCTCTTAGATAGCCTCATCCACCAGAGGGCAGACAGAAGAAGCAAGAAGAACTACAATTCTGCAGCCTGTGGAAGGAAAACCACATTCACAGAAAAGACAGACAAAATGAAAATGCAGAGGACTTTGCACCAGATGAAGGAACAAGATAAAACCCCAGAAAAACAACTAAATGAAGTGGAGATAGGCAACCTTCCAGAAAAAGAATTGAGAATAATGATAGTGAAGATGATCCAGGACCTCAGAAAAAGAATGGGGGCAAAGATTGAGAAGATGCAAGAAATGTTTAACAAAGACCAAGAAGAATTAAAGAACAAACACATAGAAGAATTAAAGAACAAACAAAGATGAACAATACAATAACTGAAATGAAAAATGCACTAGAAGGAATCAATAGCAGAAAAAATCAGGCAGAAGAATGGATAAGTAACCTGGAAGGCAGAATGGTGGAATTCACTGCCATGGAACAGAATAAAGAAAAAAGAATGAAAAGAAATGAAGACAGCCTAAGAGACCTCTGGGACAACATTAAACACAACATTTGCATTACAGGGGTCCCAGGAGGAGAGGAGCGAGAGAAAGGACCTGAGAAAATATTTGTAGAGATTATATTTGAAAACTTCTCTAACATGTGAAAGGAAATAGCCAACCAAGTCCAGGAAGCACAGGGAGTCCCAGGCAGGATAAACCCAGGGAGAAACACGCCGAGACACATAGTTATCAAACTGACAAAAATTAAAGACAAAGAAGAATTATTGAAAGCAACAAGGGAAAAAAACAACAAATAACATACAAGGGAATCCCCATAAGGTTAAAAGCTGATCTCTCAGCAGAAACTCTACAAGGCAGAAGGGACTGGCACGATATATTTAAAGTGATGAAAGGGAAGAAGCTACAACCAAGATTACTCAACCCGACAAGGATCTCATTCAGATTCGACAGAGAAATGAAAAGCTTTACAAACAGGCAAAAGCTAAGAGAATTCAGCACCACCAAACCAGCTCTACAACATGCTAAAGGAAATTCTCTAAGTGGGAAACACAAGAGAAGAAAACGACCTACAAAATCAAACCCATTACAGTTAAGAAAATGTTAATAGGAATATACATATTGATAATTACCTTAAACGTGAATGTATAATGCTCCAACCAAAAGACACAGGCTCGCTGAATGGATACAGAAACAAGACCCATATATATGTTGTCTACAAGAGACCTACTTCAGACCTAGAGACACATACAGACTGAAAGTGAGGAGATGGAAAAAGATATTGCATGCAAATGCAAATCAAAAGAAAGCTTGAATACCAATACTCATATCAGATAAAATAGACTTTAATATAAAGAATGTTACAAGAGACAAGGAAGGACACTACATAATGATCAAGGGATCAAATCAAGAAGAAGATACAACAATTGTAAATATTTATGCACCCAACATAGGAGCACCTCAATACACAAGGCAACTGTTAACAGCTATAAAAGAGGATATCGACAGTTATACAATAATAGTTGGGGACTTTAACACCTCACTTACACCAGTGGACAGATCATCCACACAGAAAATTAATAAGGAAACACAAACTTTAAATGACACAATAGACCAGATACATTTAATTGATATTTATAGGACATTCCATCCAAAAGCAGCAGATTACACTTTCTTCTCAAGTGCACATGGAACATTCTACAGGATAGATCACATCTTGGGTCACAAGTCAAGCCTCGGTAAATTTAAGAAAATTGAAATCATACCAAGCATCTTTTCCGACCACAACAGTATGAGATTAGAAATCAATTACAGGAAAAAAAAGTAAAAAACCCACAAACACATGGAGGCTAAACAGTATGCTACTAAATAACCAAGAGATCACTGAAGAAATCAAAAAGGAAATCAAAGATTACCTAGAGACAAATTACAATGAAAACATAATGATTCAAAACCTATGGATGCAGCAAAAGCAGTTCTAAGAGGGAAGTTTATAGCAATACAAGCCTACCTCAAGAAACAAGAAAAATCTCAAATAAACAATCTAACCTTACACCTAAAGGAACTAGAGAAAGAAGAACAAACAAAACCCAAAGTTAGCAGAAGGAAAGAAATCATAAAGATCAGAGTAGAAATAAATGAAATAGAAACAAAGAAAACAATAGAAAAGATCAATAAAACTAAAAGTTGTTTCTTTGAGAAAATAAATAAAATTGATAAAACTTTAACTAGACTCATCAAGAAAAAGAATGAGAGGACTCAAATCAATAAAATTGAAAATAAAAAAGGAGAAGTTCCAACAGACACTGCAGAAACACAAAGCATCATAAGAGACTACTACAAGTAACTCTATGACAATAAAATGGACAACTTGGAAGAAATGGACAAATTCTTAGAAAGGTATAATCTTCCAAGACAGAACCAGGAAGAAATAGAAAATATGAACAGATCAGTCACAAGTAATGAAATTGAAACTGTGATTAAAAATCTTCCAACAAACAAAAGTCCAGGACCAGATGGCTTCACAGGTGAATTCTATCAAATGTTTAGAGAATAGCTAACACCCATCTTCCCCAAACTCTTCCAAAAAATTGCACAGGAAGGAACACTCCCAAACTCATTCTATAAGGCCACCATCACCCTGATACCAAAACCAGACAAAGATACTACAAAAAAAGAAAATTACAGACCAACATCACTGATGAATATAGATGCAAAAATCCTCAATAAAATGCTAGCAAACAGAATCCAACAATGCATTAAAGGGATCATACACCATGATCAAGTGGGATTTATCCCAAGGATGCAAGCGTTCTTCAATATACGCAAATCAATCAATATGATACACCATATTAACAAACTGAAGAATAAAAACCATATGATCATCTCAATAGATGCAGGAAAAGCTTTTGACAAAATTCAACACCCATTTATGATAAAAGCTCTCCAGAAACTGGGCATAGAGGGAACCTACGTTGACATAATAAAGGCCATATATGACAAACCCACAGCAAACATCATTCTCAATGGTGTAAAACTGAAACCATTTCCTCTAAGATCAGGCACAAGACAAGGATGTCCACTCTCGCCACTATTATTCAACATAGTTTTGGAAGTCCTAGCCATGGCAATCAGAGACAAAAAAAAAGGAATACAAACTGGAAAAGAAGAAGTAAAATGGTCACAGTTTGTGGATGGTATGATACTACACATAAAGAATCCTAAATATGCCACCAGAAAACTACTAGAGCTGATCAATGAATTTGATAAAGTTGCAAGATACAAAATTAATGCACAGAAATCTCTTGCATTCCTATACACTAACAACAAAAGATCAGAAATAGAAATTAAGGAAACAATCCCATTCACCACTGCAACAAAAAAGAATAAAATACCTAGGAATAAACCTACCTAAGGAGGTAAAAGACCTGTACTCAGAAAACTATAAGACAGTATGAAAGAAATCAAAGATGACACAAACAGATGGAGAGATATACCATGCCCTTGGATTGGAAGAATCAATATTGTTTAAATGACTATACTACCCAAAGCAATCTACAGATTCAATGCAATCCCTGTCAAAGTACCAATGGCATTTTTTACAGAACTAGAACAGAAAAGTCTTAAAATTTTTATGGATACACAAAAGACCCTGGATGGCCAAAGTAGTCTTGAGGGAAAAAAACGGAGCTGGAGGAATCAGATTCCCTGACTTCAGACTATACTACAAAGCTACAGTAATCAGTAAAATATGGTACTGGCACAAAAACAGAAATATAGATAAATGGAACAGGATGGAAAGCCCTGACATAAACACACACACCTATGGACAACTAGTGTATGAGAAAGGAGGCAAGGATATACGTGGAGAAAAGAGAGTCTCTTCAATAAGTAGTGCTGGGAAAACTTGACAGCTACATGTAAAAGAATGAAATTAGAACACTCCCTAACACCATACACAAAAATAAACTCAAAATGGATTAGAGACCTATGTGTAAGTCCGGACAGTATAAAACTCTTAGAGGAAAACATAGGAAGAACACTTTGACATAAGTCACAGCAAGATCTCTTTTGATCCACCTCCTAGAGCAATGGAAATAAAAACAAAAGTAAGCAAATGGGACCTAATGAAATTTAAAAAGCTTTTCCAAAGCAAAGGAAACTACAAACAAGATGAAAAGACAACCCTCAGTTGGGAGAAAATATTTGCAAATGAATCAACAGACAAAGGATTAATCTCCAAAATATATAAACAGCTCATGCAGCTCAATATTAAAAAACAAACAATCCAATCAAAAAATGGGCAGAAGACCTAAATAAATATTCCTCCAAAGGAGACATACAGATGGCCAAGAAGCACATGAAAAGCTGTTCAACATCACCAATTATTAAAGAAATGCAAATCAAAAGTGCAATGAGGTATCACCTCACACTAGTTAGAATGGGCATCATCAGAAAATCTACAAACAACAAATGCTGGAGAAGGTGTGGAGAAAAAGGAACCCTCTTTCACTGTTGGTGGGAATGTAAATTGATACAGCCACTATGGAGAACATTATGGAGGTTCCTTAAAAAACTAAAAATAGAATTACCATATGACCCCGCAATCCCACTACTGGGCATATACCCAGAGAAAACCATAATTCAAAAAGACATACGCAGGCTTCCCTGGTGGCGCAGTGGTTGAGAGTCCGCCTGCTGATGCAGCGGACACGGATTCATGCCCCGGTCCGGGAAGATCCCATATGCCGCGGAGCAGCTGTGCCCATGAGCCATGGCCGCTGAGCCTGCGCGTCCAGAGCCTGTGCTCCACAACGGGAGAGGCCACACAGTGAGAGGCCCGTGTACCGCAAAAAAAAAAAAGACACACGCACCCAATGTCCATTGCAGCACTATTTACAATAGCCAGGTCATGGAAGAAACCTCAGTGCCCATCGACAGACGAATGGATAAAGAAGATGTGGTACACGTATACAATGGAATATTACTCAGCCATAAAAAGAAACAAAATTGGGTCATTTGTAGACACATGGGTGGATATAGAGACTGTCATACAGAGTGAAGTAAGTCAGAAAGAGAAAAAATAAGCATCCTATATTCATGCATATATATGGAACCTAGAAAAATGGTACAGATGAACAGGTGTGCAGGGCAGAAATAGACACATATGTAGAGAACAAACATACGGACACCAAGGGGGGAAAGTGGCGGGGGTGGTGGTGGTCAGATGAATTATGAAATTGGGATTGACACACATACACCAATATTTATAAAATAGATAACTAATAAGAACCTGCTGTATTAAAAAATAAATAAAATAAAATTCAAAAATTCAAAGAAAGAAAAAAAGAAACTCAGTTCCTTTAACCTTGTGTTATTGGTGGTAACATCTTTCACTAAGAAACTCAACACAGGACCCTTGACTTCCACTCAACTTTAGAAAGACTTACAGAGTGTTCAGCCACTGCTGGACCTGCTTCCCCTCTACCTGATCACCTTCTAGGAGTACACTCCTCAGGACCCCTCAGCCACTGCCCCTCTGACATTGCCCTGGCTCCACATTTCCGGTTCCTGCCATTGACCCTCCCAGATCCTCTTCCTCTCTACCTCTGTCTTGCAGGAATTCACCTACCATTTACTACCTACCATTTTTCCCCTCTTCAAATGTGACCCTGGAGAAACTCTCTCCTTCCTCAGTCAACAGGTGCACACAGTTATTGTGCAACAGGTTCACATATTTATTGTGCACTTATTATGTGGCAGACTCTGGGCCTGGTGCTGGAGATCCATTCTTAGACAAGGTAGAAATGGTCTCTACTTCACGACAATCAGAGTCAACAGGAAAGAGGGTAATTACAATAAAGCCATAGGCATCCTCCATTCGGGATAGTACAGAGACCTGTAAGAATGGTGAAGGGCCTCTCCTCCCTCCTCAAGTTTCGTGTGTTCTCTCTGGAAGCTGCCTCTCTCCATCACACCTGCTTTTCTCCTGAAAGGGAGGGTGAGAAGGGCAGAACCTTGATTTCTATTGGAAGGGAAAAAAGTGACAACAATGATATGCTCCTCACTCTATAGATCCTCACTCTGCAAGCCACCTCCTTCTGCCCTGGTGCCTTGAACACCTTGGAGGCGAGAGCTGACCAATTCCTTCCTTGCTCCTAAGCTATGGGTGTGGATTCAATGGCAGCTCTTCCTTGTACCATATGCTCAGGGTCCAGGCCCTTATACGGAAGGCTTTCAATGATATATAAGCTGCCTATTCTATCCATCACCAAATTCTCATTTATTTGCCCAGAGCCTCATTCATAATGGATGCCCAGTAAATATTTCGTGAATAAGTTAAATGAATAAGTATGTGTTAAATTAATAATGAAGTGTTTTTAGAATTACGGTATATTACAATATGATGGATGATGTTTGACTAGAAAGTTGTGACCACACAAAACTATTCTGTAGTGTATAAGAAAATAAAAAAGTTCAAGACTGGGGCTTCCCTGATGGCGCAGTGGTTGAGAGTCCGCCTGCCGATGCAGGGGATGCGGGTTCGTGCCCCGGTCCGGGAGGATCCCTTATGCCGCGGAGCGGCTGGGACCGTGAGCCATGGCCGCTGAGCCTGCGCGTCCAGAGCCTGTGCTCCGCAGTGGGAGGGGCCGCAGCGGTGAGAGGCCCGCGTACCGCAAAACAAAAACAAAATCAAAAACAAAAACAAAACAAAAAAAGTTCAAGACTATCACGAGTCTAAAGCCAAAGGGGAACTCACTATTAGTTGTAAGCCAACTGACCATCGCAAAGGGGCTTCAGGTCTCAAACACCTGACTAAAAACACCAGTTCCATGAGCCCATTGGGGTCTCTCTTATCCAATACTGAGTCCCTATTACTTAGCACACAGCTTAGCACAAAAAGGTGCTCATAATATTTGTTGAATATATTAAAACGAATGAGCTAAAACAAACTTTGGAGTCACAGGACATTTTTGTATGTTAAGGGTTTCTGTACGAGAATTCATCAGCTAGTGGCCTGCAGAAGTGTTTTGTTGTATCTGCACATTGTTTTTCTAAATTTTGAATTGTTTACCAACATAAAGAATTTTAATATGAAAACATCTGACATTTAAAAAAATTTGACCTTCATATTTTTTAGAAATAGTAGTGGATTTAGAAATAGTGGAATAATGCCAGGAGGAATTTGTTTAGAGCTCTGTGGGGCTCTCTTGTCTGTATGGGGCATGAACTCTCCACCTCACCACAGTCCCCACCTGGCTAGTTTCATGTGTCCATACACCCCTGGAGATATTTGGCTTTGTGACCTTGATCTAAAGAAGCATATTAAGGGAGAAGCAAGAGAGATCATTTGAGATTAGGAGTTCTAAGGCACTCTTAGATTCTTAATAATTTATAGTTTAAATCCTTCGCCTATTTTTTTTAGAACAGAGAATTTAAAATGGAGAGTGAAGGGATGGGAAGAAAAACCACTTTAAAAAATATTTCTGCCTTTTTAAATAAAACTCATAATACTCCCAAACTAGCCAAGTGGGCCGAAAACAACAGGGTGGGGTTAGTTAATTTGTTCTGCACATGTTCTCTGCTGGCCTTTGAGGAAGAGAAGGGATGACCATGACTACATACAGTCTAGAAAATGCTAGAAGGATCCCTTGTTTGACAGTAAGATCAACTGACACCTCTAAGAAGTGGAGTGGTTTCATTCAGGGTCTGGCGTCCGACAGTCAAATCATTCTTCCTTGGGTTAGCCTCATCAATAACATAACGAAGTGAAAATTACTGAGAGTCTGTGGAGAATTCAGGCTTCCCGAGAAATCTGGAGTCATTTATGTGTAGATAGAACCCTAGAAGGTGACATGAAAGATAATAGCTATCCAGATGGAAAAAAATAGACACCCAAAGTAGAAAGCAAACTTAGAAAGCTATTCCCTAATAGTTGACAGGAAGGTTTTCCTAAGGGCTTTTTTAAGAAAATAAGAAAAAGGAAATGTGTCTCCAAGGATATATATTGGATTTGTATTAGGACAAAAGGCTCAGCAACTTATCCTTAAGCATTATTCAAACTGAGCTTTATCATTATGCCAAGAGTTGTTCTTGTTTAATTGTTTCCCTCTTCTTGTTTCTAACCCACTGTTTATTGGCCCAGAACAATCTCACAATAGTATGTGAGGGAAAGATACAAGAGGGAAAGATGCAAAACTGAGGGTGGGGAGTGATGGGCTCAAGAATAGGCCAAAGGCAACTGACTCTGCCCTTATTGCCTAAGGCTGGGGAACAATTTCACTGCAAACAGCCATGGATCCAGACTCCAGGAATCTTATGAAGTATCCTTGGCTAAGTAGGCTCTTCCTGAAAAGCTCTAAAAAATAAATTTCAAAACATACATTTACCTATCCATCCATTCGACAATGTTATTGGGTATCAGGCACCATGAAGACCAATACTGAAGGTCTTACAATCTAGGAGGAGGTATATACATGGAAACCAATAATTATAATGTAATATGGTAAAGGGTATGGTAAAAGTATTTCTAGGGTACCAAAAGTACATGGCAACAGAGGAGGATTTGGTCAGGGAAAACCTTCTGGGAACAGTTACCCAGTTAAAAAAGAAAGATAAAATGGTGGCCAGGCAATGACCAGCTGTATTCCTGGTTAGTTCATCTTATATAATGGATATCTACTTTTGCCAGGCACTGTGCTTGCCAGTGTGCTAGGCTCTGGTGCCTGAAGGTGTTAAAAGCATATGGCTTTGAATAGCCCAGTCATGCTGGAATGAATAAGCTTGAGTGAGGGTGTGAAGAGACAAAGATGAATGGATAGGCAGGGGCCACATTGCCTTAATAAATAACTTTTTATTAAGCCTGGGGCAAATGAAACCAGATCTGGATTTTAGAAAGATCTCTCTGAATGTTGTATAGAGAGAAGGGACTGAAAAAGGCAGAGTCGGGGCAGGAGACCAATTAGGGGAATGGTCTAGTCATTCAGGTAAGAACAGAAAAAGACCTGATTTCAAAATGTACCTCAAAGCTACAGTAATAAAGACAGTATGGTCCTGACATAAGGATAGATATATAGATCAATGGACTAGAACTGAAAGTACAGAAATAAATCTTTACATTCACTGTCAATAGATTTTAAATGAAGATGTCAAGACAATTCAATAGGAGAAGAAAGTCTTCAACAAATGGTGCTGGGGTAACTGGATATTCTCACACAAAAGAATGAATATGAACCCTTATATCATAACAAACATAATAATGAACTCAAATTGAATCATAGACCTAAATGTAAAAGCTAAAACAAGAAAACTTTTAGAAGATAACATAGACTTTGCATTAAGCAAAGATTTCTTATGTATGACACCAAAAGTACATCCTATAAAAAGAAAATCAATAATTTGCACCTCATCAGATTACAAATTTTTGTGCTTCAAAAGACATCATTTAAAAAGTGAAAGGCAACCCATAAACATGGAGAAAATATTTTAAAATCATATGTCCGATAAAAGACTTGTATCCCAAATATGTAAATAACTCTTACAACTCAACAATAAAAAGACTAATAACACATTTGAAAATGGGCAAAATACTGAGTACACACTTCTCCAAAGAAGATATGTGAACAACCAATAAGCACATGAAAACAATGTTCAACATCATTAGTTACTAGGGAATTACAAATCATACCCACTAGGATGAGTATAGTCAAAAAGAAAATCACAAATGTTGGAGAGAATGTAGAGCTATCAGAACCCTCATACGTTGCTAATGGGAAAATAAAATGGTGCAGCCACTTTGGAAAACAGTGTGGCAGTTTCTCAAAATGTTAAACATAAAATTACCATATGACCCAGTAATTCTACTTATATGCATCTATTTGAAAATATATACATTTCTACACCAAGATTTATACACAAATGTTCAGAGCAGCATTATTTATAATAGCCAAAAAGTAGAAAGGATCCAAATGTCTATAACTGGTGAATGAATCAACAAATCGCGGTATAGCCATAAAATGGATTCATACAATGGAATGCTATTTGGCAACAGAAAGGAATGAAGTACTGATACATACTGCAACATGAACGAACCACAGAAATACTGTTAGGTGAAAGAAGCCAGATACAAAAGATCACATATTATATGACTTCACTTATAGAAAATGTCCAGAAAAAAGTAAATTTCTAGAGACAGAAAGTAGATTAGTGGTTGCCTGGGGCTAGAAGCAGCAATTGCGAGTGTACAATTATTTGGGGTGATGGAAATGTTCTAAAACTGGATTGTGGTGCTGGTTATACAACTCTGTAAGTATAATTTTAAAAATTTTGGGTTGTATACTTAAGATGGGTGAATTTTATGGTATGTATAAAATGGACAGTAAAGCCATTTTTTAAAAACACAGATTAAGAATGGAGGGATATGGATTTCCCTTGTGGCACAGTGGTTAAGAATCCGCCTGCCAATGCAGGGGACATGGGTTGGATCCCTGGTCTGGAAAGATCCCACAAGCCACAGAGCAACTAAGCCCGTGTGCCACAACTACTGAGCCTGCACTCTAGAGCCTGCGAGCCACAACTACTGAGCCCACAGACCTAGAGCCTGTGCTCCACAACAAGAGAAGCCACTGCAATGAGAAGCCTACGCACCGTAAGGAAGAGTAGTCCCCACTTGCCCCAACTTGAGAAAACCCATGCACAGCAATGAACACCCAATGCAGCCAAAAATAAATAAAAAAGAAAGAAGGAAAGAAGGAAGGAAGGGAGGAAGGAAGAAAGAAAGAAAGGAGGGATGTGATGTGAACCAACAATAAAAAATATAGCATCAGCAGAACTTGAACTTGGGGACCAAAGGGATATGAGAGTGGGTGACAAAAAAAAATTCTAGGATTAAAAGCAAGGATGATACTGATGGATAATCTTAACTGAGCAACTGTTATGTGCCAGACACTGTTATGTGTCTAATATGAATCATTGTAAGGTTTTCATAGAAACCTTATTAGGTTGGGACTGTTATTATCCATGTTTTATATATGAGAAAACCCTGCCGAAGCACAGAGAGGTTAAGAAAATTTCTGAAGGTCACACAGTAAGTGGTGATCTGGCACAGCTATTTTTGGAGCTTATAGGACAAGAGAAGGGATCAACTTCACAGACTGCCCTGGGAATTCATTATAATGCTTGTGATCCTCTGCTTCCAGACATCCACACAGCTATCTTGACCCACGTGGCGGAGAACATCTCTTCTTTTCTGTCTGTAGATTCCGGCCAGAGCAATTCTATCCCAGCTTTGCAATTGCCTTCTGTAGGGATGTCCATTTATAGATTGATTTCTGCCTGAGATCATCAGAAATGCCAAATGGTAGGTCAAGGACAACAGCCAGAGAGAAATTAAGAGCAGTTAGGACTCACTCACTAGTGAGAAGATATTTAAAAGGCAATTAACAGCTTCTTTCTGACAAGCAGCCAGAAATAGCCACGGAAAAGTCACAGGGTGGAAAACTGCTTCCTCTGGGCAGGAGTCAGAAAGTCATCTAATATCCATTTCATGCTAAGAATTTTTGTCTGGAGAAACTGGTTTTTCTTTGATCACAATTCGAACCTGGGTACTATGTTGTTGGAAGATGACATTGCAAAGGGGTAAATACATGCTTGCCGTGTTTCTTCAGCGGGAATTTTACTTGTGCGTGGAATGAACAAATGATGTATCCCTGCTCACCTCAGGCAGTTGTGAGACAGCCGTGTAGCTGGGCTCCGCCACGCGGACCAGGCACATCTCTCCTAGGGAGAGCGGCATGGTGTGGGCAGCGCCCAGAAGGGACCAGCTGACTCCTCAGAGGCCTTTTATCCAGTTTGGGCCCTTCAACTGCTGGGCCACCACTCTGTGCGTCCCTGGGGGAGCCCCATTACCTTCCTGGGCAGATAGTGGAAGACTGGAGCGGAGGGATACCAAGATCTCTTCTAGCTTGAAAGTTCTTTTCCTACTTTAGACTGTGAACAGCCCAGCCTATTAACTGGGGCGTCTACTAGGTGCCGTAGTGAAGGCAAAAAAATAACATTGAAAGTATGATTCTTCCCCTTATGGTTAGAAGAGTGTATTGGCTTCCTGTGGCTGCTGTAACATATTACCACAAACAGGGTAAACAAATTTATTCACTCACAGTTGGAGAGGCTAGAAGTCCAAAATCAGTTTCGTCAGGGTTGGTTTCTTCTGGAGACTCTGGTGGAGAATCCGTTCCATGCCTTTCTCCACCTTCTAGAGGCTGCTGGCAATCCTTGGTGCTCTTTGGTCTATAGACGCAGCCCTGAAAGCTCTGCCTCTGTCTTCACATGGTTTTCCCGTGGTCTTCCCTTCTGTGTCTCAAACCCCCTGCTCCTTTCTCTCACGGGAACACCAGTCTTAAATCATTGGATTTAAGACCTACCCTAAATCCAGGAGTCCACCTTGAGATCTTTAACTACATCTGCAAAGATCTTATTTCCAAATAAGGTCACTTAAACAGGTATTAAGGGTTAGGCCTTGGGCATATCTTTTTGGGGGACAGAATCAGCCCATTAACAAATAGCTAACACTTAATGAGATTTAATATGTACTCCATGTGTTTCTAAGTGATTCAGGTGTATTACCATGTTTAATCCGTACAAAAACTATATGGTAAACAAAACTATATGGTCAAAACTTCTACACATCTTATAAATGAGGAAACCAAGAGATTGACCAACTGGCCCATGTTACTCAGTGAGGGGAAGCAGAGTAGCCATCCCAAAATGTGCCACATTTGCATGTGGATTGTTTTGACCTGGAGGCATTCAAGGCTTAGCAGACTGCAGAATAGTTTTTGTTTGTTTGTTTTTAATTTTTTTAAATTTAGTTTATTTTTGGCTGTGTTGGGTTTTTGTCGCTGCACGCGGGCTTTTCTCTGGTTGCGGCGAGCGGGGGCTGCTCTTCATTGTGGTGTGCGGGCTTCTCATTGCAGTGGCTTCTCTTGTTGTGGAGCACAGGCTCTAGGCACGCGGGCTTCAGTAGTTGTGGCATGCAGGCTCAATAGTTGTGGCTCGCAGGCTCTAGAGCGCAGGCTCTGTAGTTGTGGCGCACAGGCTTCGTTGCTCCACGGCATGTGGGATCTTCCCGGACCAGGGCTCGAACCCATGTCCCCTGCATTGGCAGGCGGATTCTCAAACACTGTGCCACCAGTGAAGCCCTGTTTGTTTGTTTTTTAACCTCTTTCTTAACTGACTAAAAGAATTTAGATCGAGGGCCTATACCAGGAAGAGAGCTACTACCAAAGATAACTTTTTATATCAGAAAAGACTCATCTTCATGGCATGGAAAACATTGGTTCACCAAACATCGCAGCTTCCTGTGATTTGTCTTCCTCCTCTCTGAGACCCCAGACCCCTGTCCTCCTCTCCTTAGCTCAGGATGGTACACAAGCCTCAATTACCTGACTGCTGGAAGCCTCTCATGTCTTTGTGCGGCTCCTGCAGGTGGCAAATTAAATTTGTTTGAGTTATTAGACCAGCCAGAGAAACTAGAATGATAGAGGGAAAAGGTTTTCTTCTCCTACATCAGCTATTAAGCCAGGCATATAGAATGCTCCTGGAGACACATTCAAACAAGACCTCTATGCTGCCTCCCATATAGGCTTAACCAGACAAGGTGCCAACTTCAAGCAGATTATAGGTGACAACAGATTTCATTCATTCATTCTTTCTTTCATTCATTCATTAACAAACAACACAGTAGGTGCTCAATACATGTTTATTGATTAAATAAATGCCCGCAATGCCACAGGCTTTGTACTGGACACTGGGGTACAGATGTCAACAAGATTGTAATAGGACCCGGCCAAAATCAGAAATGGCTCTCCAGCCATAAAAAAGAATGAAATTTTTGCCATTTGCAGCAACAAGGATGGACTTGGAGGGCATTATGACAAGTGAAATAAGTCAGATAGAGAAAGACAAACACTGCATGATATCACTTATATGTGGAATCTAAAAAACTACAATGAATCAGTAAATACAACAAAAAAGAAGCAGTGGGGAGAGGGAAGGGGGGAGGAGAAATATAGGGGTAGGGGAGTAAGAGGTACAAACTATTAGGTGTAAAGTAAGCTACAAGGATATATTGTACAACATGGGGAATATAGCCAATATTTTACAATAACTATAAAAAGTATATCCTTTAAACACTGTGAATCACATTATATTGTACACCTGTAACATATAATATTGTTCAGCAACTATACTTCAATAAAAATTTAAATAAAAAACATAAAGAAGTGGCTCTCCTCTAGCTAGGCTTAATTCAGGGTTGGGTTAAAACTAGCAGTAAGATAAAAGACTCCAAGAGTCAGAAATGTGTGACCAGACAGAGGGTTATTCTCCTACCCATTATTTCCTTTATTAATAAAATGATATCAAAAACAAAAACATCAGCTGACTTTCACATATTACCACATGTGTGTGTGAAGTTTCTCTCTTTGATTCACACACTCTCTCTCTCTCATATTAGGAGGACTTCCTCCACTTTATTTTCTTTGTGAGATGGGTGCAATGACTAAGTTTCTTCTACCCACAAGCAGGAGTCTGCCACAAAGAACATGGGTGCATTGCAATGTGGTAGGGGTTGTTTGACACCTTTTTATAACCTCTTCTGGGAAGATTGATTGGCAGGTATGGCATCCAATCACAACTCCCTTAGCTCATGGAAGACAGAGTTAATGGCTGGGTCCCTTTAGTTTTTTGGGAGTTACATTTGAAGGGTAACAGAATCTGCCACCCCCAAATATGACCCTTACACATAAGGATTATTTTGAGCTAAAGGCAAGGGAGAAGAAACAGATCCAAGAAAAGCTCTCTGCCCTCCCCCATTTGCCTACAAGTACATACTAGATGTTTCTTGATTATTCAAATTATTCAAAGTTATGGATGGTTACATTAGTGTGGAGAAAGGGAAGGCTAATGATAAGACCAAACCGTAGTTAATAACTTGAGTTGTTTCATTTTTTGCCAAAGCTGATGGTAAATAATAATGATAACAATAGTTATAACGACGACCAGATTCACTTCTCTCTCTTTCCCAGTTTCCTTTCTACTGGGACTAGAAATAGGTGATCAGGAGATGACTCAGCACAAGAAACAATAGCTGTGGTTATTCTACAAGCCAGAAAATGCAGGCCTGGTTAACTGGATGTTGATGGAGAAAACTGGATCGTTACCTTGAATACAAAGCATACCCAGACCCCCACCCCCTCCCCTGTGCACGTGAGATGCATTCCTGAGAAGTCATGGGTGATGCAAATAGCTGCATATTGAGTCATTATTCATTGACTTGCTTACACTGGCAGGGAAGTTTTCCCAGAGGAAGAAAAATGATGCCAAACTATGATTAATACTCATACTTTAAGAATCTTAATAATCATATCAGAAAGCCTTCTGTATTTCTCCATGCCTGGGCATTTAGCTGCCTCACAGCCCTGCAACTGAACAATGAATCCATATGCTCATCTTGCATTCATTTCCTACTATGTTTCTATTATATCCAAATGTCTTATTTGATAAACACTTCCCTCCTTGGTGAACCAATTGTGTTTCTTGGCATTTTGCCCAAATTATCATGTCAGTGACACCTCGTACTTTTGTCCCCTTTAAATATTCCTAAAAGTGGTAACGGGGGCCTCCAAGGCTCAAAGTTCCTAAAACATCATGTTTCCCCCCAAAATACAGCTGCCAAGATTAACTAAAATATCAAGTTTCTTTGCTTTAAGCAGGAATTTACAAACAGTGTGATAGCAGTGCTTATCTCCTGCAATCAGAAGCTCTATCTTTCAACAGCAAACAATGGGAAAACAAGTTCATTGTTATGTAATAAATGCAGTTGGGTAGACAAAAATCTTGTGAAATGTGGAACCCTGGGGGGGATTAATAAAGATATCCAGGTAAGTTTTAAAATGCAAGTAAGAAGCATTGTTCCCTCTGGAAGAAAACCAAAAAACTGATAAAGGTATTATCAGAGGGGGGTGTGTGTGTTGGTACTGGTGCAATTCATCTTCCTACTGGAGAATTATTTATTCAGCTTCCTCTGGGTGCTGAGTGTTGTACCAGCTACCAGGGAAATAGAAGAAATGGAGGAAAACAGTACATGAATTCTGTCCTCAAGGAATCGCCAATCTAGAAGGGAAATTCTTTAATATATAACTATGTATATGTAACAAATATGATTTTACATACATGTATGTATGTGTGTATATCCTTCAATCCACTTAATAAGCTAATTCAATGAAAGGGAAAAATGAAAAGAGTTTAAAAGAATTTTCAAAATAAGATTGAGTCTAAGAGTTTTAAATGGCTTTAAACCAAATGTTATTCTGACAACTTTCACTCTTGCTGTTATCTTTAGACGTAAGACACATGGGCAAAAATTGAGATCTGCATATCTGAGGCAGCCAATCTGGATATGTATAGTCATTGACCTAATGGCTATACTATTATTTCTGCAAGTATATCCTGCAGATCATCATCCCTTGAGGGAAGAAAACAAACAAAAAGGATGGGCATGATCTACTGAATTGGGGAATCATTGAATACTTTCTCTCCATCCTAGAGATTTGTGACAAATCCACATATGAAAAGCTAGATGAGGTATTGCATAATTTATGAAAATCAGCCTTTCCCAAACTTACCTTATCATGGATAGAATTTTTTGTGTAGCACCTATTTATCGGCATGCCATGGAACTTGTGCTCCCCAGAACATTCTCTCGGAAATACGGCAGTAATGGATAACAAACATGTATCTACTGCTCTTAAAAGAATATCCGTAGACCACTTGTTGTGTTGATTCCAGTGACACTTTACAGAGCTTAAACTGCCACATCCTACCATGCACATTTCCAGAACGTAATGTTTGTATATTGAAGAAAACTGTGCAAATTGAAACTGAAAATAAGTAGGTATGTAAGAGGGAAGAACCTGTAATAAGAAAGGTTATGAGTAAATGCAAAAGAAAAAAAAAAGATTTTATACAGAGCAGCCAATCTGTTGTTAAACAGCCTTTGTGAATTGTTTGGTTTTCCCCAATTTCTTTTTTCTTGACATAAACATGATTCAACTGTTTTAGTCAATTCTTACATAATGGCTTTGTTAGTTTCAAGTTTGTGGATTACTCCTTTAGAGAAGGCAGAAGACATGGTCTTCAGCAGAAGATGTGGTCAGCTAAAGGGAGCCATGCTTTTCAATTACAAAGGAAATGCCTACAGAGAACCATGGGGAGTTTCTTAGCTTGAAAAAATATATCCATAAGGTCAATAAAGTCAAAATAATTTTATTTCCATCATGTTAGTTCCAGAGAAAATGAGTATCCCTTTAGCCCTTTGTTCTTTGATAATGCCTTCTGTAGCATAAAAAATAACTTAAAAATAAACCTCATTCTCAAGGGGTCCTAGGTTTCAGCTATGCAACATGAATAAGCCCTAGAGATCAGCACAGTGCCTGTAATTAACAATACTGAATTGTATACTTAAAAGTTTGCTAAGAAGATAGATCTTATGTTAAGTGTTCTTATCTCCCCAAACAAATAATAATAACTAAAAATAAAGAGGGCAGGAGAAAATTTTTGGAAGTGACAGACGTGTTTATGGCATAGATTGTGGTGATGGTTTCATGGGTATATCCTTTCCTCCAAACTCATCAAATCATAAAAATTAATTATGTACAGCTTTTTATATGTCAATTAACCTCAATAAAGTGGCTTAAAAAAAAGGGAATAGATTGATGAAAAAAATAAAGTATACACTAAATATAGATAGATAAAGAGATAATAAATAAATTATAATTTATTATAAATTATAATTTATTATAAATTTATATATATATATATATTCTCCATCATCCATCCCATTGATCCCTTTGAAAATGCCGAAGTATCTCAGAATCCCACCCTTCTTGCTCCTGGCCCATTGAGGTTTTAGTAAATTTTCTCCACTAAGATGATTATATTTATATTTAGAGTTATTAATGTTACTATGAGTAATAGTTACTGTAGCTCTTAAATGAGGTAATACAGGTAATGTATTTAACAACATCTGCCCAGAGTAAAGGTTCCCTAAGTGTTGACTGTAATCATAATTTGCCAGTAATTTGAAATTCAATCTCCCCTTCACTCCTTACAACACTAGTGGGTTGTTGTAAGGTAGATAGTATTGTTGTAGTGGGTAGATAGTATTGCTCTCCCCATTTTATGAATGAGGAAACTGAAGCTCAGTGATACAAAACAACCTGAAGCAAGAAACCAATCAGATCCTAGGGACTATTTTAAGCATAATCAAAGGTCAATTTAAATATCTATCTTCTTATAATTCATTAAACTCCAACTGTTATGATGAGAAAAATTAAGCACAGAGGAGTTCAACAGCTCCCTCGAGGTCGTATGGAGTCAAATGTGGAGTCTGGTGTGACGGCCAGTTTTCTGTATTCATTTGGTTAGACTCTAACCCCCAGTAATCCAATCAAACACTAATTTAGTTGGCCCTGGGAAGGTATTCTGCAGATGGGAGTAAAGGCCATCATCAGTTGACTTTAAAGGAGATTGCCCTAGACCGGTTTGGTAGGCCTGATCCTATCAGTTGAAAGGTCTGAAGAACAGAGCTCATATCCGCCCCCCCTCGCCCCCCGAGGAAGAAGTCCCACCTGTGACTGTGGCATCAGCTCACGCCTGAGAGTGCCAGCCTGCCCTTCCCAGTGGGCCCACCCTGAAATTTTTGGATTTGCCTAGCCAGCCCCCCACAATCACGTAAGACAATTCCTTGCAATGAATTGCCTAATGTATATCTCCTACTGGTTCTGTTTCTCTAGCTGAAACATCTGGATTAAAACTCACATCTCTGTGTCCAGAGACAGAGTTCAGCTCTTAACTATTAGCATCATGGTAACCACCAAAACTCAGCTCATCTAGGTCAAATAGGTCTCGGCTTTATCAGATCCGCACTGACTTCATAAGGCAGCTTTAACCATACCTTTCGGGAATAAACAATACAAATGTATTTTAATTTATGTAACACTACCTTTCTTGTACTAGTTGCAAGACGAAAATAGTAATGCTAATAATAATTAATATTTACTAAGGAATTACCACTTTCCAACAAAGGACCAAGATCTTTGAATTCATAACCTTATTTAATGGGTATAAATGAGAAAGAGGTGAGATTCTTCTCAATACACGGAAGAACTTCTTAGGCCAAGCCAAAGATCACCTGGGCTGATCCAAGAGATGGGAAGCTCTCCATTGGTCAAGGTCTGGAAGCCCAAATTCAAGGCACTTTTCAGGCAAGTTAGGGAGGGAATTTGGCACTGAACGGTAGCTAAAGATGACAAAAGCTAAGTTCCCTTATTCCAAAACTCTGTCTTCTGGCCATTTACATAATTAGTCTGCATAATATCATTTTTAAACTGCTGATAAAACTGTCCTCAAACGATTAAGTACGTGCAGGCTTGGACTTTTTGCAAAATTAAAAGTAAATCAATGGACCTTATCTCTTGATTTGCGCCTCCCTCCCACAAGGGTGACTACAAAGGTCCACAAACAGGCACTAAAAGAAATGCAAGTTAATGAGAGTCAATTCTCAATTATCCACATTGATATCTGGAGCAAATGGACAAATAATCCAAAACAGCAGATAAGGGCCCCAAATTTTTACATTTGGCTTTTAAATCCTGTACTCGCTCCATGATGAAGAGGTGACTTTTGCTGAAAAACTATCCACTTCCTTGATAGAATTCTGGTTCCCTTATTTTTTTAAATCTCTAGATTAACTCAATTAGAATTCTTGATTAAACTGTTGATAAGAATTAGCATCAATATATATTTTTAATTTCCCCCTGGACTCTCTAAAGTTCAGCCCACCCACATGAAAATCTGAGGCTGAAAAGGGCAAGATTATTGCACACACAAGTTTCCGTAATATATGGATTAGCAAACCTAAACTGTGAAGCTCACTACTCTGTCATAGATAAAAGTACCTTACATCATAAAGACAGCTCACACCAAACCCACCCACAGTGGAAGGCTTCTCTTGGTCTTATTTTCTCCTTGTTTCAGGGACAAAAGGTCTTATTTTGTCCCTGAAACTCTGCAATTTCTCCCTTGATAGGGCTGGGCTGCAGTAGAGTCAGCTTCTAGATGGTCTAAGCCAAAAGGCTAGAGAGTGAAGGCACAGTGACCTTTGGAGGTAGCTTCAAAGAATTTTAGGGAACTGGAGATAAAGTAGGAATTAATCGCATTCGTTTCCTAAGTTGTGAACCATGGCTCTGCGAAGTGAGAAAAAAAGCTTACCTTCACTTCTGTTTTGTTTTGATAAAAAATTAAAGCAACATAAACTAGTTCAAGATAGAATGAAATGTCATGTCAAGGAGAGACTCCTGGACTAGAAAGTGAAAGATTGGGGTTCTAATCCAAGTCTGTCAGTAATTACCCGTGAGATGGTAGGCAAATTAATTAACTTCTCTGTTTCTCAGTTTCTGTATCATAGCAATAGCTACTACTTGTTGAAAGCTTTCTTATTATGTCTCGGTTACTTTTCTAAAAGCACTTTTGCAATTTATCTCATAGAATCTTCTCAACAACTTTATAAACGAGGTATGTTTAGCAACCCCGTTTTACAGATGACAAAAGTAAGGTATAGAAAGTAATGTGCCCAAGGCAGGGTCCTATAGTGAGGTCAACTAAGATTCCAACCCACACTCTTAACCGTCATGCTATACTGCCTCTCGGCTAGAATATGTGAGAGTTGAATTAGATGTTCTCTCAGATCCTTTAGTTCTTTATTCTGTGATTCTACAATATAGCAAAATGTCTATTAAATAAACATTTTTAAAGGGCTAGCCTCAGAAGGGATGTCCATTTCAAGAAATATTTATCCTTCAAGACCCAGATGGATACCATACGACCCAGCAATCCCACTACTGGGTATATACCCTGAGAAAACCATAATTCAAAAAGAGTCATGTACCAAAATGTTCATTGCAGCTCTATTTACAATAGCCAGGACATGGAAGCAACCTAAGTGTCCATCAACAGATGAATGGATAAAGAAGATGTGGCACATATATACAATGGAATATTACTCAGCCATAAAAAGAAATGAAATTGAGTTATTTGTAGTGAGGTGGATGGACCTAGAGTCTGTCATACAGAGTGAAATAAGTCAGAAAGAGAAAAACAAATAACAAATACCATATGCTAACACATATATATGGAATCTAAAAAAAAAAAAAAAATTGGTCATGAAGAACCTAGGGGAAAGATGGGAATAAAGATGCAGACCTACCAGAGAATGGACTTGAGGACACGGGGTGGGGGAAGGATAAGCTGGGATGAAGTGAGAGAGTGGCATGGACATATATACACTACCAAATGTAAAATAGATAGCTAGTGGGAAGCAGCCACATAGCACAGGGAGAACAGCTCAGTGCTTTGTGACCACCTAGAGGGGTGGGATAGGGAGGGTGGGAGGGAGGGAGACGCAAGAGGGAAGAGAGATGGGAACATATGTATACGTATAACTGATTCACTTTGTTATAAAGCAGAAACTAACACACCATTGTAAAGCAATTACACTCTAATAAAGATGTTTTAAAAAAAAGACCCAGATAGAATGTTATCTCCTCTACACCCTAAGCACATGGCCCAGTATATCCTCTGTGAGATGAACAGTGTTTTCAATCTCAGCTTTGGCCCTCATCATGCCATATGGTACTGACAAAATTTGGGGGAAAAGGATATCTGAGAATAAAGTATTATAATAACCTGGCCTTCTCTCCCTGCCACCCGTGAAGCTGCCTCATCCTATACCTTCAAACGGTCTTCTTTCGGCCCTATCCTCAGGACCCTGAATTTCCTTTTGTCTTGCCTGAAAGGCTCTTTACTCAGGTCCCCATGACTCATTTTCTTTCTCTGCCAAAATGCCAATGAGTCCAGGAGTCCTTCCCTGACCACCTGTAATAAGGAGCAACACCGTCACACACAGCTCCCTCCCTACTGGCTACCTCTTTTGTCCATGGCATTTTCTATGACTCGAAACAGGACTAAGATATTTTGAGATAGGCTGTTTTTCCCCACTCAAATGAAAGTGTCATAAAGTTAGAATCTTTCATGCAGTCATCTACTGCTATATCCTCAATGCCTAGGATGGTGCCCAGCACAGTGCAGTCAAAGACTGTAGGTAAATAAATGAATGGATAAAATAATTCTCATCATGCAAATATTGCAAATGTTCTTTAAGGGGCTTGTTCTGAGAGCAATAAATTTAAATGTGAAACATTAGGTTAATAACCCAAAGTCCACCTCTGGTCAGTTTTCTGGCCTATCGCTTGTTATAAAAGTTCTTAACAAATGTGAAGAAAATGACCAATAGGGTGTGAAGCGCATCGTTTGCCGTGACATTGGGATATCTATGCTACAACACTAAGAAGTGGTATGAGTAATAGGGCTGCATCGGAAGCAGGGGGATTTGTGGGCACAGGAGTGCAGGGGAAATCCACTTAGTGCTGGCAACTAGGTAGTTATTGAAGATTTGCCTCTCTGTATACTCCTCAGGGCTGTGAATCCTATCTCATTCACCCCAGCCTTCAGTGATGGGGTCTGGCAGGTAGAAGGAGCACTTTACATGCTTGTTGAGTAAATAAAGCCAGCACTAAATTCAGAGGCTTCTGTCTAGTCCTATTTCTAGTTTCCCCTGCCTGGGGTGCACCCTCAGCTGGGCCATGGCAAAGTAATCAAGCTGAGTCAGCTCCCTTGGGAGACGCCCCTCCCAGAACTACATTTACAATTTATACCTTCTGTGTCACGTCAAGACTTTTTTTTTTTTTTTGCGGTACACGGGCCTCTCACTGTTGTGGCCTCTCCCATTGCGGAGCACAGGCTCTGGACGCGCAGGCTCAGCGGCCACGGCTCACGGGCCCAGCCGCTCCGCGGCATGTGGGATCTTCCCGGACCGGGGCACGAACCCGTGTCCCCTGCATCGGCAGGTGGACTCTCAACCACTGCGCCACCAGGGAAGCCCCATGTCAAGACTTTTTAACAAAGACCTAACAAAGACCCTGTATAGCACAGGGAACTCTACTCAATGTCTTGTAATAACCTATAAGGGAAAAGAACCTGAAAAAGAATAGATAGATATATATGTATGTATAGCTGAATCACTTCGCTGTACACTTGAAACTAACACATTTTAGATTCTCCCCATTCCAATATTTAGAAAACCCAAATTATGATGAGGAGAGACTGAATACAAATCTGAGTCCACCCCCTCCCTCTGCAAATTTGGCATTTGAGACTCAAAAATGTTGCATAATGAATAATTAAAGAAGTCATAGAGAATTTTTCCCAAGAGATGGGTGAGCACTGAGGAGGTAGTGCCCAATGCATGTACACGTTGCTCTTGTCACTTAGTGAACTGACACGTATTAAGATTTTTATCTTAGAGACACAGGAAGGGAAACCCAGAGACATAAAGTGATTTGCGGATGGTGACACCACATGTCATGGGTAGAATCAGGAGAAGCCTGAGGTCTGTTTACTCTGTCTGAGAAATCATAAACTCCGATTTCAATAAGGACTTGTCCTGTTCTGTCTTTTGCTACTGCCTGTCCACATGTAGGAGAAGCAGAACAGCTTCTTGGAGAATTCAAGTTTACTGCTACCTATTCACTGGCATGCACTTGAGTTATTAGTAATGGGGAGCAATTACTACATAAAATATCTAAATCTATCTACCTGGATGGAAGATAGAGAAGCGGGGGAGGGAGGGGAGAGAGAGAAAAACAATACATGAATAGACAATAGCCAGACTATTTATAAAAATAGAACTTTGACCCACAAACTGCAACAATCTGCCTGGGAACCCAACCCTTAACTGCAATGAACAACCCAGGAAGCCAGCCTGCTGTAAGCCAGACTTGCAGGAAGCCCGATTGCTCTCTCTAGCGACAATCCAGAAAGCTAAGCAATAACTTCTGTAATAATTGGTTTAAACTGGCCAGGACTTGATTAATAACTAATTATCTGATTGCTGATTAGGTTTTGTCCCCACTTCCAACTTAGGAGCAACCAAAGAAAGCCACATATGCACCCCTAACCAATTATATAGGATGCCCCACTTCTAGTTAGCCTTCCTCCAGCTTCCCCAGGACAAGAGCCTCTCATCAGGGCAGACGTGAAACTTTCTTGTTTTCCATTATAAAGCTTTCCCACTGCTCTGCCTGCCTTTGAGTCTAAAATTTCATTTAAAAATGAATTTTCAAACTTCTATCTTAAAGAGTGATAAACTAGTAATTTTCCAATCTAAACTAAAATAAATGCCTGTTAAATTAAATCTATTCATTCAATGACCATCTGAAAACATGTCCCATACTATTATTTAGTGTATATAGCTTAGTTAAGCAAACACTGAGTTTAGGAGTAAAAAACCTTGAATTTGAACTCAGTCCTCCCACTCACCTGCTGCGTGGCCTAGGACAAGTGATCTAACCTCTTTGAGTTTTGGGTCCTCACCTGATGAATACCTACAATTCCAAACTAGTAGGGTGATGGTGAAGATGACATGCCATGGTACCTATGAAAGCACCAAGTACAGGCAGGTGCTCAGTGAATACATTTATATTTTAACAAATGCAAAATAACTGGGGGCAAGAAGGATGAGAAAAAACTGCAGCACCAGAATGAAGCTCCTTGAGTTTGTTCAAATCCAAATTAGTATCTGGAGTCCACCATTGGTCAACTACACAGCAGCCAGGAAATGTTAGTTTCAATTAAGTAAAGTGCTAACAATGAAAAGCTATTTAAAGCGCCTTAGAGGAATCACATGATACTATCTACAAGGAAGGCTTTAAGGGGAAGGAAGACCAGCCTGTGGGTCACTTACAACCAAACAGTCATTACTGATAACGTGTGTTCGATGGCTGTTTAGGGTGTCTTTGAATGTCGGTCAGGATTAAAGCAAAGAAAGAGAAAAATATTCAGCAGATGAAAAAACAGTGCCAAAATCCATCTTTGCACATTTTCCAGAAAAGACTGGATCTCTTTCAAAAGCTTTAAATAGCTCCTAACAGTAAGAAACCTGGAACACACAAATTGCATACGGTACATTACAGGTGTATGTGTATGATTATTTTTTAACAATGTTCACAATAATGTGGTCATGTTGCTTTAGAAAAATGGCCTAATTATGCTAGTTTGATGGCAAGTTCTTTCACAAGTAACTGCACAGATTGATAAATCAACCGAAACACATTTAAATGGTGGGCGAGGGTGCTCAGTTTCCTCTTGGGGTAACTTAGAAGCAGAGCCAGTAAGATAGATGCTCCCAGGGGCACAGATTCCTAATTCATTGACTCAGAGAGGATGCAGAACACCAGGCCACCAGGATTTGGAACAAAAAGGGCAGTGTTACAGACGGTGTCCCCAGGGGAAGAACAGCAGAGGCTCTATTCTGCAGAGAAATCACCTTGGCAATTTCCAAACCAAAAAGCTGGTGTACTGGGGTGACAGAGATAGAAAGCCAGGCCAGAGGTTGTCTCTGTCCATGGAGCCCGCATGCAGGTCAGGGCAGAGTCCACATCACTCTCCGTGAACTCAGATGACCAGGGCGTGGGAAAAGCAGTCAAAACGTGGCTCAGAACCCCTTTGTCCAAGGCACACCTCACCGAACTTTTCCCCTCCTGTACTCTGAATTATTCTTCAAACACAAGAGATACCACTTTGCTTTTAAAGAGAGATAGCTTACGGCATCTTATGAAATATTTGTTTTGCCCTACTAATACCCAGGGTCTTTTTTCTTATATCTCCCACAAGCTAATGCTTATCTCGCAGCCCACTCTTCCTGTCCTAACATTAAACACCCTAATTTCCCAAGTTTGGGTAAGTTTTCATTTTTCATTTCTTCGTTTTGCTTTTCAAAGTGAAGGCAGATCCTATTTAGTAAAACGGATGAACATATAATGATAGAATGTTATTGTGAGAAGGAGCCCTGATTATTACCTAGCCCAAGTTTTATAGAGAAGTAAATGGGAGCTCAGGAAGGTTTATTTCTTTTTTTTAAATTTTATTCAGGTGTAGTTGATTTACAATGTTGTGTTCAATTTCTGCTGTGCAGCAAAGTGACTCAGTTATACATATACGTATATTCTTTTTCATATTCTTTGCCATTATGGTTTATCACAGGATATAGAATATAGTTCCCTGTGCTATACAGTAGGACCTTCTTGTTTATCCATCTTATATATAATAGTTTGCCTCTGCTAATCCCAAGCTCCCAGTCCAGAAAGACTTTTTTCTAAACAGTCCCAAAGCTATAGGATGGGCCACTGACAGATGATACCCATCTTACGACATCCTGCTGGAGAATGAGCAAAGATTTCCCCTGTGGGGAATAGAGTGCTCTATGGATTTCAGAATGTTGTGTTTGTTGCTTAATTCTGCATGTGAGGATGAGGGAGTTTAATTAAAGGAAAAACGAGACAGGATAAGGGTGGGAGAGGAGGAAAAGAAGCATGGCAAAATATGGGGGAAAAAGGAATAAACAACCAAATTTGTTTGAATAGAAGAGCAAGGGAAAACCTGGCAGCTGAGACAGGGCAAATTCGTCATGCAGGAAGGCATATGAGAAGTGGCACCTTCCATTAAGAGGCGTAAAGAAATCAGTTTACCCAAAAACTTTGCATTTTAGTACATGAAAGGAGAGGGAGAGGAAGAGAAAGAATTCAACGATTCAGTACAGTATCAGGCAAAGCATGAATATGCACACCAAATATGTACTCAAAAACCAGCAAGGTAAGAAGGGAACAAACATAATGTTGTTTTGCTTACATGGACATTTTCATGACAGTCAATGATACATATATAAATTAAGTCTGCATAAACTATATGTACATTGACTACATAATTAATAGTTAATGATGTATTTACAATGTAAGCATCATTGTCACATAGTACAGTAACTAATATAATGTGTCTATCCTTCATATTTCATACTGATGTAATTTCTAGCTGATGCAACATGAAAATATCCTGGTACCTCAGTCTCCAAGGGGTACCACTAGAGTGGCCTCCTTTGGAGGGCAGAGGTCATATCACATGATCACATACCTATCACATGATCACGTGCATCCCTGTATCCCTCAATGGGGATACAGGCTTCGCCCAAGATGACAGCACAATAAATATGTGTTAAATGACTCAATGAGAGAAAGTGATGATCTCACTGACAAGTCAAGGAAAGGAATAAGAGTTCTCAAATGAGGCTCTGCGGGACTTTTTACCCCAGCAGCTTGCATGCAAATAAAGTGCTAAACCCCGTCAAGAAATTAAAGCCACATTTAAAAATCAAATGAGATCCTTTTTTTTAATTGGAAGGACTCGGATTTGGACCTATGGTCTGCTAATGCGTGAGAGCTGGTCCATGTCATCAGTAGCCAGATCTTAAAAATACAGAAAAGCCCCTGAATTACACAGAAAAGGAGAAAGTCATCGCCTCACTGAAAATTCAAGCGCTTCCCTTTTCTTATTGTATGTCAGATTGTTTCAGATTTCAAAGCAAACTTCATCTTTCACGTTAAAAACACAAACGCAAACCCTCTAGCCCTCTCTGCTTATGCTACGGTTTCTCATATTAAAAGAGGCTTTATAAGTTCAGCCTTTATTTACCTTATTATTTATTATAAGGCTACATGGTTTAAAGGTGACATGTATTTGTTTACAGAGGATGGGCAAAGGTAACAGAGCTGGGTTACATGGAATTCTGTCTGAAATTCAAGTTGAAAACTTACCATTTTCTCTTTGAATGGCAACTGAAAGAAAAAATACAAAGCCACTAGCTCAGTCAGAGAGCAGGTGGGGGAGGAGGGGAATTAGCAAATCTCTGAAAAATAAAGCTGCATAATCTGCTATATTTCAGGCCGCCTTTATCCTCCAAATCCCCCATCTTTGTTTAAGCTACAAACGGACTCTATAAAAATCAGCTCACTGGCCTCCCCTATTATACACCTCCCTGCACAAATCAAATGAAGCTTTGGCTGAAAAGCTGATAAAAAAAAAAAAAAATACACTACCACTGACACATGAGCAAGCTGATGTATTTAAAAAGTGGTTATCATTTCTAATTCTTTCCTTTCTCTGCAGGGAATAGATTGTCTTTCTAAGGAGCACACACAACTCTGGCACAGAGCACACTTTGCCCCTGCATTTGTTTTCAATAGGGATTTTCTAAAATCATCACCTCACAAAGTGTTTCATCATTAGCATCGATTTTTAACACCTTGGGAGGAAAATGAACAGTGGTAGCCTAACTGTTTACTATCAGGGCATGACCAAGACCACCTCCTAACATTTACTCTCACGATCAAGTTTTTTCTGGAGAAACACATTCTTCTTGGGTTGAAAACAACGCTGGCACAGTATCATCCAGGTACTTGAGGTCTATGCTGTTTCATTTTGTTTTCGTTTTTGTTGTTTATAATGAAGCCTAGATTCTGTCCAGTAACATTGCAAAGAAACAGATCCTTCTTGGCTTTTTTTTGTCCTGGCTTTTCCCTGATTGCTGGCAAATTGAGGGGATCCTAAGATACCCAGAGTCCATCTCTTTCATAGCTCCGCCTTAAGTCCGGGACCCCCCCACCCAAATCTCAGTGCCCCCTTTACACAGCCTCCATAGCGACAGAGATCTCTGCTTCATGGTCATTACCACAGTTACAAGTGTATAGTGCCTGTCTCGTCTGTGACACTGAATTCCATGAGAGCAGAGACTGGTATTCATCTTTGAATACTTTGAGAAAGACTCAATAACTGCATCACTTACCACATTATGAATTTTTTCATAATAATAATATTAGGTAATATTTAGAGTATGTACTCCAAACCAAACACTCATTTACTCCTCTCTCAAACTCTATAAAGTGGCTACTAATATCATCTTATTTTTTAGATGAGAAGTGGAAGCTTAGAGGGGCTAAGTCATTTGCCCATGAAAGCCTGGGATAGAATCAGCATTTAAATTCACACAGGCTGACTTCAGAGCACCAGGGTTGACCCAATAGATTCATCTTCTCACATAACTGCTTCCCACACTGGGCCAAGAAATCCTCAGGATAAGACGGTCATATCTTGTTTATCATGGTAATGCCTGATACCAGGTACTAAGCTCCTTGTTCTGAGACATCCCTAATACACACAACAACCCTGTTTCATGAAGTATTATCACTGTTAGCATCCCCACTGACTGCCGGCAGCACAACAGCTTAGAGTTCAGGTGACTTCTCTGAGGCCGTATGGAACGTCAGAAGCAGAGTTTAATTTGTTGGACAAAGCTTTCCCAGTGCTTCCCCAAGGGAGTTGGAATTGGAGAGAGGGAGGGAAATTAGGGAGAAAACAAAGGAATTGCTCTTGGTCGTCAAAAGGAATCAGATAGGAAGGGAAAGGAAAGAAGGAAAAATGAGGGAGTCAAATAAAACAGTTTGCTGGGTTCATAGGTGGGTCTCCAGGAGGCATTTGTTGAAATAGAGTGGAATGGAATGGAATGGGGTAGACTGGAGTACAATAGAATGGGTTGAAATAGAATGAAATGGAACAGATTGGACTGAAATGAAAACACATGACCAACTTGGCACTTGGCACACAGGCTCACTCATGGCTGTGAACTGAATTGTGTCCCCACAAATTCATATGTGGAAGTACTACCAGGGCTTCATCATCATTGATGTGATGATGATAATCTTTGGGAGATTATTAAGATCAGAAGAGGTCATGAGGATGGAGTCCTCCTAACAGGATTAGTGTCCTTCTAAGAAGAGGCACTGGAAAGCTTGCTTGCCCCTCCCCTCCTACGGTGTCTGCACCAAGAAGAGGTCACGTGACCACACAGCAAGCTAGTAGGCAGGAAGAGAGCCCTCACCAGGAATCATATCTGCCAGAACCTTGATCCTGAACTTTCCAGCCTCTAGAACTGTGAGAAAATTCATTTCTGTTGTTCAAGGCACCCAGTCCACAGTGTTTTGTGATGGCAGCCCAGGTTGACTAACACGCTCATACTTTCCTAAAAGTCTTCGGGGGCCTCCTCAGCCTGTTTCAATTTCCAAATCCCTTGCTCTGGCCTAGGCTGTCTTCAGCTTATAACATTCTTGGAGAGTTTTTCTTTTGCCCATCCGGGTCTGCCTGCTTCCATTCTAAAGCAGTCACTTCAGGAAAGCGAACCAATGCAAATCCAAAGCTATCTAAGGCAAAACCAAACTCCTTTTGCAAAACGCACCCAGGTGGCCTTTCAAGCCATGGGCGAGATTTTGAGAATGTCCCAACAGGAATTCAGAGGTCTTGCCTTGAAAAGTAGATCCGTTTCTTCAAAGCCATTTAGTATGAACTATATACCCTATCAATCTTGAGTTGCTCAGATGCTAATCTGTCTTATTATGAATTTGAACCTGCTGCACAGAGAAAAAAAAAAAGTCTCCTTCCCTAAAGAATGTTGTTTCAGGACACCCGGATTTATGATTTTCACCTCCCAGTCTTGCCTTTTCAAATGAGCTGGGACTTGGTTGGAGCTTTTTTATATAAATGCAAATACGGTTATTACTTATGCATTTCAATACATCCTAAAATGGTAAAGAACAATACTATGGCACTCACAATAACAACACCTTCCTTTTTATCCCCTGCCAAGCTCCAGATGTTACTTCATTAGTTTGGATTTGATCACAATGCTCTTTGCCACCATGGCTTCTATTCCAGAACCCAAGGAGGCTGCAAATGTTATATAATGTATGATTAGTAACCTATGTCAAGCAAATCACAGTGGCTCAGTATACTGTTTTTCTACTAATTCAGTCCCTCATTAATAACCTTAATTATTGTGCATGGATAGAACAGGATGTATAGAGTACAGAAGCCTGAAACTGCTATGGCAAACTCATTACCGTCTCCAGCTACAGTTCTATACAGAAGTCAAATTGGAAAATGTGAGAAACTGCCTAATACGGAAAGTTGTATTTTGATAGAAGAAGGCTGGGATGGTTTCTCATCTGTTTGGATAAAGAAATACACACATCTGAAGTATCAGCTGTCAGGGACCAGGATGGAGGGGAAAAACATGGGATGCATTTTTCTCTGAAAAGGGGTTTGTCAACAAAGCAAAACCAATGTAAGTTAAAAATGAACACTCTGCACTTAGAAAACCAAATTATGCAAATCCATCCACTTTTACCTAGCTACTGTTTCTCTGCGTTGGCGGACATTTTCAGGTTGGGGAGAAAGGCATAGGAGGTGTTTGTAATCCTCTGGGTTAACTGCTGAGGTTACACAAATCATAGTCAGGGAAACTAGCCTTGACTGGAACTGGACACACATTTTTAAAAGCCACCGGAACAAAAAGAATGAAACTGTGAACTAAGACAAGCATCAAACTCGGGTCCCTTCTTAGATGAAGCATTCAGATGAAATGTAACAGCACAACAAAAGAGACGGTGCAAAAGCAAATGAAGCCGATTGTTACTGGAGGTATGTATTTCCCTACATTTAATAATAATGCAAGGTAGGAATAAAAAAGGGTCTAATCTAGGGCTTCCCTGGTGGCGCAGTGGTTGAGAGTCCGCCTGCCGATGCAGGGGACACAGGTTTGTGCCCCAGTCCAGGAGGATCCCACATGCCGCGGAGCAGCTGGGCCCGTGAGCCATGGCCGCTGAGCCTGCGCGTCCGGAGCCTGTGCTCCACAACGGGAGAGGCCACAACAGTGAGAGGCCTGTGTACCGTAAAAATAAAAATAAAAATAAAAAAGGGTCTAATCTAGTCCCTCATGATTACACTGGGTGCACTGGAGTGGCATAAAATTTAAACCTGGGGAAGATGCCATGAGCAACATAATTCAGATGAATTTTAACAAATATCCAATTACTGTACAGGAATACTTGGCATCTGATTCTTGAGCACTTCTGGAGCTTCCTGTCAAATACAGGATGCATAAATGCCGTCTAGGAATTGGTCTTGGAATCAGGAATCTGGCTGTTGACAGATCAGGCAATGACACTGACTTATAAAACCAAACACTGACAACTCGGGGGTTTAATACATCTGCCTCAAAGGGAAGTTTTGGGATATAATGAAGTAATGGAAGAGAAAGCCCTGTGAAAATAGCAGCACTGGGTAAAATTATTTGTGTGGCACCAGTGAATCCGGAACTTGCTCGTTTTCCAGTGATACACTCATAGGATGAACGTTGCCTCGTGTGCAGAAGTACTGCTTCCTGATATGACGCTTATGCTGTCTTAACTACTGTACACAAGCCACCCTAGTCATCAAGGCAATAATTAACTTCATTATGATGTTGCCTAATTACCATGTTTACTTTTCACACTCTCATCGCATATTGGCTTATTTTTTTTAACTATTGTTATTAGTGGTAACAGATAAAATAAATAAAGGCTCCATGCTTGGGAAAGCTGAAGCTGCAGAAGACAATTTATGATGTTAGGGAGGCAGCCTGGCACAGGGAAAGGAGAACAAAATTGGATTCAGGAGAAACAAACAAACAAACAAGCAATCTGAATTGAAATGTTGACTTGGCCTTTGTTTTCTCATCTGATAAGTGAGACTAATAATACTGACTTTTTAGAGTTGTTGGATGGATTAGAGGTGAGGAGGTAGCACTTGATGAAACATATAATGAACGTTGAACACTGGAAATGATTTTTCTTCAGCCTTCATAAGACACATTGCCCAAGACTAGAAGCTCTCACCTAGTCTTTATGACTTTTGATGTTTATTCCTACAGGACATAAAATTAATTTGCATCTTGCTGTACAAAATCCACACTTACTCATGTCAAATGGAAAGGCACACTTTCATTTTCACATTATCAATGAAAACATTTAAGACTACTGGAGGTTTCCTCAGAGGAAAGTGAAAATCTGGTTTGCATGTATTAAGTACAAGGAGACATAGAACATTTGGCAAATTAATGAACGAAAGTTAGGAGTGTTAATTGTAGAATGAATGAATATGTGAAGAGATGAAATAACATTTGTTGTCCCATATTGAATAAATTTTTATCATGGACTGTTTACCCCCAGAATATGCAAATCTTCTCAGTGCAGGCTGGGATAGTTCTAGTAATTTGGGGGTTTTGATGGAGGGGGGCAGTTAAATATTCTGGATCCAACTCTTCTAACTTGTTAGATCCCTATCATTTTGGAATATCTATCCCAAAATTTTGTGATAGAAGAAATTATAAGTTAATTTTATTTATTTATTTATTTTTATTATTTTTTTTTGCGGTACGCGGGCCTCTCACCGCTGTGGCCTTTCCCATCGCGGAGCACAGGCTCCTGATGAGCAGGCTCAGCGGCCATGGCTCACGGGCCCAGCCGCTCCACGGCATGCAGGATCCTCCCGGACCGGGGCACGAACCCACGTCCCCTGCATCGGCAGGCGGACTCTCAACCACTGCGCCACCAGGGAAGCCCAAAAGTTAATTTTTAAAAAGAGAGAGAGAAAGAGAAAGAGATAGAAATGGAGAGAGAAAGAGAGATTGAAAGAGACAGACTTCCAGTCTTTCCAGATGAAACTTCTACATGGGGTCTCTTTAATTAAATCAGTCTAAGGGACCGCCAAAATAACCTTCCTCCAGGATATTGAATCTTGACCCCTCTATCAGTTTCTGAAACTCCTCTGATGAAGCACAGCACTATTGACAACAGCCAAGATATGGAAGCTGCCTAAGTGTCCATCAGTGGATGAATGGGTAAAGAAAATGTAATATATATATGCACTGGAATATTCTTCAGCCACAAAAAAGGAAATCTTACCATTTGCTACACCATGGATGAACATAGAGGGCATTATGCTAAGTAAAATAAGCCAGAGAGAGAAAGACAAATACTGTATGACTCCACTCATATGGAGAATCTAAAAGACAAAACAAATGAACAAACAAAACAAAAAGAAACAGACACATAGTTACAGAGAACAAACAGGTGGTCGCCAGAGGAGGGGGAATGGTTGGGTGAAACAGGTGAAGGGGATTAAAAGGTACAAACCTCCAGTTACAAAATACATAAAGAATATGGCTAATAATATTGCTGTAACTTTGTATGGTGACAGATGGTTACCATACTTAGTGTGGCGATCAATTTGTAACATATAAATGTCAAATCACTATGTTGTACACCTGAAACTAATATAACATTGTATGCCAACTATTCTTCAACAAAAATAAGTAAATAAATAAATACATAAGCAAACTATTTTTTAATGAAGTAGATTGCATTTTATATCTGAGTTCAAATTTTCCTACTTTTAATCATTTAAAACGCACTGGAAAAGGATGTGTTCATTACTTGGATTAAACGAGGGAGGCTCCTTGAACATGAAATAAAGGAGTCATGCGATTACATGGTTCAATACGTATGATCAGTGGAAATAAAAAATTTAAAATGTTAAGGTTGGAATTGGAAACAGGAAAGAGCTACCAGAGATTTCATGGTGCGGTCTCAATAAATATTTCTTGGTTTTGTTTTATGAGCACTAAACCAGGACATCTCCCATTTGAAAGAAATCAGCTTTGTTTTTGAGCCTCTAAAAAGCAGTTTTCCTCATTTCTTCTCCTGGCAGACTCCCAGCTATTTAAATTCTTCTTTTGTCTTGTTGCTTTTGGTTATATTCCTGCTTACACTGCCCTAAACAGGTCACTCGTGAGCCCTGGAGGCTTGGAGGTGTCTCAAACGATGCGTACTCTGCTATTAGTCACTTAGTTACATCGCACATCTTTTGTTCTTTGCCCATGGATCAATCCCACCAGGCCGCCAATAGTGTGAGCTGTTCTTTTGATTGTTCTTCCATATCCTTTGGCCTTCCGGCTGCTCAAATCAGCATGCCAGGCACTAACTCCTGAACTTTCTGCATCAGTTTGATTTTTGCTTCATGCTAATGTGGTACTTGCCTAATATAACTCAGGGACTTCTAGGGCATGCCCCCTCCTTAGGCTTGTCTCTACCACTGGAGAATTATGTTGTGGAGGACTTTTACTGATGTATACAAATCAGCATTTTTCTTCTATACAAAGTGATACAATTACTCAGTCCGTTTGTCCTACAGGCATATTTTCATTCATAGTTCAACAGGATTTTCTGTCCTAATGACAACTTGGAATATCTCCTTAATGTAATCTATGTATCATATTTATACTTAAAAAAATCTTATCCTCCCTATTCTGAATGTAACATTCTGTAATGAGTCAAAAATGCAGAGCACATCTCAGAAATACATGGTCAGGAAAGACTCTCCCAATCAGAAATGCTACTTGTGGGGCTTCCCTCCCTGGTGGCGCAGTGGTTGAGAGTCCGCCCGCCGATGCGGGGGACACGGGTTCGTGCCCCGGTCTGGGAGGATCCCACGTGCCGCGGAGCGGCTGGGCCCGTGAGCCATGGCCACTGAGCCTGCATGTCCGGAGCCTGTGCTCCGCGACAGGAGAGGCCACAGCAGTGAGGGGCCCGTGTACCGCAAAAAAAAAAAAAAAAAAGAAATGCTACCTGTGGACCTAAATTCACCCCTTTTAAAAATGTATCAACTTTCTCAAGTAATCAGGATCAAAAACATAATTTGATAATTGATAGTAGTTATAATCAAGTTTTTCAAATTCTATTTTAGTTCTGATTCACATACCCAGATTTACAGGACTTTTGTCACCTCCAGGGATGGTGAGTTCTGCCTCTCATTCTGAGGCAGAACGTTTCACTTTGGAAAACTGATTTTTTGGAAAGATATTTCTTGTAAAGCATGGTGGTCTATCAACGTGTTACGTTCATCACTTCCAACTAGTTCTGGTTTATTCATTCAACAAATACTATTCAGTACCAACTGTGGTGTCAGGTGAGGTATTAGGTATAAGTGATGAAAAGATGAAGAGGCTGTCATCACTGTCTGAGGACATCAGCAGTGAGGTTCCAGCCAAGCATTGTGTAAGCAGACAACCATGAACTATGAGAGCCACGGCACGATGGATGTGTCTGTCACATGTCACAGGCACAGAGAGAAGCGAGCAATCGATCCTCTGGAGGGAACTAGGGAGAGAGGTGGGCTCTGAAGAATGAGCTCTGGTACCCCCGGTAGAAAAAGACAAGAAAAGCATTCAAGCTGATTCAATTCTATCTCAAATCTAAAAACCTCTTTACCATGTTTGCCCAAGAGATACATGAGAACTCTGTGTTCACTTTAATTTGTCTCTTCTCCAAGGTACATTTATTTCTGAGATTTTTTTCACCCTTTATAACTTCCTCAGAGAGGTTTATCTTGACACCCTCCCACCCGCTACCTCCACTGCCACCTCCGCAGAGATTGGTTTAAGCTCCTGATTCGCTCTCATGGCATCCCACGTATTTTGCTCATAGCACTTATCACAACTGAAATTAATTCATAACGAGTGTGTCTTTATTAGCTCTCTATCCCTTGACAATCTAAAGCCTAAATTATCTAAGAATTGTCTGGAGTTTAGATTCTAAACCTCATGAGGGCAGGAGCTAAGGCTGTCTTATTTACTGCATCTCCTGAGCAAAAGCAGAGTGAAGGGCACAGAGGAACATGGTACATATTTGTTCAACAAACACATGAATGAGTAAGAGCACTGTTTCTTACACAACATGGTCTTGGGCTCTTTAAGCTCCAGTCAGCTCCAGCTGGTTTCACATATAGCTTACAGCACTGAACCTGTAGAAACAACTTTTCTAAGGTCCTGAAGGGTCACCAGAGGGAGGATTCAGAGCCCTACAAACAAAGGACACGTGGCCAGGCCAGAATCTTCCCTTCTTGATGAGTCAGTACATTAAGAAGCAAAGGACACTCATGGAATCAGACAGTACTCATCACATTCCCTATAAGTTTCACGTCTGTTAAAAACCACGGAGCAGTTCCTTAGAACCAAGTTCCAGCCAAACCAAACAATGAACCTTTTTCCCCAAATACCTTCTTTGCCTCCCTTAGGATGTGCTTCTTTTTTTTTTTTTTTTTTTTTTTGCGGTACGCGGACCTCTCACTGTTGTGGCCTCTCCCGTTGCGGAGCACAGGCTCCGGACGCACAGGCTCAGCGGCCATGGCTCACGGGCCCAGCCGCTCCGCGGCACGTGGGATCTTCCCAGACCGGGACACAAACCCGTGTCCCCTGCATCAGCAGGTGGACTCTCAACCACTACTCCACCAAGGAAGCCCTACGATGTGCTTCTTCTACTCTCTTCCTTCCTCACTGTCCCTGCTCACCTCAACCTCCTCCTACCCAAACCCTACCCATTGTCCCTGACATGCCTCTCAAGACGCCTAGCAGTAAATAATCTGTCTTCTTGGGCTTCACAGGGCACTTTACCCTTATTTGATATTTGCCAGGAAGTCTTATATCATAACTATGTACTTGTCTCATTTCCCTGGTAGGCAGAATTCTAGGATGACCCCCTCCAAGATTCTCACCCCCTGGTATACACACTATGCCTTTTTATCTCCTTCCCTTGTGTGTGAGTAGGACTTGTGACACTGATGGTATATAACTCCATGATTATGTTACATGAGCTGGCAGAGGGATTGTGCAGATGTAAATAAAGTCCTTAAACAGATTAAGTTCATTGAGAGACATGATCCTGGGTGGGCCTGACCTAATCAGATGAGTCCTTAATGTCAGAGATTCAAAAGGAGAGATTCTCCCACTGGCCTTGAAAGACCAAGCTTCCATGTGTGCAGGGGACCATGTGCTGGGCAACAGTGGGAGGCCTCTAGGACCTGTAAACAGTCTCTAGATAACAGCAAGCAAGAAAGCAGGAACTTCAGTCCTACAACTGCAAGGAACTGAATTCTGCCAACAGCCCTAGGTCTTAGAAGGGGTCACAGTCCTAACTGACACAGTGATTTCAGCCCTGTGAGACCCTGGGCAGAGGATCCAGTTAGCTAGTGCCTGGACTCCTGACCCACAGAAAATGTGAACTAGCAAATATATGCTTTTTTAAGCTGCTAAGTTTGTGGTCATCTGATATGCTGCAACAGAAAACTAAAACACCTGGTCAACAGATGATGTCCAATTTTTTGCACAGCACTGAATTCAAAGAATTTAGTGACATTCTCTATTGCACTTGACTCTGATTTTGAAGATGATCCAAAGATCAAAATTAAATCATATATGGTCCCTATAAACCATGTTACTTCTAGACTCTGTTCAATAAAAAAAAGGAGTATAGAACTGTTAGCTAGTCACTAAGTGGAGTCTTATGTTTTATAAAGAATCAAGAGACATGAATTCAATCCTGGCTCTATCACAATCTAGCCAATTGCCTTGAACAAGTCAAAGCCAACTCAACTTCTTGGTATGTTATCTATTGATAACTATTAAAATAACTACTACTTGTTGATAAACTCTCATGTATCATGGACTGTATGTGTATTATTTATAAATACCATCCTACCGTGGCCAGAGAGACTTTATGCTCATTTTATAGCTGAAAACGGTGAAGCTCAGAGAGATTGGGTATAACAATCAAGGTCATGCGGTTACCACAGGACAAGGTCATAATTTGAAGGTTGTCTGTCTCACAGGCCTGGGCTATTAAAGTGAGGGGTTACTGAAAGTTCCTCTCTCTTTTTTTTTTTTTTTTTTTTTTTGCAGCACGCGGGCCTCTCACTGTTGTGGCCTCTCCCGTTGCAGAGCACAGGCTCCGGACGCACAGGCTCAGCGACCATGGCTCACGGGCCCAGCCGCTCCACGGCATATGGGTTCTTCCCGGACCAGGGCACGAACCCGTGTCCCCTGCATCGGTAGGCGGACTCTTAACCACTGCGCCACCAGGGAAGCCCTGAAAGGTCCTCTCTGATTGGATCATCCTAGAGATATAGATGGAGTGTGATTTCCACAGCACGAGCCCAGGAAAAGACTCCTTCCCCACACCTAGAAGTGAGTCACATCTGAGTTGCTGGCAGTACAAACGTGTCCAGGTTTAGACAATGACAGAGACCCAGAGCCCAGGCAGGGAGACTGCACAGATTTAAGGACTTGTTTACTTAGAACAGCAGAAAGGAAGTCAAGCGTGAACTTTCTGAGCTTCAAAGATAGTCTCAGGGCCCCCTTGGGAATAAGCATAAATCTTCAAATTTATCCAAAGTTTAGCAAATTCACAATGACAAATGTAACAGTTCCTCTAAATTGAAGTTCATCTCTTGGCAGTTTTGGAGGCTTGGAGAAAATGCCAGCAACAAGGACTTGGAAGGAAATAAATCTTTAGATTCCCTGAAAACATAGATAATTATTGCGGAAGACATATGGAGGATCCCATACTGCGTTGAAAAAGAAAATTTATAAATGTCAGCTTTGAGGCAGCAATGTTGGAAGGATTGAAGTGATCTGCACATAACTTGAAGAGAAAAATATGCTGGGGATATATATTCGCCATTAAGAACTAATTCTCCTTAACTTGTGCTATTTCAGGGAGGATTGGATGAGGAAAGAAGGGAGAAAGGCTCCGGGATTTAGAGCAAGAGGTTAGATTTTTTTTTCATATCCAAACAGGTAAAATTTAAAGGTTCTCTACTGTTTAAAAAAGATGCTGGTAAATGGGATGATAAAGGGGCCACAATATGGGTATTGAAGGCGGAAGAGTTGAGTCCTGAGTCTCTGAGATCTGAGCCTCACTTTCTTCATCTCTACAGTACAAATGGTCAATATAATACCTGCTCTGGGCTCATAGCAAGGATGGAATGAGATACCGCCACCCAATCCTGCTCAGCAAATATTAACCATGGGCCCCCTCTTCGTCCCTTACAGTGGCAAGCACTGAGGCCCCAGAGAAGAATAAGGCCCCTCCTCTCCCTCCACGAGCTTACAGATGGTCCTGATTTGTGAAAGGATTTTATAAACTGCAAAGCATTATCAGAATGTTTGTCATTTAAACTCATTAACCAATCCAGGAGGTTACTGTTGGACACATTCGAAAACACCAAGACAAGAATCCACTAAGAATCTGACTCTTTTGCAAATTAGAAGATCATAGAAAGAATTACTTATTTTGGCCTAAAAACTGGAATCTGTAACTGTGTCTTTTTTTAGACAAAACCACAGCTAATAGTGGAGGATCTTGATTTTTTTTTTTTTTTTTCCTTTCCAAAGGGAAAGAAGTAATAAATAAAACTGGAATTCAAAACCAGCGAAAGTAGGAAGAGAAACAGTCTCATAGGCCTTCCTCGTTTCCCTAGGGATGGGTCTTCTTCCCTGTGCTTCCTGGAGGCTCTGAGTGGAGATCATGCCCATTAAACAGTGCCCAGTTGGCAACAAAGCCCAGAGCTGAGAATGGGGAGAATACAATGGAAGCACCAACTGTCAAGAGATGCATGGCACCTCAGGAAAGATATTACAATCGTCTAATGAGAAATATGCAACTTCTTAGAACTTCCGAAACTAATGTCAGTGAGGCAATGCTGAAGAGGTGTCTGGGCTTAATAAACCTTCTAATATTTTCACAGCTGGGCCTGCTTGCACGGGGCTCGTAGACCATTTTCTTAACTAAGGCATGGTGCTGATCTGACATTAGTTTAACAAGGTAATTATCAGGTGAAGAATAGCAGCCTCACTGCTGTGAACCTGAATGATAAGCTCGTAATTACTGATTTTGGGTCCATCTTTAAAAACAATAATAGAGGACTAAGTACTAAAGCATTTTATAGGAAATACATTCAGGTACAGTGTCTACAAGTGTGGAGAACTATAAAGGATATAATTAGCGGTTTATTTACATAATCAGTCAAACACCGTTTATCATTTCTCTTATGGTCCCATTGAAGAGAAGCAAAGAAGCATGGGAACATTAAGTTATTTTATGCAGGCAACCTTAAAAAAGTTGATTATAATTAACTTTTTTTAAATCTTGAAAGTTGAACTGTCCTAAATGCCTCAGTTGAAAACTGAATAGTGTCGCTGACTTTATCAAATGCTAGCACTCCTCCACATATATGACACGACAAACATTTCCAGGGGAAATTTTACCTGGACAAATACACCTCTCAGGTAACTAACTTCAGTTTTTGGAATATATTCAAAGCTTGCGTTAATTCTGAAACAACACACAAATTGTCTTTTACTGAGAACATCTTAAGTGGTTGCTTTTTATCTGGAATATGAGAGTAACATGGAGATACCATGTATGCCTGTGATGAAATACCTTCCCAAGCATTACTGACTAGGCTTACCTCATAATTAGATTCTGGAAGAACTCTTACCTCTTCATTGTTCTCAGTGTAACTAACCCATTCTGGCATAGCAAAATGATGTATTTTTTAAAGTAAAAAACGACAAACAAATTGCAAACCATATAATTTAAAGGCAGGACTAAGTAAGACACATGTATTTTTAGAAAAGTCTGTAAAAATAATGTAATGCTCTGTTTGCTCTAGATAATATGGAGAAATTGTCTCATAAAAAGGGAATGGCTTTATTACCATGCTCCTAGGTGACCTTACTTCTTCCTTCAACAGATCTTCAGAGTGATTATTAGTGTCAATTGTTGTCAATTTCAAGTCCTCCTGACTTATTGAAAAGCCAAAGATAATGTTGCATCAGGGAAGTTCTCATCAAAGAATATATTAAAGGTAGCACTAATTGGGATAGGACCAACCTCAAAAAAGTAAATAAGCACATTATAATGGTTGGGTGAAGCTGATTCTCTTGGAATGAATAATAAAAGCAAAGTATATGAAGGTACCAAGTTCTGTAAGCTCCTGAGTTCAAATACTCCAATTCAACCACCTTGATTAAACAGTAAATAATGAAACACACCCTAACGGGTGATTTTGTCACCGAGCCTCTATATTCTTAATGAAACCCACATGAACATTGATTAATATAGTTGTAGAAGAAGGCTAATTTAACTTGGCTTCAACAAATGCTTTATTTTACCCCATATGCATAAATAAGGTGCATTCACAACCTGAAAACATAAAGCAAAAGTGAAGATTAAACTAAACATAGGCGTGTGGGGAGGATGCTTCAATCAGCTCATGCCGCAAAACAAGAATTTCACAAACCAATACTGTACAAAGGAAATACTGCATACATCTCAACTTGACGCTGATTTTTCAAAATGTTTTATGTTAAAAATGATATCAATCTTACATTTGGATATAGAATCTCAAAATGTGGTGGTGAGCATTATTAACAACAGGTTTATAAACAGAGGCAGAGAGCATCAATAAGAAAAAATCTGGCTAAGATCTGCTACTAGTCAAGTCCTAGAAACAATAGCTCACTAGACCTTTAGCTCCTCCAAGACAAGAGATTTTGCTCATTCATCTTCTTATCACCAGGGCACAGAAAGATGACATATGGAAAGTCCTTGAGAAAGGTTAAATAAATACATAGATATTTCAACTGAAATTATGTCCAATAAGATCCGTTCAATAAGAAGATTTATGTATGGTTGCTGAAGACTGCTTATTCTATGAGATTTAATGACACAATTGTACTTACCAGAAAAATTGGCAGGCTATGTAGTGAAACACTCTACTAACCCATGGCCCAAAGCATTAAAGAAAAAACAAAACAAAACCATCAGTCCTAGTATTGTAGGTTGGGTAGATGTGATTTTGATTTGGTATTTAAATGTAAGTCTCAGTCTTGGTTCTGTTTGTGGACAAATTTCCAAATTGCTCTGTGACATTTCTGTTACTCTATAACACAAAATGTGTTGCTACAACTGGAGATTGTGATGGTGGAAAATTACTGAAACATGGGAAAAACCGTATGTTCAGTAATGTGCCTGTGGGCTAAATCATCAGTTCCTCTGGGTCATATTTATACTATATACCAATGCTGCATCATTTATTCACTCCACAGATATTTACTGAACATCTTATATCTGCACAGTACTGTGGTAGGGTGTTTTCTGTCATGGCTTTAAGGAACAAAAGGGTTTTAGGTTAGAAAGAAGTCTTCACCAGTCTAGTCTTTTTCTCCTGGAAGCAGATTTGATCACCTTCTTTATATCCCACAGTACTTTCTTTGCCCTACTCTTTCACTGTGGATGCTGTTGCATTAGAGTTAATTGTCTATCTCCCTTGTTAAACTGTAAGCTCCTTTAAGGGAGATGATATTACACACTCATGTGTGCTCAGCACCTGCCCAAGTGTGGCATAGTCAACTGTGGAGGGCCTGCAATATGAACTTTGGATTTAAATTCAGGCAGGCTTTAGCCTACACCTCTCCCCCGCCCCAATAAGGTATTTTATCCTTTAGGTGGGACTCATGAGTCCAGTTGCTGAATGTAAGCAGAGGCAAGACTCATGTGCAGAACAGGACCAGGTAAATCTCTTAAGAGTTTTTTCCATATAATGTATCATGTTCACACTCCATTGTAGCTGCTCTGGAGTTATCAAGATTTCATATTTGAGTGTGAACTGGGGTCCTTCAAGTAGGGCTGCCAGCTTTAAGAAAGAAAGACACAAGATGTCCAGTTAACTCAGAATTTTAGATAAACAAATAATTTTGTAGTATATGTCCCAAGTATTGCATTTGTATACTTACATTTTATCTAGCAACCCTACCTTCAAGATGATGAGTAAATTGGATGTAAAGAGGGTCAGGTAAGATGTTTCTCGGTAATTTTTTTGTTGAGCAGAACATTTATCTTCTCCAGCCCCCAGACAATAAATGCCAGTAGCATTACCTATCACTGTGATAATGAAGTTGGCCACATTCATCCCGTTACCCACTATGAGGTAGTGCCTTCTTGATTTGAGAACCATAGGGAAGCTAATGAGAGTAGGAATATACCCCATGAAACCAAGAGTCAGGAAATGTACATGCCAGGACCCCACAGACATCATAGTCACACAGAGTCTCAAAAATGGACATGATGTCTATTTCCTGGCTAGCACCTCATTCAGACCCCCCAACCAAGCTCTTGAGAATAGGTCTGACTTTCTCAAGCCTGCATATTTGATAATGAATTTTATCCCCATGAGAAAAGATCCAACAATCCTCCCAGATTTCTTAACAGCTTGACATATAAAGGGAAAATAAAGTCACCAAATCCTAAAGATCAATTATAAATATGATGATAATTATACCTTCAACTTGTATAGCACTTTACATTTATTCAACGCACTTTTCTGTCCATTATCTCATGTGATTATTCGTGTGGTATTTATTAGCAGATGAGTGAATGGGATGTCTGCTCAATCTATTGTCATGGCCAATTTGCAACACTTGATATCATCAATTTGAAACCACAAATGGGAAGAGATTCAGGCTCCTTTTTCCCTTCAGAAGTCTGTTAGTTCATCCATCAGCTGTAGGCTTTCTCTCAAGTCTTTTTTATAACTAATCCCAGATTTTGCATTAATATTACAAGAATATTTTCTTTTTGAGTTACTTAGTTGATTATGTTAATTTAAGGAAAGAGTTTGTATTAAAATGAAATTAAAAGTAAATGAAAAAATTGGTGATGAACTTCCTTCCTCTCAAGACTATCTATCCCTCTCGATGTCTGGCAAAAAGCAAGAATTCAGTGCATTCTAAATCATGAATCAATGAATGACTGAAGGAAAAAATGAACTTCAAATGAATGTCTGCTTTAGTCCTAACTTAATTTACTCCAGATCTTGCCAGCCTAATGAAGAATTCTGTTGAGAAGGGTCACTCACTAAAATCACAATTTCAGAGACCAGAGCTTTCTAGAAATCATTTAGTGCAGCTCATGCAAAGGAAAGCATTTTCCAGAGTCATCTGAGACAAAGACATCTATATCATTATGTAACAAAAATGCCACACTCATCCAGTAACTAACCATCAAGGACAACTCTGAGGAGGTGCATTCTTTTCTCTGGGATTAATTTTGAATGCAACCACAGTTCATTTCCTTTCATCTGGTCCTCAGTCAACAAGACATAGAGCCCAATGGTGCCTAGCACAGTGCCTGGCACTTGAGAAGTATTCAGTAGCTCCTAGCTCTCTGAGCAAAATAGGGGATGGAAACGTCACCCTCTGTTAGACAGGTGTCACAACTGTAATAGTTTGGGACTTGTTTAAGTCATCATCTTCCATAATGTCAAGTTTTCTTCCAGTTGGTCATTAAATTGTTAAGATTTCCCCACCGAAGGAAGACAAGTCTGATCTGGCTTTGCTCAAAGCCAGAGATTTTCCTTCTATGCGCTAAATGATGGAACAAGTAATGGAAACTATCCTCTATTTTAATTCCAAGTGACTGGCATATCATAGGTTTAACTCATTCTCTTACTCATTCATTCATCCATTCATTTATTCAAGCAATAAATATTTATTGTGTGTTTTTCCCAGACAGCACTAAGCTAAGGTACGTGTTACTTAATCTTATTTAATCTTCACAAGTGTCTTATGATGTTGGCATTATTATCACCTAGACATTATGTATAAAGAAACTGAGGTTAAGAAAATCTAGGCAGGATGCCCAGCATCAAGTCATAGGCCTAACTTCGCACAGCTCTGGTGAAGCAGAGGCTCAAAGGGATCCAGAGTCCGTGATTCTGATCTCTACCTCCATAAATGAATAAAAGAAAAGGAATGCAAACTTTTCAGAGGAACAAAGTTACTTTATAGAGGAAGAACCCCTGGACTAACTGGCACATGTCTCTTGAGGAAACTAAGGGTTTTTAAACACTGGCCGCACAAACCCGTACATTTCCAGATCTCAGGTGGACTCTTTACAGGTGTTATCCATAGAAAAGACAGGCGCAGATTCTGGCCTTGTAAATCCTCCTCCCTGTGTGCTGCAGTGCACGCTCTTCACGTGTAGCTTTTAAAAATACCCACGTTCACGCCACAATAGTTATTAAGTGTGGTGTCAAAATGCTGATTCAAGGAATGATTTTTCCAGAAATGTATTTCTAATCATGTAATATGATATTAGAGAGAAAGAGAAAGTGGGGAGAAAATGCTTTCAGAATTCCTATATAGCAAGCACAATAAAAACACAGCTGGACAAGGTGAACCAATAAAAAGACAGGAAAAAAAAAAAAAGGAACCAGAGATAGTCAAGTTACTTGCGCTTTGTAGAATTTCTCTTCCTTAGGGGGACACATCCAAATACACCACACATAAAAACACATATTACAAGACAAAATTGAAGAACTCTGTCAATATTGCAGTGCTATCAGAGCTTTCAGAAAAAAGGGAAATAGGAGAGAAAATGTAAAAGATAAGCATCTTGTGAAGAAAGGGCTCCACAGAGGGGCCTATGTGCAGTCCTTCAAATATCTAATGGGAAGCAATGACTAAGGAAAACAGAAGAAAACATCTTGGAGAGCAATGACATATCCCAAAACAACTTTCTGCTTTTGGACAGTGAAATGAAGCCCCAGCAGTCACAGAGGAAACAAGAATAGTCTTTGGCTCATGTGACTATAAAGGTGTGTAGTTCTGCCAGAAACCCTTACCCCAGAAAGAATGTGAAACTCAAGACGAAATAACAGTTGTCAGATGGGAAATTACCGGGACCCATCACCCTCAAATTACAAACAATATTTAAAGGATTAGTGATGATTGTATCTGAGTTGTCCTGGATCTCAATCTAGAGGCTGAGGTATGCTCATTGGAATTCAATTGAATAACAACAGCTATTTATGGAGCATTTTCCAGGCACTGGAAACTCTGCTAAGAAATTTACGTGTCATCTCATCAAACCCTCACTTTGCAGATGAGGCCACGGATGCTTAGAATGCGACTTAGGCCAAATCACTCAGGCAGTAAAAGACAAAGCTGGGTTGAAACCAAGGTTTCAGACCAGGAATTTCTGCCTGAACCACACACCTTTCCCTTAAAAACAGCCAATAGGAAGTGCTCCCAAATAAGATGGCATTTTAGTATTTATGTCAACTCCCCCCCACCCCAATTTCCAAAGCAAGACCAACCTGGACATAGTTTAGTGTTTGGAGTCTTTAACCCCCAAAGCACAGAACCCACACATTCTCAACTGCCCTTCCCTTCCTTTCGCACGTCACTTACCAGTGATGACAGTGGGTTTCTGCAGTTGAAAGCCTGGGAGAGGGTGATTTCTTCCATGTTGCAGTTCAGCAGGAGTTGCCCATCAGAAGGGTCTGTAGGCTCTCCACTGCCCAGCAAGCTCTACGTACTTGATAAGCACTTGCCAATGGCAAGCTTCTCCAATGCACAGAAGCTGTAGTGATGCCAATGTCACACATTGTTATCAATAACAATAGTCAACGCTGACTACCACATTCTTCAAATGCTCTGCGGTTCTTTGATTATATTATCTCATTTAATTTTCACTGCAAGCCAGTGATGGTACTCTCATGGCCATTTTACAGATAAGGAAATGGAGGCTCTGTTTACCAATACAAGCACAGGTTAAGACCCAGGAATGTTCACACTGAACTCTTGTGAGCTTTCTACTATATTGATTAGCCTCCCAGCCTCTCCAACGCCATGGGACACAGGAGAACTTTCTCTTTTTCTTTTGGCTGCGTTGGGTTTTCATTGCTGTGCAAGGCCTTTCTCTAGTGGAGGACAGCAGGGGCTACTCTTCATTGCGGTGTGCGGGCTTCTCACTGTGGTGGCTTCTCTTGTTGAGGAGCACAGGCTCTAGGTGCGCGGCTTTAGTAGTTGCAGCACGTGGGCTCAATAGCTGCGGCACGCAGACCCTAGAGTGCGTGGGCTTCAGTAGTTGTGGCACATGGGCTCAATAGATGTGGCTCGCGGGCTCTAGAGCACGGACTCAGTAGTTGTGGCACACAGGCTTAGTTGCTCCGCAGCATGTGGGAATCTTCCTGGACCAGGGATCGAACCCGTGTCGCCTGCATTGGCAGGTAGATTCTTAACCACAGTGCCACCAGGGAAGTCCCAGAAGGACTCTCTCCATGCATCTTTCCCAGCAAAGAAATATTTCCTGAATGAATTGGGAACCATGTATTTCCGATAGATGAAGAGCATGGCCAGTGTGGCCCTGGACATGGTCTAGGTTTCCTGAGGCGGTTACCAGTACCTTTACCCAAAAGGTTCTGTGCTGGTCATCAGAGCGCGGAGACTGTGGGGCACAATTCCACTACACGCCCAGAAAAGGAGCAGAGGAAAATCAATCCTCGCTGGAAGCTAATGGTGAGCAAGCAACCTAAGAACGGTTGCTTCTGTATAAGATGCGGAAGGAAAACCATACACCACGCTGGACTCAGAATTGCAAAATAAGTGTGCAGAGGGCTGAGACCCCATTCCTCTTCTTGCCTTGCCCTCTCTATCAAATAAGACAGTAATTATTTGTGACTTATGTTCCTTGGAATGTGTGAATTGACGAATCCATTTCTTTCCTCTTAGCTGTGGGAGGTGTAGGGATAGGATGGTGGGGGGCGGGGGTGCCCCATCTCTGACTCTGGAGTCAGTCAATCTGAGGTCTAATAACTCACCAGCTGGGGCTCTGTGGACCAAGGAAGGGTCCATTTCCAGAAAGACACTTTTCAGCTCTACTGGTCTTTAACCACAGACCAGCTGATCAAGAGGGAATCTCTTACCCCTGGCCCTCTTCCCCACTTGAGATTCCACCTAACCCAAGCAGAAACCACTTCCCTGGACTGTTGGCTTCTCCAGCTGCTGGGGGAACACTTCATGAAGCCCCACAAGGCAGGGGCAGGCACATGGCCTTAGGGACACACATCCCAGTTGCTACATGGTCAAGCAACCTTGTCTGTCTGGCCCCTCTCCACAGAAACCTCACCCCGGTCTTCTAGGAAGACATCAGTAGTCTCCATCGGCAATCCCAATCATATCCCACCTGAGGAGGGGGCCCACTCCCATCAGCAGAGTAAGGACTGGGGTGGGTGGAGCAATAAGATCGATACAGAAGAGCTTTCTGAAAGGAAGAGTAATATATCTCCCCAACATAATTATTTCCTGAATTATTATATGTTGAGTCCCCCTTACCCCTGCAACTTAAAACAGATCCAACCATATCCTAGAGCTTATTTGAAAACACCAGCAGAGCACTTTGGACTGAGTTCTTCCCATTTAAGTAAGTCCAAGGATGTCGGTATAGGGATTGTTTTGCCAGCATTCTGTTTGGGATATAAACTTTTCCCCAAATGTCCATTCATTCATTCAATCATTCATTCAATGAATATTTATTGGGTACCTATGTTGTGCAGGTTTCTGTATTAATCTGAGAATTCAGCAATAAATAAAACAAAGCCCCTGTGCACAGGGAGATAACACTCTAATAGGGGGTGATAGACAACAAATAAACAAGTAAACACATATTACATGATTTACGGTAGCTTAGAGATCAGATCTCTTAGAGCCAGAGGAACCCTCTGAAAAAGTAGACATGGGGAGGGAGAAGGAAAAGATTTTTCTAGTAAGGATTAAGTAAACCTCATCTAGAATATTTCTTGGTACCTAGAATGAAAGCAATACGGGGAAATGTTTTACATACACAAATGTAATAGCCAAGTCCTATTTTCTTCCTCAGAAATGCAAAGCTCTCAGCTCCCTGCAAGGTCTCCAGGAAGTGCTGCAGCCCCAGCCCAGGGCCAGCATGTGTTTTCCCTGCCCACCCGGCACAGTGTGCCTGGACCGTGAATGGGTTAAGGTGGCCGCGAGATGCTTGGAGCGCTGCATAAACAGCAAGCGCGTCAGGCGTTCTAAGCATCCTTCATCTTCCCTATCTCCCGGTCCTAGGCTGTCAATCAACTGTCACTTGCCCGCACATCAGCAGCGTGTGCACATCACCAGGCTGTCAGCAAAGCAGCTGATGAGACTGGGCTCCAGACTGTCGATCATCTTTGTTTCTCTTCGCCGCTCGGGAAATATTTTGGTTCAGAGAAACAAAGAAACCTGGGCAACAATGGCTCGTAGTCAGGCATTTACTCCTGTACATGAATATAAGATCTTAACAAGCACTGATCATGCCTCACCCCCAAATGATGTTGGGGTCAGGGGTGGACAGAAGGAAGATTGAGAATCTGTTTTATTAGTAATTCTAGTTCCCTGAGCAGACCCTGACGGATTCACACACACACACACAGCACAGGAACATAAAACAATGATAACTTGAAGTTATCTGAGCTTATGCCTCAGAAAAAAATAAGAAGACTCAGAGGATGGATGACTGCTTGGTTCGAAATTATTCACCATTGATCCGGCAGGCTTTTGGGGAGAGAGTAATTGTTCGATTGCCACGTTCATTTATCCCCTAGGGAATTCTGAAACGGCAGCTTCTGTACCCGACGCTCCTGCTCTGTAGTGTGTGAGGCTGCTTGGGAGCTCCCACACACAGAAAGCGAGTGAACTTACCAGGACCCCCGATGCAGTGGGCTTGCCAGTGCTTGCAACAGGTGTCATTATGTTGAATGGAAAGACATTCTGGAGAAGCCCCTTGTCTGGCACACTAGCTGCCCCTCTCACCCAAAATATTTATTAAAAATGTCCCAGCCTCTGAAAGCCCACAATATACAAATCTAAAGAGATGCTTCCGGCAATGAGTTTCAATTGAGCAAGCTGTCCTGCTTTCCACGGTTCGCCACTTTTGCAAAATCACCATCTATTTATTAGCATAATTAATCAACTCATCGTACAATAGATCCAAATACTAAGTTATCTAAAGTCCTGTAAAATTAAGAAAAAAATAAAGCACTGGTTGTGCTCTAGTGGCTTTGAAATACATTTAGCAACAATCAGATCTTTTCATTGTATATATCAAGAGTGCTATTACCCATCATTTACTCAATGCTCTGGACTGACTCATTTGTACATACTGCGGTTGGTCCCATCATCAGCTCCGTGTTTGACACATTTGGGATGTTTTACCCTCTGACAGACAGATCCCTTCACATGTGCAACGCTGATTTCTGAAAACGCATCTCTCTCTGATCTAACTGGACATTAATTGTCTTTGTGCTGACGTATTTATGCCTCTCAGTCTTACAGCACAACTAGCAAATCTGATCTCTGACAAGTTGGCTGAACCTAATCAGGACAGATCAGCTGTTACCCAAGGTGCCACAGGCTGTAATTTGAGGATCTTTACAGAGTTATCACTCGCCAGAAAGACAAGGAACTATAAATTCTGTCAACACGAATCCCAAAGTGTGTGTTCAAAGCAGCTGTGGCCTCCCCCGCCCCCAAGAAAACACAGCGCTTGTCAAATAAATACCTGAGATAATTGATAAGAGGGAATTAGAAGGATATAGCTGATACAGTGATTGTGAGGATATATTTTTAAAGGGAACTTCAGAAGCAGAGCGTTGGGTGTGAAGTGTTGTCAAGCATAAAGAAGGGTCGCAGGGAAGAGACGGACGGCAAGTCTCCACAATGCAGCTACCGCTTATCATTGGGGGGCTTGGTTCCCATTTGCCTCGCTCTCTAAACTGGCAAATGCCCAAACATCCTAAGCCTCGAAGGAAATCTCCTGCTGCCGAGTCGGGCTGCCACCCGGTGACAGTGCCTTGATCAGAGGCAGGAGGCCGGGATTATTGTCAGCCTGTCAGCACTGTATTATTCTCTGAAGACCCCTGTGGTTTTCTTACGGGCGCAAAAAGAGGGAATATTAGAGAAAATAAACTTCTTTCTTACTGTATCGCTTTGGTCCATCTTCCAAACAAAAGGAAAGGGTTAATGTGGCATCATCTTCAAAAAACTCGGTGGCAAACGCATCCCACCAGAGGTTGTCGCTATCCTGCAAAAAGACAGATCATGTATTTAACAGGCAAGAGTGGAAAAATATCTCAAAGGGGAAAAGAAAAGGGAAAAAGGCAGAAAAATCCAGTCAACGGTGGCTTGGGACTTAGCATATGTATGTGGGTGTTCTGGAAGGGGTGTGGGCAGGCGTGTGGTCACTCTTCAAATTAATTGCCTCGAATGAGGACTGAATTCCAATTCAATAAACGAGTTAATGCAAAGCAAATGAAAATTAATTCTCGAGGACATATTTGGGGAGATTTAATAAACGTATTCTGGAGCACAATGTGACGTTTTTTAAGAAAAAGGTTTGCTTTTAATGTAAAATACATTCAGCTTTTTCCCTCTCTCTTTCTCTTTGCTCATTTAGCAGTCCGATTTTACAAACAGAAAGCACAATATTACAACCAGGTTAAGGAGAAGAGTACATTTTTTAACAATAATTTATTCAAAAAGAAAAGTTGTGTGTGGCTTGTAGTCTTCCTCTACGCAAACATCCCTATAAAAGATACAGGTATTGCTACACGGATTTATGTAGAAAGATGAGTTTGTGCACGAGCAACCATCACATGCATGTGGATTGTTCTTGAGGATTGGTTTAAGATTATAGGCAATCACTTGCTCGTTATTAAATCAGTTATTAAAAACAGAATAGTTCAGCAGAATGCAAACCATCCACATGAACTCTGTTTGTTTGTCTTGGGTTGAATGTTTCCCTTGCTCATCCAGAAAATAATTTGAAATTGGCCCAGTTGAAGGCCATTAAAATCATTGCTAAGCTTCAAGGGCAGAGGAAAGGCCTCCTCTAACAGGGAATTAGGAGGGTTATGCAAAGTGTTACATTTAAAAGGGGGAATCATACCTGGGCCTCATTCTCTGTATAGTGCTCAATTTACCCTCAAATTCTTAAGCACAATCTTTTTACAGAGAATTGTTGGTTAGCGCCAGCTTTCAGGGCAAGATGTTTCCCAGCTGCCTGTCAGATGGCGGAAGGACATAGAGGGGCCCGCTGCTCCTCTCTTAAAGGCCCCCACCCTGGGGCCCCGGCCAAGGTCTCACCAGCCTCTCTTCCTCCCATTAAGTTGTTCTGCTTACGACAACATTAAGTTGTTGTCACTGGCAGGCCTTGGGAACAAGCCTTCAGTCCCAACGGGAATAAATAAGGGGCCACTGAAGAACGATGCTGTTCCTCTTTTCAGAAAAGAAGAAGCTTAGACAAATGATTGTCCTCGTCTCTTTTTCTCTGGCCTCCTCCCGATCGCCATACCAAAAGCCAACACTTTTCTTAGTAGAATACAGTAAATATAAAACCATCCAGGGGTATATCATGACTCCACATACAAACTACCCCCCTCCCATCTCCCTTCAGAAACAAATGTTTATTGAGCACTTATTACGTGCAGGCCCTCGGAATACACAGCAGGATAAGAGATTGGTCTCTACCCTCAAAGGGCTCAAACCCACTGGCAGGGCGCAGCCGACTGAGCATCAAACAGACAGCCTCGCTCCACACCTGAGACCACGGCACAGGGCCTGAATGCTGTGGAAACTGTCAGAGCTTCTAGAAAAATTAGTGGGCTTGGAAGTGAAGAAGCAGCTGGGGCAAGAAACCCTATTTGGGAGCCTGGATACACAGGGCTTTTTCATTTCAAATTGCTATACGGATGGAAAAAGAATAATGGTTAACATTTATGGAGCGCTTACCACATGCCAAACACTGTTCTAAATACTTTATATACGTTTTCTCACTCGCTCGTCATTACCACCCTGATTCTTGGTTTTGTTTTGTTCTTTTCCCTTGTCAGTACGATATCAGTTTCTTGTGAGTAGGGGCTGTGTTTTGCCTGCTTCTCCATCTCCCAGGTCCCAGACGGTGACGAGGCCATGGTATTACTCAATGAAAGCTGTTCAGTGACTGGCTGGAACTGCTCACGTTATCATCCCAGTTTTACAACTGCAGAAACGGATTAGGTGGTGAAGGTAACTTGCCCAAGTCCACTCGGCCGATAAACAGCAGAGCTGGTGTTCACATGTAGCTTTTTAAAATACTCACGTTCATGCCATAATAGTTATTAAGTGTGGTGTCAAAATGCCGGTTCAAGGAATGATTGCCCCAGAACTATATTTTAATCATGTAATACGATATTAGAGAGAAAGTGAAAGTGGGGGGAACGCTTTCAGAATTCCTATATAGGGACTGGGACTCTCGGACATCTGAGATCTGCCCCTGTCTCTGCCGACTCATTTCTCTGGCGTCCTTGGGAAGGCAAGGGCTAGGGTTCAGAAAGAAGGAAGGGAGATGGAAAAGGGCATATTTTGTCTCAGGCTGGTTTCTCTTCCAGCTCCTCGCTGTACTTACTGTCCCACATGCCAGGACTCATGCCCAGAAAGAGGCCAGCACCATGCGGTAGGGCAGGTGGTATTACAACACTGGTGGAATTCGTCCTGCGGGCAATCCTCAGAGGAGGCTCATCCCGACACTACCTCTTCCCAGCTATGTGAACTTGGACAACTTATTTTACCTCCCTGACCCTGTTTCCTTACTTGGAAATTAAGGATAACGATAATGATAATAATAACAACAACAGTAATAACTATCTTCACAGTAGATGCAACAAGTTACATTAATAACTATTTTGCGAGGTAGATGTGAAAATTCAATAAGTTAATGGCTGTAACGTGCCCAGAAGAGTGCCTGGAACACAGTAAAGGTCAATACAATGCCCCTTTCCTACCTTTATCTACCATCTTTGACACCATTCCTAAGGGATGAAGCATTCCATGCTCTAAAGAACTCTACATGAAAAATGTTTATAGGGCTTCCCTGGTGGTGCAGTGGTTGAGGGTCCGCCTGCCGATGCAGGGGACACGGGTTCGTGCCCCAGTCCGAGAAGATCCCACATACTGCGGAGCGGCTGGGCCCGTGAGCCATGGCCTCTGAGCCTGCGCGTCGGAGCCTGTGCTCCGCAACGGGAGAGGCCACAGCAGTGAGAGGCCCGCGTACCGCAAAAAAAAAAAAAAAAAAAAAAAAAAAAGTTTATATATCAAGCATGTCTCCAAATCACTTCAACTATTTGTAACCCATTTACTTGGCAACAATACCTGTCTACAACACAGTGAAAACTCTGAATGGAAATTGATCAACTCCTTTTGGCCTGCTAATTGTTCACAGGCCCAGTGACTAGATCAGTTCCTCTACCTCCATTTTCCTGTCATCTAATTCCTGGTTTTTAGCACGTCTGCTAGAAAATGGACTAGTGGCAGGTAAAAGCCCAGGGAGAACACAGGCTGATCTGAAGTCACTAGGAGAAAAGAAAGGATTAAGGCTGTAGGGAGGTGGGAGAATTGTCTATGAGCAGCCATACAGGTTCCACGGGGCCCAGACAAGTGAGTGTTGGCAGAAATCAAGTGGGGAGGGGGAGTGATGACCCAAGAAGGGGGGATGACATTTGATTCAAACTAACTATAATGGAACATGAGATGAGTCAATGTCTCAGGAAATGTCAGGACAGTTTTGGTAAGAGAAGGTCATATCAGGTGACTATACACACACAAAAAATCAATTGGCTTTGGTCACAAATCTTGCAAGAACATTCCAAAACTAAAAATGTGATATGTGCTTTCTCAGGACAAGACACATAATAGGTACCTAATAGAATATATACACATTTTGGCTGATAGAATGAATGAGTGGATGAAAGACTGGAATTCCTTTTTGTTCCATCAAAAGCCCAACTCAAGAAAATCACTTACACAGTTTTTGTGAGCTCTAGATGCTTGACCCTACTTTGTCTATTGGCCAATATTTTTAAACTGACACACAAAAAATTTGGATATTATTTTTAAGTTATAGTTGTCAACTGCCCCCCAACACACATATATAAGGCTTTTGAGTTAGTCCTTAGTGATGAGAGGAAAAATGCTGATGGAGAAAGGGAATTAAAAAGTAGTATTTTTAAGAAAATATTACTAAATGTCAAGTACAGGCCAGTCTTAACTTGGCTTTTTTCTGAAGGAAGGAGATCATGGAAAGAATACATGTCTGGGGGGCCCTGGGTTAACAGTAGTACCCATAACTCAATATTTTCTAAGTTTTTTCCATGAATTGAACCATCTTATATTCACAACTGTCCTAATTGCCCCCAGGGGCAGAGCAGGCATCCTTAGAAGAATTTATACCCTTAACCTCTATGTTACATTGGCTTCAACATATGAATTCTGCCTCTTATTCACTGGTGACCTAAGTCAAGCCTCCTAACTTGTTTGCATCTATTTGCTCATTTGCAAAGTGGGAACAATCAGTTCAGTGGACTGTGAGGGCTAAGGAGAAACTGCCCGGCACATAATAGTTGCTCAATAAATGGCAGCTATTATTATTTTTTCTTATGGTCTCCTTTGACCTTCAGATATTTATAAACAGAGAATCTGAATTTCAAAAAAGTTAAACTCCTTAGTAAAGATCAGACAGCTAGAAAGTGGCAAAGCTAAAGTTCACATCCAAGTCTGCGTAATTCCAGTCTATTTTTTTAAATAGCAAAATTGAGAGGAAGGTACAGAGAATTCCCACACCCTCCCTGCCCGCACACATGCATAGCCTCCCCTGTTACCAACAGCCCTCACCACGCAGCAGATTTGTTTGTTACAACTGATGAACTGACCAGGCCAGGTTTTCTCCAAATAATTCTGCTTAAAAAGTGATTTTCCACCTTAGGTTGAAGACAAAAAGATTCACAAGAGTAGAAGAAGAGGCCAGCATTAATTAGCAAGAGGAAATTTTGCTTGAACAGATCTCCTCCTCCAGTTCTTTCAGATTCTGCCCACTTTCCCCCACCTTCATGTTGTTTTTCTGAAAATAAACCTCCTCTTTGAACAGCCCTTCCTTCCATTTGGCTGGCTGGTATAGTTCCTGGGATCAGTGAGGCAATTTTATGGAAGACATTTGCCTAATGACTAGACCAGGAGTCCAGGCAGCCGCTGCAATGCAGCTACAAAGACCTATGCTAAACCAAATACGAAATCTCTGGCAGAAGATCTTACAGTGTGACTGGTGGAATCTCAGTTCTCAGCCACAGAGCTGAGCTAACAGCCTCATGAGTTGTGGACAATGATAAAAAATTAGTGCCACCATTATTCAACGTCTAGATGTCGGTCATCTAGATGGTCTGAGCCTCGCAGACAAAGGCAACATGTGCAAGAGACCAAGGAAATATAACAGAAAATGACTGGTCACGATTCTGCGGTTCTATCTATCCACAGGCTAACACTTCTGTCTCCTGATCGCATACTTGGCACCTCCGTCATTGGAGGAAGAACCAAGGAGTTCCCTTGGGAGCAGGTCACATGGCCAAGTCCAATAAGCTGACCAGTAGGAGGCTGTGTGAGGAAAGTTTCCAAGGCTGTTTCACAGCAAGGATTCCAAAGAGGAGCTCACTAAGTCTGGTTTCCCCTAAGGTGTGAAGGGAAGGTAGGATTTTGCTGCCCACTCTCCATGCAGGCAATCCCCTCCAGTCAAACCAATGTGGAGAATAACTAGGAAGGGCCTTGAGACTGACCAGCAGGTCCAGATCAACCTCTCAAGACTTGGAGGTAAAGGTTATGACAAATGCCTTTAAAAACAAACCAATAGCCTGAGGTTTTTGGTAGGTGGGGTGGCCGCGCACACCAGTTACTGCCACATAGCATAGATACAACATTTGGTGGATACATCGGAAAAGACATTCTATCCAGGGAAAAGCCACTCTTACCACTCTGGGGACCAGCATGGTCAGGAGTTGGCCTGTGTGGAGCCAAAGGACCCAGCAACTTACCTTGTCGAACCAAGGGTCCGTCTTTAACCATTTCCTGCCTCCTTGTCTTTGCATATGTTGTTCTTTTGGCCTGGCATGTCCAGCAAATACCAAGTCCCAGTCCTTTGATTCCTTTTTTCCCTGTCTCCTGTGCTAGGAAAGCTTGATACCTCTACCCCTGTTCGAGTGTGGATCATATTATAATTGAATCACTGCCTTGCAATATAAATTTATCTAAATTTGCGGCTGCTGTAGAGGACCATGAGATGCTAAAGAATAAGGACCAGGCATTAGGCATCTCTCCATTCTCAACAGATCTCCCACCTATAAATTACCCAGTAGGGAGTAGAACAGATGGTGAGGCCGTAACCACACAGTGAGTAAGATTCTTCCTCGGGGCTTCCCTGGTGGTGCAATGGTTGAGAGTCCGCCTGCCGATGCAGGGGACACGGGTTCAAGCCCTGGTCTGGGAAGGTCCCACATGTCACGGAGCAACTAGGCCCGTGAGCCACAACTACTGAGCCTGTTCGTCCGGAGCCTGTGCTCCGCAACAAGAGAGGCCGCGATAGTGAGAGGCCCGCGCACCGCGATGAAGAGTGGCCCCCCCCTTGCCGCAACTAGAGAAAGCCCGCACACAGAAACGAAGACCCCACACAGCCAAAATAAATACATACATAAATAAATAAGTAAATAAATAAACTCCTACCCAACACCTCGGTATTGAAAGGTTGGTTTTAAAAAAAAAAAACAAGAAAAAAGATTCTTCCTCGAAGATTGCAGGAATCTTAAGTCTAAACTCAGTGGCTAGGGGACCAGGGCAATGTACAAGCAGAGGCTTCTCTCTGTCATGTCACTGTTGCCTCACTTTTCATCAGTGGACGTACCAACCATGCATGTGACAAGTTCATATTGATGCAGAAATTACTTCCCACCTACACTGCCATTCCACTGAACCACCTTTGGGCATTTTTCTTGTTCTTTTCAGTGAAACATTGGTTAAGTGAATACACTTCATTGATTGTAACTTAAATAAGTGATGTTTATAAATAAGTAAATAAATAAATAAGTGATGTTTTACTGTAGTAATTTTTAAAAATAGAGAATAGAGGATAATATGGTGAAAGCCTATGGCCCATTATCCAGAGTTAACAATTATTAAAATAATATCTTTCTTTCCTTTTTAAAAGGAATTAAAAATTATAAATAAAAATAAACGTCCTGGGTCTCCATAGCTTGCTGTATTTTTCTCTCCCTTCCCCCAGGCTCCCATAAACAACCATTTCGTGAAAATCATACGGCCCTTCCTAGCCCATCTTTTATATTTATATACATACATAACTCTATTCATATATAGCCCTGTTCTATGTTTTTAATATTTTATTTAAATGATATCATACATTATGTTTCCTTCTTTAAACTTTTTTTTTCTCATTCAACATTGTGTTTTGGAGATGTCTCCATTTTATATATTAGGGCCTCTTCTTTCCTCATATAAGCTACATGGTAGTACACTAGACGAAAAGAATATATTTTATTTAAGCATTTTGCTACTAATGATCTCTAGACAGTTTCTAATTTTTTGCCATTACAACAATGATGCGATCAGTATGTTTGCAGTGTCCCTTTGTGTTAATGTGTAAGGATTTCTCTGGGGCATATATTTAAAGCGGCCATGCCTAGGCATAGGGTGTGCACGTGTGTATATTTTGGCTCTTCCATTAGGAGGTCCCTATGTTTCCAGATTGAAGACTTCTGGTCTGAAGATGAACGGGTAGAGATGAAACTAAGAGCATTTCCAAGCGATATATTTCCATGTGAGACCTAATAACAAGATCCACAGAATTACAAAACAGAGTCCGGCTCTGCCAGGAGAAGGATGAGCATCTGAAAGTCCAAAGAATATGCAATGATGGAAATACCACTACTAATAAAAGTTTTCCTATCATTCTTTTAAAGGCAGAGTGTATCCCAGGGACTTCATTAACCAAAAGCAGGATGAGTTCTTGACACAACACAAGAAAGGAAGCATAGTTGCTTCATGGTCCTCCGAAATGGCTCATGAGACAGAATGATTGAGTACCAAACACCCCAATGTGTGCGTGCACAGGTAGGGAGTGAGGGCCATCTAACTCCATACGCTCTGCCACAAGGATTCTCATGGAGGTCATGCTTGCCTTTTCCTTTCAATCCTGGCTGTTGTTTAGTACCTGAACAGTGCATATTTAGTGCTTAGTGAATATTAATAAGTAAAAAGTGGATTCTTTTCCCAAAGCTGGAAAGTAACAATAGCAGAGAACAGCCTCCAGGTAAATAAAGACGAAATTAACTCAGCCTGAACCCAGACCCGGGTGGAGGGGTGTGGCCTGCAATTCTCCGTATATCTTAATTAGGTAAAAACACCATTAAAGCTTCTCCACTCTAAGTAATCCCCTCTATACATTTCTGTGATGAAAATCCTTGGTCCCTTTGTCCCATCTCACAGGTGAGCCCAAGTAGCCCCGGCAGCCAAATCATATATCAGGATGAGAGATGCACTCAGGTCAAATAGCAGAAGAGAGTCTTAATTATATTTAAAAATCCACAAAAGCATTTTGCTTCCAACTCGGATTCTTTTCCATTCCTATCTCTGTCCCTCTCCACCAAAAACAGGATCCTGGTGCCAGGGTTGCCCCCCAGCATCTTTAACTTAAGCACTGACAGGTTATGTGGGATTTTTGCCAGAGTAATTATTTTTCAATTCAACAATAATGAGAAATTACCATGGCAACCACTTGTCACGTGGCACACATACACCCCCTCCGAAGGATGAACCATACATAAAGCATCTATTTCTTGAAAAGTGTGTTTTTTCAATGAAAATAAACTTAAACAGGTCAAAGTGGAGAGAATGTATGAAGGGGTCTGGAAACGGGAAGATGAGGAGGGCATTGACTTTCTTCAGTATCTTGCAGTTCTAGAAAACAATGATATCTCCTCTCCCTACTGTCTTATACACACGCACACATAGATAGCACACTATTCATTTGTATCTTACCATTGTGGTCACTCCCATCTTACACATGTCAGTTGACCTCTCTTAGAAAACACTGCAGAAAAAACATGTGTCTCCAGGACCAAGACTGATGCACACTTGGCCAGACTCGCTTTCCCTAAATTTCTTTGCCTGTCACTTGCATATGTTGAGACAGAAGATAATAATCTCCTGCCAAATCTCCTGGCTTTCCCTTTCTAGAGGCTCTCACACACTGAAGGGGGTGCAGGTTTTTATTTTCTCTGACTACAAAGGTCTTTTTGCTTCCTTCATTTCTCCAAACCTAGGAGTCTTGTATCAAACCATGTTTATTCCAAATTAGCCGCATTTAATAATAGTAGTCAACAGTTACATAGCATTTCCGTGTGCCGGCCACCATTCTGAATCCATTGACTAATATAAACTCCTTGAAACCTCACAATGACCCTAGGGGCTAAGTCCTATTATTCATGCCATTTTATAGATGAGAAAACTGAGGCACAGAGGATTTAAATATCTGCTTAAGACTATGAAGCTAACAAGTAGCAGAGATATTTCAAACACAGGGACTCTGGCTCTTGAGTTTGGGCTCATATAAGCACTTTACTACGATGTTCTTTGTCTAGAGCAATGTTCTTCAAACTTTCTACTGTCTTCTTAGTTGTTTCAATCTCCAATTAATGCACTGAATGTTTGGGGCTCTGTTTCCTGAACAGACAGCTCAAAGCAAGGCTTTCCATCACATCGATGGAATTCTACATCGAGACACAGAAATAAAAGTAATAAGGTAAGATCATTTGCTCTCACTAGCTGGTAATTTTGAACAAGCATGTAATGAACACAGGGAGAGAATTTTAAATCCCCCCATTTTATTTAATGTTATGGAATTTTTTTAATCTCATGTCCCAGAGGTTGTAGTTTTTTTATATAAATTTATTTATTTATTCATTTATTCTTTGGCTGTGTTGGGTCTTTGCTGCTTTGCGCAGGCTTGCTCTAGTTGCAGCGAGCAGGGGCTACTCTTGACTTATTGCGGTGGCTTCTCTTTGTTGCGGAGCACGGACTCTAGGCACACAACCTGCAGTAGTTGCAGCATGCGGGCTTCAGTAGCTGTGACACGCGGGCTCAGTAGTTGTGGCTCGCGGGTTCTAAGAGCGCAGGCTCAGTAGTTGTGGAACATAGGCTTAGTTGCTCTGTGTCATGTGGGATCTTCCCAGACCAGGGCTTGAACCTGTGTCCCCTGCATTGGCAGGTGGATTCTTAACCACTACACCACCAGGGAAGTCCCCCAGAGGTTGTAGTTTTATTTTGTTTTGTTTTTTTTCTCTCTCATTCTCAACTATGACTTTGTTTATTCTCAACTAAATTGCATTTGATTTAACAGTAAACGTTATCATTTTAACAGAGAAATTCTAAAACGGCATGTTACTAAGAGTAAATTATGTGTCTTGACAGAACATCTCAGGGTTTCACTCACAGTTCGAGGCTTCCCTTTTAGAAAGTGTCTACTACATTTCACTCCCCTGTGCTGCTGCCTTGGGAGAGACATTTCTTAAAGCAGACAGGAATTGGCGTCCAGCAGATATGCCTCTCTAGGTAAATCTACATCAAACACCCCAAACACCTGGAAAAATCATGTATTTCAGTCTCTGCCCTTGACCTACGAAAGTATTAATGAATTGTGAGGATTCCAAAGAGAAATGCTATTTACAATCATCTAAACATAATGACTAAAATGTACACAAGTGGAGGTGCCAAAAATAAGCTTTGGATTTACTGCAACTATTATGAAATCATAACTTTTTTTAAAAGTTTGGATGGGTATCAGCTTTATGAGGGCAGGATCTCTACCGGTGCCTGTGTATTTGCTAACACCTGGCAGGCATGCCACAAATAAGTACTCGATTACTTGATTATTTAAATTATTTCATTTAACAAATAAATATCTGTTTAATTAAAACCAGCATATTCTCAAAACCCTGAAGAAACACAATCGCGTTTTCATGATGGTTGGACACTTCTATTCTCTTTTTTGTTCACATGTCTGTTAAGCAGGGGTGTTAAATATTTAATGAGTGACTCAACGAAAGTGCTTAGGAGTTTCACAACGAATTACTTTCTAGTCATCACAGAATCCTTATCAAGTTGGTACTTTTATTATCCCAATTTAAATGGGGAAACTGAGGCCCCAGGAGGTCAAGATATATACCCAAGGTCACAGACCAAGTAAGGAGCAACATTGGGATTTGGTTCTTGAATATTGTGATTCCTGAATGTTTGTTTCTAGCTGCAAAGTTTCACTGCCTGTTCTCATCTATACTATTCTGGTGTGAAGGAGGCGGAGTATTTTCTTCATAATTAAATTTCCTCTGTCAGACTCCAACCTGGAAACACGCACTCTGACATATCAAAAAATAATATACTAGGGACCCTGCGCAAACCCACTTTGAAAATGACCTAGCGAAGCATTACTCTAGCAGCATGGGTCTCGCTGGTGACAGTTCTGGGCGGCGAGCACCATACCTCATATTACATCATACCCTCTAGGTGTGAGAGGTCCTGAGAGGCAGGATAATGTGATGAGGCAGCAAGTCGTATATCTTGGGAAAAGTGCACCATAAAACCAGGCACCAATTTTCTGTTCCAACATACACACAGCAGACAATGAAAGAACACTTCTGGAAAAGCTTGCAAGATGCAAAAGCTTAATTTTGTGACCTGCCCAATTGCATCGGAATCAAATGACAGGAATAATTCTTAGAGTTACCACTCAAAATTGGAAGGCCGTGCAGGGACTGAAGCAAGAAAAGAAAACTCGTGTTTTCCCCTCTTCTTCCTTGGGAAAAGGGAAAAGGTTTTTGTTCACAGAGATAAATAGAAGAAATCCAGCATAATCTCAAAACTCAGAAGGAAAATAACAGGTTTCTCTTGATGCTGGTCGAAGGCCTCCATGTTTTTTTCCGTTTACACATCTGTTTATTGGGGTCTTAGATTCCCTCTAAGTCTGTATCACAGCTCCCAGCTTCTCCCTGGCCTCCAGATCCCTGGCTCCAGCTGTGTCACCAACTTCCCCCCTTGTTAACCAAAGAGGCATCTCAGACTGAACATGGCCAAAGCCAGACCCACCCCTATTTTTACCACACCTCAAACCTATTCTCCCCACTCTTTTCTATGTCAATAATGTAATTCCAAGTTGTCATTCTCTTAGCCCGAACTTTTAGGACATATTCTTGACTTTGCTCTTTTGCTAAGTCCACACCCCCAATCCAACAGCAATCTCCTTCCAACCTAGAATGGAGCCCACCCACATTTCTCTCCCTCCACCTGCACTCCTTGTCTGGGCCTCCAGTACCTCCAGCCTGGACAGCAGTGATTGCTTCCTAATCTTTCTCTCTGCCAGCACTCTGTTTCCCTGTACCTGTGCTCTGCTGAGAAGCCTGCATGATCTTTGAACAACGCCCACTAGATTGCATCACTCCCTGTCGAAACCATCCGGTGGATTCCCATTGCTGCTTTTAGCCATGGAGCAAACTGCCCTGCGTGGTTGGGACTTGGTATTTTTCCTTGGCCTCAGTTCCCTTCATTGAACACAGCTCACGAGCCTGGGCTCTTGCAACACAGACCTTCCTTCTAACCCGGGGCCACACTCTGGTCCACCACAGAGACATTTGCACTCACTGTTCCATCCGTGAGTGATGCCTTTCCTCTACTTGGCGTAGCTTTCTCTTCCTTGTCATTCAAATCTCAAGTTCTGTGTCACTTGTCACTAGTCTATAGGAGCCAACTTTTTTACCTAATCAGTCAATGTTTTTTCTCCAGGAGGAACTTATCACTTGATTTGGTCTGTTTGTTGTCTTCCTACCTACTAAAAAACATCAGCTCATTGAGATCCTGCTGCCCACTTGGCTGTAGAACCTGGTACACAGTAGGTGCTTAATAAATGATGGCTTGAATAAACGAAAATACCAAAAAATGTGTTAAGAAGAAAGAAAAGAGAAATCTTATCAAAGAGACCACATTAATCTCTCTTTTGGACTTCTACAGGGCAACAATTCCCAGACCCAGACTTGTCACAGTGCCTTTGGCTACAACTACATAATAGAGTACTAGGAATCTACCAGAATCTTTATTCCCTTTAATTTTTAAAATAAATATATATCACGAATTAAAAGCATTAAAAATATTCATGCCCTTTGACTTAGTAATTCTATTTCTGGGAATCCATCCAAAGGACATAATCCAAAACTATGTAAATGTTTTATATGCAAAAATATTCACCACAGGAGCCTTCATAATAGCAAAAAAAAAAAAAAAACTAGAAACAATGTGCTGCCCTACAAGGGAGAAATGATTCCAGAAACCACAATAGAAAGAAAGAAAGAAAATAGGAATCTTTAAACATAATGTTTACCCATGGTTTATAATAACACAAAGGCATGCTTAGGTTATAATGTAAAATTAAGAAAGCAAGATGGATAAACAGAGCAGTAGGGCAGAATGGAGGGCTGAGAGACAGAAGCATGCATGGGACCTGGGTCTATGAAAGAGGTGGCCCTATGGGGGAGTGGGAAAGGATAGACAAATGGGTAAGTAGTGTTGGCTTTTCACATGGAAAAAATAAATTTGATTCCACTTCACATAACCAAATATAAATTCCAGATGGATGACACATATAAATGAAGAAAAACAAAGTTTTCAAACTATTTGAAGAAAAGAGAGCATATTTTGTGTGACCTCAGAACAGGGGGAAAATTTGTAAACAAACACAAGACAAATCATGAGAAACAAGCGATCCATTTGAATCCATCAAAATATAAACATTTCATATGACAAAAGACATTGTAAACAGGCTACAATATAAATGATGAGCTGGAAGAGGATTAGTAACTAGGATATATAACGAACCGTTCCAGATTAAAAATCAATAACATATAAAAGAGCAAAAAATGTGAAAGTACCATTCCCAGAAAGTGGTCAATAAAGCAATGAAGAGATGTTCTGTTTCACTTGTAGTCAAGAAAAGGTAAATTAAATCCAAGCCCTTGAACACCCATGTGATTGTCAAAAAAAAAAAAAAAAAAAACTGAACTATGCCACACGTTACTGGAGAGCTGAGGAAACGGGAACTCTCACGCACTGTGGTCACTTCTCATCGTAGTCTGAAAGCCCCGATGCACAAGGTAGGCAGATGCCAGCATTACCCACCCACTCAGCACCTACCACTCTCTTGGACGTCGTTGCAGCCTGACAAACTTTCCCTTTATCCCTTCCGCCTCTTCACCTGCAATACTCCTCTCACCACACATATTTATTGTGTGTTTAATTATGAACCAAACACTGTGCATTATATATTTCAGGCTTTTGAGCATGATCAGGTAGCTACTATTATTATTCTCCTTAACAAGTGATAAAAAAAAAAACCAACGCTCAGACAGGTTACTTAATTTTCCCATGCACACAGCTGGTACATGTTGGAATCAGTGTTCAGAGCCACATCCTGGCTTCAGAACTCATCCCTTTTGACTGACATGAGACAGAAAATATCAGTAATAAGAGATCACATATAAGACTTGTACATTGCTTCATCATTCACAATAGCCCAGAAATGGAAACCATCCAAATGTCCATCAACTGATGAACAGGTAAACAAAGTGGTATCTCTGTATAATGGAACACTATTAGCAATGAAAGGAGTAAGATATTGATAAATGCTTTAACATGTACGGCAAACACATTATGCAAAGAGAAAGAGGGCAGACACAAAATGCCACATATTGAATGATTCCACCTGCGTGAACTATCCTGAATCCTGGCTCTACCACTTACTAGCTGTGTGACCTCAGGCAAATTACGTAAGCTCTCTCTGCCTCCACTTCATTGGGTATAAAACGGATATAATAATTCCTCACCTTTCGTTGTGAGGACTATATTAGATAATACATGGACCTGTGACTGGAAGAGAGTAAACACCTAATAAAGGGCATTATTACTAAGTGGTGGAGAAAGTCTCAAGGCCAGGGTTGGGTGGACATTAAATAATATATCTCAGTGATACATCTTATAGAACAGCCCACACACTTGACAACCTGACAGCCTGGGGCTAGATGTCAATAGCCAGCAAGTCTTTGCTCTGTAACTCTGGGCAAGATATTCAATCTCAGTTGCCTTCGCTGTGAAAATGGGAACCATAATGGTCCCTGCACCCCGTAGTGCTGTTGTGAAGATTAAATGAACTGATACACTGAAGTGCTTAGTACAGTGTCTGGTACTCAAGGAGTGCTTATTAATTTGTACCCATCATTATTGGTCTGGCCATCAGTGTTAGGTGGCATTAAGGGCACCCAAGACAGAGATCTCTATCCTCAGAAAATGTATAATCTAATTATCCAGTTGTCCCACAATTGCCACTGACAGCAGATGCAAACAAGGACACCCTCCTCTGTCTGTCTCCCTCTCCAGGCTGCAAACTCCTCAAAGGCAGGATGAATGTTTTGTTTTTCACCATCTCTCTAGTGCCTTGCACAGTGCCTGTCTGGGAAAAAGCGAGGGTACGCTATCCACCGAAGTGAGTTTACAAGGCAGACCTAAGGAAGAGAAGCCTCTGTTTCGCACGCCGGCCTCAAACCCACAGTTGCCTGTGGTTCGGGGCTAATTTGCGTCTCAGCATCTCTGAAAGCTCTGCATTTAGCTATCCAGTTTGCTCCCTTGTCAGCTAGATATCACAACTTGCAAGGCAAAAGAGAGCTTCAGAGAACTGTGGTTTGCCTGCCGGCAGCATATTTGTTGATGCGGGATTTTTCACTTTCCCCCTTCCATCTCCACTGAAGGCAGAAAACTGAGTTCTAATTCTGATCCTGGTGATTCTTTGCCGGGTGACCTCACACAAGTGCAAATCAAAGACTCTTAAGTGTTTTAAATGTCCTTAGAGGATGTGCTTCAGGCCTTGATTTCTCCATCGGTCAAGTATAAGGATGATTCTAAGGGTCCTTCCAAAGGCATCCTGATAGAACACTCACTTCTTCAGGGATTATTGTTCAAAAAAAGAACCTGTCCACCTTCCCTACTCTTGCTTTCAGGGAAAACATTTTTGGGGGATCTTGGTCAGGGCTAAAGTAAAGGCATCATCCTCACCAAAGGATTTAAAAAGGAATATTTCCATCACCTTCCAGGGTGCAGGAAGAGTCTCCACAGGGATGGCAAATGGATTTTAACCCAAGTGGCCTCCGTGATGAACTGGTGATTGTTACTTACCTGGACTCTGAATCCATTCTTACATGCAACTGGTATTTATTGAGCGCTTACTATGGGCTAGACAATATCCTAGGCATTAACGATAAAGCAGTGAACAAAAAGGACATAAATCTCTGTGCTTGTAGAGCATACACAGTAGTGGACGACAAACAATAAACAAGATAAATAAGTGAAATATATCATTTATCAGAGAGTGACAGGTGCACAGAAGAAAAATAATAAAGCAGGAAAGGGGGACACAAAGAATGGAGGGTAAGAAAGGAGAGGTGAGATTTTAGATGGGGCAACCATGGGTGGCCTTGCTGGAATGTCTCTTTAGATCAGGGTTTCTCAACCTCAGCACTACTGACATTGGGCTGGATAGTTCTTTGTTGGGGGAGGGGGAAGCTATCCTGTGCATTGTAGGATGTTTGACAGCATCCCTCGTCTCTACCCAAGAGATACCAGTAGAATCTCCCTTGGTTGTGACAACCAAAAAATGTCTCCAGACATTTCCAGATGTCCTTCAGGTTGACCACCACTGATTTAGAGTAAAAACCTGAAGAAAGAGAGAGAAGGAGTCACATAGAGATCTAGAAGGATCCTGGGCAGGCACCAGAGGCAGAGGGGTGAACAAGTCTTGGGTTACCCGCCTTCCCCCAGTCACAGCCAATTTATATCAAACAAATATCTTCTTAAGTATATTTGTTCTCAAGAGAGGGTTTGGTCAGTAGAGGTGAGGATCCAGAAGTGCCCCAGCCTGGAGGTCAAAAGATCTTGATGCATTTAAGGAATGAAAAGGAGGGCATCTGAGCCAAGTATTGGGAGCCAGGAGTGAGGCCAAAGATGAGCCTGGTGAGGGCCCGGGATCTCTTCCTACCAACGAGACCTCCTAGGAAGGTTTTAAGCAGGGAAGTGTCAGATCAATTTAGGTTCCAAGGACCTTCTATGACAAGACCAAGTGACCACCACCCCTGAAGAGCTGTGTGGCCCTGGGTGAATTACTTCACTACACTGGCCCTTAGTTTTCTCATCTGTAAAATGGGGGATAGGGACAACATTAGTACCTGCTTCACGGGTTTGTTGTGAGAAATTATCAAAGGAGAGAATCTATGCAAAGCATTTAGAACTGTGCCTGGAACACAGAGCACACCTGGTCATAAACTTAGCCTTGATGAAGAGTACTCTCCTTAAACAAATGTTAGCTCTTCTTTGCTTCCCTTTCTCTTGGAAGCTTACCAAGGCCAAGCTTACCAAGCGAAACTTACTGCAGGGGTAGCTTTCATATCCACCCACCCCGTCCCTGCCCTGCCCTGCCCCCACCCACACCCCCAGGCCAGCTCCAGCCTCTGCACCCAGAGCCCTGCATTTCTACTTCTAGGGCACCACCCGCTTGCCAGCTTCTCTGCACACCCGGACTGTATATTCTCTATCAGTAGTCCTCACTGGGGACAAATACTTCCACTTGAAAACCAATGTCGAAGAGGCCTTCTTCTTCCTTAAATATTTTAAGGCCCCATATATGTATAACTCTCAGTCCTGCCTTAAGAACGGGTTCCAAAGCAATCAACTGTCACCTCTGAGGGTCATCAAACCACCCACCCATCTAATGACAATGTACTACTTTCTTATAAGACATATAATGCTTACACAATGCTTCTACCTGTAAAGCCTTTTTCCTCAATTCACGTTCCAGAGAATTTCTGCCAGCTGACCCTTGCACAAGCTTCCCTTCCCAGCCCTCTCTGCCCTCATCCCCATCCCCTCCCCCACTACCTTTAGCAGCAGTAATTCCATCCCGCTTAACTTGGATACGAGCACCTGCACAGGGCCTGATACCAAGCGGCACCCCTTCTCCACCCCAGTCAGCACCCTCCGGAGGGGCTGCTGCAAGCTCGGTGATGTCACATACTGAATCTTATGTGATCCCCATACCAAGAGAGTAAGATGAACAACACAGGTGTTTTGTAAACGAGCAAGCAAACAATGTGCTCAAAGTTTACCAGGAAGCAAATATCAAAGTCATAAGCTACATATGAATCTTCTAACTTCCAGTGGCTGGATTTCTATGTTGAATAAAATTGCCATTTGCCAAAACTTAAAAAAACAATGTTTAGACTCAAACTATGTAACATAAATATATGCACAAAAACGTTGCTTGTGTGTTCCTGGATTTGCTATCATCAACAATAACATGGTAATAGTAACAAAATAAATCACTAGCGATCATTGAACATTTTCTCTGGGCCAGGCAGTGTGCTGAGCACTTCAGAAAACTATCTCATTGAATTCTTCCAACATTCCTATGAGACAGATATTATAGCTTCCAATTGACAGATGAAGGAAATAAGATTTTGACCAAGACCACTTCATTAGTAAATGATAAGGCAACATGCAAATCTAGGGAGTTGTGATGGTTAATTTTATGCATCAATTTGGCTGGGCCACCGAGTGTCCAGATATTTGGGTAAACTTTATTCTGGGTGTTTCTGTAAAGGTGTTTCTGGATGAGACTGAGTAAAGCAGATTGCCCTCCTGATGGTGGGCCCCATCCAATCAGTTGAAGACCTAAATAGAACAGAAAGAGTAAGAGGAAACTCCACTGGCCTGAGTTGGGCCATCAGTCTTTTCCTGCCCTTGGATTGGCACTTAAATTGTTGGCTCTCCTGATTCTCAGGCTATTGGGCTCAGTCCTGTCCTCAGTCTCCAGCTTTCCAAATCACCATGCAGATCTTGGGGTCTGTCAGCCTCCATAACTGCATGAGCCAATTCCTTGTAATACATCTCTTTCTATGTATACGTATATCCTATTGGTTCTGTTTCTCTGGAGACCCCTGACTAATACAGCGGTATACACCTAAGCCCTCGAATGTTTCCATTCTCTGTATTAAGTAGAAATAGAATTCCTTTTATTCCAGTGGAGAAGAAGCATTAATTATCAATAGTTTGTAGCAAAGGACTCACTAACACATTGCACTAGATGTAATTTGTTGTGTTCCCACATCGCAGAAGCAGCTTTTTTTCCCCCGCTCGCTTATGTTTTAGAAAATCACAGTGTAGAAGGGATGTCAGAGATGGCTTTGGATTTCCAGGAGCTTGGTTGGCATTGGAGCTCTGACACACTCTGCATGGATGACCTCGGACAAGTCATATTACTTCTCTAAGGAGGTAAAATGTGGATTACTTACACCTATGTCCCCCAGGGTGCCCTGAGGCTTAAAAGAGATCAGGTATTGATTATTTCTAATTTCATTCTTTCCAAAACCACAAAAAAAGTTAGCAAGCAAGGGGGGCTGCTGGCTTCAGGAGCAATGCACCATGAAAAATAGATAGTAATTCCATTTAATCTGATTCTTGTCCAGTCATCTTAACCAAAGGCTAAAAATGATGCTGCAGTAATAAAGGGAATTATAATACACGATCGTAGAAGCTTGGAGAGCAATTCCAGCACAGAAGCAAGCGATTATACATTGCAACAAATTAAAAACTCAGAGAAAAAGAGGGGAGGGAGAGGAAGGAAACCAAAGTGCACTCAAATCCCTCAAGAAACGCTACTTAATAAAGCAAACTCTATTTTCCATAGAATTCCAATCAAGGAGCATTTCGGCCACATGGAAGCAATTAAAGACTTCTATGATTTAATGAAAATGCGGAAACCAAGGACAAACAAAACAACTTCTTAACACGAGGCCACTTCTCAAATCCCTTCCACCCAACGGAAGGACACGGAATGGCTGAAAAGCTGGTACCGGTGACACAGGGCTCAAATCAGCCAGGGGCATGATCTCCAAAAGTCCAGTCTTCCTTGCCTTCTGCTAGAGCACAAAGAACACAGCGCTGTAAACAAAACAAAGACAAACATAACCAAGCCTCCATGGGTGGCCATTCAGACCGATGATCTCAGGAGGAGAAAATTCGAGGTCTGGCTTCTCCTCCCTTTGGCTTTGATAAAAACCTAGCGCCATTCCTTAGCAGGATTTGATCATCCTTGGGGCTCCCCTTTGCCAGCCATAAACATCCAACGTAATTTTGATTTTAAGCAACTTCCCTCACCGCAGAAACATACATAAGTCACTCTATTGTGAACTGGAACTCTGCCAGCTTCAGGAGATGAAAAAGGAGACAAGTTTATCTCACTGACATCATTCCTTACCCTGGGGCCCCTGGACCTTGCTCAGCAGTTTTCTTCTCTGTGCTCCCAACACCACATGCTAATTTCCGCTTCCGGGTCTCTGGCACTTACTGTTTCCTCTGCCTGTAGGGCTTGTCCTCCAAAGCGTCAGACTTGAATCCCCCTTATTATTTAGGTCTCAGGTCAAATGCCAGAGAGACCTTTCGTAGCAGCATCTAACTGAGGAAACTCCAGTTACTCTACCCAATATCGTGCTTGATTTTTTTTTTTTTTTTTTGAGCACTTATCGCCATCCCAAACTACCTATTAATACATCAGTGTATCTGCTGGTTTAACCTATGCCCTTGCCCAATCTCTTCTCTAGATAATAAGCCATGAGAAAGCAGAAATGTTGACCTTTTATTTGTTTACCGCCATGTTCCCTGCTCCGAGCACAGTTCCTGGCACACAGTAGGCACTTAATAACGTCAGTACAATGAATGCATAAAATGGTAGGCTGCTTGGAGTTTCTGAAGTTTTGGAAGGACTGCTGTAGCCAAGAAGTGTCTATTTTATTCATTCATCCTTTCAATATTTGTTGAGTACCAAGTATATTCCAGGAGCTGGGGAAACAGCTAAGAATTAAATCTGGGTCTTTGCCCATAAGGAGTTCAGAATGGAGATGGAGAGAAAGAGAAAGCAGCCCCCTGCAGTAGGATGTGAGGTGAGGAACGTGTCAGGGTACCAAGGAGTGGCCGGCACTCGACAGTTGGTAATGCTACCTGGCCTGAGGAATGGAATTTCAGAGGTCCTCACTGTTAAGTTGGTGGCTGTATTCATTTCTTGTGACTGCTGTAACAAATGGCCACACACTGGTGGCTTAAAACCACAGAAACGTACGCTTCCACAGTTCTGGAGTCTAGAAGTCTTAAATCAAGGTGTCAGCAGACTTGGCTCCTTCTGAGGGCTATCAGGAAGAACCTGCTGCATGCTTCTTTCCTAGACTCTGGTGGTTGCAGGCAATCCTTGGCATCCCTTGGCTTGTAGCTACGTCACTCCAATCTCTGCCTCCGCTTTCACATGGCCTTCTCCCTGTGTGTCTCTGTCTCTGGGTCTCTATTTTCTCATAAAGACACCAAACATTGGATTTGAACCCACCCGAACCCAGTGTGACCTTATCTTAACTAGGTACATCTTCAGAGACCTTATTTCCAAATAAGGTCGCATTCTGAGAGTCTAGGATTTGGGAGACAGGGATACGAGGAGAATTCAACCCAGGACAGTTGGCTACACCTTAGTCTTTGATTCTGGAAAATAGATTTACTTTCACGAGCACCGGTTGTCTGATGGATTCAGTATGACAGGATTTTACTCTCCGCTGAACACATGGGTATGCCAAAGCGTGAGGGGTGACCCACATTCTTCTTCTCCCCCTGATGTATTCAATCTACCAGAGGGGAAGAGCAGTGAAGTAGGTCAGGGGCCGGCCGCCGACCCCTCCCTGCCCTGCCTTCTCCCTTTCAGCCTCCCTCAGCTCAGGGCTCTATCTCCTCTGCTTCTGCTTTATCTCTTGATCTGTGTTCAGGCAAGGGGGAGGCACAAGCCCAGTGCAGGGCTCCCTCTTGGAGATACCTTGTAGGAAGACTCATTCTGAAGCACTCAGGGAAGCTAAAGAAACTGCCACAAATTATAGCTCCTTCTGCATGGCCTTTGACATCTCAGCCTTGTGTCTCTGCTGTCCATTCTGGTTCTAAATTTAGCCTGGATCCTGAGCCGCTGCTCCCGTATTCCTAGTTCATTCTCCTTACAAGTTCTAGTCTGAGCTCCTCTCAGTGATGGAAACAGAAGCCTCTGAAACCTAAACAGAAGGCCAGAGTATGGAGACAGCTAACTGTTTCCCTCAATGGAGAGGATCTCAGCCACCTCCGTGCACCCCAGAGCCCAGATATGCCAAGGACATCCCCAAAGATGTCCTGGGACTCAGTGGAGAGATGACAGACACAGGAATCAACCCGCCCAGAGTCCAAATCTGAGCCCTAATGTTTATTAGGCATCTCACTGTAGACCAAGAGCTTAACCTTCTTAGCGACTATTGCCTCATTGATGTCAATCCCTCCTGTACAGGGTTAAAATATGCATTACATTTAAAAATGATAATGCATATAGCACAGTTCAAGACACATAGGATGTGCTCAATAAATGTTTTTTTAATTGCACAAAGAAAACTGAAAGACCCTAGGGCTTCCCTGGTAGCGCAGTGGTTAGCCAATGCAGGGGACATGGGTTCGAGCCCTGGTTCGGGAAGATCCCACATGCCGTGAAGCAACGAAGCCCTTGCGCTACAACTACTGAGCCTGCGCTCTAGAGCCCACGGGCCACAACTTCTGCAGTCCGCGAGCCTAGAGCCCGTGCTCCGCAACACGAGAAGCCACCGCAATGAGAAGCCCGTGCACCGCAACGAAGAGTAGCCCCCCGCTCGCTGCAACTAGAGAAAGCCCGCGCCGCAACAAAGACCCAACGCAGCCAAAAATAAGTAAATAAAATAAATTTTAAAAAAAGAAAATTGAAAGACCCGATATATAGAGAGACAATAAGGTTATGAGAAAGAGAGAAAACATACTGGATTGAGGTCTGGAAAGAAAGACCTATATTTTCATTGATAGAGAAATAGAATTTTTCCTCCATGGTTTCTACCTCCTCGTTCTTTAGGTACTTAAGGTAACTTAAATGTCACCTCCTCAGGGAGACCCTGTCAAACAAGCTGTATCTAAAAGAGGACATCTCTCCTCTATTTAGACTCAGTCCATTTTCCTCATACTACTTAGACAAATAATGATATTTTTGTGTTTTATTTACTCCTGTGTTTATTGTCTGCCTCCTGTTCTAGACTTTTTGCTGCATGAGGGTACAGATTAAGTCCATCTTTCTCTAATCCCAGTGCCTTGGCACAGGGCAATACACTCAATAACATTTGTCAAAAGAATGAACGAGGAAAAAAATAAATCCTGTGCCAGCAAATGGAGATGGTGCCTTATTTCCATCATTGTAACAGTTAAAAAAAAAAATGGAAGAGGATTGTGCAATCTGGAGGAGAAAGTGAAAGACGTCAAAAGAATTTCACGTTTAATTTCTACTAGCGGGATTACCATAGCAAGTTAAGAATGGCAGGCACCTTGTATATAATCTAGAATAAGCATTCTTGGACATATGTGGCTATTGTGTTCAGTCAACTGCACTGAAGAGGGTGAGGTAAGGGGGTGAGGGGGAAATTACCTTGCCCAGTCACACATTCTCCTTGGCTACTCAGCATCAGGGCTGGTTTACTACCTGAGGGTCCTAAATATTGGTCTCCTTCTTTTAAAAATGGCCTTCAAGCATTCGAGGACACAGCCAGGGCCCCCAGGGCCCTTCCTCTTCTCCAGGCTAATCATCCCTGAGTCTCTCCTCTCTTTCTCAAAAGACAATTTCATTTCCTCTCATCGTCCAAGACGATGGGGCCAAAGTCAAAGAGATAGTTAACTTGCCATCCAGTCGCCTTCCTATGTGGGTAACAGTGGGAGTGAAAAAGACAGGCAGGTAAACCCGGGCCATCTGTGCTTCAAAAGTGCAGTTAGATTTCCATAAAGTCATAAAAGGTTTCAGACGACGCATTTGCTTCAAAAAAGACAGATTGTTAAATGAGAGCAATTTCAAGAAGACCAGGCATCCTGTGGTGCACTTGGGGAGGGAAAGCAAATTGCATAACCATCCCTCGCTGAGCAGCAGTGAGGAGTCCTGCCAGCAGCGGCCCAAGTTCAAATCCCTGAGCCACCTAAGCCAAGTTCTGCAAAGAGACTCCTCTCCAGCTCACTACCCGCCCCCTCAGCTAGATGGCCAGGCGAACTCATTCGTCCCCCTGCGCTTCCCTGAAAAAGCGAACACAAAGAAAGATATAAAATGAGCTTTGTGAAAACCACGCATTTGTCCTAAAAGTTCCCTCCTCTGAGTTACAGGGAGACAACGAGCTGGGGATGAAAAAGCTTTACGCTGGGAGTCAGGTTCTTTAGGTCTAATTTTAGAACTGGAAAGACCCTCAGACATAAGCTAATTAGAGTCTCTAATTTTCTATCCAAGGTCATTGACACTGAGGTCACCTTCATTATGTATTTATTTGTGTGATCTTGAATGAGCTGCTAAGACTGGCTGGCCTCAATTTCTCTCATCTGTAAAATGGAGATGATGATAATATTATCCACCCTTAAATAGTGGTCGTTATTCAATGACATGGAAAAATGTACGTACTGTGCCTGGTAAGGAGAAAGCACTCCATAATAGCCAGCTATGATTGGTTTTCACTCAAATAGTAACTGGCCTTCTGCTATGTGTCAAACAAACGCTGCTCCAAGAAATGAGGATGCAGCAAGAAGTGAGATAAACACTGACCTTATCCTCCTGAAGGCTTCTGGGAAGATAGACATTGAAACACCAATTCACAGGCACTCTCGATTACAGTTGGATAAGCACTGTGCTTATTAAGATCACACAACTAGTTGCCGGTACACCTGAAACTAGAATTCATGTCAACCAGCTCAGAGATTTCTGATTTTCATGAGTGTCACTGTCACCATCCCACCTTCCCCAGCTGTACCATGAGGGGGCTTGGTGAGATATAATGGCAGGTGACATTAAGAGAAATCCCCTCTCCTTGGTGTTGATAAGTCGGCAATGGAGCACTAACTCAGTTGCAGGGCCCTCCCTTGGGGGGACCATTTGGGACTAAGTCTGTGGACCACAACAGAATAGCAGATAAGAAACTCTTTGGAGACAGGAGAGAAAAAGAACACTGGTTTCAGAACCAAGCAGACTTTGTTTTAACCCAAACTGGATTATACTGTTTACAAGCTACGGGATCTTTGACCAAGTCCTGAGACTCTCTAAGCCTCAGTTTCCTCATCTGTAGATTGGGGCTGGACATTCCCACCTCGCAAATTTGGCTTGAGAATTAAATAAGAAAGGGCACATAAAGCACTTAGCATAATAATGCATGCAGTCAGCACCCCAAAAATGCCAGCAATTATTAAGAAGAAGAGAGGGAATTAAAATACAGGGGTTCAAAGCATAAATCATGTCTCATCTCTGCTCAAATGCCCCTAGTATTTCCCAATTAATGCAGAGGAAAAGGCAGTCTTTGAATAGCCCATGGGGCCCACAGCTATCAGCTGGCTGCCTTCACCTCTCTGTCCTCACCTCCTTATATTCCCTCCTGCATTCACTCAACTCCAGCCAGACCTCATGACTTGAACACAGTAATTACAGGACACCTCATACATTTGAACCAGCAGCCTTCCTGTAAAAGGCAGGATAGCGTAATGATTAAGAACATGGGATTTAAGATCAGACGCCTGGATTTGAATCCCAGCTGGGCCACTTACTTACTGTATGATGTTGGCTAGTTACTTAACATCTGTGTTTTAACTTCCTCATCTGTATAATGGAGATAATAACACTACCTATCTCATAGAACTTAAGTTCTCTATGTAGACAAGAAATAAGAACAAATGTAATTTATTGAATAATTACTAGCTGCTAGTCTGCCTAGCTGATATATGGTACCAGCACTCTGCATACTTCATATTTAATCCCCACAAAATTTCAAGATAAAGGATCACTTGTCCCATTTTACAGATAAGGAAACTGAGGCTGAGAACATTCAAGCACATCCAGGACTCAGATCCAAGCCTGGGTGTCTCCAGAGGTCTTTCTACTCACCATGTGCCCCCAAATCTGTTCATGCTTTTTCAATACGGGTTCAGATCCCAAAGTCACTAAAATATGAGGTCTCCAGGGACACATGTTTGTCTAGTGTCTCTCTGGGCCTGAGTTTCATAAAGGGGGCCCTACATCTTTTCCTTGTCCAGCAGGCCCGTGTAAGCTAGACACACTCTCTCCTCTCCTGCACAAACAGGCCAGGCACACAGGCCCCACCCAGAGAGGAAGGAACTCAGCCCCCCTGGAACCTGCATCACCTGGCAGCTGTCTCATAAACACATAGGGGTAGAGACCCAAAAACACTTCTTGCATGACTTAAACCCCACAAATTTTATCAAGCACCAAACCTCACAATGAATGAGTGAATGTCTGTAATGAGCATATCATGCATCTCTGACAGTGTTAAATCTTCTTATTTTTCCTTCTTCTCCCAACCAAGTGTCTGTCACCTCCTAGCCCTGTGATCCAGGCAGGACATGAGGGAGAGCCTTGTACCTGTGCATGTGTGTGAAAGTCACAGACCCAGAAAGTGCTCCTCTGGGAGGTCCAAGTTGCTGGCACTGGGGCCTAGCATCTGGGTAAGCTCTGCGTGGGAAGTGTTTTATCACCCACACTGGGACCAGCTGGAAGAACAAGAGAAGGTACAGATCTGCTCAGAGGCAGAGCTGGACGGGAAGTCTCTAAACAAACCCATGTCCTAATTCTGCTGAAACAGAGTCACAGGTAAAGAGAGCCCTATGTGTCTCTACCTGGGGCTGAAAGAAATCAATAGGTTAAATCTACTACAATACCAAAGAGGCCAGGACGGGAACGAATACATCTTCATGGGAACCCAATTACAGGACGCCCAATGGCCCTCACTATCATGGATATGAAGCTGAATTATTTTTTTTTAATGTATCTTCAAGGGCCTTGTGATTAAAAATGTTATATTAGGCAGATCATCAGCAGGCAGGGAAGTACTCTTAAGGCCTTGTGCCTGGGCCGGTGCTCATGGCAAAGATGCCTTAAGATCTGCCTTTTACTAGTCATTTGACATTAGGGTTTTTTTTTTTTCTGGGGTTGACATTAGGTTTTATCAACCACTAATGCTACACTACCTGCACTACACAAATGATGAGGATGGTGATGACAATGACTGCTGACAGTGAAAATAGCTGCTGCTACCTGAATAGTTACTGTTACTGTTGCAGATGCCAAACATCAATGCTAAATACCTTACGTGCTTTGTGTCTTTTAATCCCTTCAACAACATTGTGAGGCTCATACTCTCTCGTCCCATTTTACAGATGAAGACACTGAGGCTTAGAGAGACAGGAAACTCCTCACAAAGACATGCTCTGATAATCATTGCCATGTCTCTCTAATTTGCTCCACTCCCTGGATCTCAGTTTTTGGACCTGCAAAATTATGGGGTTATGCAACAATGGAAGTGATTTCCAAAGGAACACATAATGCCAGCACTCCAGACTTCCAGACCACGACCCAATCTTAGAGGCAGATAAAATACATATCTCTTTCTAGGGTCTCAGAGGCTGGTCCCAAGAATTCAGGTCTCCAACAACAACCTCAGAATGTTTCCTTCTTTCTGATCCTTCTCTCCACTTGTCAAAGTATTGAGCAAAATCCCCTACTCAGAAAATAAAGTTCAAATTCCTCAGTACACTATTCAAGGCTCTCTGGTGTCTCATCCCAACCTGCCACGGTAACCCATCAATCTCTTTCCTTCTGATTTCTCCCAACAACTCTCTCCCTACCCTGTTATATACCTCATGCATTTCTGTACCTGTTTTTATTCTCCCTAAAGTAATGACAGAAATATCCATTTTTTTCTTCACTACCATACTTTCTTTACTTCAGCAATAAAGTGGTGTTGAAGATCTGGCTCCTTGGGCATAGACTACCACATACCTTTTCTCTCCCACACTTAGATACCCTCCAATCCTCCACAGTGTCTAATTTTCTGCAGTAAATGGGTGCGATGATCTGAATGTCCTCTCCAAATTCATGTTAAAACCTAATGCCCAATGTGATGGAATTAGGAGGTGGGGGCTGTGGGAGGTGCTTAGGTCATGAGGGTGGAGCCTTCATGAATGCGATTAGTGCCCTTAGACAAGAGACCCCAGAGAGAGCTAGCTAGCCCCTTCCTTCCTTATGCCATGTGGAGTTAAAATGAAAAGACAGTACTTTGCAACTGGGAGAAAGCCCTCACCTGGACCTGACCATGCCGGAACCTTGATCCTGAACATCTAGCCTCCAGAACTGTGAAAAGTAAACTTCTATTGTTTTTAAGCCACTCAGTTTACAGTATTTTGTTATAGCTGCCCGATTGGATGAAGGCAATGGGTGTTGCTTTATAATTAAGGAAAAGAGTTATTTTCCAATTATTAATACCATAGAAAGAGCATATGATCCAATAGTGAATAAAATAAGTACTATATAAAGTTATACATATGCATGTATATATATAAAATTAATGACCTCAATTTTGCACAAATATGTTTATTTTTTAAAAGCCTGGAAGAAATTCTCTGGGTGGTTAAATTAAAGGTGACACAAAGAAAATGTCTGTTGCACGAAAAACATGGCTCCATCCAAGAGTCCCGAGGACCCCAGGCCAGTTACCCCAGTGTTCAGAAAGAGCCCAGACCAAAGTGCAAACCAATTCCAACTTTTTCCCAGTCACTTCCTGGGTCTTAGTTCTACCACAGGCCAGGCCAGAACGGAAGAGGGCAGGGGCAGCTCACGGGAGAATCCCTCGTGCTCTGCTGAGACACAGAAGGTCTGTGTGATGAGGAAGGACACATCACCATAACACACAGTAGCAGGTGCCCATGCCGGCTCCATAAGCAGGCCAAAATGCAATGTGCAAGCATTGCCTATTGTGGCTTCAATGGCAAGGCAGCCAGTGGACCAGGCAAAAGAAAACAATGTTCTATAATGTTTCTGTGATGATAATAAGCTCTAACCAAGCACACAAAGTGGTTCCCAAGACACGCATGATGGATAAACAAGGCAGCATGCAAAACACACTTGCTGGCTGGCTTTTTGCAGGCTCACTTCCTCCCCCTCGCTTATGCCCTAGCTCCTTTGTCGTTTCTCAAGGAATCCACATTTCAGGGTCTGTTCCTGGAATGACATTAGGTATTTTTGCTTATCCTGAAAGGTTAAAAACTCCTATGACCCCCAAACCAGCTTCATTTGTCTCCTCAAGTTTTGAAAACAAAACTCAAGAGACTTCCCCCAAAATGAATTATGCAGAAGCTATGATAAGATGAGATTCCACCTGCTGCTAAGGGACTCGCCTTTGAAAAATGTAATCAGATATTCATTTTCTGATATTAACAACCACTAAAAGGGAGCTCTGATTTCTGGAACAAATCCTTAAGAAGAGAGTTTCAACATATACATTATAATTGAATTTCTTCCCAGCCAGAATGTAATTGACAGAATCCTGCATCTATCATGATCCGCAGGCTTCTGTAACTCATAAGTCAGCCAATCTACTAGTACGACTTTTCTAGGTTCTTAATACGCTTATCAACCACTCAAGTTTCCAGGGAGACTCATTAGCGGAGCTGGCGAATGCTGTAGTCGGCATCATTATCCACCACAAAAGTTTGGAGCATCTGCTCTCCTACATGTTTATTTGTTTATTGTCTGTCTTACCCCAACTAGAATGTGAGCTCCACAAAGCAGACATTTTTATCTGCCGTGCTCGCTGCTGTAGCCCTGAGCTGCCCAGCAGCTGTGGGCTCCCAACACTGATACGTATTTGCTGACTGGTGAAGGGGATCAGAATATGCCACCCTCAACTATGCCACTTTGGCATAAGCATGATTTAGAACTGAAGGCAACTGAGAAGAAGCAGATACAAGTTAGCCCTCTGCCTTCCCCCTATTTGCTTAAAAGCAGGACCTAAATTTGTAAAGACTTTCCCCCTCCCCTGTCTACTAGGAAGGATAGAAATTACCACCAGAGACAACTTTAGACCATTATTAGCACTAGAGGAATCTACATAGCAAACTTTGCTAACTAGCCCTTATCTTCCATGACTTACTCATGTATTTACCTTCCCACAATTTGCGGCTCCTAGAAATTCAAAGTCCTTTTCCTTTGTCTTGTCAGTTCTCTACAAATGTTTTGTTCTTACCTTAATATGCTATATAAGTCCAAGTTCCAACCACCACTTTGAGTTAGTCATCACGGAATGGTCCCATCTGTATGTGCGATGCACAGGTGAATAAACTCCTGTTTGTTTTTCTCTTGTAAATCAGTCTAATTTGCAGGGTCCTGGCTGGACAACCTAAGATGCGTAGAGGAAAAAGATGTTTTTCCTCCCCTACACGATGACCCTCTCAAGTATGAGAAACTGGAGCCTGGGGATGCAAACAGGTCCCACCAGGAATGAATTTTTAGTCTCCCTGGCTGGGTGGCGAGCCACAAACACACGAACACACACGCAAACACAGAAATCATGGTAGCATATTCTAAGGGCCAAATGGTTGGCCCAGACATTAAGGGCTAAGAAAGGGGAAGAGCCACGCTATCAGGACATAAGTTCTCCTCTTGCACTCTCTCCTCCCTCTCAGTGTTGATGTACGACTTAGAACAACTGCAACGCCTCAAATGGCGGAGCCCTCCTGTCCTTGGGAAATACTCGTGCCTCACCAGAAACCACAGGCACCTGCCTCTCCTGCCCACACCAAACCGCAGCCCAAGTTCTGCAGGCTCCGGATCCCTCATGAACGCATCCCTGGCGCTGGCAGAGTGATGACCCAACACACCCTCCTTCTCCCAGCTGTCTTGCCTCAGAAGCGGAGCTGTCTTACAGGCCCTGAAAGGGAGGGGACTCACTGCAGATATTTAAATAAAGTAAGTCACAAAACAGAAATGAAAATCTTCTCTGTGAGAAAGCTTGATTGTTTTCAAGGCTGCTGCGGAGGACGGAAGAAGTACCAGGTGCTCTGAAGTGGCACTGATTCATGTGTTCCCTCTTTTATGCCATAAATGTGTATGGAACGGCCATGCTAAGTCAGGGATTGTGCTAAAGGCTGCAGACAGAGAGGGAATCTAAAGACACAGCCCTGCCTCAAAAAGCGTATGGCCAACAGAGAACACACAAGAGTAAACAGGTGATAAACCTAGGGGGCAACAAGCCTTATTATAAGCAAACAGGATGACGCCACCGTAGCAAAATAAGGGCTAACCTTCATCCAAACCGTAGTTCTGCCCCTTAGAAGGCATATAGCCCTGGCAAGTCACCGCCTAATGTCGAGCCTCGATTTTGTTACTCAGAAGTGGGAATCCTTTCACAGCCTTGCAGGACAGTTGTAAGGGTTCAGCACACTTCCACGTATAAAGAGCTTAACAAAGTTCAAGACCTACTGCAAGCACTCACTACATTGTGAAAATTATTATCAGAAACGGGGAGTGGGGGGTATGTCAGGACCTGAATTCAGATTTGCTTCCCACCACTTAGGTTTGAATGTAACTAAGCTCAGATACGGATGCTTCATCATCTCGCTTTCCAGCTGCTAGGGTGCTTCCCTCCTCTGCTCCTGCTTGGTGTTCCCTGTACAGTAGTGAAGTTTGGGCGTGGGAGTGAGGCAAGAAGACGCAGACAGATGTGTGATATCTGGCTTCAAAAAAGTCCCAAGAGCTTCTTCAATAGCCTTTCACCTACGGCAAGAGTGCCCAAGGAGCCACACACCATTCTATTAACACGAGACTATACTGTGCGTGGGGGCACGATCCCAGGAATGGCTGAAGAGGGACTTGCGAGGTGGTAATAGAAAGGGGGTGCTCTGTGGAGTCAGGTTCCCCCACCTCAAGCAACCCAAATAGATGTAAAACCAAAGTCAGGGGAAAGGGCTTGCTATGCCAGTTCTTCAAATGCTGAGCCTTCCTGTCCCTGTGAGATCTGTGGCATGAGCTCTATTCAGGTGTCTAAGCAGAAACCAAGAGAAACCAAGGGGCACCTCCTGGACTAGTCTTCCCAAGATTGCCAGCCCCCAAGACATCCCACACGCACGCTCTGCACCAGCTTCAACTGTCTGCAGTAATTCAAACACTCAGCACAGCACCTGGCACGACAGCAGAACCTGGATAAGCACTGGTAAGTGGATGAACGAGTGAACACATGAATGAATGCATGAACAAAGGAACTAAAGGAACACATGCACAAAGGAAAGAAGCAGCTGGCATTTGGCATGGTCTTGTGTCACATATCAACAGTGAATCCTTAAGAACTAGCACATGCGTAGGGTGGATGGTATCTTGACGCTACTGGCAGCCAAGGGGTGCCACTGTGCAATTAACTCTTCCCCTCCCAGCCTAGTGGGGTAGGGGACACCTAGGCACAGCCATTACACTAACAGTAGGGGGTCCAAAGAGGCCGCCAGACCGCATCTCATTTTGGAATGCACTGTAAGACTTTTTTTTTTTTTTCTGCTGCTCCAGCAACAGCAGCAGCAGTAGCAGCAGATTTACTCTCCTAATTATGTTTGGCTTTGGTTAAATTAGTTTGCATTCCCTGAGCACATGCTGGCTGGGGGAGGGGCAGCAGGCAGGGGAAGGAGGTGGCCTGAGAAGATGCCAAGAGGTGGAGAGAATCTTCTCAGAGGACGAGGCACACAGCGGAACAATCAACCAGGCATCAGGCAGACAGCGCTACTGCACAGCGGCCCAGGGACCCCAAAGGGAGGGAGGAAGTGGTGTTCCACCTAAAGCCTCTTCATTCATTCATTCATTCATTTACCCTACAAATATTTATGAGTGCCCATGACGAGTCAGGCATTGAAGTAGGAGCTGGAGGAAACTGCAGTGAAACAGAAAAATAAAGGCTCCCTGACCTCATAAACTTATATTCTATAGAAGGGGAGACAAGAAAGAAGCAAAGAGTTATGCAAAACTTTCCAATGCTAGGAAATCAATGTAACAGAGCACAGTGATAGGGAAGTTGATTATTTCCTTATTTATAGTAGTGGCCTCAACCAGCAATAACAAAAATAACACAACTACCATGAATCCACTTCCTCAATGCTTACTACATTCTAGACACTCACCAAACCCCTCATTAATCTTCACAAAAACCCAACGAGATGGGTATAGTTATTCCTGTTTTACAGATGAGGAAACTGAAGCTCAGAGAGTTCTGAAACTTATCTGCTCCAAGACACACAGCAGGTGACCTCACATGCAACGTTGCCCCTTTATGCCGTTTTCAAAGGTCTACGATCAATGACAGCAAGCCGTGATGAATGCACCCGCTAAATAGCAGACACGGAATCCTTGCCACACGCCTTCCACGTCAGCACTTCCTGGCCACATTCTACAAACTGAGATTCAGAGAGCCTGATTAGCTTGACCTACCTGCTACGTGATAAAACTAGTATGGGGTGAAGGTAAGATTCAGACTTAGGTCTGTGTGACCCTGCAATCTTTCGGCCTCCCCAGAACATAATACAAAGCAGTCTGATGGAACGAATAAGTATTTTCCTTGATAACCAGGAGGAACGTTTCAAGTGTTAGAACATCCTGGAGTCACCGTCCACAGACTCACTGGAGAAGAATGCAGATGTGGGCCCTCTGAGCTGTCTCGTTGTCCCAGTTAAGCCGGAGCTAAACTCAACACTCTTACAAAGTAACTTCTGGGAATGAACCAGAAACGGAAAAATGCTTAGGACCCAAAGTAATGTGGTAACTATGAAAGGGCCTCTTGTTAAATTGCACGTCCTCAGCAGAGCCATAAACAGGCAACCCAGGACTTAGTAAGGTGTGTAGATGAGAACGGTGTGCACCTTCACACCAGCCTTTCTTAGCATACTTTCTGCTCAGTGTACTTCTATTCTCTACGGAAACCCAACTGCCTGGGTCCCGAAATCTATTTATAAAACTACCTGTCATTATCAGCTCCTGGGTTAGCTCTCTCTGACGGATGGCCAAGCTGACACATCACACCACCACCACAGTTAAGGGCATTTTAGAATTTCCATGATAAAACCTGTCCTTTGTGCTTTAATACCTTGCCTATTTTTCACATTTGTAGTGAACTCAAACCTGAAAGGGAGATTGTCGAACCAAGATTTTTTTTTTTTTAAAACAAAATGCCATGACAAATAGAAGCAGCTGCTTTTGATTTATAAACACTGTAATCTTCCCCAGGCCTTAGATTTTCTTTTGACAACATCCAGATCAGAACCAATTTAATTTTGAAAGGTAGCTAATCAAGTAATGTGTTGTAGCACCTTCCTCACTCTTGCTGTTGCATAGGGGGTTGGGAGCTGCCTATGGATAAGCTGACACTTTATTGAAGATTATGAATGGACCCTTTAGGTATCATGAAGTGCTTACCTGTAATAACTTCTATGCATCCATTTCACCAACCAACTTGAGCATTTCAGAGAGCCACATGGAACGGTACCCACTTGCATGGTTAAAACTTGAAGCTCCAAACATTTTTATATGTAATAATTCTCCCTGAAACTTAATTTTTTACTGCAAAAGGCATTTTTTTATTATTATTTATTTTATTTATTTTTTATTTTTGGCTGTGTTGGGTCTTCGTTGCTGTGCGCAGGCTTTCCCTAGTTTTGGCGAGGGGGGCTACTCTTCGTTGCGGTGCGCGGGCTTCTCATTGCGATGACTTCTCTTGCTGCAGAGCATGGGCTCTAGGCGTGTGGGCTTCAGTAGTTGCGGCTCATGCGCTCAGCAGTTGTGGCTCATGGGCTCTAGAGCGCAGGCTCAGTAGTGTGTCCCCTGCATTGGCAGGTGAATTCTTAACCACTGTGCCACCAGGGAAGTCCCATTATTTTTATTTTTTAATTTATTTTTTATTGAAGTATAGTTGATTGACAATGTTGTGTTAGTTTCAGGTGTATAGCACAGTGATTTAGTTCTATTATATATATATTTATTTATTTATTTATTTATTTATTCTTTTCTCAGATTCTTTTCCCTTATAGGTTATTAAAAAATACTGAGTATAGCTCCCTGTGCTATACAGTAGATCCTTGTTGTTTATCTATTTTACATATAGTAGTGTGTATATGTTAATCCCAAATTCCTAATTTATCCCTCCCCTTCTCTTCCCCCTTCAGTAACCGTAAGTTTGTTTTGTATGTCTGTGGGTCTATTTCTGTCTTGCATATAAGTTCACCTGTATCTTTTTTTTTTAGAGTCCACATATGAGCAGTATCATATGATATTTATCTTTGTCTGGCTTACTTCACTTAGTATGATAATCTCTAGGTCCATTCATGTTGCTGCAAATGGTATTATTTTAATTCTTTTTTATGGCTGAGTAATATTCCATTGTGTATCTATCTATCTATCTATATATATATCTATGTATCTATATATCTATGTATCTATGTATCTATATATCTATCTATAGATATATAGATATACAGATATCACATCTTCATTATCCATTCATCTGCCAATAGACATTTAGTTTGTTTCCATGTCTTGGCTATTATAAATAGTGCTGCGATGAACATTGGGGTGCACGTATCTTAAGAGACTTACATAGATGAATTCCCAGTTTTGGAGAAGAGAAGTTGAACAGGCTCAGTATTGATTTTGTAATTCCTTACACTCCCATATACACTTAATGAGAAACATATACACACTCAGTGAGAAACAAAATAGGTGTGGATTTGAGAATTTCACACATTTTTGAGACCATTATGGTCACCCTGGGTTTTTCATCCATTAAACTTTAACGAGCCTTTATTGCCTGACAAGAATATACACTGTCCTTGGAACGCATGTCTTAGTAAGGATAACAGGGCAACCCACTACTTTTACTTAGCAAATACCTACTTTTAAGTAGGTATTTGTTTTAAGTGTTTTAAGTGCTTTATCAATATTGAATCCTCATAACAGCCCTATGAGATAGGTACTGATTTGCCCCTTATTTTTTTTTTCTTACACTCTGATCTGAGTCCCAGCCATGATCTTCTGTTTCTATCATGTAGGAAAGAAATATTCATCGCATCACATAGGATGAATTTTTCAGAACTATTGCACATTCTAAAGCAGATGAAAAGTGTCATGGCGTTGAAAACTACTCCTGGTCTAGCAAGTCCCCTTCCCCAGAACCAATTATCTAATTACTCTTTCTGAGCAACTTCTCATTTCCTTTCAAAAGATGCATCCTGATTATGGGGAAAGTGCCAAGCCCCTAGACAATGCCCTGCCAATCTGGGCAGACAAATATGGAAACCTGGTATTCCTCCCAGTTATCACGTCCCTGTTCCCTCCCCTTTACTCCGGCCATCTCTGCAATTAAAAGCTCTCTTCTCGGTGACCTGCAGGCAGAATTTACGAAAACTCTTGCAAGAAGCTTTACTAGGAGGAAAGAAAGAAAGAATATTATGATACACTCTATGACTGCACTTGAAAAGTATTTTCCACATCCTGTGGTAGAAATAAACATGGTTTTGAGGGTTTACATCTCAGCTCTGCCCCATACTTGCTGTGTGACTTTGAGTGAGTTACTTAACTTCTCTGAGCTGTCAGTTCATCTCTGGAAAACCTACTTCATAGATTTTTACAAAAATGAAGTAAAGGGCTTCCCTGGTGGCGCAGTGGTTGAGAGTCTGCCTGCCGATGCAGGGGACGTGGGTTCATGCCCCGGTCCGGGAAGATCCCACATGCCGCGGAGCGGCTGGGCCCGTGAGCCATGGCCGCTGAGCCTGCAAGTCCAGAGCCTGTGCTTCACAACGGAAGAGACCACAACAGTGAGAGGCCCGCGTACCGCAAAAAAAAAAAGAAGTAAAATAAAATTATGTGATTACAATATAAGTATAATGGTCCATCATGGTCACCTTATAAATGTTGGATGTCTCCTCACTTCCTACTCCTTCTATGTGTATTAACCGATTTTATCTTTCCAGGTCAACTTGCTACTATAAGTGCAACATGATAAATAACAGGCAAATGTTAAAAAAATTAAAAAGTCCCTCTCCACCCTGAAGTCCTAGGAGGGATGTTTTGTTCCTATTTTATGGATTTGCCGAGCTGGGCTGATTCCTACCCAGGACACCCATTCTGTCCCATTGTGCTGCCTCTGAGAGGAGCTAACATTTATTTTCTCATATATTTGCGAGGGAGTAAAATAGTTTCCACAAGTGCAGGACGAAAGCGTCAGTCTGAGGGGTCTTGGTGGCAAGCCTTCCTCACCTCAAAGGGAAGGAGTTGGGTCCCGAAGGAACAGCGCCCCCGTAGCTGAGGTACGTTCTAACAGGATTTCGCGTTATGTAAGTGGAGGGTTGAGGGGTCTATTTTCTTTGTACAGTTCAAGCATTTGATTTTCCAGATCAGGAAACTTCATTTCTAAATGTGGTCAATAGAATCTCTAGGTTTCCTTCAGCTGACGAAAGGAAAGCGGTCAAAACTGGCGTGCACTTTGCCTTTAATTCGAGCTTTTGTTCCCCTTTCCCTGGTCCTTTCGGTTTAGGCGATTATCACACTCTGCTCTGTCTCCGCCTCCCCGGAGCGAAAACAGTATCAAAGCGCCCTCTAACCCGGGCAGGATGAGCCTCCTGACTTTCGAGCCTCCGCTGAATCTTCCGGCTTCTGCAGGTTTACATCAAATCCTCAGTGTTCCTTCAGGTGGTGTTTTGCGCTTAATTATACTTAAAGGTTCAGTCAGTGGAATTCCATTTGAAGCCCAAGCCATCAGCTTGTCATTTCAAGCTTCTTACTTCTAATCACTGGGGTCTTTACCCAAGATTTGTTTTTACTCAAGTTAAAGGGAGTTTTGTCTTGTAAGCAGTCATTCGTTCGTACAAACAGCAGAGTGTCTGTTCATGGAAATAAAGACATCTGAATACATCTCAATCCTTCACGTAAATAATTCACAAATGATTCTGCAGGATTTTTAATGGTTCCTCCTTGTGACCTCTCTTTGCATGCTCTATCGCTCTGCTGGGGCAGACAGGATACAGAACATGTTTTTGGAGTAAAGGTGTGCGGAGCACCAGTCTGAACCACTGTGTGCTGAGAACCACCATGTAGACTGGGGATTCAGAGGGGCTGGAACTCAATGGAGCAGGCAGATCATGCTTCCATTTCACAGACGTGAAAGCCCACGGAGGCCTTTGAAAGCTCCATAGGATCATTAGAGCAATTAAAGCACTTGTCTGGGACCTGAGGCTCCTGTCCTCACTCTCTCAATAAAATCTTAGATGGCAACAGCCAAACACCATAGCTGCCTCTTTCAGTAAATATGACCATATCCAAAATCCACTGGCAAACTTCCAGGAAAAGAGCCTTAGCAAAAGGGAGAAGCAGTCTTCTTTCTTGCCAGAAAAGGGCCCTTTTAGAACTACCCACTAAAAACCATGAAGCCCACAGCAAGCAGCACAAATATGTGGCCTCCAGTGGGTTCGGCAGGGCAGAGCTGATGCCTTGGGCAGAGCTGGCATGGTTTGGCTTTAAACCCCTTGAAATGCCAGGCTGGAGTCTGTACATGCTGAAGTTACCTTGGTTGGCAGAAAGAGGGGGTCAGGAAGTACCCTGGTTAAAGGAAAAGGTGAAAAGAAACTGCTAATTTCAGGATGACCATCTCAAGATGGCTGCCACTCTTCCTAATCTTCAGTCTGCCCAACGGACTTTCTATTTTATGGAAAAAGCACGTCTCAACTTCTCATACCCTCTTTAATGTCCTTCCATGTGCCCCACCCTCCTTGCTTTCAAGATATTGGCTAAGGGCTCAGGGTTGTGAAGCAGACATTCTGGGCTGGAGCCCTAGATTTCCTACTGGGCTGTGTGACCCTGGGTCTGTTACTTAACTTCTCTGTGCCTCAGTTGCTTCATTGGTCAAATGTAAATAATAGAAGTATTTACCTAATTGGACTGACAACATCAATAATGAGTCAATACATGCAAAGACCTTAAAGCACATACTAAATGTTCAATCCTGTTATTATTAGGTTGACCCTTATGAATGTTCAACCGTTTTTGACTGAGAGAAACTACAATTTCATATGGTTCAACCTATTATCAACCAATTAACTTAACTATTAAGGTTCGTAGCCTTACTGAAACCTCATCTTTTCTTCTCTTGGTTTAACTCAAACATTACCAGCTCTTAGAAGCCTTCCATGATGCCTCATACATTCATCTGTTCACTCACTTATCTGCAGAATATTGAACACCCTGGACTAGTGCCAGGCACTGAGAATAAACAGTGAGCAAGGCTGATACGGTCCTTCCCTCAAAGAGCTTAATCCAAACAGAAGGCAGCCAACCAAGTACAATCAATGGAGTAAGTGCCTCTTTAGGCAAGTAAAGGGCACTATGGAAAGACATGCTTGAAAACAGGATCTTGATGCAGAGCACAGGTTGAGGGCAGACAAATCTTGAACAAGTAATCTTTTACTCAAGACCTGCAGAATGTGTTGGGATTGGTTGGATGAAAAGAAAGATTGTTCCAGAAACATCTAGACTTTTCTGTGAAGCTCTAGAAGTAAGAGGGAGCCTGGGGAAGAGGGATGTTGGGTGTGGTTGTAGAGAGAAAGAGAACCTGTGGTGAGAAAGTAGTTAGAGACCACAATTGGCTGAGACCCAGTCATCAAAGGCCTTGTAAGTCACCTACAGAAGTCCCTAAGAATAAGGACCGAGGAGTCTATCCCACTACCCTAGTTCCAAGACCAGCACCACGCCTAGTACAGAATAGATAATCAATAATCATTAACTATTACTATCATCATGACTATTGTTATTAACACTTGTTGTTGAAACCCAGGTACACAAATGCCGTTGCTACAGTACCATGTAGTAAGTCACTTCTATGGAATACGAACATTCTGAGAAATACTAAGCAATGTTTTGAGCATTTGGGGGAAGGCCTGTATTCAAAGAAGCATGGGAAACATTTGCTTAGAGACAGTAAATCGGTCAGTATACATACATATAGTTTCAAACTCCCTCCACTGAGAGGGCCCAGAAGCAGTAACACCTCAGTAGCAATGAGCCCATCCAGCACCCAATTCTCCAATAAAAGGAAGAAAGGCTTCTTGAAAAAATGGTGAATTCTAGAGCTGGGGCAGCTCTGAATATATAAGATGAGCCTGGAGTACCTAGTAGTGTCAGAAAGTAAGGAAGTGCTCCAACACACACACACACACACACACACACACACACACACAGCTGATCGGGATATGGGACGCAGGAGCCAACTGAAAGAGCTTCCAATGGCCAACAGTGGAACAATTTGAATAAAGAGATACATAATATAGTATTGGATTATAACCCAAAGTATAAAACCAATATCCATGAATCCATACTGATATAAGTAAATGGTTGAATAAATAAATGAGGGAAAAGAGATGAATTTCATATGTGGAAGAATTACAAATAATTTCTGTAGACACTCCCCTTGCAAAGAGGTAGAGTATAACTTCCCACCCCTTAAGCATGGGCTGTGCCTAGTGACTTCTTTCCAAAGAGTTTGGTATAGAAAGAAAACAATAATAATTTAACAGTGGAGAAACATGACAAACGTTTTAGCCAGAGGATCAAGCTTAACATTTTCACTAATAAGGCAAATTGATGATATGTACCTTTGACATGAAGTGATAAGAATGACACTATACATCATGGTATTTGTCCTCAAAACCAGTAGCCCCTGTCTAACCATGAGAAAAACAACAGACGTAGCCAAATTGAGGGCTATTCTGCCGAATACCTGACCAGTACTCTTCGAGACGATCAAGATTCTCAAATAACAAGAAAAGTCTGAGAAACTGTCCAAGCCAAGAGGAAACAAAGAGACATGATGACTCAGTGGTATGTGGTATCTTGGGTGGAAGCCTGGGAACATTGCATAAAAGCTGAAGAAATCTGAACAAAGTATGGATTTTTTTGCTCATGATGATGCATTAACATTGGTTCATTAGTTGTGACACATGTATCACACTAACATCGGATCTTAACAACTGTGGAAATGGGTACAGGACACGTGGGAATTCTCGGGACTATCTGTGCAACTTTTATGTGTATCCAAAAGTATTCCAAACTTTTTAAAGTCTATTTTAAAAAATTAAATGGTGTTTTTACTATCTGATTTTTCAGATACCTTAATATATTGAGATGCATTATGAATCTTCCCAAATGAGTATGACTAGGGAAATGAATAGCTGTTACACTCTCTTGGGTCCTAGTGTTCTCTAGAATAGATAGGAATAATAACAACAACAGTAATGATAATAATAACTAACCTTTTTAGAGAGACTCTGAGCATCACGGTTAATACTGTAGCCCCGTGTGCTAGGCTGCCTGTTCACCTATTAGCATCAGCACTTAAAACTGTCCAGTCTTAAGCGAATTGATTTAATGGTGCCTTGGTTTCCTTTGTTGCAAAAGAGGATTAATTATGCTACCCCTCTCACAGGGTTATTATGAGAATTCTATGTGTGTATATAGATGACTCCATGGTCATCAGTATATAGTAGACTGCTCAACGTAATACCCTCATTGTGACTTCTCGAGGGCTTTCCATCTGTCGTTTCTCTACAGAGCAAATCTTATCACATGCGGTAGTAACCAGCTACCTTTTTAGAGAGTAACTTGCCCCAGATCTCACAGTTAGAGAACTACAGAGTCAGGCCCATCTGGCAGGAAGCCCAAGCCTGAAAGACAAGACTTAGGATCTTGGAAAGAAGCAATTCCTAGGACTCTGAGTAATGAGATTCCAGGAGCGGAAGGAAGTTCCAAGGGAAAAGAAAGAAAATCTAAAAACATGAGGACACAGCATCAAAACTAACCTTGGTCTACTCTGCAATTTTACAGACACCTTCCTGGTTACTAATTACCAGGAAATCTTGGTAGACAGACCACTTCTGATAAAGCCATAAATACCCCAATCTCTCTCTCCCCAAATCTCCTAAGGACCAGTGGCCAGTGGACCTTTCTCTGTCTAGCATTCTCCGTAAGGACAGAATTTGCTCCTTGAATGTCCAGTTTCCCCCTAAAACATGTAAGAATTCCTGCATAAGAATTTTCTTCCTCTGCCTCTGCCCTGGGAAGCTGGACTCTGTAATCTGCAGTTATTTCAAATCCAGGGACAGAGATTCTGCCGCTTACTCGTGCTAATATTAGAGTTTTCATCTGTCGGCCAACTGTACAATTAGGAAAAAAAAAAAAGAAAAGAAAATGAATAGCTATCCAATGTGAATGATTAAATCCTATAAAAGTCTGGAAGAACCAGAAATGGGTCCCTCCCAACTCACAGTGTTCTGTGAGCCCGCAAACACTCGACACGGCACCTGAAGCACCTGCTGGCCTCAAGCAGACGCATGGTAACCTAAGGCCCTAGGCTGAGCTAATTAGGGATGGAGATCTTCTCTAAGGCCAGCAGAGAACCACCCTGGTGACGGAACTTGCATGGCCAGTGTCCTCTCCCATGACCAGCAAATACCTGTCAGACCCCAATGAATGGGAGGAGGATAATAGAAGGAAAACAATCTTTCCACTGGCTGCTTCCCCTCTCTTTCCTTCCGGAACATAGGTTTCTGCCAATCTGTAGCCTATACCCCAGTTTTGTATTGAATGAGATCTCTCTCCTTAGGATTCATTACTAAACAAAACAAAATTAAAAACTTCGGATATGGAGTCTCGAGCTTTCCAAGTCTTTTTTTTTAATTTATTTTTTTTAAAAATTTTATTGTTGTATAGTTGATTTACAATGTTGTGTTAGTTTCAGGTGTACAGCAATGTGAATCATTTATACATCTACATATATCCACTCTTTTTTAAAAAGATTCTATTCCTATATAGGTCATTACAGAGTATTGAGTAGACTTCCCTGTGCTATACAGTAGGTCCTTGCTAGTTATCTATTTTATATAGTAGTGTGTATAAGGCAATCTCAATCTCCCAATTTATCTCTCCCTTCACTTTTCCCCCCTGGTAACCATAAGATTGTTTTCTACATTTGTAACTCTGTTCCTGTTTTGTAAATAAGTTCATTTGTACCATTTTTTAAGATTCCACATATAAGCGAAATCATACGATATTTGAATTGACCACCTTCTCTTGTGGACTCTGAATACTACAATCTATATCCCTTGCTTAACCCTTTGCGTATTGGTAGGGTTGTCAGATAAAACATGGGCTACTTAAACTGGAATTTCAGACAAATTAAGAATATTTTTTTAGTCCAAGTATATCCCATGCAACATTTGAGATATGCATACACTAAAGAAGTATTTGATGTTTATCTGATATTCACTTTTAACTGGCATCCTGTGTTTTTATTTGTGAAATCTGGCAACCTACATAGAGTATAAATTATTGCTTTAGTGGCTTGCTTTGTTTAAATAGTATCACACACAGAGGCCTAGTATATGAATAAATTAAAATGGAAAGGCTGAGGTCCAGAAGGGGAAGTTGCTCGACTTTCAGGGTTCAAATTAGAATGGCAAAGCTCAGAAATGAATGCAGGCTTCTAGAACCTGTCAGGAAAAATTATGAAAAACTTTGAAATGGACCAAAAAGATGCAGGAGTTTCCTGTCCATCTGGGTTATCTCCACTTTTGAGTTATTCTGCAGCTTTGTAAATAACGGAAAACGGATAACAATGTAAATCATTTTATCCATAGTTGTGTGTTAGTTGCATGAGGTTGATTATTGCACTATGGACAGACCCATTTCTGCAACCATTTATAAACTTATTTTAGCTTTCCTTTAGGGCACATAAACATGTGGTTCTTTGAATTCTCCTTTGAACTGGTTGTAACATCTTACCAGTTCCCTCATTAACTAATGAGTTAAATTAATTTTTGACATTAATATTTGACCTACAAGTTTTATAAGATTCATTATTCTACCTTTTATACAAAATTACTCTTTGGCAGTTTGTCATTCTTCTCTGGACCGTGAGTCTGGAAGGAAGTCTAAATGGAGCCTGGGCCTAAGTAATTGTAGGACTGCTAGAGAGACATGAAATGAAATGGACTGGCTGGAGAGGCACAGAAGAGGACGCATTTCTAAACATAAATCTGATGGTGTCATTCCCCATGGAAAACCTTCTCCTGACTTTGGAGACGTGGCCCTGAGGGTGAAGTCAAAATTCCCTGGGGAATTTTGTCACCCTTGTCACCCTTACCGCCCTGCCTTTATGAGTTGAAGGACTCTCTCCCTGCCCCTGCCCCACCCCCATTATGGGGCTCCCTCCAGCTTCCCCGACCTCTCTCAGTCTGGTTTAGATGGATGCCCATCCTGTGGGCTCCCATGAGTCCCTTGGGCTTCACAACCATTGCACTTTTCTCACTGCATTGCAATTACTGCTTAATCGTCTATAGCCTGCATTCCATTGCACTTTGTGAGGGCAGGGACCAAAAGCTGCTTTGGTTTGTTTATATGTACATTCCCAACTCCAAGCAGAGGGGCTTGGCTCACAGAGAGACTCAAAAAAATGTTGAATGAATAATGGCACTAGAAGAATAATAGGATCACTTACACACATAGGAGAGGGAAGCTACAGGAATGAGAAATACAGGATGAAGACAAGCAGACTCATCCTAGCTGTATGTTCCTAGAAAAACACTTTAGGGGACAAGTCACTAAGCCACCTTCCTCCCCAGGAACTGCTTCCCTCTCACCCGGTCTAACTGCACAGCACTAATTATTATATTATTCAACATCACAGCATAATAATTTGTATTACTCTTCCTATGAAATTGAATTATTAAATTGGACAACTAAAATCTCAGTGTTTTATATTCTTTCTCAAAAAAAAAGAAGTTCCCTATTTGAAAGAAAGAAAGAAAGAAAAAATATATTTTTGAACCTCAACTGTCCACAATCTGGAAAAAAGCCAACCCATTTAGACGGTGCTTCCAGGAAAAGTGCAAACACCCAAATCCTTTCAAATATGTTGTCTCATCTCTGCCTTCAATTACCAATTAGAAGCTCCCATAGAATTTCAGGATCCGGTAACTTCTCACAATTCCCCAGGACAACCTGAGTTCTAGCCCTCAAGCGTGCCCACTCTGGTGGCTATGGTTTCCGTTTGTAAAAATCCTTCCCTTGATGGCCTTGCACAGGTGAATTAGCTAAATGGTGTTTACTGCAGGGCTTCCCTGGTGGCGCAGTGGTTGAGAGTCCGCCTGCCGATGCAGGGGACGCGGGTTCGTGCCCCGGTCCGGGAAGATCCCACATGCCGCGGAGCAGCTGGGCCCGTGACCCATGGCCGCTGAGCCTGTGCGTCTGGAGCCTGTGCTCCGCAACGGGAGAGACCACAACAGTGAGGGAAAAAATGGTTTTTACTGCAGAGATCTGAGTCTCAGTGAACATTAAGGGTAATGCTTCCCTACCACCTGCCGGCTCCCACTGCAAACCATATTGTTTCCACTGTGGGTACAAGCTGATTGCTTCTTGTGGAGAAAGTGAGCTGAGACCAGGTGCTACAGGCTCCATCACACCTATATTTCTCTTCTGACAAGTCCTAGCTGGCCTCCGGGGACAGCAGCCACTACTGAATGCCTAGTGGTCAGTGGTCATTCAACAGCTACTATTTCCTGTCCCTCATATCAATGAACAAAACCTGCTGGCAAAAGAAATACGCCCCTCCCACCACAAACAGGCAAAAGCCAGGCTGGAGTCAGGATGTGGGTTTGACCCTTCTGGAGGGAGAACTCGTGGCGGTGCCCCGCTGTGGGTAGCTCTAGGCAGGAGGTGGGGTGCTGAGGATAGAGCTGGGTGTGCACACCGTGGACTCATCTTGCTGAAGAGCTGCATCCCCCGTGACTCTAATGTCCACCTTTCAGAACACAAGTTAACTCTGTTTGAAGAGACACAGTCAAGTATAAAAAACATTCTAGAAAAGAACAAGAACTAAAAGATACTGAGTGTTTGCCACGTGCCAAGCACTGTGCTAAGTGCTTTCTATGCATTCTCTTAACCTACTCCTCGCCAGGCTTATGTGACAGTAGCCATTTCCATCCTCATTTGAGACGTGAAGAAAATGACACAAAGATGTTTTGAAACCTCCCCAAGGTTTTATAACAAGATGGTGGCAGCAATACTATCAAATCAAGCCCAATGACTGGACCCAAACTCGTAACAATTAGGATGTAGTATTTGTTTGGAAATTTGGTGCTAGGGTTTTTATTTCTGCCATCTCATTTATCTCCCAATGATACTCTGAAGTATCTGATTCCCTCACAAAGCATAAGGAACGTAAGGAACTTGTCACAGGCCACATGGCTAGAAAATGATGGGGCAGCTGTGAAGAGAGATTTGCGCTTGGCCAGCTGCCAATGGAACTGCAGTGGGCATGGTTGGGGAGGGTGGGATGGGGAACTCCGGAATTCATGCAAGAGGCTCTAAGTGCTGGTGTGAGCACCTCACCACCAGGAGCATTCATCTCAGGCCAAGCTTTTAAGGGAAAAATCCTTTGAACTGAAGGAATCTGAAATAGAACCGATCATTGTATGCTTTCCTGAGATTGGAGCTGAGTCATAGGACATTCGGGGGCAGTCTTTGGGCCCAGAGGTCCCTCTGCCACTGGCCTTGAAAAAAATACATTTTGCATCTCACTGCTTAAAGGAAAGACTGTACAAGGCTGGCATCCTAGAGAGATGATTTGAAGCAGTTACATCTCAGGGAGTTCTCAGGCAGTCCAGTGGTTAGGAATCCGCACTCCCACTGCCAGGGGCCCAGGTTCCATCCCTGGCTGGAGAACTAAGATCCTGCAAGCCGTGCAATAGAGCAGCCGAAAAAAAAAAACAAATCAGCTTTGAAGCAGTTATATCTCACTCTAAGGACCCCTCCCTGTTGGACTACACCAGGAATAACAGGAGTTACAGTGCCCTGAGGAATATCACTTAGTTTTCATTCAAAAATCACCAACCCCAGTTTGTTAGTCGCTGTTACTCATAACTCATCTCCAATCCCCTTTTCAGTTTAAAAGTCCCCAAGCCTATATCAAGCCATTGACTCAAATGACTGAATTCATCGATTTCTTGGGAATCAGAAAAATATCACTGCTCTTGAAAACTCAGAAGAAGGCTGACTTCCCAAGAAAGGATTTTTTGGGGAGTCAGAGCACGTGTAAATTTATACCATTTAAGAAAAGTGGTTCAGAGTTCAAATTATAAAGGAGAGCTTGACCTCAGGACAAAGTTCCTTTTTATTTTAAACTTAAATCAAAGCAGCACATGCTTCATTAGGCACGTAAACCTATCAACTTGCTATGGGCTGTGAAGCTCTCACATATAACCAATAATTTTCCACCACAGAATCAAGAAAAATAGGGCAAAAATGGAAGAAGAATTGGACTGCAGTAAGAAAATCTGGGTTATGACTCTATGCTTATGTCTTACTGTTGCTTAACTTAGCTGTGTCGTGAGTTCCTCATCTGTAAGATGGAAATACTCCTGCTTATTTTAGGTTTGTTCATGTCCTAAATGAGATGAAGAGAGCAGTTAATTTAGCGCAGTGCTGGGCACAGGGCAGTTGCTTAAGTAACACTTAGTTGTTAAGTAACAACGCTTGTTATTATTTTAATTTTTCTTACTAAGTATTACGGGTCTGAAATAGTTTCCATATCAGTCAGGTGTTGGGAATAAAGAATTGACAATCTTCTACCTTTAAGAACTGTTGAGGTTACTGCAGGAAGCAAACAGATTCCTGAAGACTGAATTGATTTCATCACTTGATTGCGTACCCTTAGAATATAATTATAAATTGCCTTTCGGAGAAAGTTGGCAATTTTTTTATCAATCGATGTAAATGTGTAAATTGAGAGAGAAGATACAAATTTTTACACAATCAGATTTGTCGTATTTTATATAATGTATACCAAACCTACATAAATACATACACATAGGTATGTATGTGTATACATACACACACACACACACACACACACACACACACAAAGAGAGGGTGAAACAAAGGGAAAGAGACAGAGATAAACACACATTTGGAAAGGCCCCTCCCAGAGGTGAACAGGATGAAAAATAACAAGTACTAAAGAATGAAGTCCCCTGAATTGCCCTCTGCACTTCACCATTGACACAGATTTATTGAGGCTGCTTATGAATACACATATGCTACTTTACTGTTTCATTTATGCAATAAAAGCAGGGATTGGTCTTCAAGGAAGTGTGTTCCTAACAAGAAAGGATGATTCTAAAGCAGGAAGAGAAAGCTCAGATGACTACACTTGTCTTGCAGGTAATGTACAGGCACAAGGCAAGGACAGCAGAGGGAGGCAATAGGAATCACTGAGGACTGCGGCAAACTGGAGGTTCCCGTGGAAGGAGGGCGGCCTCTATCAGCTCCAGGCAATTGTTGCCATGTGGGAGGAGAGCCAGGTCTTTGCTGAGTCTTTTTGTTTGTTTTATTTTGTTTGGTTTGTTTACTTTTTTTTGTTCTTTTTACTCTTTGTTTAGAAGCTATAAAACTAGATGTATTAGTCAGTTTGGGCTACCATAACAAAATACTGTAGGCGAGGAGGCTTAATAGAAATTTATTTTCTCATAGTTCTGGAGGCTGGAAGTCCAAGATCAGGGTATGAGCTTGGTCCAGTTCTGGCAAGGGCTCTTTTCCTGGCTTGTAGATGGCCGCCTGCTCACTGCATCCTCACATGGTGGAGAGAGAGGAGGGAAGATCCCTGGTGACCCTTCTAGAAGAACACTAATCCCATCATGATCATCCCACCTTCTTGACCTCATCTAAATCTAATTACCACCCCAAGGCCCCATCTCTGAATACCATCACATTGGGGTTAAGACTTCAACATATCAAAAGTAGGGGGAAAATACAAACATTTAGTTCATAACACTGTACTTGAATATTTTTAAACACTGCGTAGGCCAACAAGGTTCACTCTACATCAGCGAATGCTTATCTGGATCAAAGCCATTGGTTTGTGACCAGATAAATTCTATCCACCATGCTTCTCCATTTTTCATCACTTTAAAATCACAACAAACACACTCTCACACGCTCATACACACACTTACTTTAGAAATTTTGTCTAATGCATATGAAGGGGGTCACCTTCTCCTGGAGAAGGAAGGACGGAAAATAATGTAGAGACTCAGGAAAAGTCTCTTCCAAGAGACTTCCTTGATTGGAGTGGAGAGAAAATCCAGGGTATGGCAAGAGATGAGATGAGGGATGGGTATGAGGGCTGGGAGTCCATGATCACTTTGATTCAAACTGATTCAAGAGGCAATTGGGAACCATTGCCTAGTTCTCAGGAGGGAAAATGCTATGATAGCAATTATGGCAATGGACACTGATTCCTCCGACTATATGTAGAATCAGCTAGAATAGGCAAAGTCTGCGGAGAGAAAAGGCAGGTGGAGCCTTATGCCAGACAGCATTCTTAGGACTGTACTATGGGGAGATATTATTCTGTGGCTTCGTTCGCATGCGCTGATTTCTGGTGCAGGAACTGTCCTCCCTCAGCTCAGACTCCCTCCCTTCTCTGCCTGACAACCTCCTTCACATCAACCACAATGCCGTCACTAAGTGTCACAGCGTCCGTGATGGCTTTCAAGATGGTCATTATTGCTATCATCATCTTTCCCAAACACTTACTATGGGATCGGTTTTCTATTGCTCTCTCCATAATCCTCATGTTAACCCCCCGAGGGAGATGGCATTATCTTCCTGATTTGTCAGGATAAGAAACTGAGTCATAGTGAAGAAAAAGAACTTTCCTAATAGTTTCCAAGTACAAATCGACCCAGCCATGACTTGAACACAGAGCGGTCTGATTTTAGTCCCTGAGCAGCAAGCTAATCCGTACTGTCTTGACCCCCTATTTCTTTAGCCCAAATTAGTCCCTCCCATCTCTGGTTCAAGGAGAACATTGCCGCTACCTCCATGGTAGCACTTACTGCATGTAAAAACCATCTGATTCCACATCTCTGTCTCCCCTTGAGACTGTGATCTCCTTAAGGACAAAGACCAGAGCTTCTCCATCTTTACGTCTTCCATAGCTCACAGCAGGCACGAGTACATGGCAGATGAAGATATAGATAAATGGCCATCAGGCTGGTCTAGTTCTGTGCAGCAAGAGGGACCACAGGATACAGGTCATCTGTGAAGCTCCCCCTGCCTTTAAGGGAGGGGATTGTGGCAGAGGAACTACTTTATGGGTGATTTTGCTTCCAATTATACAAAAACTCTTTCTGCAGGAGTTCATCAGGAGAGAAGACTGATAAGTCTTGGATCTGAACTCTGGATCCTCAAGGACATGGGACACCTTCAAGAATCTTGCACAAATTTTGAAACTCCTCGAGAGGAGGCGTTACATGGAGGTTCGGCATTACATGGAGGTTCTGAACATGGGGTTAGCAGACAAACTGCCTGGATTTTACTCCCAGCCCCTTCCCCTACCAGTTGAGTCACTAAGGATAAGCTACTTCACCTCTCCTGGTCCCCAGTTTCTTATAAAAGAGTGCTAATAACAGAACTTATACCATAGCATTGCTCTGAAGAGTAAATGAGTTAATTTATGAAAAGCACTTCACAAAATGCTCCATACATGTTAGCTATCATTAGTATATTTCTATTTCAAATCTCCTTGGTAGAAAGAGCCACAGACTGAGAGTTAAGAAAACTGTTTTTTGGCCTGAATCTGTCCCATCCTGGGGCTACATTGACAAGTCCCTCTTTCATGTGGGCGTGGCCCTGTTTTAAGTTTTCACCCCTGAAATATGAGCCTAAGCTATGTGTGTCATTTCATCATGCCCTCTGTAGAACAGGAGTAAATTCCTGCCTGTGTACTTCATAGGGTTAAAATGTATTGTGACCATACCTTGAAAAAATGTAAACAGTTATGGTCTTATTATTATATTCACAAGTGAAATATTTCAAGAGTCATATGGCCTTAATTAATCATGGATAATACCCAAAGTCATCCTTCTAACCAGGAATAATGCTGGATGCTAAAAATAGTCTACATACAAAGATGGAGTACAGCAAAAAATCTCTCAGTATGTCAGACACAGAGCATCCTTCTGAAAGAATGGGAAGCATGCTTTCACTCATTCTTTCCTTGCTTACCCGTGCCCTTTCTTCTTGCTTTCTTACTATTCCTGCCTTGCCTAGCGTAAATTTCCCTGAGGAATAGTAGCTATTGGTGAATGACAAGAGTTTTGGCTGCATTACAGCTAGTGAGCTATTTCATTTGCTTCACTGTAGAAAACCCACCAGATCTTTCATTCTGATTCTCATGGCCACCTAAGCTATAGGGAACATCCCCACCTCACCCACTGCTGTACTCTTTAAATATCGTATTTAGAGAAACTAAGATGGCTAAAAAAACAAGACACAAAGGTCAGCTTTCTCTTCCCCCACATCCAGTCTTGTTTTACCCGTGTCTTTCCATATATTCACTTATCTGTCACCCCAGCACACAAGAAATTTCCAAAGACTTCAATACACAGCAAAAGACTTAAGGCTACTTTGAAAGTGTATGCCTTACCTATAGGGAATTTTCCTCCAGAATTTAAATATTTAAGTTAACCTACATAAAGGGAAGGTAGGCTTTCTCCCAAGCATTTTTTCTTCTCCCAATTCCATATGTCAAAGTTTTATGCTTAAAAAAAGTATGAGAGGGGCTTCCCTGGTGGCGCAGTGGTTGAGAGTCCGCCTGCCGACGCAGGGGACGCGGGTTCGTGCCCCGGTCCGGGAAGATCCCACATGCCGCGGAGCGGCTGGGCCCGTGACCCATGGCCGCCGAGCCTGCGCGTCCGGAGCCTGTGCTCCGCAACGGGAGAGGCCACAACAGTGACAGGTCCGTGTACCGCAAAACAAACAAAAAAAAGTATGAGAGAACAGATAACTTTAAACACTGAATGCAGTTGGTATTGTCATTTAAAAGGAAAAATGAAGAGGAAGAAAGAGGAGGAGGTTGAGGAGGAGGAAGAGATATAAAAGGAAGCGAGAAAAGAAAAGAAAAAACCCTCAAAATCCTCAAGTTAGTAGACATCTCTTGCTTTAGATACGCGCCTCTGGAAACCTGCTGGGTTTTTCATTACAGCAAAATGCCAGCAGAAACTTCTCTTTGTCTTTGGATCTCAAACGTGACTCTGGATAGAGCTCCCCAAGAGAGTGATAGATATCATTTTATTAGTTTCAGCAAGACACAGACATGGCTCTCCAGCAAAGACTTTTATAAGAGGCAGAGAGAAGGCAGGTAGCAAGAAAGCCCTGAGTCAAATAGAGCTGGGGGCAGATTTTATGAATGACCAGGGGACCCGGGAGCCTGAAAGTTTAGTGCAGTTGCCTCTTTTGAGATTATAATCCAGAGACAGAGAGAGAGTGAGAGAGGAGAGAGAACATGAGATGATTATGAACACTTTATCTTTCAGTGTCTTTTAACTGCTGCTAACAGAACTTTCAAAGAAGAGACTTAAGATTCCGTTTTGATGTAGCAGTTTTTATGGCAAGAGCAGAGGTCCATGGAAACCCAGAGAAATAAAGTTTATCAGCATTTAGAGGATTTGACCATGGAGATTAGTAAGGAGGAAAAGAACATTTGCATAAATTCTGCTAGTTTAGGGCAGACAGACTGTCTCCCCTAATTGCTAGCAAACTTTGTGAAGTATCTGAGCGGTGTATTCCCATGTCTGTAGCCCAGGTACTTTATGCCACAGATGTAGCCAGTCCTAGTCTACATTTCTGGCCAGCTCTCCCCGGAAAATCTGTGCTCCCTTTTGCAGAATGGGATTATCCTTGGGAGGTGACTGTCCATCTAGGGCTAAACAGACAAATCCCTTTTTGCATCGTGTGGCCCTCTTTTTAAGTTCCTGCCTGTGGAACATAAGCCCACGAAATGTGTCATTTCCAGGTCAGGATTTTTTTTTTAAGTGGATGGATTTCTCTTTCTCTCTTCTGTTGCCACTTCCTCAGGCTGAAATCACTCAGATACCAGAGGATAACAGAGCCACATATGGAAGGAGCTAGGGTCCCTGAATCATGATGTGGAGGAAAATCATTCCCTGTCCAGAAACAGCTACAAGAACCACATGTAATACAGATATTGACATTTTGAGGCAGTTTTGTTACAGCAGCTATTCTTATCCTAACCAGCACACTGTTTATGTACATGACTTGAACTGTGAGTATTTTTGTTTATCGTGAAGGTTTAATTCAGCTCATATAATAAAAAATGAAAAGCAAATCTATTCAACAAGGAGATATTATTGAGCACCAGTGCTAAAGGCTGTCAAAGAATAAGGGTGAGTAACTGCTGGGAAACTTTTTTTGAGACAGAGAGGAACTGAAGATTGTCAGGCACTATGCACTGAGACCTTTAACTCTCCACTTCTGAAAGAGGCTGACGTCCTCACCACTCTCAGTGAGGGGGGTCTCTCTCTCTCCTATGGGATTTACAAAGATTCTTTGAGCAAAGAATAGTAATCAAGGTCAGTGCCTGCAAGCACAGTGACAACAAGCCTTGTACCTCAACCATGTAAGTTCTCCAGCTTTGGGAAATGATCTTAAACCTCTACTGGCCTATCAAAAAAAAAAAAAAAACTACATGGGAATCGCAGATAAACTGGTATTGATTTTCACAGATCACCCTTGTCAAAAGGATTTATTGATGTGTCAATGCATGTTGTCCAGAGGATCATAGCAGGATGGCTTTGAAGGATTTATAAGAAATCTACAGGCTTCAATACACTTGGTGGTAAATAACTAACAAGTATTGCTCATATCGATTCTTGTCATGTGGTCAATGCAATCTTTAGCCCACTAATTGTCAGTATTGACAAACAGTTCATGATCTAAATGAGCAGCTGGACATCTGCTCTGAGCAGAACATTTCCAAATGGTATTTTCCTTGCTATTCTCAGCCTAATGTTCATGGAGCAGCCTGCAGGTAATAGGCTCTAGGCAGAGGGAAATGTGTGGTAATTAATTCTTCCTTGCTGACAAATGTCCCTATAATGGGAGAGGGGAGGGAGGGAGAGTCCACTGGCAGCGCACGAGGCTGGAATCCAGTTCCATGAGGTATGCACAGCAATATTCTTCAAGGCCCACCTCAAACGTCTCTCCCTAGGAGTAACTTTCCCAAATCACACAACCCACGGAGGTTTCCACCACTTCAACCCTACAACATTCCCAGGCAATTAATCACACATTATTTATGTTGAACCATTATCTATTTATCTATGTGTGTTGAACCTTTCTATTGTGTTATAACTAAATCTTAGCTTTTCAATTATTGTACGAGCTTTTTAAATTTGGGAAGAAGATATGGGATCTCATTATAGATCTCACTGAGGTGATGAAAGCTATTAGCTGTCTCTCTGGAAATATTTACAGTCAAATTTGAACAACATTTTCAGGGAATTCACAGAAGGTCATGGGAATCCATGAACCCCCAAAACAGATGCAATCAAACCCAGGTTCAAATCCCAGTTTTACTACCTGCCCCCAGAAGTCTGGCCTCAAATAAGTTTCTCAATCTGTCATTCTACCCATCCTTAATACAAGAATAATCAATTACAGCACAGGTTTGTTGTAAGGATTAAGTGGACTGATCCATGGGATGCGCTTTGCACGTGGTATCTACTCCAAAAAATCCTCAGGGTTATTCAAGGTTTCTGAGTTCATTTCTTCCTTCATATTGCAAACATTTATTGAGCACTTATCAGGAGTCAGGTATGGACCCTTTACTACATCCCAAGGTTGATCCATCCAAGCCAAGCAGAGCCCCTTGCTTACAATAGTTGCTCAGTTAATGTTTTTAATAGATTGACGAGGATTCTTACCACTCGACAGAACAACCATTAAATCATTCTACCATATTTTTAATCAAGCATTCAAATACTGCTATTGACTGTACTTTTTCATACTATAAGACTCTATTATACACTCATCAAACTTAAAAAAATAACAATAAATGCTGGAGAGGGTGTGGAGAAAAGGGAACCCTTCTACACTGCTGGTGGGAATGTAAATTGGTACCACCACTATAGAGAACAGTATGGAGTTTCCTTAAAAAATGAAAAATAGAACTACCGTATGACCCAGCAATCCCACTACTGGGCACATACCCTGAGAAAACCATAATTCAAAAGGAGTCATGTACCACAATGTTCATTGCAGCACTATTTACAATAGCCAGGACAAGGAAGCAACCTAAATGTCCATCAAAAGAGGAATGGATAAAGATGTGGTACATATATACAATGGAATATTACTTAGCCATAAAAAAGAACAAAATAATTCCATTTGCAGCAACATGGATGGACATAGAGATTGTCATACTGAGTGAAGTAAGTCAGACACAGAAAGACTAAGATATGATATTGCTTACATGTGGAATCTGAAAAAGAATGGTACAAGCAAACTTATTTACAAAACAGAAGTAGTCACTGATGTAGAAAATAAACTTATGGTAACCAGAAGATAAGGGGAGAGGTGATAAATTTGGAGATTGAAATTGATATATACACACTACTATATATAAAATGGATAACTAATAAGAACCTGCTGTATAGCACAGGGAACTCTGTTCAATACTCTGTAATGGCCTACATGGGAAAAGAATCTAAAAAGAGTGAATATATGTATATGTATAACTGATTCACTTTGCTGTACACCTGAAGCTAACACAACATTGTAAATCAACTATACTCCAATAAAATTTTTTTAAAAAAAACTTTGAAAAAATCTTTTAGAGAAAGGGCAATTATCAGACTAAATTTTCTACAATGATCATCCAATCTGTTATTTTTGTAAATTATATCATGTTTTAAACACAGTTAATCCATCCCTAAATGTACACTTGCTTTCCCTTAGACATATAAGTTAAATTTAACAGAGCAGCCATTTCATTTATATTACAATACAGACACATGTATCAATTTATATCTAGGTCTGCTGTAAAACATTCTGTTTTCCATTGAGGAAGAGTGCTATAAAAATGCAGTTAGGAAGAGCAGATAAAAAGAGTGAAGCTGTAGAGTGGGAGGGAGATCCAGGAGGGTGGGGATACAGGTCTACATATAGCTGATTCACTTCATTGTACAGCAGAAACTAACACAACATTGTAAAGCAATTATACTCCAAATAAATAAATAAAGAGTGAAGCTATATATGCACATGTATATTTGCTCTGTAAAGGTGCTTTTTTAAACTTGGAAGATTGACTAATGAACACAAAAAAGTATATTTTTCTAGTTAACAAAATTATCGGAACTCATTCATAGGCTTATAGAAATCTTTCCAATTATTTTTATCAACTATTTTTCTTCTAGGCCCCCAATCCTGCCACAATATGTCTGTATCTTTATTTTCCTCATGGGGAAATATGGGATTATCCCAGATAGTCTTAAACTCTATCACCTGGATGAAGTCTTCTGTTCCATCTTTTATAATTTCTCATCATATTTTCTGATAATTGAGGTTCAGCACGTTGACATTAGCAAGGCATAGAGCCCCTGTGACTGACACTCCACTGTCAAGAGATGTAGCTTCTTAAGGATGTGGTACCCTATTTGATCTTACAAATGTCTCCACTGTCCAATTATCACCAGTCATTTGGGTGAGTGACAAGATATCAGGGGAAATTTTTTCCAGACCACATTCTCTCCCTCTCTCCTTTCCCTTTTCTCTTAACACAGGAAGGGCCCCTTATTATGGTCTAAGAAGCATGGGCATTAACTCTGCAGTTGCAGTTAAAGTTTTAACTTAGGGTTGCTTGTTTCGTTCCCCCAAATCTAAATTTGATCACCTCCTCACCAGAGGAGCTACAACACTTTTTGGACCCGGAGTTTAAACTCTTGCAGCCCTGCAGTTCTGTCCCTCAAGAGAAAAACAATAAATATGTGAGACTAGAACCAATGAATTTTATATATATATATATATACACATATATATACATATATATATATATTCAGGGGGAAAAAACTTAAGAAAGAGTAACTATTCTGAAGTCTTTGGCTTTGGAAATTTAGTTGATGGTGAGCTAGGATTGGATGATTAATTAAAGAGAAGAAGAGCATAAAATACTACAATATTTCACATTTAATTATTATGAAAATGCACCACAATAACTGCATTCACCAGAAGCTTTCTTCCAAGGTACACTAAATGTTATGCCAACATTTCCTCATTAATCTTCTTTATAACCTTGCAAGATGGTTAAGAAGCAAAAAATTAATAGTCAAACTTTATCAGTGGGATATAGAGTGTAGAGGGGGATGTTGATGAGATACATTTGATGTTTCAATGTGCCTCAGTTTACTCATTTGTAAAATAATAATATTTATAGTATTTAACACATAGGGTAATTGTAAGGATTAAAGGAGTTAGGACACAGAAAGAGGCTTAGATGAGATCCCATCACATAGTGAACATTCAGTAAATATGAGTGATATTTTTATTGCTATTAGAATGCATGATGTAGGTAAGGGAAAGTCACCTTCACATTTCCTCTGGAGCCTCCACGTTCAAGAGAGGAATAAGTCTCTCAATTCTCCTCAACCAGCACCTACTGAATAATCGTGCTGCAGAATACACCAAAAAACTATAAAAAGAGTATTCTGTAGTTATATAGCACTTTTCATTTACATAACATTTTTAGATATGTTATTGTCTATAATCCTTACAACCATCCAGGGAGGTAGAGAAGCCAACGTTATTATATATAATAAGTAAGAAAGCAAGGGACCAGAGAGGGCAAATGACACACTCCAAGGTCACCAGCCAGTGAGAAGTCAAGACAAATTCAAAATCAATTTCATTACTGTGAAGTTCTTTCCACCTGCAATGGATATCTCTGTGGCCTTTTTAATTTTTATCTTACCCATACTAATCTTCCTAACAGCACTTTGATTTTCTTGTGGAAAATTAGCTTTTGCAGTGTGCGTAGACCTGGTTGGATAGTAAACATACCATCTATGGAAGGTGAGCGAGTCCTGCAGGCTGTTCTTCCAGGTCTTTCTCTGCCTGACCCAGTGCAGCCACGTGTCAACAGGGAAATCTAGATTCAGACAGTTGGATTCTCTCTCCTCTGACTTAGGATCTTGAAAAGCAGGACACACGGTTGGAAGAAAGGATGGTTTCAATCCAGTGATTATAGCTGGCTATGACCATGAAGTTATTTCTGCTGCTCATATCCTATGGCATCTACTGGTCCCCAACTCTCCCAAGCCTAGTTCCTCAGCCTCCCTGCCCATCCTCTGAGAAACCCCTGTAATACTCCAATACATTGTCTTCTTGCTTAAGTTAATAAAAATCGCTTTCTGTTTTCTCAACTTAAGGGCCTGAACTAATGCAACACTATCGCCCCTTTCTTTCTCTCATCCATTCCATCAACAGACACACACATTGAGAATTTATCAATTGCTAGCTGCCATGCTATGAATTATGGTTTGGAAGATAATCAGAATGAGAAAAAATACAAGCACCTAAGAGAGTTAAATTAAAAAAAAAATAAGATATAATGAAGTGGCACAATCAGGGGTACAAAGTGATGGGCATCAGAAAATACGCAGATCAGGCTAAGCAGAGAGATAACAAAGGCCTTCTGTAGAAGCAGGAGCTTCCACTGGGTCCTGAAAAATGAACAGGATTTGCAACCCATTCAAATATGTAGAGTCTAATACTAGGAAGAAAAAAACATTGGTGCTCCATTCAAAAGCAAATTTATTTTCCTTCTAAGAAGCAGTGACTGATTTATGGAAAAGAAGAGCGTTTGTGGAAATATGATTTTATATATTCAGATCATTCAGATGTGTTATTTAGCATTGGTTCACATCAAGCCTGAAAATTATCACAGAGCAGGAGAACATGAACTTTAATAAACATTTTTAATTGTAAGTCAAAAGCAAAGTATTGTGTTTCTCATTGCATTCATCACATTTACCACTTGATGACAGTGTAAAATCCTGCTGGGTTTAGAAGCGGGTTTCCAACTGAAAGCTATAGTAATACTATAATTGGTCAGTATCCTAAGTAGAGCAAATACTTCAGATTAAAAAATCATGTCTAGATTCCATATATATATGTGTTAGCATACAGTATTTGTTTTTCTCTTTCTGACTTACTTCACTCTGTATGACAGACTCTAGGTCCATCCACCTCACTACAAATAACTCAATTTCATTTCTTTTTATGGCTGAGTAATATTCCATTGTATATATGTGCCACATCTTCTTTATCCATTCACCTGTCGATGGACACTTAGGTTGCTAGGGGCAGGATGGGAATAAAGACACAGACCTACTAGAGAAGGGACTTGAGGACACAGGGAGGGGGAAGAGGGTAAGCTGGGACAAAGTGAGAGAGTGGCATGGACATATATACACTACCAAACGTGAAATAGATAGCTAGTGGGAAGCAGCCGCATAGCACAGGGAGATCAGCTCGGTGCTCTGTGACCACCTAGAAGGGTGGGATAGGGAGGGTGGGAGGGAGGGAGACACAAGAGGAAAGAGATATGGGGATATATGTATATGTATAGCTGATTCACTTTGTTATAAAGCAGAAACTAACACACTATTGTAAAGCAATTATACTCCAATAAAGATGTTAAAAAAAAATGTCTAAACTATCCCTGACACTAGTGACATTACTGAGAGTGAAAAAGCACATAATAGCCTCCTTTAGATGTTTCTCCCAGTTTAAAAGGATTTATACTGTCCAAAATATTTCACTGGGGTCTGAGGTAACCCTGAATTTTTATTGAGGTTAAATAAAATAAATCCAAAACTCTTCTATTGAAGGTCATATGGTACTTACTGAAATCTAGTACCTTCCAGCAAATCCTGTTTTCTCCAAAGCCTATTTTGTAACATCCTCCTACCACAGGGCCTTTGTAAAGGCTGTAGTTTCTGTGTAAACTGCCCTGACCCTCCCCTTCTCTTCCTACCTATGTAACCCATTCTTCAAGTCTCAAGTCAAGCGTCATCCTTTAAAGAAGAACCCCTTTAAGCAGTCCCTTAATATTAGATCCCAGTTGCCCCTCTCATAGCTCACTCTGCTTTTCCATTATAAGGTGAAAAAGTTATGATTATGTACTGCCATAATTATTTGATTAATGATTCTCCCCAGATGGACTGTGACTGTGTGTTATTTCCATTGTGTCAGCTTTGACGAATGAATGGATAAATGAACATAGAGCTCTAATATACTTGCCTTAAAATCATATTACTTCCAAAGACAAGGCAAATGTCCTATGTGTGGATATCAGTGAAGTCTCTTTTCCCTTACTCAGTGATTTTTTCCAAGTTCAGTAATTTTTTTTTCGTGGATCACTTTTCTTCAATTATATCTTGATTTTAACTCTCATTCTCTCTGATGAAAACTTGTAGCTCATCCTGTTTTCTTTTTATGTCATTCACAGAAAAGACACAAACAAATCTGATTCTCAAACATACAAGGTCTTGTGATCTTCTATGTTCTTTCTCTCTGTACATACAGACTTAATTTCCTATTTCTATCTCTAGTTTTTAAATCTTTTGTTTACATGTCAATTGTTGTATACATCATCCCAAGTAGAAACATTTACTCCCTCATCTGTATGATATCTGCACCCTGTACATACATTTTTTTATTGATGTGTAGTTGATTTACAATGTTGTGATAGTTTCAGCAAAGTGATTCAGTTATATATATATATATATATATTATATGTATGTATATATGTATATATATATATACACATATATATATTCTTTTTCAGATTCTTTTCCACTATAAGTTATTACAAGATATTGAATATAGTTCCCTGTGTTATACAGTAGGTCCTTGTTGTTTATTTATTATACATATAGTAGTGTGTATCTGTTAATCCCAAACTTCTAATTTATCCTCCCCCCTTTCCCCTTTGGTAACCATAAGTTTGTTTTCAAAGTCTGTGAGTCTATATCTGTTTGTTAAAAAAGTTCATTGGTATCATTTTTTTAGATTCCACATATAAATGATATCATATAGCATTTGTCTTTCTCTTTCTGACTTACTTCACTTAGTATGATAATCTCTAGGTCCATCTATGTTGCTACAAATGGCATTGTTTAATTCTTTTTTATGGCTGAGTAGTATTCCATTGTATAAATGTACCACATCTTCTTTATCCATTTGTCTATTGATGGACATTTAGGTTGCTTCCATGTCTTGGGTATTTGTGAATAATGCTGCCATGAACACTAGGGGGGTGTGTGTCTTTTCAAATTAGAGTCCTTTCTGTATATATGCCCAGGATTGGGATTGCTAGATCATATGGTAACTCTATTTTTAGTTTTTTAAGGACCTCCTGTATGTACATTTTTTTCTGGCACCTATCACCCTGTATAATTTTTATGGGTTTCTATCTACATTGCCTACAAGACTGCTTCTTACAGGAAGGGACAGGCCTTATCTACCTAGGAGCTTCCATTTTTGAGAACAGTGCCTGGCACACCATCTGTAAATACTTGTTCAACTGAAATGCTTCAAATAATCCTTTGGGGAAAGGGCTGGCATATCGACAGATTCAATTCAAAATCTTGACCTTGACTGCATTTAATCTTACTGTTTCATTTTCTCCCCAGGGCACCTTCCTACTCTCTCCTGATACAGAGATGTAATCCCTGTTTTCTCATGTCTTCTACATGATTTGATGCCACAGATGTGATTAATGTGCTATTCAACCTCTTGTTCACATTGCTAATAACAACATTTAAGAACAGTGGACCTGTCACTAAATGCCACTCCAGCAAATATCATGTCTCTCTTCCCCTTGTTTACAATTCTTTATCTCTTTTAGGTGCCATGGTGATATTCATTCCTAAGCCCAATCTCAATTGTTTACGCAAGTCAGATTTCAAGAGACCTGAAGACCCAGAACCAAGACCTGCTCACAATCTAAAAGCAGTAAAGGCTGATTCTCTGAGTTGTAATCTAAATCAGCATTCAAAAGTGTAATTTCTTGCTCTAGAATAATAACGCATATTTACAAAGCGCACTCTGTGTGCAAGACCCTGTTCTAAGAACTTTATATATATTAACTTTTTTTAATCCTCAAAGTAATCCTTATATGAGGTGGTAGTATTATTATTCCCATTTTACAGATGAGGAAACTGAGGTACATAGAAATTCAGTGGAGGTATTCTTGTTCCAGAATTTGTACCATGCTATGTTTCCTCTAGGAAACTGCTTACTTAAACTATCTGCAGCAACTCAAGAGTTTTGGTTATTCATTGTTGTATTCAAAAGTTACCCCAAAATTTAGTGGCTTAAAACAAAAACCATTTTATGAAATTACATGATTTTATAGGTCAGTGGCTTAGCTGGGTGATTCTCTACTCTACGTAGGATCAAACAGGTTCAAACAGGGTGGTATTCAGCTGGTGTCAGGCTGCTCTGGAGGGTCCTTTGAGACTTTGCCACCTGCCTGGCCCCTGGATGGGGACAGCTGGAAGGCTGGTCTCTGCTGAGCCCAGCTTCTTCTCCATGTAGTGTCAAGGCCTCTCCCCATGGTCCCTTAGCTGTGTAGTCACATGTCCACAGGGTGGCTCGTTGCTCGAGGGACCAAGGTGAAAACTATCAGTCACTTAAAGACCAGCTCTAGAACTGGCACCACTTCTGCAGTGGCCTGGTCAAGGCAGGCACAGGCCAGCTGGATACAAGAAGAGGGGGAATGGACCCTGCCTCTTGATAGGAGAACCACCAGCAAAACCGTGGCCATCTTAGTCTACAGAGCAAGTATCATAGAGAGGGTTGACTTCGGGTAGTTAAACCAAAATATAATATTGTGTATTTTGTTCTTTACTTTTTGTTCTTTTTTAAAAAGTTATTATTATTTGGTGGGGGAGGGGGAGTAAGGCAGAAGAACAGGAGCCAGGAGTTTTATCAGGCATTTCCATCCACATTGTCTCAATACTCATCCAACAGAGTGATGTTGGCTTGTTATGGTGAGGGTTTAAGTTCTTGTATAAAGAACGAGTACACCATGGCTCAGAGAGGTTAGGAAACCTGTCACTGAGGACTTGGGCTTAAACCCAAGAAGTGTGTTGTGTGTTTTCTTTCTTTTTAACTAAACTGTAGCTTCTTCTTATGGTTTTATAGGTTCACTGATTGGAATGAAAGAGAAGACACAGAATGTTGACTAATACACAATTTAGCGACAGGGTTACTTGAATTTGGTATGAACTTGAGGACGTAGCTTCCCCTCTCTGCTCCTTTTTCTTCCCATTTATAAAGTGAAGGGTTTGGGCCAGATTAGTGTTCTCCAAACTAATGTGCTCTTGAACTCAGTTTATAAAAGCACAACCAACATTTTTTTAAATGACAGAGTATAAAAATAGAAAACAGGGGAGGGGGAGTACTGTTTGTAAATCTCTTGTTTCAGTTGTGGTTGCCTATTTGCATGTGCGTGTGTGTGTCTGTGTGTGTCTGTGTGTCTGTGTACCGGATCATGCTCCCCAAATGTATTTCTTCCTGTAGATGATAGAGAAAAATTTGAAAGCCACTGGGCTAGGTGACCTTTTTTGATTCCTTCCAGATCAAAAAGGATTCTGGGAATGATCATTTCAACCATAACCTTGTCTAAAACAGAGGCTGTATCTAACTTGCTTTGAACAAGACCCTGAAAAAATGACTATTTGTTCTAATACACTTGCCATATTTATCAGCTCATATATTATTATTTGAACCAAAAACACATTCTCTACCTTAGGTCAAATTGTGGTTAAAAAAACCCTTCCCTTCACCCAAACTTCCTGCCCTTAGGACAAAAATCTGCACAGCAAATATTCCCAAGCCCCAGCTCATACGTCCTGTATTCATTTCAAGCGGTATTTTTTTAAATGAAACTTTACTACCTCAAAAGCATCAGGACCATCCTTCCAATTGGGGATGTAGCATGAACAATTCAATTTTTATTCAATGTAATGATGTCTAGAAATTAAACCTCAGGAGAATATTTTAAAATACAAGTGTGAGCAATATTGTATTGATGCTAAATTAATTCAGAAGATACAATCTGCAAAATTAAAGAAGTGATATAGGGATACAAATGTCAGGTTTGGGGACTGGATGAAGTGAATGAACCATAAGTTTCCTTTTATGCTGAAACTCCATGACTCAACAGTTCTGCAAGTGTTGACAGGAACATACTCTGAAGTATTAAGAGTTGATATGAATTGTGGATGACCTTGTTTCTCTGATCTGTTCGATTCTGTTGGCTGGAATGTAGGACCTAGTAATTTTTTTTTTCTTGCAAATATAAAATAATGCAGACTCTCCCCTGTATATCCAGCCAACAAGCAAGATATATTTTTACTCTAAATGCAAAGCCACTTTATTTTAGAAAATATTGATTTCCTAAACTTCTAGAAATTGGCACTCAGGTAAATTAGTCCATGAGGAATAAAGTTAAAATGGGCTTTAAGGGAAAATATATGACACCGTCGTCTCAAAAACATCTAGAAGTGATGTGACAAATATTTTAAATTATTAAAAATTTTCTGGTTTCAATTTTCACATAATAATATATTTATGGGGCACTTTACTTTTTTAAAAGCACTTATTTTCATTCACTTACTCAAAAATATTGGGGTGCCTGCTTTGTGCCAAGCATTGCTCTGGGCAGTGGCAAACCAGACAAGGTCCGCTGAAGTTTACAGCTTAATTGAGGGAGGTGACAAGAAGACAAATAAAGGAACCAGATCATTGCAGATTGTGATGTGTTATGAAGGGGGGAAAAAAAAGCAGCTTGTGAAGATCAGTGATGACTTCAGATGTACAGGTCAAGGGAACCTCTCAGGAAGTGACATTTGATCTGAGACTTGAATGGCAGGAAGGAGTCAGGCCCCTGCAAACTCAAGGGCAGAGTTTTCCTGGCAGTGAACTTGCCGGGACAAAGGTCCCCAAGAGGAAATAGGCCTAGAGCGTTCTCCCGGAGAAATGGGGAGGCGCAGAATAGAGAATCTCACATACCCAGCACTTTCTTTCCATGTGAATATACTGCATTTAAAGGTCTCATTCTTAACGCTTCTAACTCCAACCCCTATTTGTTCCATATTTTGAGGAGAGGGGCGGAGAGAGAAAAACCCAGTAAAATTTTTCTGCACGGTACATACTCAAAATAGCCTGATAGGTTTGAAATCTGATTGTTGAAGTCCCGTTAGGGCAAAGATCAGACTGATACTATTTGATTGTATAAAGGATTTTTTTCTTTCCCTTGAGCCCGATTTCTCCAAAGTTTCCATTAGCAATGGTCTTGTCGTGTTCTAAATATTTACAGGTTTTTTTTTAAACTTCTTAATCATTATTTGATAATTTAAAAATGGGTTGACTAATTACAAAATGCTTTACAGCTGCAAAAGAAAACAATACTATTTTTGTCAACAGAGGATGTGCGAGGCTGGAGTTGATTTTCTCCAAAATATTTTACCATTTGGCACCTTTGCCCCTTCTCCTTCGTCACCCCTCCCACTCACTGGGGGGACAGCAAGGGGTTGGAAGCAGGTAAAGAGGTATTCACAGTGTTGTCCCTCAAGAAGGCATTGATTTAGCTATCCTGAGGGTTTTAGTGCAGTGTTGAAATATCAGGAGTGCTGTTTCGGTTTTGGATTCTCAGAAAGTCTGAAAACAGACCACAGCCTTTGAAACCACTGCCCTTTTACATGGTGTATTTGAAACAATTTTATCTTTGGTACCTGAGAATGGAAACCATTCCAATGTTTAAAAAAAAAAAAATCATGATAAGGAAATTATATGTAAAAATCACAGGGCAAATCTCCTGAGTTCTCTGAGCCTCATTTTCTACAGTGAAACTCATGGCCAGTTATTAAATAATGAAATGTTAGTGCTGGAAGGAAAGCATCCTGGAACTTCTGTTCTGAGGCTTTGGACATGCTGTTCTCTCTCCCTGGAATGTTCTGGATCACTTTTTCCACCTGACAACCCTCTAAAGAGCTTTTAGATGAGGTAGCTTTGGCCCAAAAGAGACCTAGATTCAAATCTCAGCTCCCCTACTTATCACTTTATGGGTTCATTTGTCAAATGGGCATATAAAGAAGCCTTATTAGGATTGTAAAAAAAAAGGTTAAATGAGATCATCTGGGCATACCTGTCCATGTACACCTGAATTGCTATCTGTGCCTAGGATCTGCCCCATGAATATTAACAATTATTTTTACAGTACGTGCTCTTTGAAAAAAAAAATTTTTATCGAGGTATAGTTGATGTACAATATTATATAATTTTCAGGTGTACAACATACTGATTCACAATTTTTAAAGGTTATACTCCATTTAAAGTTACTATAAAATACTGGCTGTATTCCCTGGCTGTAGATGGTCTTTTATCTGGCATAAGAGGACCTGGTAGTTGGTAGGTTAATGGAATGTTGGTTGAGCCGAGGTAGCGTGACCTACTGACCATGAGCTTGGGCATCAACCATATGTTTCACAGAGGGAAGGAAGCTGTCAGCCAACCTTGTTCAGTGGGAGATGCCTTAAAATCGCCCACTGGATTTTTTTTCAGGTCTCAGTTTAATATTTCCTCTCAGAGGTCTGGTCTCCCCGTACCCTCTACATAATCGTGGTTCTCTGTTCTGCGCTCCCATACTAACAGCTAGATTTATTGGGTACGTTACTATGTGTCAGGCAATATTCTCCATGTTTCACAACAACTCGATGCAATAGGTATTGGTGTTTTCATCAGGATCACACAGTTAGTAACCTCAGAGATGGCTGTGACACTGGCCAGTCTAGCTCCAGATAACACGTGGTCCTGCTAACGCATGGACCCTGCACTCAGTCCATCAGGATCCTTCGCCCACCTGGTCTGTCTTCCCAGGCAGCTGAGCCCCACGGGGTGAGAATCACCTCAGAGTCTGATACATAACAGGCACTCAATCCATTTGGGAACTATTTCCAAACCCTCATTTTTACAGATCAGAGAATGAGGTCAAGAGAGGGTTAATCAGCAGCCCAGTGGGCACACCTGACATTAGAATGTGTCTCCCCATTCTGCAACCACTTGCCATCCATTTTATCAAAGCTATAATGGTTTCCCTGCTTAACATCTTCCTACGTCTTTAACAGCATCTTGTCTCTGAGGTCACAGCCCCCAGTCCCACCCCCAGCCCGGTCTTCAATTCAGTTTCCCTAAATCTGATTTAAATCTATGATGCAATGAGAATTTTAAGAAAATTTTTAAAAAATTAAATACTAAAAAATCCTAACAGAAGATAAAACACAGAATCCTAGACCCAGCAGAGCTGCTATCCGCACCCCACGAGTACCAGGCTTCCTAATTACCTCCCTGTCTGAGGTTCTGTAAGGCTGCACCTTTGAACTCAAAAAGAAAAACAAATAAATAAATAACTAGCTCTGCTGAGCAGCAAGGTATTGCAACTGCTGGAAAAATCTCCCACATCTAACTTACCGTCACATCATCATCCCTGATGTTTGTTTCTTCTTCTAGCCGAGATGAAAACAGAGTTGTGCTTCTCATGTACAATCTTACCTAATTATGCCAGCTGATCACTTAAAAGTAATGTTTGCACACAGATCGGGAAGAAGCTTATAAGAACCAGCTGGTTGATAAAGGCTATAAGTGTGGATTTGATTCCTTTTCAAAGAAGTGTTAACTATTTACATCTATTTTTAAACACCACATCACAACACCAGTTACTGGGTTGCACCGTGAAGGGATGCTATACTCAAGTTCCACAGGGGCGGGCAAACTTAGGGATGAAAGTACTGCTCACCATGTAGAAAGTATGATGCTATCATTCGCTGCTTTACGACATCCATTTGAAGGAGGACTGACCACTATCTTTTGGTTCTTAGACACAAATGAAAGAGTAATGAGAATTAACCTCATCTCGCGAGCACATGTACTTGTTTACAAAGCAGAATGATACAAGTTAATCACCACTAGCTTTTGGACATAGAAGACTAGAGTTAGAATACTGACTATGCCACAAGCTACTCACACGTCATGACCAAGTTACTTGTGGGAAGTTGGAATGAGTTCATGTCCTAGAAACTGTCTTAATTAATCCACATAATATTGTTTTCTTTCATCTACATAACAACCACATGTGGTAAGTATTGTCATCATCATTTTTTTAACTTGAAGAATATTTAGTACCTCTGTGTTCAAGAGGCAACATAGAATGTGAACTTAAACCTGTGTGATCTCAACTTTGCCTGAACCCCAAAATCTGTTAAGTCCCTTCTTTGACTCTGCCCATAACCTCACGGCCCAAAGTTTTGGCATCTTTAATCCATCCAATTTCTGATGCATTCCAGAGCATGCTTTTAAGACTGAAGGTGGATTTCCTTAACTCAGCACACGGTCGAGTGCCAACCATGTCCCAGTATGAGTCTGGGTGCTAGGGATATGAGAGTGAATAAGATAGTGGACATCTCAGTCTGAAAGCCATGTGAGGGAGACAGAAAAGAAAGCATTACACTACAGAGTAACTCATGCTAATGGAACCTCCATGGTACCTAACACACTAGGTGCTGAGTAAATACATGTGGGATACCAGAGAAGTATTTGCAATGCAATAGGAGCCGAGATACTGACTATGTCTGGGAATTTCAGAGAAGGCAGGCTTCCTGGAGGAGGTGGCTGTAGAGAGAGTCCTTGAAGGATGATTAGTTCACCAGGCAGATAATGTGGGAAGGACACTCCAGGCAGAAAGAAAAGACTTGCTTTGTGGCATAATAAGAAGTAAGGACATGGAGTACGGAGCTCAGTTATTTTTCTGAAATATGAATCCTAGATGTGGTCATTCTTTGAGTGAAGAGATAAACCAGAAAAAAAGTAGTGAAAATGATAACTCTGAGACAGGAGCTAGGGTTCTCCAGATTAGAGATCCAAAGTGTGAGAACACTCCAAGACCCTGATCTTTCCTGATACTTTAAATCCCCAGAGCAAGTGTGGTACCTTGAACATCTACTGCATGCATCCAGTCTGTAGGTCTTTGGGTGATCCATGTAGGTCTTTGGGTGACCACATGATATCCAGAATAAGACCAATGCAAGACCTTGAGGGTGATGCAGTGTTATCCAATGCAAGACCTTGAGATAAAAAAGAGAAGTGTTCCTTTCTAAAGGGGATGAGGATGGCACACAGTTTAGTTCTAATTCTGTTCTTATAGTGAGATGGAGGGACCACATTTCTCTAGTAAAACAGAAAAACACCCTGAGCCCAGCTCAGCAATTTTGAGCAATGACCTTCACCCTCTGTGATCTGGTTTTCTCATATCTGCATCACGGAGTTTTTATGAGAATTACAAGATATATGAGATGTGTTACATAGTCAAATTCTTTCCCACAGAGATTAATAAATAGCAATTTTCATTTTCTCTAGAAAGCCTTAATATAATTAAAGCACTCCAAATTTAGTTTATTTATTAATCACCCATAAAACTGATTTTAGACATGTGTATGTATGAAACACACACACATATTCATTATATATTATAATAATTATGTATACATAAATCATTAGCATCAGTAATATTGGTTTAGCTCTAATGTTCTATCTAATCTATTTATGGATTACTGATTAATAGAGAAATATGCAGATAGAACATAGATAGAGCTAGCTATAACACTAAGACAAAAACAATACTTAGATCATAATTGAGCAAACTGACTTTAAATCATATTTATCACAAAATGAAAGTCATCAGAGCATATCTGTTACCAATAGTTCAGTATCTATAACCTTCCAGCCTTAATTTCAGTGTAAACAAAAGCAAAAGGAGAAAAATGAAACTCAGTTTCGGTGATCCCGGCCATTTAAAACAGAGAAGTAACTATTACATTTACCTGATGATGATCTACATTTCCTACTTCCACAAATTTGTAAATTCTAAAACTTCTACACCTAGAATATGAATATTCACCAGCAAGTGTTAAATTGTTATGCAAAAGACATCTCCTCTCTGGTGCACAGCAATTCCCTTTGCCTCTCTCTGGTGAGCAGGGCTCCTCCCACAGACGGTTCCAGAGACAGAGTTCTTCACCAAGTAGTTCCAGCAACAGCCAAACCTGAGCTCTAATACCTGCACTGAAAGGGGGAAATCCAAGCCCGTTTCTGATTCATTAGCTTATTTATATAACTGCAAATGCTTGACAAAATATGCTTTTTTCAACAAGCTTAAACATTTTGCGAAGAGTCTGGACAATAAGAAAAAAAGAGGAAAAGAAAAAAAAAAACAGAAAAGGTATGTTAAATGCCAATGGAAAGAGTCAGGGAGACTTCCAGACTGACATTTGAACTGCAACGACTTGGCGGGTAATTTGAGATTGATTAAATACTGAACGAGGCTCGATTGGTGGAGTGGTTCAATCATAATCACGACTCAGAGACAGGACCTACAGGAAGATTCCCCGTGAGGACCCAAGAAAGCACAAACCCATCCACAGAAAAGGCATTTAAGAATCTCCACAGAGGCACTGCCTATCCCCCTTGGTGGGCAGAGACCACAGCTCCACCCCAGGCAGCATTACCCAGACAGCTAGAGGGCGGCTTCGGAATGGCCAACGTGGAGAGGCTGGGTGCAGGCTGACATTTTCAAAGGGAATTTGGAGTTATGAAAAGTGAAAAAAATAAGTACTAAGATGCGTCTAAAAAATGCCATTCATTCCCTGCTATTCAACACATTCAGAAGTTTCCTACCTACGTAAGAAAAAAAAACAGGATGAACACCAGGATAACAGATTAAGAAAAGTCTACAGTTTTCACACGCTTGGCAATAGGTTTGCAAGGCTTTCAATTTAGTTAATAAGATTTGCGAAGCAGATTAATGTTGAAGAGTCTTCATTTTTGAAAACAGCAAAAAAAAAAAAACGTAATCTGGAATGTGAATAGATCATGAAAATTCTCTTGTCTGCATACAGTTCAATATTCACATTTTGCCTGAACTGCAAAATCAACAACATTATCTTGTTCTTATTCTAAAATTTTGCACATATGTTTGCACTTTGATAACTGGACGGGCAGGGGACAAAAATCGGAGCAGAAATCACAAAGATTCATGGAAAAGATTTACCAGCATCTGGGATATAACCCTGTTCATGTGACATGCCCTGGTTGGTCCAGACCTCAAGACCCTTAAGTGATTTTTCCAGCCTATTATGTCCTAAGTGACATACCCCTCATAAGAGTTCTTATAGGGCTTGCCTGGTGGCGCAGTGGTTGAGAGTCCGCCTGCCGATGCAGGGGACACGGGTTCGTGCCCCGGTCCAGGAAGATCCCACATGCCGCAGAGCGGCTGGGCCCGTGAGCCATGGCCGCTGAGCCTGCGCATCCGGAGCCTGTGCTCCACAACGGGAGAGGCCACAACAATGAGAGGCCCGCGAACCGAAAAAAAAAAAAAAAAGTTCTTACTGACACTCTTTATACCATCTGTTTGTAGGATGCCAGTGACGAGCCATCATCTTAGAACAAAATCATACCGAAACTTCTAATCAAACATTCAGGACCTGACTCCACCTGGCGCCCAGCGGGATCGGGATCTGCATATTAATACTTCCTTTCATACATTCCTTTCCTCAAGCCAGCTGATAGACACACTGCTTTTTCTCCCTGAACTTGTCTGCCTTTAGGATTTTGCTCGTATTTTTCCCCTAGTCTTAGATACACCACTCTCCACCTCGCTAAATGTACCTTTCTGGATCCCTCTGCATAGGAAACGTCTAAACTTCCAGCCGTCACTCTGTATCTCCCTCTTGGGTGTGCAATCGCGTGGTCGTATCCGAGGTGCATAGTCTATGGCATGATTTCATCAGGGCATAGACTATAAGACACTTAAGGGCAGAATCGCTTGAAGGTTTTTCTTGCGTCCCTCTCAGAGTCTGGATGGAATGTGATAGATATCAAGAGGTAGTCTAATGACAGTGGGAAGAACAAACCTAGAAGCTTCCATTTTAGAATTGTGGCAGGACCACATCCATTCTTTAAAAAGTCCATCTGAAGAGACAAAGAAGGAATAGAAAAGGTGCAACTCCAGAGGTTAAAGGAAATAGAAGAGGTGAAATGGATGAGATAGTTTAATCGATTTTGGAAGATGGAAATTGAATGGAGAAGTAGTAATATCGTCACTAAAAGTGGAGACACCTAGGATATGGCAGCCTGCAGAGAGGGATATCAAAGAAAGGTGAGCTAGTTTATCCCACAGATCCCCAGAAAGGCTCAGAAGTTGGATGTGTGCCTGAAGAAGGTATGTGAAGCATAGAACTGGAAACAAGGGCTCTGTTTATAATAGAGTACTTAGAGAATCAGGTCCCCTCCTCCCACCTACCCAGAACTGCCACCCGCCTCCTACCAACAGCAGGTCTCCATACACCCTAAGCAGGGAGTTGGAAAGTTCTTGCCTGGAGAGATTTAAAGGATCTGGAAAACAAACTCTAGAAACTCATGTGGGTCATTCCAGTGAAAATGCCAGCTGGCTACCCAATGTCCCAGTGGTGAGACCCATGAGGCAAAAAGCTTTACCTGCCCTCAGAGCTTGTCATGAGCTTTTTGGGCAGCACATCTTTAATATCAAAGGGTAACCAAGGATTCACAGATTTAAGCAAAGTTTCCAACATAAAATACAAAGAATGAGGGGAAAATCCAAAAGAAAGAGACAATGCAGGAAGCAGAAGAAAACGTTTTTACAAAGTACTATTTAATTTTTAAAACCATGTGTCTATAGGCTGCTTTACTAAAATATATGTCAAGATGAAAACAGAGTGCCTTCTTGGCAGTATAACAGATCTGGGTTTGAAATGTGATTCCCAGGCTTAAAATCTATGTGTGATATTAAAACATAATTGATTCTCTCTGACCTCAGTTTTTGCACCTATGAAATTACTATGGTAATATGCTAACTCATGGGGTTGTTTCGAGGATTAAAAGGAGTGATATAACATAGAGTGTATACTCTGTGCTAAATAAATAATAAGCATCTAGGGAAGTGTTTATTTCCAGGAGTTCTCACCGTTTTCGGAGTGCTAAACCCCTTGGAGAACTTGATAAAAGCTCTGTTTCCTCTCACTAGAAAAACAAATACGTGTATCTATACAGACAAGAGTTTACACATAATTTCAAAGGAATCTCAGATTCTCTGAAGCTCAAAAAAACCACCTCCTCCCCAGGTTAAGTAACTGATCTAAATGAAGTCCTTAAGGGCAAGCATGTTCCTTTTCATTTCTTTTAAATCAATTTCAATGCTCAGCAAAAGAGGCAACTCAGTGAATGGGATAAGAACTGTATCTAATTTTGCTTGCCCCAAATGGAAATGATTCAGCACAAAGAACAGCAGAAGAGTCCACTGACCTGAGCAGGTCCAACCTTAACTCCCAGAGAGCATCTTTCCATTTGGTCCCTGAAAGGAAGATGGCTGATCCAATTTGCTTCTGCTGATCTCACGCCTGATGATGCCTATTATTTTCTACGGCTACAGGGCCTAGAGTAAGGGCTCCTAACGATTCTGGCAGAGAGAGATCCTAGAAGACCTTGTTTTCTCCCACAGAAGGACCTGTGGCTCTCACAGAAATGCTGAGCAGTCTTTTCTCAGAACAGATTGATGGCCTCCAGAGAATCTATTACTGAGCAATCAGGCAGTCATTAAGCCTTTATGCAATGGGGTTGAATAAAAAGATGCAGAACATGTAGGCAGACTAACCTGGTTTTGGATCCTGGCTCGATTACTTCTAAGCAGCATGGCCTTGGGCAACTTAGCCTCACTGAGCTTGTCTTTCTGTTTTGAGTACAAAGACCTTAAGGAAAGATTGTACCTTCCTTTGGAGTAGAAAAAGCAGCCAGGAGGCTGGTGCGGCTGGAGTATATATAATGAGGGGGAGGGCAACAAAGCCACAGTAAGAGAGGTGTCGGGTCCTATAGATCTCAGAAGGCAGGGTAAAGATTTGAGATTTTCTTTGCAGTAATATGAGAAGCCATTGGAAGGTCTTGAAGAGAAAAGAGACATGATCTGACCTACACTGTCAAAAGCTTACTCTGCCTATTGTGTGGAAAAAATGGTGGCAGCAGACGTCCCATTGGTGGCTGCTACCATAATCCTGGGCCAGAGGATGGCGGCTTGGACAAAGGCAGCGATAGTACTGGTGTTGGTGATAAGAAAAGGCAGACTCAGAATGGCCTGAGTGTTCTAAGAGAAAAGAAACAACTAAGGAATCCAAGTAGCTGAGGACAACTTCATAAAAGAACGTGGTTTATGCTATAAAGAATGTGACAGAGCAAAGGTGCTAGTTTCTCAGTAACTGGACCCCTGATATTAGCTAAGCACTTGACTGCCCAGAAAAAACAACAGTCTATATATTCTGATCTCACCAGCAACAAGTGTGACCATGTGGCCAATGGGGTGTCAGTCAAAGTACTGTGTGCATCTACTGGGAGATGTCCTTAAAGGAAGGGGGCAAACCCTTCCCTTTTCCCTTCCTTTCTGTGTGCTGATGCACGATGGCCAGACCTGGACCAGCCATCTTGGACAGAGTAGGACCTGCGTGTTGAAGTTGGCAGCACTCAGGAAAGAAGTCTTGGTCCTCACTGATCCTGGTGCATCTATACCAACCCTGGATTGCCTACATTCATGTGAACAATAACTAAACTTCCAACTTGTTTAAAACACTATGATTTGGGATATTATTCTGTCACTCACAGTTGCCCTAATCCTAACTGAATCAAAGGATAATAAAAATAATAACAGCTATTCATATATTTATTAAATGCTTGCTGGGTTCCAGGTAATGTGGAAAGTATCAATACTTTACACCACATATTATTTTCTTTCGTCTTCACAATCCCAAGACAGAAGAACTATTATTGTCACCATCTTGTGGAAAGAAAGCTAGTACAGTGAAAAGTTAAATAACCTATGATCCCTGCCCAGCTTATAATTAGAGAGCCAGGCTAGCTAGAATTTCACTAATAGGGGAAAAGGGGGAAGATAACACTGATGAAATTACAGGGAAAGGAGAATATCTTGGTTATTCTTATCTAACAACATTGCATTTCGACATCTTATACGACACTGAAATGTAAAGGAATTCAGGTTATATTCCTTAAATTAGATCAAAAACTAGTTTTTAAGCTATAACATTCTTAAAAGAAAATGATATTTTGGTTTTTGCTAAGCATATTGCACTAACTCTACTTTTACAGTGTAACGTCAAAATTCATAGTGAAACAAAATACCCTGTCTTGAAATTGATTAAAATAGAAATAAGTAGGTGGTTTTGAATTTTGAGCAGCGTTTTAACAATCTACCTACAATGCTTTGAGAAGGGCTATTGCTCAGATTAGGACAATCAGAATTGAGGGACCTCTGTAAGTGCCACGAACACTGCTGACAAATGGGGACATAAATGACACAGGAGTTGGGTGGGGTGAAGTTGAGAACCTCTCACCTTCCTATAAAGTGAAATTGCAAGACCATGGGAAAAATTTAGAAAAATCCTGTAAGTTGAGGGTCTCAGGAAAACTTACCTAACTGAGCACCTACTATACGATTCCACAACTTGAATATTTCTGTTTTACTGATACAAAACTTGAAATAGTGATGAAAGATCAGATAGGATAAACCTCAGATTGGGGTTTATAAAAAAATGTTGCAAGAATAAGTAAACTTTGCAAAAGTTCACAAACCTAAGTGTTTAGCCTGTAATGTGTTTTGGAAAAAAAGTGAACGAAATGTCAAACTTTCACCACCATGATTTCCAGATGTTGTCTTAACCCCTATAGGCACCAGCTTTAGAAGGTAGGATCCATGAAGGAAGGGAAGGGTCTGTCTTGTCCACTCTCTTATTCCCAGCATCTACACAGTAAGTGGCACATGGGATTATTGATTGAAAGAATAAATGAATATATTCTCCCTATATTTCAGAAGAGGAAGCTGAAATTTAGAGAGGCTAAGTAACTCGTCCAAAAGCATGGAGACAGTACAGATGGAATTTAAATCTTGAGCCCAATGGGTTGGTTTCTATACCACAAAGACAAGGAAGGAAGATCTCCTTTCAAGTGTCTCCTACATTTAAGAATATGGGCTTTGATTTTTAAAATCATGGTCATATTTATGTAACCATGAAATATCAATACATCAATCTCAAGTTTACAGTTTGAGATTTGAAAAATATATGTACTTACGTAGCCACCATCCTTATCAAAATGTGAACCTTTATATCACCCTAGAAAATTCTCCTAGACTCCTTATCCGTCAATTCTATCCCCACCCCAAAGGTAGCCAATGTTCTTGTCAATTGTCATAGACATACTCCCCTGTTCTTGAAGTTCATATAAATGGAATTATCACTTCATACTCTTTTGTTCTGGTTTCTTTCATGTAACGTAACTTTTTAAGATTCTTCAATGCCATTATATGCATCATGGTTCATTCCTTTTTATTGCTGAGTACTGTTCCATTATAAGGACAAACCCAAATTGTTCAACCCTTTTTCTGCCATGATTTCTGGCCATTATTTATTTTAAGCTGCTATAAATATTCTCATACAAGTCTTTCTAAGAGTGAAATTGTTGGGTCATAGGGGTAGGTATAAGTTTCATTTCATGAAGAACTGCCGAAGAGTTTTCCAAAGTGGTTGTACCATTTTATACTTCCATCACCAACATATAATAGTTCTAATTACTCTACATTCTCAGCAACATTTGGTGTTAGCAGTCTCTGTCATTTCAGCCATCTGTAGGTGTGGTATTTTGTTTTCAAGGTGACTCAAAAATATACCCATTTTTTCGGAGGTAGGATTCTCCTCTGAGCTACACCAGATATCTGTCCTTAGAATGGAAAGAAATGTGCACACCGGGCTCTTCTGTTCTACTCCAAGGCACTTCTGTCTGGTACTTCACAGCGAGATTCAATCAATAAAAGAAACCTGAATTTTGTAATGACAATGACCGTATGAATCGTCCTGCCCATGGTGTGAGCCAAGGTCATTAACAAACAAAGAATCGGATTGCCGTTCTGCTATTAGCCTCACTCCCAATGTTTGAAGAAACTCAAATTACTGTGTTTATGGGACTCAAATCAAAAACTCATTCGAACGGATTAAAAAACTCGGCTAAGGGGATGAACTTGTACAGTGGGCAACCCACTGGGCTCTGAGGATGCCTGAGTTTGCAATCACACGCACATCTTAGTTACTCCCAGGTGCCAAGGCTGTCCATAGGATCCCTGTTTTCCAACTTGGCAGATTTACCTCCTCTGGCTGGACATCAAGGCCCTCCAAACTTGTGCTTTATCTTATGTAACCTTTGCTACTTTCTACTGATCACTGCTGTAAACTGGCAGTTCTCACCACTCAGACAGAGCCCAAGGTCATCCCTGCTATCAAATCTCCTCCCACTTCCCAGCATGGCTCTCCTTGCCTACAATACCCTCTCCTTTTTCCTCTGCCATTTTCCCACTCAAATCATTCATGTCTGCCACTTACTGAATTCCATCGAGGTACAAATGCTGTGTTCAGAATTTTACAGACATGCAATCATTAAATCCTTAGAACGAAATTTTAAAAAGAAGTTGACTGAGGCTCCTAAAATTTAAATAATCACATACTAGGAGTAGCATTACCAGATCTTGAACTTAGCTCTTTTCATAACCAAAGCCTGATGCTTCCCATTTGTAGGAAGATCTAATTAAAATCTCTAGAACTCACGGAAGACATTCCTGAATTATTAGCCCTTATGGTTGATCAACTTTTAACACACACTAAGCTGCTACAAACCATCACCTGCCTGATACAATTCCTTACCTCATCTTTTGTTCATGAAATCGTTGCTGGTCCAGGCCTGTGTCCATCATAGTTCCATGGAATTATACAGTTCAGTGTTAAAATCCTGGCCATTTTACATTCTGTACGAACTTAGGTAACTCAACTAACCTCAGAAAACTTGGAATAATAATATCTACCTCCAAGAACTATCATATAAATTTAATAAAATAGCATACGTGACGCATCAAGCCCCACGCAGGCATGGGCAAACAGGGGGTCAGAGCCTGTGGTTGACTGTTACAGTGGTGGCCCCCAGTGAATGATGCCTCCTGGATCCATATCTTGGCATAGTCTCTTCCCCTGTTAACTCTGGGCTTGACTGCATGACTTGCTTTGGTCCACAGAGCATTAGTAAACAGGATGAAAGCACAGATTTAACAGTCACTTGTACACTGGGATTGCTTTCTTGAAATGCTGTCTCCCCATGAGAAAGCATCAGCTAGCCTACTGGAGGCACGTGGCCCCATTGACACCCAACACCAACTGCCAGACATGTACGTGAGGCCACCTGTGACCAACCAGCCCCAAAGGAGCTGCCAGAAGACTACAGTCACATCAGTGGTCCCAGGAGAGAACAGCAGAAGGGTCACCAAACTCAGTGCAGCCAAAGTTGTCAAGGCACAGGATTCAGAGCAATAAAACAGTGGTTGTTTCAAGCCACTAAACCTTGGAGTGGTGTGTTAAGCAGGAATGAGTCCTTCATATTCAAGCTTCCCAGCACTCAGCACTCTAGCTCATATGTGGAAGGTGTGTGATGCACATTCAGTGAGTTCTATGAAGCAGAAAGCTTTTGTCTGAGACTGAGTGATCTCTGAAGGCAGAGACAAGTCTCTGTACTTCAATGGCATCTCACAGAACTGGGACACAGAGAAGGTGCAAAATAAGGCTTTTTGCAGTAAAGGAAACTTGACTCCATTTGAATTTAAAGAAAATCAAAGTCTTGTTAATAGAAACAATCCAAATTTGTAGGCATCTTCTTGAGCAATGTGACCTCTCTCACTACGTGGACTTTCTCTGACATAGAATCCAGGACTTCCACTTTTCATCAAAAGGCTCATCTACAATCTCTTCAAATATTTTCTCGGGTCCTTTCCCTCTCTCTTCTCCTTGTGAGACCCCTATAATGTGAATGTTGGTGCGTTTAATGTTGCCCCAGAGGTCACTTAGGCTGTCTTCATTTCTTTTCATTCTTTTTTCTTTATTCTGTTCCATGGCAGTGAATTCCACCATTCTGTCTTCCAGGTCACTTATCCATTCTTCTGCCTCAGTCATTCTGCTGTGGATGCCTTCTAGTGTATTTTTCATTTCAGTTATTGTATTGTTCATCTCTGTTTGTTTGTTCTTTAATTCTTCTAGGTGTTTGTTCTTTAATTCTTCCAGGTCTTTGTTAAACACTTCTTGCATCTTCTCAATCTTTGCCTCCATTCTTTTTCCGAGGTCCTGGATCATCTTCACTATCATTATTCTTCTTCTAGAAGGTTTCCTATCTCCACTTCATTTAGTTGTTTTTCTGGGGTTTTATCTTGTTCCTTCGTCTGGTACACAGCCCTCTGCCTTTTCATCTTGTCTATCTTTCTGTGAATGTGGTTTTTGTTCCACAAGATGCAGGATTGTAGTTCTTCTTGCTTCTGCTGTCTGCCCTCTGGTGGATGAGGCTATCTAAGAGGCTTGTGCAAGCTTCCTGATGGGAGGGACTGGTGGTGGGTAGAGCTGGGTGTTGCTCTTGTGGGCAGAGCTCAGTAAAACTTTATCTGCTTGTCTGCTGATGGGTGGGGCTGGGTTCCCTCCCTGTTGGTTGTTTGGCCTGAGGCGACCCAACACTGGAGCCTACCCCGCTCTTTGGTGGGGTTAATGGTGGACTCTGGGAGGGCTCACGCCAAGGAGTACTTCCCAGAACTTCTGCTTCCAGCGTCCCCCCACCACGGTGAGCCACAGCCGCCCCCTGCCTCCACAGGAGACCCTCCAACACTAGCAGTGCCCATCCTAACGGGTGTGAAGTGGTATCTCATACTCTCTCCATGCCTCAATCAGCAGCTTGCCTTATAGCACAGCAGAGTGGCCTATTGAGGATCCAGGTGAACCTCCAACTGAGACAACACCCATGAGGTGCTGGATGCTGGCCTACAGGATGTACTATATGTTTGAAATCATGAACCAATGTATCTGCACACACTGCTTCTCCTAATTACAGATTGGTAGTTTATTAAAAACACTGAAGGGACTTCCCTGCTGGGGCAGTGGTTAAGAATCTGCCTGCTAATGCAGGGGACACGAGTTCAAGCCCTGGACTGGGAAGATCCCACATGCCGTGAAGCAAGTAAACCCGTGCACCACAACTACTGAGCCTGCGCTTTAGAGCCCACGAGCCACAACTACTGAGCCTGCGTGCCACAACTACTGAGGCCCACGTGCCACAACTACTGAGGCCCACACACCTAGAGCCTGTGTTCCACAACAAGAGAAGCCACGGCAATGAGAACCCACGCACCGCAACGAAGAGTAGCCCCCGCTCACTGCAACTAGAGAAAGCCCATGCACAGCAACAAAGACTCAACACAGCCAAAAATAAATAAATAAATTTAAATAAATAAATAAATAAATTTAAAACACTGAATATGCAAAAAAAAGGAAAGGCTCATCCCAGCTCCTATGCTGAAAGAGACTACCCTCCTCTAACGAGGGAGAATGAGGAGTGGAGATCAGCTAGCAACAGAAACAGAGAATCAAACTCAGCGGCCTTTCCTTCACCCAGGCCCCAACCTCAAATCCCTCGCCGTGTGACCACAAGGGCATTTTCCCCACCTGTATTGACATTTCTGTGACTCCACATCTGGAAAAGCAGCTCCTAAACTTGACTTCATGATCACACTGGTGGCTCCCTTTTGGCCTTTAAAGACACAAGATCCACGTCTGTGAAGCCTGCAGCTCGAACTGTGCGGCGTGATTTAGGAGGCACCTTGGGAGGTGAGCGCACTTCTTGGCGAGTATTTACAGAAGGACGTCCAGAGTAGACTGTCACCCTTCAGGGGACACACTGGGGGACACACCTCACTGCAAAACCCCCGACACACACTGAAGTCACACACTCACCTCAACCATTTCCCTGCCTGCCAAGCAGGTGACTTCCAGTGGGAGGACCGTAACCTGTTCTCCATTCATGCTAATAAAGGATTCAGCCATCCGAGCACTGAGTGAAGAATAAAAAGCAAAAACATAGTTCATGCATTTTGGAAGAACATAGTCTAAAGGTCTGACAGGAACGGCCGTATCGGTGACTTGGCCCCAGAAGGCTCCATTTGCCTTTGTGGGTTGTTTTTGTTTTTGTTTTGTTTTTAATTTTTATTGAAATATAGTTGATTTATAATGTTGTGTTAGTTTCAGAGGTACAGCAAAGTGATTCATATATATATATATATATATATATATATTCTTTTTTTTACATTCTCTTCCATTATAGGTTACTTCAAGATATTGAGTATAGTTGGAATTGTGCTGTGAGTGAGAAAGTCCCACAAGAGAGTCAAGTAACTTTCCCAAGTGTGTCCTGCAGGCAAGTCTCAAAAACGCCATACCCGACAATGGGAGTGGAAGGAAGGCAAAGGGAAATACAAGGTTTCTGAGCTTCTTACGTTCCGGATGCTTACTACACATGCTTATATGGAAGCGTGGCTACACTTCCACGTGCTGGGAATGACCTTCATGACATAAGGGGAAACTGAGGCTGAGAAGATTAAGTCATTTTCCCCAGTTAAGGAATGTGTCACAATTTATTTGTCCAAGTTAAGGAATTTGTCATGATTAGCTGGGGGTGGGCAGGTAATTAATGGTAAAACAGATACTCAAAACAAAATTTTCAACTGAAAAATATTGTTTTTGAGAGTTACTTATGTGCCAGGCCTTGTGCTATGAGCCTCATGTCCATTTTCTTATTTAAATGTGAAGAAATTATTATCCTTGATTTGTAGATGAGGAAACCCCTCTGTCTGAATCTAACTCCTTATGAACAGATCCACTAATAGTAGACAAATACACACACACATGCACACGCACACTTTTTTGAAAGTGGCCAACTTTTTCATGAAGCTCACTAATTCTTTGGACTGAAAGGGACTTCAAAGGTCTTCCAAATCCTTGTGTATTTAATACCTTCTGTGTCTATAACCTCTTCAGCTTACAAAGCACTTGCAGAATCGTCCATCTCCTTTATCCTTGCAACAATCCTATCAGAAAGGAAATAGTATAGATCCAGCAATCCCACTCCCGGACATATATCAAGTCAAAACTATAATTCAGACATGCACCCCTATGTTCATAGCAGCAGTATTTACAATAGCCAAGACATGCAAACAACCAAAAGTCCATCGACAGATCAAAGGATAGAAAAAAGGTGTGGTACATGTATACAATGGAATATTACTCAGCCATAACAATTAATGAAATAATGCCATTTGCAGCAACATGGATGGGCCTAGAGATTGTCATACTAAATGAAGTAAGTCAGAAAGACTAATGCCATATGATACCACTTATCTGTGGAATCTAAACTGCGACACAAATGAACTTATCTACCAAACAGAAACAGACTCACAGCCATAGGGGACAGACTTGTGGTTGCCAAGGCGGGGGGTAGGAGAGGGAAGGATCGGGAGTGTGGGATCAGCAGATGCAAAGTATTGTATATAGGATGGACAAACAACAAGGCCCTACCTTGTAGCACAGGGAACTATATTCACTATCCTGTGACAAATCACAGTGGAAAAGGATACGAGAAAGAATATATAGATGTATAACTGAGTCACTTTGCTTTAAAGCAGAAATTCATATAACATTATAAATCAACTATACTTCAATAAAATTTTTTTAAAAAGAAAGGAAATATTATACACACTTCAAAGATGAGGAGGTAAAGATTTAAGTTGAGTAACTTGCTCCAAACTCATCAGCCAGTAATGGTGAGGCCAGGTACTGGACCCAAAGGCTCCGCAGCCCCAGTGGTAAACTTCACAGGGACATGACTTTAAGCGACAAAGTGTAACCTAAGTTTATGTATGTGCTATAATCACAGCGATGTAAACAGATACACACCACACGTTCTTTTATGAATGATCCTGATAAAAATTGATGCAAAAATGCATACCGATGTTTTCTATCTCATCTTTCCCAGTTATGTATCTGGGAAGGTATAAGGGAGGAAAACTCGCAGGTCAACACTGGGGAGAAGAAAGTGTCAAAGAGGGAAGGCCCTGTTGACTTTGTGGCTTGAGTAGCCTGTCTACTAATCCCGCATGCACGGAGGTTTCAGATTACGTGAGTGATAGGGCAGAACAGAGGTTAGACCATGAACTCTGACCTCAGTCTCAGACGAAGATACCCAACTCACAAAGACTATCAAATGGATTATAGCGCTTGGCGCAGTGTACATAATACACACAAAAGAAAACAAGAGCTCTTAATATGTCCATTCTTCTCATCTAAGAATGGACAAAGAGATCTTCTCTTCTTCCTGAAGCAAGTGGGGCGATGCCCCATTTTCAGCTCACAGCTCCCTGATCAACCCCTAGAAGACCCTCCCAGGAAGGTACTGGTGCCAGTAATACAGCCTCAATGAACAGGATCCAAGGGTATTTGTTCGGCTGCATCAGTGTCCCCCGTTTCTGCATGCACACTCAAACCCAGATGAGACAGACTGCATCTCATGCAAACTCATAACCTGTGAAATTGTGTTTTGATTGGGTACACCACATATGCCTGGTCTTATCTACCCAAGTCCCTAAGGAAAACTATAGAATACCATTTTTTTCTTAGTCCCCATAGAAAAAGATTCCATTATTACATTTTTTAAAATTCAAAAACCATAGCTAGCCTTGACGTTTCTGAACGGCCCTGAATTTCCAGGGAAAGCATAGCTAACACACCCAGTATACTAAAGTCCATTTTAGAACATAGAAAATGTGAGTGGAGTCCCAGAAAAAAATCAACATTTTCCCTTCAATATCTGAAGCAGAAGAAACAAATATTTAAATTAGATGATGACATGATTTATTCAAATTCTCCCACCTGCTGAAACTCCTTTTTCGATGGCATTATCCATCACGTGTGCACCTACTTCACAGGTTGTGATAATCCTTTAGAACACGTTGCTTGTGAGTAAGATTCTAATTCACACGTAGTTACCTTTGAACGAGAGGTATTATTTTCCATTCTGACTGCAAACAACACCCAGAAATATACCGTCCGTGTTGTATACTATGTGTTCTAACCTAGATTGAACAAGGACTTTGTTTCTCCCTTTACCCTCCTTGAAGACAGGATGATGGAGTGTGTGAAAAATGTTTTGTCAATTCTGAAGCCCTACACAAATATCGGTTGTTGGGCTGGAAAATCAACTTTACATTTATCTTAGAATCAAACAACCTCAAAAACTTCAGAGTTGGGAGGAAACCAGGAGGTCACAGAGTCCAACTTCCCGTTTTCAAGTGGGCCCCTACAAATGAAAACCAGATGACATTTTCAACAGACCACTTCCAAATTAAATAGCTGCATACAGTGCAACCCAAAACATCATAAACTCTTAGAACACAAAACTCTTCCCCATTTTCTCCAAGAGTCCATCAAGGTCCACGCGGAATTCGTATATGCATTCTAGAAGTCTATAAAGGGGTACTGCTGGGTACCTCTTGGGAACTCATCTATTTTCATGGCTTTGGAGAGCACATTTTAAGGTTATAATCCTTCCACATGCTTTTTAAGAGTCACCTTTGTAATTCTATTCCACATATTGTTTTTTACTTATAGTCAACAGGTATAAAGCATAATAAAGCAATCTAAGCCCAGCATCCCAACTGCTGGTTGAGAATTCAAACCTTTGACTGCCAAGTACCTCCAAAGTGCAAATTAGAGCAGTTTCTTGACCTTGAAGGGGCTTGTTCAATGAAAGGAAAAAGTCAAGAAAATCACACAGTGGGTGGGACTGAGAAGGTCAGAGAGATAAAGGGAGAAAGGGCCAAGAGTAGCTGACCCAACAGGAAAAAACTAATTTCCAAAACAGACCTTATCCAGTACAGTTTCTCATCAATTAAAAAAATTATGTTCTTAACAGTTATTTAAAATATATAAACTAGCTGACTTACATTTGTACACTCAACAGAAACGTGTTTAAAATTATTCAATATACACATTGACTAAGGCACTCAAAATATTTTGAATATGCACTATCACTGACTTTTGAGTGGAAATTTAAAATTTACAAAAAACGTTCACAAACATCATCGTGTTCGATACTTTCCGCAGCAACCTTCGGGCAGTGGGTATTATTAAGATCTCCATCTTACCAGCAAGACATGGAGACTGAACTGTGGAGACCATTGCTTGGATTTGTATTTTTAAAACCAGACCAGTTTCTCTCTCTGAAGGAACAACTGGGCATAGAGTTAGATTCCCAGGTTGGAATCTAAGCTCTCAACTCTCAGTGCCTCAGTTTCCTTACCTGTTATGTAGCTATTGTGAGGATTAACTGAATGAATGTGTGTCCAACTCATGAAGCCTAGCAGAGTATGTTTACTATAAAGGGAAACTGTTATCATTACACTTCAACAAAAAGGACATATTGCAAAGAGAAGAAGAAAGTCCACCATAATTTCATCCCACAATCATTATTATTTTTTTCCTTGTACTTTTCCCTTTCCTCATTGTTAGCATATTTGCAGTCATTCAGTATATACAAATCTGTACACTGCAGTGTTTACTTAATATGGCATAAACACTTTTCTCACAAACACCATATTCAATATATACACTCAGTAAATTTATTATAAGTTATCATTTCCTTTCCTTAGTTTTTAAACAGTGAGGTTGTTTCCAATTTTAGCATTAAAAATAATGTTGTAATAAGTGTCTTCCTGAATTTAGCATTTTCCACACACTGGACTATTTCCCAAGAATGAACGTTTTATATGTATGTTCTTTCAGGACAGGAACCATGTCTTTCTTCTTTATTGTTAAGTCCCCAGAGACTAGCAGAGAGCCTGGTTCAAGAAATGACAAATGAATGAATGAATGAATGACTTCAACATGTTATATGTTAAACATTGGGTGTAAGTGTATATATCATTCATTAAAATGTAAATACCAAGTACTAAAAACTATAGAATACTCTCATTGCATACATTAATGAAGGGATTATCAAATGGCATAAACTTTTTGCCAAAAACTTAAAATTTTCTTTCCTTCTTTTTTTTGGACATGCTGCAAGGCCTGTGGGATCTTAGTTCCCTGACCAGGGATAGAACCCGGGACCCAGAAGTGAAAGTGTCGAGTCCTAACCACTGGATCTCCAGGGAATTCCCCCCAAATTTTTGATTTCTTCAAAAACCAAGGTGTTTTCCTCCCGTTAGGAGCAATTAATAGTGGGTCAACTAGCAACAGGTATAGAGGTTAAAACTAAATCCCTCCCTCCTCTACATTTCAAATTCCTTGGCCAATGATACCCTTTCACTAAAAGGACATCCTTTCCCTCAAGCTCTATTTACTTTTCTGCAGTTCCACATCTGGAAAAGGAACTTTAAAACTTGACTTCACAAGCACTTGTGTGGCTCCCTCATGGCCCTTTATACAGTAAAGATATTAAGAATTTGTCTTTCACTTTTCTCATAAGGATTTTTTTTTCTAATTCTGCTTTTTTTTTTTTTATGGTATACTTGGTATATATCTTTGAGGCACAGACGTTCTTAACTTTTAAGTAATCAAACTGATTGACTCTTTGCACTCAAGAAAATATTCCTCCTGCCTTTCCTCACCTTGAAACGTGTTGGCAATGACTTCTTAAGACAGTGGTTCAAAGGGCTCCTTCCCCGATCTTATTGCCAAGAGTTTCTTCACATCCTTCAGAAGCCCTGGAAACATCGTTTTTCCTTGACCTCTACAGCCTAGTGTTTTCTCCACCTTCATTCCTTTAATTTCAGACTTGATACTGTATTAAACGTTCAAAGCAAATGGAATGTGGCCTGTTGTTAACAGGTACAAGGGGGAAAACTACATCATGTCGTGTTTCTGCTAATGGTGGGCTGAGAGTAAACATCTACAAGCAGATGCAGTGGAATCCACTGGCCACTGGGGGCCAGTTCACTCTGGCTCTTTAAGAGTGCATAGAGTAGACACACTGAATGAATGTTTCAGCCCAACCCCAGCTTAGAGGGGTCTTCCTCAGACTTGGGGCCTCAAATGCACCATGCTAAAACTGGGGTGTGGGGTTGTACCAAGTCAGTGGTCTTTGTTCTATGGTTTCTGAAGATCTAGAGGGCCTCATGGGAGGGAAGTGGGGTGCATGGGTGTGAGCAGATCCCCTACTCCCAGGTTCACACATTGAGCCTCCATATGAAAGAGCAGCTTTGGTAACCACAACCACAACTGTACTGTGGGTCCCTGAGGTCCCTTCTAACTCTGCATGTGAAGATTTTATGGCCATGCCTGTTTCTTTTGATCATCGGTGGGTATGTAAGCCCTGTCAGTAACAGCTCTCCCTATTAAAGGAACCCAGACAAAAGTGAGTAAGGGTCACTTTGCTCTCTTGCCTTCCCTTAGCACAAGGCACAAGGACATGGCACATGTCAGGTGCTCAATAAATATTTGTTATGCTTGCTAATATTCAATATCATATAGGCTATTTACAAAATACAATGTTACCTATTATTCCACACTCACTGTTCCTTCTTCCAGCAACATTCTATGATAGCAACAGTTATAGGTAATAATAAGCCCACCAATAATAACAGCATAAGGACTTATAGAAACCTACCATGGGCCAAGTGCTTTCCTAGGTGGTTTATATATACTATCTCTTTCAGTCCTCAACTTTCAGGCCAGGTATGTATTATTAATTCTAGTTTAGGAGGTCACTTATGAGGTAACTGAGTGCCAGAGGAGTCAAACAGTTTGCCCCAGAAGAGATGAGCTAGTACTAAGCAGCAGGGCTGGCTTTTAAGGCCAAGTCTTTCTGATCTCGACTCTCATACTTTTTCTACACATCACACTGTCTTGTAAGACTTTGGTCCATTCCTGACATTCTGCTTATTGCCTAATACACACAATTTGCCAAGCAGTTGGTAGTTAGAAGAGACACTTCCCCTGTAATAGGTAAGCCCATCAGGATGACTAATCGGTTTTAATAATTTCAAACAACTAATAACCCAGTGGTTGCAGGTTTTGAAAGCAGAAGGCAAAGTATGTTCTTCCTTGCACTGTTAATAAACAAAAGATCAAACTCTAATGGAACTGGTTGCGTTTTAACTTATCGGAAGTAGGGCTAAAGATTCTATCTATATATTTTTATGGCCTACATGCATAGAAATCAGAATTTTGAAGGATGTTTTGTTACCTTCTGCGGTAGTTTGAGAAAGTCTTTCTAGAGCTATAAAAGCACTGAATATGTAAATTTTGGAAACACTTATATGTTAAAAATACTGAAGAGCAACCATGTGTAAGCATTGCTCAAAGCAGGTAGAAGCAGATCCTACTTTTGCAGTTGGTAGACTCCCCAGAGCTCTTTATTAATTCCATCATGTCATTTACATGAAAATGGAGCCCTCCTTTGTATTAAGACGCTAAAGCCACATCACATGGACAATGCAAATGAGTCAGCAAAGAGCGCTTTGTCATAAAAATATATAATTTATTTCAGTAGTTTCTGTGGATTTTTTATATCAAAGTCTCTTTATGACACTGACAGTCATCAAGCGGCTGTTTGTCAAAGTACATTCCCCAGATGTCTAAATAAAACAGTTTTTGCTTTGATGAGTTTTATACTGAGAGCTGGAGAAAGACTGCGCTCTATTTGAATTTTTTTACTTGTGGAGATTGTGTCATATCTTCCTTTTTTTCAATTTGCCTCTCACCCAAAATTTGAATAGTTAACATTCTAGTTAGCTGGACTCCAGTTCACAAAAAAATCTCTTATGAATGTTTTTATAAAAGATAAGGGAGGGAATAATGATATGGTGGTCAGGGAAGTGTCTTAAAAAATAACAGAGATTCAACTGATACATGGGCAAAAGCAAAATCAGAAAATTCAGAAACAAGAAAATGTAATGACTAACAGACATAGAGAAAATAATTCATCCTCACTAGTAAGTCACAGAATGCAAATGAGACTATTAGCGTCACATAGGTTTTGTCTATTAAATCAGCAAATGTTTCTTTTAATGATATTTAACACAGGCCCGGGTGTGGTCAAATCACCAAGCACATCCATGATAGCAGAGATAATGGCATCACCTTACTGGAAACTCAGTGTTGTCACACTGTATAAGGAGTTTCAGGAATGTCCAAAAAAAAAAAAAAGAAGAGTTTCAGGGAAGTTCACACTCTCTGACTTTGTAACCCCCTTGAGGATGTGATCCAAATTATGGAAAAATCCTTTTAACCAAAGCTGTTCACTACAGTGGCATTAAACTAATAACAATTATTAAAACTCTAGAAATAAATTAAATCATGTTACTGACTGAAAAAATATTCAGCAAGTGTGAGAAATAGTCTCTGAGAAATCCTTTAAAAGTAATATTTTTAAACATTTGTTATAAGGCAAATGAGAAAAGCAAAATATAAATGTATAGTACAAATATCATCCCCTTGTGAAAAAGTAAAAGAAAAATACTTAAGATACTACATTAAAACTAAGTACAAAGTAAATTATAGAAAGCAAAAAAGATGAAAAAGAATTATGTAAAGGGTCTTAGTGACAAGTCACCGCTAAAAGATTAGTATTTCATTCAAAACTAAGGCTACTTAACATGGTTCCACAGAGAGATTATACAGTCAGTTTGGAGAAGCCCACGTATACACACTACAATCAAGTTAATGGCTTTTTTACCCAAACTAATTTGAAATTTTAATATGTTAAAACAATGTCAAGAATCTTGGTATTCAAATATTTGGCAAAACTTTCTGAGAAGACAGCAGATGCTTTCCATGTGTTTCCAGAGAAACAAAAATATACACATGGATGAAAGTTTCAAGAAGGCAGAGTCTAGATTAGCAAGTGAAAGAATTTTTCACCTTTAGAGACATCCCACAAAGGAGTGGGCAGCCTAACCCGCCTCAACTTGGACAGGATTTTAGCAGAGACTGCAGGGCCATGTGCTCGAATGTAGGAGAAATCATTTCCTTCCTAAACCTTCTCCCACCACCATCTGTGTAATCCCCATCTCAGTAAATGGCACCAATACCCACATAGTTGCTGGAGACAAATACAGTAATCTTCTCTTTCCTTTACCAACCACATCCAGTCCATCAGCAAATACCTCTCAAATCCATCCACTTCTCCCCAACCCCAATGCCGCCATTCCGGTCCAAACTGTTTCCAGTGGAGCACTGGAGGGGCCCCCTAACTGTCCGCACTCGTTCCCCATTCCCCGAAATTCACTCTCTGTACAGTTGCCAGAATGATATATCTATAGCATAAATCAGATACCACTCCCCTACCTGTAGCTTTCCAAAGGCTTCCCAAAGCACCACAATTAAACCCCAAGGTTCTTGTAGATCCTTTCCCTGATCCACAAGAACCAGTAAAATCTGGCCCCCAACTATCTCTTCAATACAACCTCAGGTCATTTGCTTCAGCTGTATTGTCTGGTTCACTGTCGCTCGCTCTCTCTTTCTCTTTCCTTCTGTATTTGTCATTGGCTCCCACCTAGAATGTTCCCTCCCAGATGTTCATAGGGCTGGCTTACTCTTGCATACACATCTTTGTTTAAATAATGGTATCAGTTCCTCAGCAAGGATTTCCCTGACCACCCTATCTAAAGTTGCACCTAATATATTCTCTCCCATCACCCTCTTTTCTTTCTTCTTATTACTTAGATCACTACTTGATATGTTCTTATTTTTCTTTAATAGATTGCACCTAATGCAAGCTACTTGAGAGAGGGACCTTGTCAATCTTGCTCATTGCTTCATTCAAAATGCTTGGTATAGGGCTTCCCTGGTGGCGCAGTGGTTGGGAGTCCGCCTGCCGATGCAGGGGACACGGGTTCGTGCCCCGGCCCGGGAAGATCCCACATGCCGCGGAGTGGCTGGGCCCGTGAGCCATGGCCGCTGAGCCTGCGCGTCCGGAGCCTGTGCTCCACAACGAGAGAGGCCACAACAGTGAGAGGCCCACGTACCGCAAAAAAAAAAAATGCTTGGTATAAAGCAGTTGTTTAACTAACACCGATGGAATGAGTGTTAGATACACTTGACCAGGACCAAATTCCACACAGGGAAAACACAAAGACACTATCTAAGGAGCCTAGCGACTCATTGAGAAGCTTTTTCAGAGAGTTGTGTGACTTTCTTCAAACCCTCCGGCCCAACTGAGGTATTAACTCCTTAACTCCATTAAATGGAGCCATTTAACAATATAGTGACTAATGGAGTCTTAAGTGACATTTGATGACACGACTCTTTCCTGATTATCAAAAGTAACACATTCTTTGAAGTGTAGCTATTGAAACAGAGCCATCAAGAACACAAGGACACTTGCCCCTACTTTCCTTCCTATCATTCTTTGACTATTTCATGGGTAGAGGTCCTGTCTCCTACTGGAAAGTCAGCACCCTAAAGGCAGGCACCAGCTCTTAGCCTTACATCTGGTCCCTGTTACGTTTGCTCCTGCCTAATGCACAAGCTAGTAGGCATGTGCATACTCCCGAGTGACCTTAAAAAAGTGTGAAAACCATGCTTCTAACAACGTTCTCCAAGAAAGTGGGGCCCTTTTAGCCTAAAAACTCCAACAAATGTTAATGCACTTTGACTCCATCCATCCGGGTGTTTCAGTAGAACACAAAGCTACATAGGTCCTTGGAGGGCAGGCAAGGTTTTGGACGTGGAGGAACATGGAGGCTGCGCTACAAAGAATGAGGGCCTTTGGAGCTCTGCATGGGGTGAGGGCAAGAGGTCCTTTCAGTTTCCAGTGACCAGTTTCGTGCACACAAAAGCACCTGGCCAGAGGCACCGGGAAGGGTAATGAAAAGATCACAAGCTCTGAAGTCCCGTTGGCCTGTCCAAATCTTGGCTCTGCCACCTACTAGCTGTGGTCCATGGACAAGCTATTTATTTCAGCTGAGGCTCAATTTCTCTTGTGTGCAAAAATATTATTGTAATATGTATGTCATAGAAATATCCGGAAGACTAAGTCAACTTATGTAAGGAAAAGCTTCTAAAAGTCTTGGCATCTAGTACATGCTTAATTTACATGAGCTTACTTCCTCCCTTGCCTGGAACAGAGGACGATGCTGTTTTCACTGCAGAAATCTCAGATGTCAAATTTCCCACACTGCAGAAACTTGAACAGTCTGAGAATCAAAACGAAAACCACAGTGTCACCCAAAATCACCATTTCCCTCATGTTATCACCCCAAAAACTAGCTCCTAGAATAAGAATCCCTTTTGACAATGTCATCTTGGGCTCAGCATGACTGAAAAGAGGAGAGAGAGATCACAGCAAATTTTTGGAATAGATGGAAGCAGGATGGTGGAGCCATTCACTGAAGTAAGGGACATGGGAAAAGAGCCAGATGGTGGTAAGTTCAGACTGAGATGCGGTGAACTTAGGATGTCTGTTAAACCAAATAGACATTTTCAGGAAGTGGCTGGATATACAGCTTTCAAACTCTGGAGTGACTTCAGGTCTGCCAATAGGTGCTTAGGTGTAATAGTACAGATGACAGTTAAAACCGTGTGTGTGTGTGTGTGTGTGTGTGTGTGTGTGTGTGTGTTGGAAAGAGATATATCAAGTGAGGGGGAAAGTTCAGAGTGGCTACCCTAAGAAATACCCACATTATGTGGGAGTAGAAGCAGTGGGGGGCTGGTGAATGTTTAATGCTCTTGGGGTTAGAGGGGGGCTGATTTTTAACAGTTGCCAATCTCCATGGTGTAAATACTCTAGTGTAACCAATTTCAAGCTACCAACATGACATTTAACAGCTCACAAGTTCCTGAAAAATTAACAATTGGCTTTCACAAGCAAGTGTGAGCCACACATGGCAGGAGAGGGAGGATAAAAAGGACTGAACACTAAAATGGTCAGGGAAGCAGAAGAAAAAACAGCACCGTGATAGTCAAGGGATTTGAGTTTCTCAGTAGGGATTGTGGCAATCACAACAGAAAGATCCAGTAAATAAACACAAAACATACCATTCAGTTTGCCAATACGTAGGTGAGGGATACCTTTGAGAGGCAGATTCAGCAAAGGGAGGGAAGGGGAAGTCGACCTTCAGTGCTTTGACAGGGAACAAATGGAAAGGAACTGGAGACAAATCTAGGAAAGCCTTTCAAAACCCTGGCTTACGAAGGGCAGGGCAGAAATAAAGCAATGCCTACCGCAGGATGAAGAGTCAAGGTGGGGTCTCAGCATAACCTGAGAGGCATGAGCCACTAGATAGAAAGCGTGCAGCCGCCAAAACATGGTTGAGGACAACAGCTGCTCAACAGGACGAGAAGCAGTTCAGGTGGTAAAGAGCACCACCATATGCTAGAGAGAGCAAGAAACTTCTGGGGAATGTTCTTCTGTCTGCTCTGTTTTTACCATCTCGAGCAGGAAAGAAATTGTGATGCCCAGGCCTGATTTCTGAAATCAAAGACAGTTGGGAGTAATCCTGACCCTATCACGTTCTAGCTTTGTGATCTCAGGCAAGACTCATTTCCACAGCTGTAAAATGCAGATGATAATAACCTCACTTCACTTTTATGAAGACACAATTATCTAAAATGTGTAAAGGACCTATCCAAGTACCTGGAACAGGGTAGATCCCAGGTGCTTTTGAGTTTCTTTACTTCATCCCTTATCAAGGGCATTAAGGCATTTAAACTAATATCACAAAGTATCCTGTGCTCTAGCCATGATCTGGGAGGAAGGAAATGCTCCTTCTACTGGGTAAACATGCAGCTCCCAGGACATGAGAGATAAACAGGATGGACCTTTCCTCCCCCTCACATACAACTACAGCACAGTGAAGTGAGGAACTTTCATACCCGTGGGCTGAGCTAGGTACGGTCACACAGAGGGAAATCCATTCATAAAGCACTTGGAGGATCATCTGGATAAAAGACGTTACATGAATATATGTGGGCCTTACCAATTACATGTTCTTTTTTTAAAATTAATTAATTAATTAATTTTTGGCTGCATTGGGTCTTCGTTGCTGCATGGGGGCTTTCTCCAGTTGCAGCGAGCGGGGGCTACTCTTGGTTGGGGTGCGTGGGTCTCTCATTGTGGTGACCTCTCTTGTTGTGGAGCACAGGCTCTAGGCGCGGGGGCTTCAGTAGTTGTGGCGCACGGGCTTAGTTGCTCTGTGGCATGTGGGATCTTCCCGGACCAGGGCTCGAACCTGTGTCCCCTGCATTGGCAGGAGGATTCTTAACCACTGCACCACCAGGGAAGCCCCTACATGTTCTATTGGTATGAATCATGGGAAGCTATGAAGTCTGTATAACTTCAGAAGATCATACCTAGGAAATTAACTTGCTCCAGCTTTTCCTACATTGACATTAGCTGTTTTGGGGGTTTTATGATCTCATTTCTTATATGAACTCAATACAAGTGTAATATTTGTTTTAAATCCCTTAAATGGTTTCTTGGGGGCTGAAAACTTAACTTTATTTATTTTCCTATGGTAAATATAAGAAAGTTAGGCAGTTACAAAAGTGTAAAAGTCAGTCACTAATATTTAACTCAAACAAACTGATCCAAATATTTTAAGTAACAGTGGTTACTGTACCCTGGATTTCATATAAATATTGAATTAGGCTTATTTATATTAGTTAGTCAGAATTTGGAAAATGGAAAAAAGTAAAGGTCACTTCAAGTTTAATGAAAACTTTGGCCCACAATTCCATAACAGAATAGGTAGGCATCACTTCTCAGTAGGGACCAACCAAAAGAAAGCACTGGAGCTTCCAGAAAACATTATTATTTTTTCAAGTATGCATGCACTGTTATTCGTCCTGTTGCATATGGAATAGGAATATTTCCTCGTGTGAATTATGCTATAAGGTTTAAGAAGCCATGTTTCTATAATTTTTAAAAGTTATCATTGCTGTTAATAAATTCATAAATATATCCTCCTTGTAAAAAAATTTAAAATACCAAATAAATCAAAAGTCACAAAATTGATATAACTTCCTGTTATGGGTCCTCTTCATCCATCTAAAATAATGGTTATTATCATTTTGTGAGACAATGTGGCTGTTTATCCTTCGAGATAAACACTCAAATTATTTGTTTATTTTCCTGCACATTTAAATATATTTTACATCTACATATATGTTTTATATCCATAACAGTTATGTATATATAAGTATATGTACACATATACAATATAACTGTTATACAATTATATATATGTTTATATAAAAACTGTTTTGGGTAGGAGAGAGTAATTTATAAGTAATATACTCTACATTTTCTGAAACTTGCCATTTTTTACAATAAACTATATCTTTTAGGATTTTCTGTCAGTACATTCTATATCATGCCATGCAGTGTTGTGTTTTACTATGTACAGAGGCACATAATTATTTAGGCTTTGTCCTATTGCTGAAGAAATATTTGCAATATATATATAAAAGATCACTATTCCATATATATATATATATATATATATATATATATATCACTTCTAAAAATCAATTAAAAAAAGGCAACCCACTAGACAAATTGGCAAAGGAAATAGCCAGTTAGCAGAAGAAAATACAGATAAAAATATGGTCAATCAAAGTATTATGTAGGGTAGCAGTCCTAAAAGTGTCCCCAAGATCATTTCAGGGGATACACGAGATCAGAACTGTTTCATCATACTTTACCTTATTTGCCTTTTTCTTTGTGTTGACATTTGCAATGATAGTGCACAGCAGTGGTGGACAAAACTGGGAGCCTTCACACAAAATCAAGGTAGTGGTACCAAACTATATAGGAGTAATTGTATTCTTCACCACCATGCCCTTGGAGTTAAAAAAATATTTCTTGATGAAGGAATAAAAATTATAAATTGTATTATGTCTCTGCCATTGAGTACTAGCCATTTTATTTTTCTGTGTGAGACGTACGAATGCTATTTCTAGGAAAAACACTTGTGTAATTGTTGTAAGCTCAGCTAGTGGCTTATTTCATTCAATAATATTTTAGGTGAAAGAACAACTGAAAGCTATAGTTATTCAGAATTCCATTTGGCAGACATTTTCTCAAAAATTAGCAAAGTGAGCCAATCACTTCAAAGAAAAAAACTGATGGTATTTGTTGCCAATGACAAATTTTGAACTTCTGAACAAAAATTAAATTATGGTAAACTTATATCTACCACTGTGAGCTTGACAGCTAGCTCCCCAGTACTTAAAGACTTTTCTGATGAGATTGATGGTGATATTAACAAATGTGATTTTTTTGCTCTTGCATAACGAAAAGTGTCAAATTTGGAAGATTTGTAAAATTCAGTGAACCAATATTTTCCAAATAACCAATGTATGCCATTACAAATTCATGAGCACGTACACCACTCAGTGCAAGTTAGACTAGTGAATTTTTAACATTACAAAGCATGAAAAGTTCATGATATGGTTTCAGATTCTACATTGCAACCTACCTTTAAGAAACTACCACTTGTAGAGTTTTGGTACAGGAACAAAGAATTATTTCAAAACGCTATTAGAATATTCCTCCCTTTTCCAATCACTTATCTATGTTACGCTGATTTTCTCCATATTTTCTTCAACTAAAACAACCTACCAGCAGATAGAATGCAGAAGCTAATGTGAGAATCCATCTCTCTTCTATTAGGCAAACATTAAAGAGATTTGCAAACATGCAAAACAATGCCAGTCTTCTCACTTTTAATTTGTTTGAGAAAATGTAATTTTTCTAATTAAAAAAATGTCATCCATGTTAACATGGGGTTTACTATTGCCAATTTTACATGAGTAATTATTTTTAAAATTTCTCAGCTTTAATTTTTCACATGGTAAATCTTGATAGCTATCACCCACAGGAACAGAAGCTCCTAGGGGCCCTCAAAAATTTTTAAGAGTGCCAGGAGGTCCTAAGAACAAAAACTTTGAGAACCTCTGGTCAAGGAAATGAAGGTTAAATTTTGATACCATTTTTTGATCCATCAGCTTAGCTAAAATTGTCAAAATTAATAGTATTAAGCATCAGTAAGAGTACAGGAAGTGAATATTCTCATATTCTGATTGTTTAAGGGATTATAAATTGGTACAGTTACTCTGAAGGTCACTTAGGCCATGTCTATTATAGGGGTTGGCATACTTTTTCAATGAAGACCAAAGAAAGGGGGAAAAAAGCCTTATTTATATTTTTTAATTTATTTTATTGAAGTGTAGTTGATTTATAACGTTGTATTAATTTCTACTGTACAGCAACGTGAATCAGTTATACATATATACATTCTTTTTTCATATTCTTTTCCATTATGGTTTATCATAGGATATTGAATAGAGTTCTCTGTGCTACACAGTAGGACCTTGTTGCTTATCCATTCTATATATAATAGTTTGCATCTGCTAATTCCAACCTCCAACTCCATCCCTCCCCCAACCCCTTTCCCCCTTGGCAACCACAAGTCTGTTCTCTATGGCTGTGAGTCTATTTCGCAAACATGTTCATTTGTGTCATACTTTAGATTCCACATAAGTGATATCATACGTTATCTGTCTTTCTCTTTCTGACTTACTTCACTTAGTAATGATAACCTCTAGGTCCATCCACGTAGCTGTAAAATGGCATTATTTTGTTCCTTTTTGTGGCTGAGTAATATTCCGTTGTGAGTAATATTCCAATGGATATCTTCTTTATCCGTTCATCTGTCGATGGACATTTAGGTTGTTTCCATGTCTTGGTTATTGTGAATAGTGCTGCTATGAACAGAGGGGTGCATGTATCTTTTTGAATTATAGTTTTCTCCAGATACATGCCCAGGAGTGGGATTGCAGGACCACACAGCAACTCTATTTTTAGTTTTTTAAGGAACTTCTATACTGTTTTTCATAGTGGCGGCACCAATTTACATTCCCACCAAGAGTATAGGAAGGTTCCCTTTCCTCCACAGCCTCTCCAGCATTTGCTATTTGTAGACTCTTTAAAGGCTTATTTATATTTAAAATGTATATACTCTGCTCTTTAGTACCTATAAAGAAAGGCTCACACCTATATATTGGTTAATGTGCTCTGGGCATGGGCCTAATCACTTTACACATATTAACCCATTTAATTCTCACAACTCTTCTATGAAGTAAATACTGTTAGTGTCTCCATTTTCTAGATGAGGAAATTGAGGCGCATCATGGTTTAGTAACACCTAAGGCCACACAGCTAATAAATGGATGTTGGCTGCAACATTCTTTTGCATAGCAAAAAACTAGAAATAACCTAAATATTTAGAGACTTTACAGATTATGTTGTTCTGGTTGGTGTCTTCCCTTAATAGATCTTCCAAAATTAAGTGGTTTTCTGACTTCATTTCTTGATTTATTCAAATTTTCTGAGGGACATCTGAAGTCCCACATCCTCCTTAAAACTATTGTTAACCGTGCAGGCCCGTGATAATCCCTGTTCTTCTTAATCCGCAGAAAATAGTGTCTCTAGAGTTTATGGAGTTTAATATTCCCTTGGCCTATCTTCTATGTCTTGGTAGACCAACAGTTCTTTAAGGATTAAGAATGCATGGCTCTTGAGAGGTGTCTTCAAGATGGCAGAGGAGTAAGATGTGGATATCACCTTCCTCCCCACAAATACATCAACACTACATCTACATGTAGACTTGGGGCTTGCTTTCTGCATCTAATTTGTTTCTGGTCTTATGTTTACCTTAGTTTAGTAGGTAGAGCTTGTTATCATCGGTAGGTTTGTTTATTGATTTGGTTGCTCTCTTCCTTTTTTTATTTTTTATATATACATATTTTTTCTCCTTTTGTGAGTGTGTATGTATATGCTTCTTTGTGTGATTTCGTCAGTATAGCTTTGTTTTGAGATCTGTCCTAGGGTTCTGACTGTCCATTTTTTGTTTCTGTTTTTGTTTTTTTAGTATAGCTTTTAGCACTTGTTATCATTGCTGGATTTGTTGTTTGGTTTGGTTGCTCTCTCTTTCTTTTTTTTTATTACACTTTTATTTTTTATTTTAATATTCTAAAAATTGTCTCAGACAATTGATGCATTTAATGTTGTCTCAGAGACCTCATTAAACACATCAACATTTGAATTATAGGGGTCCCAGAAGAAGAAGAGAAAAAAAAAGGACTGAGAAAATATTTGAAGAGATTATAGTTGAAAACTTTACTGTTATGGGGAAGGAAATAGTTAATCAAGTCCAAGAAGCACAGAGAGTCCAAGGAGAAACACGAAAAGATGCATATTAATCAAACCATCGAAAACTAAATACAAAGAAAAAATATTAAAAGCAGCAAGGGAAAAACAACAAATAACATACAAGGGAATCTCCATAAGGTTAGCATCTGATCTTTCAACAGAAACTCTGCAAGCCAGAAGGGAGTAGCAGGCCATATTTAAAGTGGTAAAAGGGAAAAACCTACAACCAAGATTACTCTACCCAGCAAGGATCTCATTCGGATTCAACAGAGAAATTAAAACCCTTACAGATAAGCCACAGCTAAGAGAACTCAGCACCACCAAACCAGCTTTACAACAAATGCTAAAGGAACTTCTCTAGGCAGGAAACACAAGAGAAGGAAAAGACCTACAATAACAAACCCAAAACAATTAAGAAAATGGTAATAGGAACATACATATCTATAATTACCTTAAATGTAAATGGATTAAATGCTCCAACCACACAACATAGACTGGCTGAATGGATACAAGAACAAGACCCATATATATGCTGTCTACAAGAGACCCACTTCAGACCTAGGGACACATACAGACTCAAAGTGAGGGGATGGAAAAAGATATTCCATGCAAATGGAAATCAAAAGAAAGCTGGAGTAGCAGTTCTCATATCAGACAAAATAAACTTTAAAATAAAGACTATTACAAGAGACAAAGAAGGACACTACATAATGATCAAGGGATCAATCCAAGAAGAAGACATAACAATTGTAAATATTTTTGCAGCCAACATAGGAGCACTTCAATACATAAGGCAAATGCTAACAGCCATGAAAGGGGAAATCGACAGGAACAAAATAATAGCAGGGGACTTTAACACCCCACTTTCACCAATGGACAGATCATCCAAAGCGAATATAAATAAGGAAACACAAGCTTTAAATGATACATTAAACAAGGTGGACTTAATCGATATTTATAAGACATTCCATCCAAAAACAGCAGATTACACTTTCTTCTCAAGTGCTCATGGAACATTCTCTAGGATAGATCATATCTTGGGTCACAAATCAAGCCTTGGTAAATTTAAGAAAATTGAAATTGTATCAAGTATCTTTTCCGACCACAACGCTATGAGACTAGATATCAATTACAGGAAAAGATCTGTAAAAAATACAAACACATGGAGGCTAAACAATACACTACTTAATAACGAAGTGATCACTGAGGAAATCAAAGAGGAAATCAAAAAGTACCTAGAAACAAATAACAATGAAAACACGACGACCCAAAACCTATGGGATGCAGCAAAACCAGTTCTAAGAGGGAAGTTTATAGCAACACAATCCTACCTCAAGAAACAAGAAAAATCTCAAATAAACAATGTAACCTTACACAAAAAGCAATTAGAGAAAGAAGAACAAAAAAAAAAACCCAAAGTTAGCAGAAGGAAAGAAATCAGAAATATCAGATCAGAAATAAATGAAAAAGATGCAGAAAACAATAGCAAAGATCAATAAAACTAAAAGCTGGTTCTTTGAGAAGATAAACAAAATTGATAAACCATTAGCCAGACTCATCAAGAAAGAAAAGGGAGAAGACTCAAATCAATAGAATTAGAAATGAAGAATGAGAAGTGACAACTGACACTGCAGAAATACAAAGGATCATGAGAAGTTACTACTGTTGGCAACTATATGCCAATAAAATGGACAATCTGGAAGAAATGGACAAATTCTTAGAAAAAGCACAACCTTCTGAGACTGAACCAGGAAGAAATAGAAAATATAAACAGACCAATCACAAGCACTGAAATTGAAACTGTCATTAAAAGTCTTCCAACAAACAAAAGCCCAGGACAAGATGACTTCACAGGTGAATTCTATCAAACATTTAGAGAAGAGTTAACACCAGTCCTTCTCAAATTCTTCCAAAATAGAGCAGAGGGAGGAACACTCTCAAACTCATTCTACGAGGCCACCATCACCCTGATACCAAAACCAGACAAAAAAGTCACAAAAAATGAAAACTACAAGCCAATATCACTGATGAACATAGATGCAAAAATCCTCAACAGAATACTAGCAAACAGAATCCAACAGCACATTAAAAGGATCATACACCATGATCAAGTGGGGTTTATCCCAGGAATGCAAGGATTTTTCAATATACGCAAATCAATCAATGTGATAAAGCATATTAACAAATTGAAGGTGAAAAACCATATGATCATCTCAATAGATGCAGAAAAACCTTTCAACAAAATTCAACACCCGTTCATGATAAAAACCCTCCAGAAAGTAGGCATAGAGGGAACTTACCTCAACATAATAAAGTCCATATATGACAAACCCACAGCCAACATCATTCTCAATGGTGAAAAAGTGAAACCATTTCCACTAAGATCAGGAACAAGACAAGGTTGTGCACTCTCACCGCTATTATTCAACATAATTTGGAAGTTTTAGCCACAGCAATCAGAGAAGAAAAAGAAATAAAAGGAATCCAAATCAGAAAAGAAGTAAAACTGTCACTGTTTACAAATAACATGATACTATACATACAGAATCATAAAGATGCTACCAGAAAACTACTAGAGCTAATCAATGAATTTGGTAAAGTATCTGGATACAAAATTAATGCACAGAAATCTCTTGCATTCCTATACACTAATGATGAAAAATCTGAAAGAGAAATTAAGGAAACACTCTCACTTACCACTGCAACAAAAAGAAAAAATACCTAGGAATAAACCTACCTAAGGAGACAAAAGACCTGTATGCAGAAAACTATAAGACACTGATGAAAGAAATTAAAGATGATACAGATGGAAAGATATACCATGTTCTTGGACTGGGAGAATCAACATTGTGAAAATGACTATACTACCCAAAGCAATCGACAGATTCAATGCAATCTCTGTCAAACTACCAATGGCATTTTTCACAGAACTAGAACAAAAAGTTTCACAATTTGTATGGAAACACAAAGGATGGCAAATAGCCATAGCAATCTTGAGAAAGAAAAACGGAGCTGGAGGAATCAGGCTCCCAGACATCAGACTATGCTACAAAGCTACACTAATCAAGACTGTATGGTAATGGCACAAAAACAGAAATATCAATGGAACAGGATAGAAAGCCCAAAGATAAACCCACGCACATATGGTCCCTTTATCTTTGACAAAGGTGACAAGAATATACAATGGAAAAAAGACAGTCTCTTCAATAAGTGGTGCTGGGGAAACTGACCCACCTCCTAGAGAAATGGAAATAAAAACAAAAATAAACAAATGGGACCTAATGCAACCTAAAAGCTTTTGCAGAGCAGAGGAAATCGTAAACAAGACAAAAAGACAATACTCAGAATGGGAGAAAATATTTGCAAATGAAGCAACTGAAAAAGGATTAATTTCCAAAATATATAAGCAGCTCATGCAGCTCAATATCAAAGAAACAAACAACCCAATCCAAAAATGGGCAGAAGACCTACATAGGCATTTCTCCAAAGAAGATATACAGATTGACAACAAACACATGAAAGGATGCTCAACATCACTAATCATTAGAGAAATGCAAATCAAAACTACAATGAGGTATCACCTCACACCAGTCAGAATGGCCATCATCAAAAAATCTACAAACAATAAATGCTGGAGAGGGTGTGGAGAAAAGGGTACCCTCCTACACTGTTGGTGGGAATGTAAACTGATACAGCCACTATGGAGAACAGTATGGAGGTTCCTTAAAAACTAAAAATAGAACTACCATATGACCCAGCAATCCACTACTGGGCATATACCCTGAGAAAACCATAATTCAAAAAGAGTCATGTTCCACAGTGTTCATTGCAGCTCTATTTACAATAGCCAGAACATGGAAGCAACCTAAGTGTCCATCAACAGATGAACGGATAAAGAAGATGTAGCACATATATACAATGGAATAGTACTCAGCCATAATATGAAACGAAACTGAGTTATTTGTAGTGAGGTGGATGGGCCTAGAGACTGTCATACAGAGTGACGTAAGTCAGAAAGAGAAAAACAAATACCGTATGCTAACACATACATATGGAATCTAAAAAAAAAATTTTTTTTTCTGAAGAACCTAGGGGCAGGACAGGAATAAATAATAAAGACGCAGACATAGAGAATGTACTTGAGGACATGGGGAGGGGGAAGGGTAAACTGGGCCGAAATGAGAGAGTGGCATGGATATATATACACTACCAAATGTAAAATAGATTGCTAGTGGGAAGCAGACGCATAGCACAGGGAGATCAGCTCAGTGCTTTGTGACCACCTAGAAGGGTGGGATAGGGAGGGTGGGAGGGAGGGAAACGCAAGAGGAAAGGATATGGGGATATATGTATATGTATTGCTGATTCACTTTGTTATACAGCAGAAACTAACATAGTATTGTAAAGCAATTATACTCCAATAAAGATGTTAAAAAAAGTAATAAAATATATTTTTTTAAAAAAATAGGAAAAAAAAAAGAATGAATGGCTCTCACGCTCCCTTTTTATTCCTTACCATCTGTCAACAACTCCTCCGACTCCACTGCTACCATTTTTTTAAATTTTATTGAAGTATAGTTGATTTACAGTGTTGTAACTGCTACCGTTCTTGTCCAAGAAGCCATCATTGCCTGTCTGAACTGAAGAAGTCTTCAGATGGATGTACCTGCTCCCATCTTATCCACCTGCAACCCGCTCCCTCCATGGGATCCAGAGTGAGTTTTATACAAAGTTCAATTCAGATCAAAACTTCTGCTCAGAAGCTTCCAGTGGCTTGCCACTGGACAGAACTGCAAATCTTCACCAGGGCCTTCAAAGCCTGATTTCATTTGACCTGACCTTGTCTCCTAATGAGGTCCTGGCTGACTCTGCACTCAGGGGTCCTTGCCACTCCCCTGACAGATGAAGACACTCCTGCTGCAGAGCCTTTGCACAGGCCGTTCCGTCTGCCTGGATGCTCTTCCCTGAGATGTTGGCAAGGCCCATTCTTCCGTTTCATGGAGATCTCTGCTCAAATGTCCCCTCCTCAGAGAGACTATCTCTGATCATCCTATCTAATCAAGAAGACGACCGTCACCAACTCCCTCATCCTCTCTTCCCATCCTCAGATTTACCTTCTTCATATCACTTATCAGAACCCAATACATCTTGTTTTTATATGTTTATTTGTTTACAACCTCTCTCACCTCAGCCCAACCTAAAATAGTGCGTGGAACACGGCTACTCAAAAACTATATTAATGGAAGGAACCTCAGTTTTCTCACTTCTAAAATGGAGAAAATACTGCCCCTTACAGGATCGTTATTAATAATAATTACTGTTTATTTCATTATTAGACTATAGCAAGAAATGCCAGGCATGCTGCTAAACACTCTGCCTGCATTATCTCACATAATCTCAACAAGAACCCAATGAGATTGATATGATCGTTATCTCCCACTTTGCAGATGAGGAAACTGAGCCTCAGAGGGCATGAGTCATTTGCCCAGGTTCCCAGCTCTACATAAATCACGGTGGTAATAGTCAAAGCCAGGAATTGCCTCCAGAGCTAAAAGGAATAAGGGATGGGCATGCACTCTGAAAGCTCGGTGCTCTCTATAAATGAGAGAAATTACTGTTGACATCATCGCGGACAACAAAGGCTCCGTGTAGGATGCAATAAAGGGCCGCGGAGACGGAGGTACTCCTCTTCCTGGTGAGCTGAGTCTCAGTGCGTCACCGTGACTCAGAGGGACCTCTCAGGTGAAAAAAAAGGACTTTTCCCCCCACGAGGGACTTTCTTAAACACAGCTTGGGAAGGGTCTTTGCTAAGTCCATTTTCTGATCAGATAACAACTTGACACTCATTCTTCCATTCTCCTCTGGCACCAAACCATGTCCGCAACTTTATCACCCATCGGTTATCTGTGTCGCCTGGAAGGAACTCCGGGTAAGGTACAGGAAAAAGGTGGGGTATTGTTGGGGCTTCCTGCTGGCCAGCACACTGGCCTATTGTTGGGTTTATTTTTTTAGACTATCACATCACAATGATTTCGGCAACATCCTTTTTCCATCCTGGACCTGATACAATATTTACTGAATTCTACAAACTGCGTCAATAGACAATTCTTTCTGTATCGTTGCCCATGTTTTTGAAGGGTGTCTTTTTTTTTAATCCATTAAAAGATTTTGCTAATTGCCCTGTGATCAACCAACCCTCCAAACTTGAAATCATAATTTTTTTTTAACAAAAAGAGGCCTCAGATAGAACCCTGATAAATCACTACATTTTTAAAAAACAAATAACAAGAAAATAGCATTTCTGGCGATACGTGGCAGGCACTACACTATACATCAGTAGAGCATAGACAGTACTGTCACACCCCAAGACAGTGAATATTTCCCATTTTACAAATGAGGAAACTGAGCTAAGAAAAGTGGTGTGATGACACTCTCAGTAAGTCACAGGTGTGTCCTCTGTTCCCTGGAAGTCTGACTACTGATCTCTATGCTGCAAATAAGAGAAATGACTTGTCCTTGAAACATTTTGCTACTTTAACTTGAGATCTACAGACTTCCCTGAGTAAGGGTTACACAGAACAAGGATCCCATTCTTGTTGCCCAGACTGGTTGTGTGTGTGGGTGATTCACCCCGGTACCAGAGCCAGTTAACCACATATTAAACTGCACTATGAAAGTCATAAGCAGTATGGCAATACCGAAGCTGCCACAATGCCTCATTTCTTTTTTCCCCTCCTGATTACTCCTATTTGATTACGGGGTGAGCCTTCACAGCCAAATCAACATCATGAGAAATGTTCTTTGCATCCTCAATACTTTCACATCCATTTTCCCTGCTGCTGTCACTTTGGATTCTTGAACTGTGGTGTGACCAGAATCACAGACTCAGAGACTCATTACAGAGAATGTGCAGAGTTGGGAGGGGCCGTCTTCATTTCGTTCAAGATAGGAAGTTGAGGTCTAGAGTGGAGGGTGCCTTTTTCTGGGCCATGTGTCACTTAGTAGCAGAGGAGTTATTTGAAAAGAAAAAGAGAAGCAACCTTTGTTGAAAGTCTGCTTTGTGTAAGATATATTTCATAATGAAATAATAATAATAGCAATATTAAAATTAATAATAATAGCTAATATATAACGAGCTCTTAAAATTTTTCAGGCACTGTGCAAAATGCTTAATGCAAATTTTAAAAAATTTAATCATCTCCAACTTGGAGACAGGTACTATAATTATCCCCATCTGACAGATGAGAAAACCTCTCAGAGAAGCCACTCAGTCATAGAGACAGGATTCAAAGGCCTAGGCCTGTCTGGCAGCATGGCCCTTGTACTGTAAACATGGGGAAAATGCACACAGCATGAAATTCTCCAAAGCCCTAACTTAGCCACAGAGGATCTTTCTAACTACGGACTTCTGCTGAGACAAACACTGAGAAAGAGAGATGGGTTTTGGTAGCCTGGAAAGTAAAATTACCTGCCAGCCCCACAGGGGCTGCAGATCCTTCACCTGTTCTTTCCTATACCACTGAAATACGAATGGGACTTATTTCAAAAGGGCCATGAAAGCCTTTCCAGACCAGTTTGGAGCCTTGATCCTTTAGGCACAAGGAGACCCACTGTCGCAAAGAAAACAATGTATTCCTCTCATATGAGCAGATATGCAATTCTTCCAGTTCCATGAGTATCTCTATGTTAGATAGAGACCCCAGATCTCAATCAAAGTGATCCACCTCTGCTCCACCTAGAAGGAGATGACACCTGCTCATCTCTGAATACAGAGAATGCCGGCATGGTGCAAGTGGTTTTTAAATGCCTACCTCCTCAGAAACAGGACCTAGAGGCTGCCACCCATCCGGTGTGTGACCTCAGGCAAATCATTCAACGCCTCTGGTCCCCAGTTTGTTCATCTGTAAAAGTCCAGGTATACTGAACAAAATCAGTGGTCCCGTCCATCCAAATGCTCTATGGTTCCTTGACAGAGTGTTCTAAAATGATCTCATTCAAAGGGCACTAGTTTCATGACCAGCCTATCCAATGAGAGACTCTATAATGCTGAGGCAATATTGGCAGTGATCCCACATTTGTGGGCTAAGTCACGCTTGGTGAATTTATTTCATATCCAGCAATATATTGACCTTGGCAACACAGTTGTTCTTTACCACATGGATCCGTATCTTCCCAGTGGAAAATACTAGATATCCCAGGGGTATAACTACAGCTACAAAAAAAATCAATCTGAAGTAATCTGCCAGAAAAGCAGGCATTCGTCCTGAAACAAGGACTTTTAACTTGTTTAAATGTAATAGGCATGTTAACTTAGAAGAACCACCTTTCTCCCCCACCCCATGCAATTACCTTCATTAGGGTAAGGAGGGTTTCTCCCTTGCTTGACTATGAGTCTATAAAGAACATATATATTAAAAAATAAACACTGGACAGTTGATAAAATTGTCGTACAACAGGATTCTTTCTGTTATTTAATATCTACCTTACAGATAAGAAAACTCAAGCACAGACTCACTAAGTTGATCAAAAGAGATGAGAATAAATGCAGGGACTGTGAATTTCAGTCAACACTCAGCCAGTTTTACCCTGAGTCACTGTCAGTCAGAGTTTCTCAGCGTTGGCACCACTGATACTCGGGGCTGGTTAATTCTCTGCTGCGGGGGACTGTCCTGTACATTGTCTGATGTTTAGTAGCATCCCTGGTCTCTACCTGTTAGATGTCAGTAGCTCTCCCCTCTAGTTGTGACAACTGAAATGTCTCCAGACATTGACAAGTGTTCGTGGTGAGGCAAACTCACCCACGAGTGAAAGCCGGAGCTACAGATGTTCAAAGAATACAGTGTGGGTGATAACTCTTCTGTTCCCCTGAGGACTGAGGTCGTGCTCAGGCCCAGATGACTCCATTCACTTCTAACTTTCTCGGTAATACCAGCCCTCCTACTAATCACAGGTATTATTATGCTGAACCCCAGCTTTTTAAAAAATATTCTTTTATTACCTTTTTAATAACTTTATTTTTATAAATTTATTTATTTTTGGCTGCGTTGGTTCTTCGTTGCTGCGCACAGGCTTTCTCTAGTTGCGGCGAGCGGGGGCTACTGTTTGTTGTGGTGCGCGGGCTTCTCACTGAGGTGGTTTCTCTGGTTGTGGAGCGTGGGCTCTAGAGCGCAGGCTCAACAGTTGTGGCGCACAGGCTTAGTTACTCCACGGCATGTGGGATGTTCCCAGATCACGGCTCGAACCGCGTCCCCTGCGCCACCAGGAGGATTCTTGACCACTGCGCCACCAGGGAAGCCTCTGAACCCCAGCTTTAAAACTCTCAAGTCTTTTTCTCATTGGCTATAAAATCACAGACAGCTTTGTGTGGCCTCCAGACATGATATCAGTCCCAACCCTGATACTCCTGCCACATGGTAGCAGTGGACACTTCCCAGACACACTATGCATCGCTACTCCTCCTTTGCACATACTGCTCCCTCTGCCTGCAATGCTGTTCCCGTCTTCACAGACAAAGACTACATGAATTCACCTTCCTAAACCCATACATCGGCTGTGAACACGCCACAGGTGCTCAATAACTATTTGAATTGAATTGAATTGAATTGATTCCTTGCTCAATTGCCCCAGAATCAGACTCCATCAAGCTACCTAACTACCTGAGACCTCAGTTTCCTCCTCTGTAGGATGGGCACGTTGAAGCCTTCCTCACATGAGTGTTATGAGAAGTAAAGGACTTCAGGTGGCTGCCATCTAACAAGTTCTTAATGAAAAAGTTCCTCTATCTTGCTGTTCTTACCAATCTATGAAAATTGTTTGACAAGAATGGGCTCACTCTCTGAGCTATACGATCTTCACAACTTTAATATACAGAATTAGACCTAAAAACCTTAAAATCTTTCTTTTGAGGAACTTTCCATTTTTTCCCATTTTGGGTTATTATAGATTCTTCTCTTAAGTGATTGGAGTTGGGAATACAAGTTTGATACCAGTGTAACTATAGAAACAGCCCTATCTTGTGTGAATCAAAGAGCCTCCAGCTCTGGCCGTGGGGGATTTCTCTCCAAACAGTGCTATCTGCAACCAACACTGTTCGCCACCGACAGTAGTTTTTTAAAAGGCTTCCCGTTTCCCACGGGAATATAAGGAAATTGGAATTATTAAAGCAAACGATAACAGGAGAAATAGGAACAATGCCACAGTTCTCCGCCCCCGAAGTCCAGCAAATTTGAAGTCCTTTGTGTAACGCTTATAAGGATGCCAAGCCCTGCAGAGATTGGTCACCAGGAAAAGGAAGAGGATGAGGAAAGGGAAGAGGATACCGAGGGTCACAGGCAGCTAAGCAAAGAGGCCATCCATCACCAGCCCTTCCCGGGCAGTCAAGTCACAGAGGGCACCAGCCCCGGCCAGCCAAGGACAGACGCTTCCAGTCACAGAGGGCACCAGCCCTGGGCAGCCAAGGACAGCGAAAAAACAACCTTGGCATTGCTTCATCCGCTAATTGAGTAGACTCCTTAAGAGTATTGATGTACTGACTAATGATTCTGACATCCAGCGTGCTGAGAGCTTACATGCTTAAAAGGCAAGAGTTACAAATCAACCAGTTATTAATTTAATTCCTCTTTGAAAAGGTGCCAGAGGTAGAGAAGGCGCGACGAGGGGAGCATTTGATGTCATGTTTACTTCTATATAACTTCAGCCCCTGCTTTCTCAGCCAGTGAATCTGAAACATCAGGGTGTTGAAAGCATAGGCTGGGTGGCCTATTACAATGCAGATCGCTTGGCCTCATATTCAGCTATTCGGCCTCATGACGTCTTGGTTTGGGCCAGAGAAGTTTTATTCTTACTTATCACCTGCCACATCCAGCCACAGGACCGTGTTCTGTCCAATGAGGGGATAGAAGTGACGTGCACCACTTCTAGGCCTGGCTCTCAGACCCCCTGCACCATCCTCACTCTCTTTGGTTGTTGGCTGGTTGGATGCAGAGGACCCAAGGGAAGCCCTGGGCAAAAGCAGCAGCAGAGCTGCTCAATGAAGAGGTCCCAGAACCATCAAGTGGATCAGAGTCCCAACCCTCCTCCCATGAACCCACGGGGACTGTTTGTCACAGGAATGAGAGAGAGGAAGAAGGGTTAAAAAAAAAAAAAAGCAAATTACTTTATGAAGGCACTGAAATTCTGAAGTTTTTCTTACAGTAGCTAGTCTAACCTGATGAATCTACACTACTCTTTTCTATTCTACAATTTTATTAGATCTTCATTCTAAAGATCCAATGCACATGTTTTAAGGGCAAAACTGGTAACGAAACCCAGAAGAGAGTCAAAGAGTGATTCATCACATCAAAATCCAATCTGACTTTCAGATATAAGAATGGAAACTCCTTCAAATATAATATGTCTCTCGGACTTTCTTTGCACATCCGAGATTATGCCTTAAACCTCTACTCCCTTTGGTGCCAAATAAATACAGCAAATGTTAGACTCAAGTAAAATGTAAAGACTAAAGATTAGGGTAGGTAATTATCCACAGGGTATGAAAGGTCCGTCTCAGGCAATACAAAGGATGCAAAGAAAACAGAAATATAAAGAAAACTGCCACAAAGACAGAAACTGAGGAACCATAACCATCTCTTTAAAAATGGTCCATGCCTAGAGTTCACTTGGCCATCCTGAGATCCCCTTGGCCCCCACTGAGCAGTATTCAGAAACTGCTGCCCTCAGCCCTGTTGCAGGGAGCCTCTGTATTCTGCACAGGTAGGAACTCTCCGTGACTCGGCTCATGTTTCTGATATTTAGGGACTCGGGACTGGCCCGGCAGCAAGCTCAGCTCCACATGCCCTGCTGGACATGCGTCTAGGGAGTCTCCACAGCCAGCCCCAGGGATGGTGGGGAGACTGCAGCCTCCAAAACTGTGTCCTCGTCTGTGAAGCCAACCCTTCGGGTGGAGGGGAAGCACCTTCAACTCCCCTTTCCCTTTCAGCCAAATCAGCCTCACACCAAAAGAGCAGTTGACTAAGAATATATGAGTCAGCATTCCACCACGTGGCTGTCTCCAGTCACTCTGGGAACAATCCAATTTGACTTTGGAAAAAGGAAGGGTAGGGGCATGTGTCCCAGAGAGCCCAAGGATGGAATCTTCCACTCATGCTTCCAGCCATGCTGACCTTCTCACTGCCCCATGAACACTCCAAACTCATTCTCACCTTTGTGTTTGCTGCTGTCTCTGCCTAGAATATTCTTGCCCCAGACCTTTACACGATCCATGCCTCCACTTGCTGCAGGTGGCCTCTGCCCAGAGCTTTCCCCTCATCACCCTTCCTAAATCAGCTACCCCCATCCCTGTCACTCTCCAACCCCTTATCCCATTTTATTTTCCTTCGAAGTCCTTATCGCCACATGGAAGTATAATAACTGTTGTTCTAGCCAAACAGGATATCTACAGAGGACTGGGTGATAAGAGCTGGAGAAAAAGGAAGGTGACTGTGCAGAATTTTTTCCCTAACTGCCATTTAAAAGCAATCAATACACAAAAAGGCATCAATATGGAAAATACACTTGATGCAAGGTTAATGAAAATGTAGGTTACAAAGTAACACACTTTACGATGACATCAGAAAGGATTGGGGTAAAATAGGCAAATACGAAACTTAGGTGATGCAATAGTAAGTGATAGTTCTCCTTTACTTTTCGAAATTCTGTACACTACTTTATATTACTTTATTAACCTTAAGAGTACATTTAATAAATAAAATAAATACATAAGTATATAAATCAACTAAATCTAATAAATAAAAGACCATTGTAACATTTGGAGAGACTACAGAGGCTGCCTAGACTAACACCCTCATTTGCCAGATGAAGAAACTGAGCCTCAAAGGGAAGTGAATTGCCCAAGGCCATTCTCAGGGTTAATCAATGAAGAGACAGAATTAAAAGCAGAACTTGGACTCTAGGCTCAATGCCTTCTTCACTGCATTGTTTCATAGTCAGTCAAACAAAGGAGTCTTTTGAGAAGGGCCAAATCCTCTCAAAGGATGAAGACCAACGTGGTCATAATCATGGAGAAGCATTTCTTGGTCGCACGGGGCACCGCCTGCCCAGGACCTTCACCTTGATGTTTTTCTTTAGTCCAGCCCCTTCACCTCCTTGAAATCCTGTTTCCTCTCACGGGATGATAATGGTCATGATGGTGACAAGGATGATATTGATGAAGAGGAGGATGACGATGCTGATGATGTTATTGGTGATGATAATGTTGGTGATAATGACTGGTACTACCATTGGTCAGGCATCATGCTAAGTGCCTCACTGCTTCATTTAATTCTCAATCGCACTATGAGGTGGGCATGGTTATCACTGTTATATTATTATTATTGTTGTTGTTGTTATTATCCCCTTTCATCAGGTGAGGAAGCCGAAGCCTGGAGAGGTGAATTAACTTCCCCAAAGACACTCATACGTAGTAAAATGATTTAAATTGGAAATTTAGCTCAGGCAGGTCAGCTCCAGAGGTAGAATTCTAGTACACGAATGGCAAAAATCCTAAAAAATAGTTCACAAATTACTGAAGTTTGGGGAAAAGTAGATCATGCTATGCTGAGCCCTTGGAACTGGAGGTGGTGATATTAACCAACCTTCTTTCAGGAGGGGGTCTGTTGTGGACTTCATGTCGTATCCCCTCAAAACTCATACGTTGAAATCTTAAGCTCACAATGTGATGGTATTTGGAGAGGAAGCCTTTGGGAAGGTGATAAGAGGGTGGAGCCTTCTTGATAGGATTAGTGTCCTCACCAGAAGAAAGAGACTAAACTAGAGCCTGCTCTCTCAGCCATGTGAAGGGACAACAAGAAGGCAGCTATCCACAAGCCAGGAGGTGCATCTCCCCAGACACCAGATCTACCAGTGGCTTGATCCTGGACTTCCCAGCCTTCAGATCTGTGAGAAAGAAATACCTGTTGTTTAAGCCACACAGTCTTGTTTAGCAGCCCAAACTGACTAAGACAGGGGTTGCTCTAAAGAGAAAGTGAAATCGTAGGGATGATGAGGCTTCTAAAACTACCATGTTACATGACCACTATGTAACAGTATTAGCTCACCTAGTTCTAATGACAGCCTGATAAGATGGTTATTGTCACTATCACCTGGCATTTCAAAATGACGAAATGGATTCAGACAGTTGGGTAACTTGTCCAAGGAATGATTGGCCTGGAATCTAAATGCAGACAGTCTGGTCCTATGGCCACTATGGGTGTTTCTAAAAATGATAATTCTTATTGAGGCCAGACATTCTTAAGTCACAAGGGTACAGTGCACGTGCTTCCTCCCTTGAGTTTGGAGCTGGTCACAACTGATACACAGATGTTCACTTTCCCGGGCGATACCGTCAATCATCCTACATCTTAACAGTCTGAAGAATACCCAGCTTTTTGGTTCCAAATTTGGAAGTGGTCTAGAAGATTAATGTGGAGATTCAAGAAAGGCGCTCAGAAAGTTCTTTGAGTCTGTTTCCCTACCTGCAACCTTTTCTTAACTAGGCATCTCAGTCTTTGGGAACTTGTTTGTTCGGAGTGACAGTGACATGAGATGATGTGAGCTGGTGCCCAAGCTGGAATGCCAGCCAACAACAACACCAGGAATGAATGGGGCTGCTCCCCACCGTCCCCAGATGCTTAACTGGAAAAAACAAGTCACTGGGTTTTTCACAAGATAGCTACTGGGGCAGGCCACCCAGTTCAGAGGCAAGTAGGAGATGCAGAAGATGCAGCAGATTCACGGTGTCTGGAAAACGAACCACACCCATATCAATATGGCGGACATGCTGAGAAAGCCCAGGGATCTCCACACAGACAGTCAAGATGCAGCAGGACCCGCTGCATTCAACATAAGAAAAGGATTGTGAGTCTTATCCAGATTCAGAGATTGTTAGAATTGGAAGGAAGCCTGAATGTCACATTAGTCCAACTTTCTAATCTTGGATAAGAAAAGTGACAGCCAGGAGATAAGCGGCTCCTCCATAGTCACGTAAGGGCTTGTCATCTCCGCTAAGGATGCTGTGTGCCAATGGAGGGTAGTCTCACCTGGAGAGCATGGTTCTCAGTGGTCATTCCCACTCCCCTTAAAATGACCCATCCACCGGGCTCAAAGACCCCTCCTGATCAGGCCCCACTATCTCTGCTGCCCACCTCCCTCCTCATGTCTACTCTGTATCCACAACACTGACCCCCCGGCTTTCCCACCTGAGGGCCTTCCCACACCCCACTTCCCTGCCTTCCCTCAAATGTCCACATACCTCACTCTGCAGTGTGCTACAACCAGCTCACATCAGCTCTCCGAGTGCTACATCTTCAGGAATTTTGTGAGACAGTTGTTAATTTCCAGTTCAATAAGTTTTATATTAAAAACGACTGTGATAAATGCTCAAAACTTCCAAATTATTTTGCTCCATCTTGCTATTACTGAGCTCTTGAGGTTATTCATGTCTACTGTACCTACATGACGGATCCTTCCCCTGTCATGGGGGCAGCTCTTCCCAATGCCATGTTTAGTAACTTCACGTTGGTAGCTTGAAATTGGCCATAGCGGGAGGATTTACACCACAGAAACTGGCCAGTGCTACACATCAGGGCTTGATATTTTTGTTTTGCCAATTGTCTAGACTTACAAAAGTAATGGACAGAAACACTGATAATGCAGACTAAGCATAAAAGCGTGCCTTGTCAGTAGCCATTACACTGTGAACAGCACACATGAGGAAATATTCTTCCAGTATTTAAAAACCACTATCTTATTCAAAAGAGAAGTAACTCATGCCATTGATGAAGGAGAGAAACTTAGATATTCATTTCTGTTCTTTCACTTCCTTTTTATTCATTAATGTGAAAGAAAGTATCAGCCAACTTTCATATCAGAACTACTCTTGTCAATTAAAATTATAGTTTGCTTATGAATACAAGAGTTCACAAATCAGCGAAAGCATTTGGGGAGAATTAATTGGCTCTATGGAATTTATAATAAAGGGCATTGTATATTTTATTATTATTCATAAACTGTAAACTATAAATATTTCTATCAGTTAAAATCATAATAAATATATATGTATATGCATGCTTCCTTATTTTTTTATTTATTTTTATTTTTTTAGAAAACCAGTCGTTAAACAGTTACCCACACAACAATGGTGTCACTCCTAGACTTAATCTGGGTCTCTGCTCAAACGCTATCTTCTCGAAGAAGTCTTCAGTGATAACATTAGTGGCGCCTATCATAGCTCTCTATCCCCAATTCCACTTTGTCTTCATAGTATTTTATCGCTACTTATTACTATATCATACATGTATCTGTTTACTTGTTTGCCATCTGGTTCCTCCACTGAATTGTGGTTCTAAATTGGCAGATAAAGCAAAACAAAACATACTTTGTTCTGGGGGCATTTCTTCTTTTTCCCCTGCACTGAGAATAGATGCCTGGTATATAGCAGGTACTCAACAAATATTTTTGAAAAAATGAATGAGTGCAAAAGGTCTTCTCAAATTAACGGCATCATTTGTCACAAGTAAATGCAGGCAGCACTCCAGACCCCTCTCATAGTGTTACAACCAAGAGGAACATTTGCCAGTAGTCTAGAAACTGGTGCAAGGAAAGAAAAAAAAAGATTTTACAGCTTCTGATCAGTGTTGTGTAACTAACCTCTGACTATTACTTTACTTTCAATATTGTTCAGCAAAAGATGACAAGATCTACAATTACGTTTCTTATGACTTTTATAAATAAAGCAGGGAAAGCAGAAGACCCATCGTCTTCAAACCGAGACTGCCCAGATCACCTGTGCGGTAATTTTCCTGCTTCTAAGGCCACATTCTAAGAGTCCCTTTAACAACCCAACGCCCAGGGAAAGCAATCAGGCCAGGGAGATGCTTGCTGTCCAATGGGGAGCCGGATGAGTCAAGAGATAGGTTGGTAAAAATGCTGCGATGGGGATTGGCACATATGCCTATGGGGCATTTGAAGAACAGCTAAATCCCCTAGGAATATTTAGTCCAACAATGAGAAGACCTAGAGGTGTGGTCTAATGAATTCCCAATATTTGGAGAGTGGAGGATTGTCTTATAGAAGACTGAACTTGGTCTGTACAAGCTTAGAAAATGACTGGTGACTGAAAGTGCCTAAAAAACTTCAGTTTAATCTTTTCTATTCCTTTTAACAATTGGAACCTCAGACAATAGGGATGAATTGCCTCAAAAGGAGGTGGGCTGCTCAACACTGAAAGTGCTAGAGCAGGGGACAGGGATGGGCGAGGGATGACTGAAAAGAGAATCTGACATCCAGCCTGTGGTTAACCTTGGTGATGTCAATAGTCTCTATTCACCTGGAGATTTTGTCACTAAACCCAGTCTTTGTCCTTTAGCTTTCAGCAATCTACCTCAAGCCTTAAAAAAAAAAAAAAATTCTTTTGTTCTAAAAAAGTTTTCTAAAAAAAATTGTTTAATACTATTTTATATCATATTATTTTGCCTATGTTTAGTCTTAAAACTTAATATTCTGGGAAAACAGCAGCGGTGGCAGAATAGGTTTTTAAATGATTTTATTGAGGTATAATCTACAAGCCACAAAATGCACATGTTTTCACAAGCATCACCACAACCATTTTCAGCTTATTTCCCTCCTGCCCATTGCAGGGACTCCTGCTCCCACCCCATCCCACCCACATAATCATATAATACATGGTCTTTGGTGACAGACTTCTTTTATTTAGCATAATAAAAGGTTCATCCTTTGAGGTTCATCCTTGCTGTAGCAGGTGTTAGATTTCATTCCTTTTTATGGCTTCAAACTATCCCATTGTATGGATATACCATATTTTGTTTATCCATTCACCAGTTAACAGACCTTTGGGTTATTTCTATTTTTTGACTATTATAAACAATGATAGCATCACTGTAAAATATCTCCAACTCCCCACATAAACCAGACAGAGTTGTGCAATACCAAAAACCCATGGGAAACACAACAAAATTAGATGACAAGACCAAAAGCGCTTTGATTATATATAACATGGTAATGCACAGGTTGGAAAATATGCTCAAAGTCCAGTTTTATATCCTGTTTAATGGCAAAAATGTTTAGAATATATATTTTAAAGTGAAAAATCAGGTTACAAAGTAATACATGCAGTAAGATCCCAAATATTTATATCTCTGTGTACAATTATATTAATCCTAAGGTGCACATTTTTTCCCAATATCAATCAATGGCTCTGGGCTCTGAAGTCTCAATGCGTGTTTTACAATGTTTTTAATTTACCCTCTCTGTCAAGCAGTCACTGTCATTGCATGTGTGCAAATATCAAAAACAGAAGCATTATAATTTGCAGATTAGGTGTGAATGATTTGGGAGAAAATGAAAGACAAAATGGATCCCTCTTGAACCTCTCAGAATCCAATGGTTCAAGGTCAGAGTCAGGGAGATTGTGCATCCAATAAGATAAGCTACATTCCTGAGCATGGAATTCAAAATTAGTCAAGGTCTATATAATGAAAGTCTGCTCAGAGCCTAGCACCAATGGCTTTTTTTTTTTTAATGGGTGATTTTGCAGTGTGCTGTCGCACCAATGTTCTTGGACTGCTATGAGTCAAAAGAACAAAAAGTCAGACTCTGAATATGAACAGTCTTAGGATACCTAACCAACATACTTCATTTATATTCTTGTTTATATATGCACAAGAGTGAGATTGGATTAAACAAGGCAAAGTCTGAAAGAACTTTTTAAGTAAGTATGTAATAAAAATTCTATGTGATAAGAAAAAGTGACATGAACTCTAAGGCACAGGCAGGTGGAAGAGACCACTGACAGCCACAGGACATGCATGCTATCAGAGTATGGGTAGGGAGAAGCAGAAGGAAGCCATGGCTCATCTGATGACCCAGAAAATAAGTGAACCAAAAATAGCCAACAGGTTTTCACTGGAAAATGAGGCAGACCAGTTTGAAAATAGCTGCTGAAACTGATAGGGAAAACAGAGCGTTAAAAGCAAAAATGTCCCTTAATACTATACAAGGAAAAATGTCCCTTAATACTCTACAAGGAAGAGGGTTGTGACTAGGACAGAGCTTCTGGGCTTGTGGCAAAATTCTGATCTTGTAGCCAGATAAACCGCATTCTAACGTCTTACACTATACGAAATTAACAGATTGATTTTAAAAGAAATTTTTAGAAGTTACCATGGTTACTTGATAAAAAGAAGATTCTGTGCCCTACTCAGGATCTACCGTATCAAAGAGGTGGAGATCAAAGCCAAGAAATACTAAAGACCGTTAAAGTTTATGGGGAAAAATCTTATGATTAATTTTACTTAAAGTTATTTTTGAAAATCAACTACATTTTAGAGTGAATCATATGTTTAGTCAGTACCAACATCTCTTCTAATTTTATAAAAGAAAATTCTGTTCAATAAAAGAGTCTCTATCTAGAGCCATCTCCTGATCTATACTGGGATGGAGGAGGCTTGTTTCTCAGCAGTGACACAGAGCTATCTACCAGAAGGGCTGGGAAGGCCTCAGAACAAGAAGATATCCTGTTATGCAAGCCACAGCAAAGGCAGGCCGTCTCCAGGGAAGAAAGTCAAAGGCAGAGCCTAATTTTTGGACTGCTGATTCCTTATGAAAGCAGCTCACACTGTAGCCATCATCCACACGAAGAGATCTAGATGGAAGCACCCCCCATTCTCTTCCTCCCATTCCAACTTGAGACACTGAGAACACTTAGTAGTAGATAAGGGATGCACAGTAGGAGGACAATGAAGTTCAGTGAGGGAGGCCAGATGCACAGAAGTAGTGGGATGGAGCTATGACCCATGTTTTTGCTACCAGTCCTGACACCCTCCTATGGGCCTTTCCACAACCAACTAAAAGCCACAAAATCACCTGGCATTACCGTGTTTTAGAGGCACTGAACATTTGGATAAACTAACTACAGAGACAGAAACTCTTAAGTATGCTTCGTGCCGCAATTTCATAAACATTTAGTATTCTGAATCTATTTCTTTCTCTGAAACACCTACTGAGTTGATTGATAATTTATGCAAGGATGATGTTCTGCTACATTTAAATCTAGGGATGCATACCTCTCCCCTAACATCGCCTCTAATTTTCCATACCTCATTTTCCTTAAAGGAGTCAACATTTGCTAGATACAAAAGAGTTACGGTAGCTAAAGCCTGAAGTTTAAAAGATAAAGAGCTGCTAGGGTCACCCGAACGTAACCATACTGCACCTGCTCTGTATAGTATTTTTATCTACTAATAGACGATTAAACGTAAATCCTAACGTACATTCCATTTTACATGCAATATGGGTTAGTTACTGTTGCTATGGAAACCTTCACTTTTGCATTTACTGATTTTAATTCTGTGACATTTGCTGACTTTAGTACAATGTAAAGTTTATAAATATAACATACAGGTTTGCAGAGGGTTTTTTTAAGTATTCAATTTGCATAGATAATCCCATCACAAATCTCTAAACACTTTAAGGGAAAAAGCATTAAACTGAGGCTAATTAGCAGTGATCAGCAAACAAGAAGCTATTTCCAGAAATAACTATTTTCATCGGTCCTCAAAAATCTCCTTTCACTCACCAAATGCCCCATCCATTGTATAAATCTTCTAACCTCTGATTTAATGATACTTTCCCAGCATGGAATTTATAAAGTAATTCTATTTATTGAAAACACTTTCAAATGTTACCTCATCTTACCTTTAACATTAACCTGGAGAGAGACAGGCCAGATGTGGTTTAAAGAAAGAATGACCTCACTTTAGGGTCCACTCCCGATCCAGGGCAAACAATTCTTCAAATTTCAACTAGATCTTCAAAGGGTCATTACAACAAACCATCCTATTTTCCTTCTTATTCCTAGTCTTAGCCATCTTTGCTTCTTTGGAAGCTAGCACAGTTTCCATACGTGGAATATATGCATACTCTGCAAATGTCCCTAAATTTTTTTTGATTCCCTGATTACCGCCACTTAACAGATATAGAAACTGAGACCCATAATCATTACGCAAAAACATCAAAAGTCACCTAGCAACTAAGTTCAAAAGTAAATTCACTCATAAGAATTGACTGACCATTTATGATGAGCACCCAATACTTCTGAAGTATTCCCACAGACATGGGTGAAAATCCACCTCACTGTTACAGAGTCATAGAGAATTAAATTATTTTGTGAGTCTCCCCAGGGAAAGCCTGGATTCAGGTAGCCATACACATATGTATATAAGAGAGTGTGTACCAGAGCATTTTAAGTGGCACCATCAAAGTCTGCACATTCAAGAAAAGGAACAAACTTAACCAATATTTATTGAGCTTCTATGTTGAGTCAGACACTGCTTAGCAAACTTAGAGCAGTCAAGTGTCTATAGTTGTACCTGGAGAAGGGAAGAAGGGATGACAGAAAACTCTAATGCCGTACTTAAGGTTGATAGGGAAAAGGATGACAGGCCAGGAAAACGGCAAATGGGCTTAAGAGGATCACAAAAGCTTTTCAAAGACAAAAGGCACTTGAGAGAAAACAGGACCACTAATAACCAAGAAGAAACAGGGAAATAATGAGACTCAGACATGGGGGAGAAAATAAACTCTTAATCAATCTTTGATTTAAAAAAAAAAAAGAATGTTGAACAAACTGGTAAGTGATGAAGATGCTGTGAAAGTAGAAGCTAATCAAAAGTAGGTAAAGGGAAGGGGGTTGGGAAATGCAGAGCTCAAGGGAGGCAGAGAAGGCTACGGAGGAATTTCACAGGACGGATGGACAAGGAGGATGATGTTACTGTTATTTCAAGTGGATTCTGGGAAGCAGGTAGAGCGAACATCATTGAACTGCACACTGATTTGGGGCTTGAGGACACAGATACATGCTGTTGGCAAGAATGGGTAGAGATGAAGTCTGGAAAGAGTCCCTACACTTATTCCAGTAACCTTAGAGTTAGGCTGGAGACCTCTCCTACCCAACGCCCTCCATTGCCAATTCATCACCAAGCACTGCCCCATCCACACTCATCTACCCCCCTGATGGGCTTCAAGTTGATCCAATTCATTATTATCTTTTACCTGGAAAACTGTAATATCCCTCTCTAATGTGTCTTCTTGCATCTGCTATTAAATCCTCCCAAATCGTTCTCCTTTCAGCAACCTGAGTGATGTTTTCAAAATACCATTAAAATGACTGTATTCTGTGGATTGTGGGCCCCAAGGATGGAACACAGTGAGAATAGGATGGTGCCTACTCCAATTATGCAACTCTCTTCCCACCTGCAGAGACTTCCCTGAGCAGAGCGCAGCCAGCCACATCCTATTCCTGCCCCAGACCAGCATCTCGGGCCTTTGCTCCCTCCAGCTGGGTTGCCCTTTTTCTTCCTCAACAAATCCAATGCCTATAATCCCTTATAAGACCAATTCAAATCCAACCTCTTCCATGACACATGGCCTAAACATTCTACGGTATTCACTGTATTCTAATGACAGTAGACCATTTAGCACTGCCCTTAAAATTCTTCATGTGTTCAATTGATATGTAGTGAGTATCCATCAGATTCCAGGTCCTGTGTTAGACACTAGGTGACTGAATTAAATAAAAATAGTCCTATTTGTACATCTGGGCAGTTTCCGCACTGCAACAAAGGCGGTTGGCCAAGGAAATAGGAAGAGGGGACTGAAACCCCAAGCACTTTGCCAAGCCCTTTGGGGCTAGTGTCTGCCAGGAAGACCAGAAAGCTTTCCCTTTGCGCAAAAAAGCTCACCCAGAGGGAAGACCTTTTACTAATTCACATAAACATGACCTATAGGCTGCTGTTCCTGGAAGGACAGACCTCGTGCTTGTCTGTGTGGAGCTTAGTTAGTTGTGTTTAAACTTCTGGGCCTGCTTCTTTTCTCATAGTCTTTATGGAGTCAATAAAGGTCTAGAGCATCTCTTCTGCACCTGTGTTCTGTGTTGTTGATACAAAGATGAGCCAAATGTGGTCCCACACCTCAAGAAGGCCAGGGTGATGTGAACTCATGGTGGATTCCCTCTGTGCACATGCTGGTTCCCACTAAGGAACCAAAGTCATCACCAATGATAAGGCTTCAGTTGTGCCTCGTGTTATGACCCAAGGCCTGCTTGAACTTCCCTGGGCCTCAGTTTCTTCACCTGTAAAGTGGGGCACCAACCGGAGAGTTAGTGGAATTGCGGGGTGAAGATCAGCTCTTGCCTTGGGTGCACCCAGGATCAAGCCATAGTGTGACTCTTGTCTGCTGTGAAACTCTGGGCTAATTACTAAGCCTCTCTCAGCCTCAGCTCCCTCATCTATGAAACAGAGGTAATAATCCTACTCATTGCACTGCTGTGCAACTTAACTGAGACAATAAGGTTAAAGTACTCAGCTGGGAGATTGACATGCAGCAGACACTTAATAAATACACAGTATGATTCCACTGTTCCTCATCTTGAATTTTTGAGATACTGCTTTTTGTCTCATCCAGTCCCCTGCCTTCAGTTTTATGCATTCCTAACCACTCAAGGCTTTGCATGATCTGTTTCCTTCCCTCAGCTCCTCTCAATATTGTCTAGCTATATACCATAGTGGGAGGAGGGGGATATTTTTTCAATTAAGATTCATTAAATGAGAACCTGGAAGTTTCACAAAAATGACTATGATTAACTCTTTGGTAAGGATGACATTTTCTACCCTACAAAAAGACAATTTCTCATGGACTAAGGCAAAAACAAAAAGATTCTTTTTGCCATATCTTGGCTTTTAAGTAGGCTTAGAGGAGTCCCCTTTTCTTCTTCCTCACCCACAGTTTAGGTTATAGTAGTTTAAGGGACCTGGGTGCAGTCATCATGGGGGCATGAATGCTGCATGACTTTATCTCCCTGTTTTGGGATATTTAAGCAGCTTAATTTCTCTAAAGATCATCGGATACACAGTGTTGTCAAAAAGTTAGCAGCGCTCTAGATTAAAAATACGAATATTTAGATCACAATTTACTCCATAATGTAAGCAACTTAGAGCGTAAGCGGGCGCGGGAGTGTGTGTGTCCTGACACCACAGTCCCTGCTGGGATACCTTCCATCCTCGCTGCTCTCAACAGCCCAGTCTTGCCCATCATAAGCAGACGTTCAGCTGGCTGTCTTCCCCACTAGGCTTTGAGCATGAGGGAAGGGCTTCCTGGTAGACCTCCATCACTGAGCACATAATAAAAAAACTCTATAGGTGATTGAGGGATGAAAAAGCCAAGGCAATCCCATCCTAGACACCCCAGGGTGCCACCATGAATGTTCCTTTTTAAATGGTTTTAAAGTCAAAGCCATACTAAAAGTAACAGCAGAGTTCATTCTTCTCTCCTTTTCCCCTGCCTCCATTAAAAAAAAAAAAAAATCACAGGAAATATAGAATTAGGACTGGAAGCCATTCCCTGGCCGTTCTCTCCCCACCTCCCCCAATCTCTTGTTATACCAAGAGTATCTGGTATCCCTTCAAGGAGGCCTCAGGAGACCCGGTAATATTATATATGACTGGGCTCCTTGGAAATACAATGGAGTGATTTAGGGCGGAGTTTTCAGTTTCTAACTATAAATGTCTTGACATATTTTCCTTTCAGACGAATGGCTGGAAATATAATAAACTATATTTTAATGTTTATTTGTTTCAAATATAGTATTTTTTTCAACGGACAAATGTGAAGTTTTGAGTCCGGAAACAAACAGGTTTAAATAACCGTCCTAGCAAGCAGCTTTTAAAACAGTACACACAAGTGATCATTTCAAAGCAGTTTAATGCACTCAGCCAACAGGCATTAACAGTCTTTTCGGAATAACTTGACACCTTAAGCTTATTTTCTAGTCTTGGTTCGGATGAATTTTAACCTTTCTTTAAAAAAAAGAGAAAAAAACCAAGGGTACCGGGACCCCTCTGAACTCTGTGATTTTAGGACATCCTGCATTTGCATTTTGAGGTTTTTTTATAAAGACCGGAAAAAACAATCCCCGGACCTTCTTTCATGTGCAGGTTTTAAGACAATGGTGCCTGGAGGGTGAGAAGGCCAGAGTGGCGCTCCAGCTCCAGCCAATGCCTGAGGAAAAGCAAGAAGGATCTTTCTGTGACTCAGCAAGATCCCCTCAGCAAGCAGGGTGGGAGAAAAGGGGCAGGAGTCGCAACGTCAGGAGCATGTTATTTACCTTGATTGTATGTTTCATGGGGGAGATTAAAAACAGAAGCACACAGTCCACCTAATGGGAATCAGAATAAAAATAGTGAAGGAAAGGATACCTTGCAGTTCATATCTCTTCGAATCCAGAGCTGTCAGAAGAGGAAATAGGCTCAGGAAAGGGAAAGATTTATCTAAGGACACAGGCTCAAGTTTAGGGAGGAAAGAAAATGTGAGAAGAGTCTAAGAAACACTCTTGAACAAAATTCTTTGGCCCTCGATATGACATGAAATGCCAGGTAGGGAAGGGCAGAGCCACCCTCCAATACCTCCCGGTATTGGCAGTGTCCCTCCACGGTCTCACTGAGCGTCCAAGATTTTCCTCGGATGCTGACCTATTGTTCTGCCCATTCTACACCAAGGAAACTGAGGCTCAGAGACTCATGTTACATGGCCTGGGTGGGAAAGGATTTCAACCCATCTTCTCGCTCCCCACTCATCCTCTTCACTCGACTCACTGTCATCTCCCTCTGAGGTCCTGGTTCTAGGCTGGCTGACAGGTAAGGGGGCGGGGGGATCTTCCCAGAAGCCCCAGCTCATCAATTCGAGTTTCCCAATTCTGTCAAGGCAGGAGGAAAAGTCAGGATTGGCGACCCTGGGGACCCACCCTTTAAAATGCCTGCTAAAAGTTTTGTGGACCCCACAGTGGCCTCATTGGTGGACAAACAAAGTGTCCCTAGGCAAGTTACATAACTTTGGCTTACAGTAATTTTGCATCTTAAAAAAAAAAGCCATGAAAATCCATCCTTTGCTTCAGACACGCTAGGCTAAAAATAGCTCAGCCAGCCGGTAAATGTGTGTCATTTTTCCTTTGTGCATCTCCCCATCCGCTGACCCCCTCCTCTCAGCAGACAAATATGCTCCTAGACAGACTGCCAGTCTGCCCTCCACAAAGTGGCCAGAGTGACATTGCTCGAAGGCACATCATTGGTTTCACTGCCCGGGCCAAAAAGTACCTTTATCAGTTCCCTTTGCCTGAGAGTAGAAACCAATGTTGATGGAATCCTTACTACATAGTAGTGAGGTGCTGGACCAGCAGGTCTAAAAGCTTAAAGGCGTCATCCCACTAAATTCCCTAAAACAAAACCTACGAGGTGAGGACTACTCTTGTGTCATTTTCCAGATGAGGAAACCAAAGCACTGAGAAATTAAATAATCATGCCAGGGCCCTATTCATACTCACTATACTGAAGTCCAACAGATAGTCTCCAACGGATAGAGACCAACGGCCTCACTGCACATAACGAAGCCTTCACAACCAGCCCTCACTTCCTCTCCAGGTTTATTTCCTACCACATTCCAACCCCACCCTACACACATATATACACACTCATACAACCACCCTAGACCTTTAGCCCCAGCTCTGCCAAAATCCTCACGCTTCCTCAAACAGAACATCACCTTTTGAGACTCACTTTCTTTGCCTGTGCCTTTCCTTCAGCCCAAAGCATCCTTTCCACCACTATTCTTAAATTGGCAAATTCCCATTCATCCCTCCTTCTCTGCAAATCCTTACTGTGGTCTTACTAAGCCCTTTCAAGTCAGGCATGCGGCCCTCTTCACCTCCAGACCAGTAATATCACATATGGTAGACTTCAACATCCGCCAAACAAATCAGCGTCAGCGTCACCATAGTAATGAACACTCAGAGGGCGCAGGCACTATGCTCATCACTTTATAAGAATTATCTCACCTGATCCTCATAAAAATCCAAGGACGTAGATTCTATTATCATCCCCACATTATCCAGAGCACAGAAGGGTGAGTTAACTCACTCAAGGTCACACAAATAGTAAGGAGAGAAACAAGTCTGCTGGACTCTAGAAGTTAATCATTCGATGCTCATGCTATGTAGGGGACACAGTCTGATTGCATGCTATGACTGCTCTTTCCTAGAACATGTGTGAGGCTTATCTATAAAATGCATATCACCCATATAAAAACAGTGATAACTCAGAATCTAGTTACAAAATGGTGGCCTCTGTGAAATGTACCTTTAAAAAAAAGACTGCAGTTGGCCACCAAGACTGTCACTTGTCATGATGGATAAAACATGAATAAGGTAGTACCTGACCCCAAGGAGCTCTTCGATCCAGTGAGGAAAATAAGATAATACGGCATACAACTCAGGACATAGCCCACTTTATGAAATATCACTTTCCTCCTTGAAATGGAGACATGTCCTTCAAACGGTATCATAAATGAACTGGCTGTATCCCAACTACTGGTTCTAGATCAACACTAACTCTTAACATGAATTCAACCTCCCTCTTTGCAGTAGGAATTGTGCAAAAATCTTTTGATTTACAGACATTGCACAAGGTTGTGTGCTGGTTGCCTCCCGACTCAGAAATAATGCAAAGGAAAGATAAACAGGGGGAAAATGATCTGCCCTCACATGGGAGGGAAAAGCTTTCTTAAAAGGAGACAGCCCTGGGTGCAAGATTTCCGACTAGTATTAAATGTTAATGGTGATCACAATAGGCACCATAGCTAACTCCTTATACCAGCAGCCTCCAACTTACTTGGGACAAGATTGATTACTAAGAATGCTATTTCCTTGAGATCAAATCATGGTGCAAAGAAGCTGGATAATTTTTTAAATATATATATCATGCTAAAATATATATCATGTTAAAAACATAAACATTTGTGTAAATAATTCAGGCAACTCAAAATTTTAAGAAGATTTAAGAACATGGTGAAATACTCATAATTTTGGTTAAAAGAGCTGGATTCAAACGGGTGTTTGGTGTGTCCCTAAGCATGTAAAGGCTGATGTACATGTTTGTCTGTCTTGGATTGATACGCTAAAATGATAACAGCAATTTTTTGCATAGTAGAACTAAAGATAATTTGTATTTACCTATTTGTACTTTGTACTTTACAAATATTCTATTACTGACAATGAACCAAGTTCTTAAAATCAGAAAAAGTAGACCTACATCTTAAAACATATGCAACTTCATTTTACATAAATTGGCAAGGGAAACAGTCATAAATTCTAAAGCAATAAAGCTTAGTGATGTGTTTTTCAACATCAGTAGCATGATGCTAAAGATCGATACCATTTTAGGGCAAATTGGAAAACTGGAAAGAAGAAAGGGGTTTGAAAAGGAAAAGTGTTTGTAGGGTTGAAGTACAAATTAGTGATAGGTAAGAGTGTTTGATGTGGCCACTTCCTGGCTATTACCTGGGCACCTAGTGTTATGATTTAGAGAACCCGAGACCACTTCTGAATCCACAACAGGTTGTAGTCCAGGTAAGCGCCACCTGTGTCTGGTTTCGGCACTTCCACAATCTCCACAATCAGAAGTCTGGACTAGATGATCACTCACATCTATTCCAGCCCTGTAATTCTAGGATTCAGCCAACTGGGGAGCCGTAGGCTCCATCAGAGTGTCTGTATCAGAACCTTTCAAAGGCACGTGATACGCACCAACTGCTTAATTTCAAGTTCAAGGAAGAAATTTCAGCCAACTGCAGAGTAATCATGGTTAACACTATAAGGCATAAGAAGGGTTTCGTGTGTGTGTGTACTGCCAAATGGTTAGCCTTGTATACATTATTAGTGTAACTTTTGATTGTCTGCACAGATTTTCAGTCTCAAGGTCAAATTTTCATGAATCCTAAGAAATGACCCATAATGGGAGGCAAAATTTAAAGCACTACCCTCTCAAAAAAATAACAGATATTAAAACAAACGTAAATTTAAATTATATTTCATTTAATATGTATTAAATTAAAATTTAAAACAATGTAATGTTTGAGTTATGTAAGCTATTTCTCTAGAAAAGTTGATTAAAAATTATTATTAATGTGGAATTCTACATAAAAATCACAGGTGACCTAGTCAATGAAATGAAGTGTAGGAAGGTATGTGTAATTTAAGGACTTCAATATGAAAAATCAGGGAGGCTGTACACTGAAGTCGGTGGGACAAAGCAGCCCATCGTAACACTCGGTTGCATCCATAAAGAAAGTAGAGGGCTTCCCTGGTGGCGCAGTGGTTGAGAGTCCGCCTGCCGATGCAGGGGACGCAGGTTCGTGCCCCGGTCTGGGAGGATCCCACATGCCATGGAGCGGCTGGGCCCGTGGGCCATGGCCGCTGAGCCTGCGCGTCTGGAGCCTGTGCTCCGCAACGGGAGAGGCCACAGTAGTGAGAGGCCCGCGTGCCACAAAAAAAAGAAAGAAAAAGTAGAGGCGGGTAGCTTTACTACCTATCAACCTGATCCCCCTGGCCAGATAGAGACCACATGGTGCTGTTCAGAGCATCACCAGTTCCACCCGTGTACACTGCGCTGTGTTAAGGAGTAGGCCACAAGGTGTCACAGTGGATCAGTTTGGCAGGGCTGTTATCTGTCCAGACATGCAGGTGGGGCTCTGGGCTTCACCCCGTACTGACACAGCTCCCTTGGAGGAGTCTGTGCCAGGCAGCATTTTGAGAAGTACACCTCTTTAGACAAAATGGCCAGTGAAGGCCAGTGGGTGTGTGCTCTCCAGCCCTCCCCAGGGTCCCTGTTTAGATGGCCCTGCAAAGGCACTGGTGAAGGGGAACATTTCAATATTCTGTTGTCTCCACTGAGTTCTTAGCTAGAGCAAACCCTGAACACAGATTTTCCCCAACAGAATGGTGTGCGTGTGTCCCATACATTGATCAGTTCTTAGTCTTTAACCTTGGTATGTCTAAGAGTTAATTATAACCTGGACTTTGGGGGAGATCACAGCCACAAGAAGGTGTATGATTATTGTGTCATCACTATTATATGATGATGGAACACCCTGATGGTTCTGTCACGTATTATAAGAACCCCAAACCCACAAATCCTACATGTCACTTCAAGTTTCATTCATTAAATTGAAATATGCTTGTGCAAGCCTTGTAAGATATATTTTTAAAGATATTTTTATGGTTATTAAAGGGGAAGGGGGAGGGGTAAGGACTATGGGATTAGCAGATACACAACACTATATATAAGATAAACAACAAGGATTTACCATATAGCACAGGGAACTATATTCAATATCTTGTAATAACCTATAATGGGATAGAATCTGAAAAAAGAACAAATATATATATATATACACACACACACACACTTATATCACTTTACTGTACACCTTAAACTAACACAGTATTGTAAATTAACTATACTTCAATAAAAAATAAGTAAATATACTTTTAGGAAATCAAGCAATGTTTTGCCTGATTTACACAACTTAATTTTCTGATGGGGCAGAGAAAAGGGCAGCATAATCATCATCATCATCATCATCATCATAGTTCCCATTTATTGAGCACTTACTATATACCAGGAATTTTTTACATGCATTAGCCATTCACCTCCCAACATAAACTTCAGGCTAAGAAGATGAAGGTTCAGAAAAGTTAAATGACTGCCCTAAGATCACACAGCAAGCAAGAGGTAGAGCCAGGGTTTGGATCCAAATCTGATTTATTATAAGTCATACTTCAGTTCAGATCTTTACATTCCAGGCACGCTACTCTTTTCATTCCAAACAAAAAAACACTAGTGGAAAAAAAGTTGTGCATGTTTCCTAACCAGAAGGTTCACACATACACAAACAAAATCTGATTGGGGCGAGCAAATATCTCTCTCTTGTCTCTCTGTCTCTGTCTCTCTCTCCCTCATACATACGCACACACATTCACACACACACACACACACACACACACACAACACAAACACACCACACAATTCGTAAACACAAAGACATTATAAACCACATCATATACTAATATAACTTCCCATATTTTCTGTTGTGTAATCACTTCAAATAAGTTCATTAATGGCCCTGAAAGCACTTTCCCAAAATGCAAAGTGCTCCAGGAAACGTAAGGTATTCTCGTGATTCATATCCTAATTCATGGCTGTGGGCCCTCAGGGAGGGGCCCAAAGAGAGAAGTAGTAGAGATAGCAAATGAGAAAGGTGTAAATACTTTTCATCAGAAGTCAGGAGATTCCCAACAGATTCATACTACCCAGAGGACAAAGTTCTCAGCTCAACACCTCTTTCACAGAAGAAATTCCTCTCTTCAGGCTTCTTTTCTCTGCCGGTCTGGCTGAACATTCTATCTGTAAATGCTCTCCCGACTCTTAGGCTTACAGATTCTTTTCCAACTGTAGTTGTCGGTGATTGTTGGGAAGATTCAAGGTAAATTCCAGTGTCAGTCTGGATAGTGCTGGTACAACGTAATTTCCTTTATTCAACAGATATATTTTGCATATCAACTATGTGCTATGGGGCACTGGGCAGACAACTGTAAAGGAGACAGATGAGGCCCTTGTTCCCACGCGGCTTATATTCTATTGACACTTGAGAAATAAACTAGAAGCAAAAACATACCAGCTTGCTGGGCTTCCCTGGTGGCACAGTGGTTGAGAGTCCGTCTGCCGATGCAGGGGACACGGGTTCGTGCCCCGGTCTGGGAAGATCCCACATGCCGCGGAGCGGCTGGGCCCGTGAGCCATGGCCGCTGAGCCTGCGCGTCCGGAGCCTGCTGCTCCGCAACAGGAGAGGCCACAACAGTGAGGGGCCCGCGTACGGGAAAAAAAAAAAAAAAAAAAAAAAACCAGCTTGCTATAATTCCTACGAAGAAAATTATCAGGGCATGTGATAAAAAGTGAATGAGACTGTGTGCGGGAGGGGCAATGAGCTGATCAAGGAAGGCCTCTCTGTGAAGGGGGCATCTAAGTTGATCAGTAGAGGCCCTACTAAGTGCTAGGACTCATCCTTCATGGTCGTTATTTTCTTTGAGACATTGAATCAATTACCTGCAAATCAAGTCAACACCATGCCAAATTCTAATTCAAATTAGATTTCCTAATACTTCTAAGTGTTATTATGGAGGAAGCCGTATATGCATTCTACCACTGAGGGCAAGGGTGTTGAGGTATGCACAAGCTTGGCAAGTTAATGGATCCAAAGAAGTCCCTTGCGGCTGGAGTTTGCTGAACACGTGGTAAGACTGGGCCATCAGGAAACAACAGATCAATAGAGCCTTAAAAGCCAGAGCAAGGAGTTTGGAGCTTATTCTAGGTGTGAGGGGGAGCTGGAAAGTGACGTGCTCTGATTTCTGCTTCAAAAATATCACCTTGGCTGCTTGTGGGAAAACAGATTATATAGTGGAAAGAGGGAGCAGAGAGTATAGTTAGGAGACCATCCAAATCTTGAAAAGAGAGGATGGGGGCTTGTGATGTCCCCAGAACAGGAGTGGTTCCTCTTCTTCAGAGGGATCTACCACATCTTTAACGCTCAGCACTCTGTTTTTAATTGGAAGACTATAACTTCAAACTAGGCTGGTCAAAAGTAGTAGTAAATTGAGGGCAAGGGGGGGCCGTCAGGGCTTCCAACAGGGAGCGGGTAGCCTTTACCAGCAAGCTTCTGAACAGAGCACGGAACAGGGGAGTCAAAAGATCCAGCCCCCGGGGATGCCCATGTATGGACTTGGTTTTCACCTCTCTGAGCCTCAGTTTCCTGATCTGTTAAAGGAGAACCAGAACACATGCATCTTGGGCTTGGGAGTGGATCACGTGAAGAGATCCATCTTATCTCTAATAATTGGCAGGCATTGACTACAAGCACAGTGGCCTCACGGTTAGCTAAAGTAGGCTACAGGATTAGGAAGGAAACCTCATTTCCCACGAGGAAATCCGAAGACACACGATGTGGACAGACTGCCTCTTAGGGTCAAACTAGGATAGTGAGAAACCGACACATGTTAGGAGCTCTCTTCCCTCTATGCCTTTATTTTTTCTACGATTCCTAATTGATTACCTGCAAAGAAAGCCAGCATCATGCCAAATTCTAATTTACTCTCCTAATCTTATATTTGGAGGGGCGTGGCACTACCAAAAATAGGATAGCTTTTCTACTCATCCAATTGATGTTTAAAATAATTAAACCACCATCTTCCACAGAACACACCTGAGAAGAGTCAAGCACTGAATGGAAATTCAGATATTTTTAAGTTTAAAAAATTAAACTCTTAGATAACTATGCATAGTGTTCCACAACAAGTCCAGTGACTCTTCAGATAAGACCACTTCAATGAATACTGAAAATATTCATTCTTTAATAGGGAGTGTGAATTTGGTTCTTTTTTTTCAATAACCAGGGTATATTTTCCACCTCTGATTCCATCCTTTGGAATTTCACATGGTCCCTTTTGAAATGAGTCAGACACTTGAGAGGCAAATAGTCCAACCAGGTTAGGCGGATGGGGTCATCTTTCCAGGCACTGCCAAAGTCAACCTATCCAAGGAAAAAATGAATGCATTCACCTAATAAATTTCCACAGGTGAAACTACAATCCTTGCTAGTATTTCTTATCTCAGAGAAGTGCTATATAGCAAAGCAGTTGACAGCATAACTTCTAAAATTAAACTACCATCTGTGTGACCTTAGACAATTTACTTAACCCTTTGTTTCCTCATCAGTAAGACTGCAGATGTTAGGAGTACCAATATCAGGAGGTGATTATGAGGGTTCCATGAGCTGATGTCCAGAAAGCACTTAGCACCTTGGCCCTACAGAGAGTGACCTCTCCCTAGATGCTAGTTACTATCATCACGACTACTTTTCAGAAAGGTGTACATCTTTCAGTATACAAAGGCACAGTGTGTTAACCTAACAGGGCACTACATTGTAAGAACTGGTTTGTATGTCCCCCTTTGTTACCAAATGGTCTTAATCGTCTCTGTATTTCCAGACACAGATATTGTCATTGCCCGAAGTATAGAAATTCTTGAAGGAAGGGCTGAAGTTTGTCTCAAGTATTAATAGTTGCCTATGTTCAGATGCATGCTGCCGGAATTTATATGTAAAAAAAAAAGTCTAACCTCAGATTGATAAGGAAGATGGAAAGAAAGAAAAAGAAAGAAAGGAAGGAAGGAAAGGAGGGAGGGAGGGCGGGAAGGGAGGGAGGGAGGGAGGAAGGGAAAGGAAGAAGGAAGGAAAGAAAGGAGGAAAATATTTTGGTCAGAAAATGGCAAAGGTATATGTCATATCTGCATCAGCTGAACACATTTTTAAAGCTCTGTTTTCTGCTACTTTCAAAAAGAGATTTGTTTTTCCAGATCAATTATATTCCGAGACCCACCAACCAAATCCAAATAAGTAAGTTTATGAATCTTGTTCCTGACAATATTGGGGGTTGTTTGTTTTCTGTTTCGTTTGCTTGTTCAGAAAGGGGGTTTTCTGTGTTCCTCATGAAAATGGGTTAATGTGGACAAATGTAATAAAAGGAGATTTATAGCCCTGTCTCCATACATTTTAAATTAATTTCTTTCTGAAACCCAAACAAAAAGCTAAATGCTTAAAAAATGAATACTGTTTAAATCCTATATCATAATTTACATACCAAAAGGGGAGAGATTTAAGTGTGCATTGATTTTAGGCTGATAAGAATCTGTGTTGAATGTGAGCTGAGAGATTTTTTTTTCTTCTTGGCCTCCTACGAATAGTTAGTTTGCAGCAATTTTTAATTAAAAACAGTTCCCATAGTAGGAAAATGGGGGAAAAAAAGACCTCAGGAAAATAAAATCCGTACAAGAGTCCAGCAATTTGTTTTCTGAGGCCATGTAGAGATCTCGAAAAATAAGAGAGGTTGGAAGTTCTTATTTTTTAAAACTTCACTTTTGGTTTCATTTAACATTTTCAAAATAGCTTTCCTTTCCACTACTAATCCCCCCTCCCCCTACTCCTCACCAACCCCCTTCGAAAAACTTGGAAAGTTCTGTGTTTAACACTGAAAATCATTCATATGCCTCAGAGTAACAGCACCATTTTTCTTTCTAAATTTCTAGGAAAAAAAAAAAAATCCAAGTTTATCACAAAGCCGTTTTCTTTTTTTTCCCACCTATCCAGAATACCTAATCTCATTTTAACTAGGCTCTATCTGAGCATCAATGATACTAAGCTACCCCATGAATAAACATGATGCTACAACGGGAAACCCTGTGACTAAAGTATATAAAAATGTAGCTGAAAGAAAAGACTGAGAGCCTTCCACCCCCTCCCACCCCCTCCCCGGGGAGTTGGAGAGTTGAGCTGAAGCGGGGTGAAAGCAGCAGATTGAAATTTCAAGGTCTTCAAATATTTTCAACGTTCATATTAAATCCTGTAAAACTAAAAACCGTAATTCTAATAAAATCCTTGTGTACATGGCAGCTTCCCATTGTAATCACAGCTTTCTCTTTGGGAGTGGGATGTGTAATACTGATAAAAGAATAAAAAAACCTCAAAACAGAAGAAATACATCCTAGTACCCACACTTGCCTGGTGTTTGTGGTATTTTATTAAAATTAGCCTACTGCCAACCTGAAAAAAATCTATGTATTTAAAAACATCTTCATTGGAATGGAGACGTTTTTTGGTCATTTGAATGAGGAAATAAGGTAAAAAGAGTTGTCTGCGATATCCAAAATTTGTATAACTTGATAAACTTTCTTAAATTCTATAAAAATCCAACGTTATTAAAATCCTTTCACTAAAAATGAAGTTCACTGTGATGATCTCATATTTCACCTATACATATTTTTAATCTTATAGCACAGACTTCAGGAAATGAAAAAAATACTGTTATTTTTGTTATTACTGAAGCTTGTTACAGAACAAATCCTGAAATCTTTAGGACACATTTTTAAGTCCTATCTGACGGTACTCTGTGTGCAGTGTTAAACTAAAAATTGTGCAGTTTCGTTCTTTCAAAATATATTTGAGACAGCAAGACCATTCAAACAGTCAATGAATTTTGGAAGATCTCAGGTCAATTCATGGTAACATACACAATGGAAAACATAGCCCTCTTCCTACTGCCTGGGAATTACAGTGACCAAAACTGACACAAAGCTCCAAGAGTTTCTCTTAATTTCAATTAAGAAAAGGGGGAAACATCTATGTACTTCTTTATGAAATTCCACTGAGATTCTGGTGTTGCAAAGAAATTTTATTTCCCACAATAGCCAACAGCATCTGAAGCATATGTGTGTTGTTTTTGTTTGCTTCGTAATGCATTCAAATTCCTTTAGAAAGAAATGAGGTCCCATAATTTCTTAGACACTTGCTTTCCTTTGCCACAAAGATTAGGGATCTAAATTGCCTCATGATGCAATAAGTGTGGAGATGAGCACTTTTAGGGGAATTGGAAGCAGGTCCCTAAAGCAGCTTCAGGAGGTACCAGGACCCCCAAAGGCATCAGAATTGTGCTTCTCAGGAAAGGTGCCAATTTCAGTGATATAGTTAAATTCTCTCTCCTCTGTCAGCTACTGATTCATGATCGGCTTGTTCACAAATGTTTACTGAGCACCTACTTTGTCCCAGGAACTGCTTGCTCCCAGCACTGGCCTTAAACAAGACTGGCAGGGTCGCTCCCTGCAATATTTTCTCCACTATGACCCTATTTTTTCAGTACCATTTGTGATTTTGAACTAAATACCGTGAGCCAAGAAGTAATGTCTGTGCTCATTACTCAAGTTCACAACACTTTCTCCTACTAAAGAAAACCAAACTCTGAACTTTGGTAAAATCTGAATTTTTAAATTAAAGAGGCCTTGAGATAATTTGCTTATGAGGAACCAAGATCCATGTAAAAGAAAGAAACAAGTTCGAAAAAGGATTAACTCCCAATCCAGTGTTTTTTAAAACTACCCAGCTTCTGAACGGCTTTGATTTTATTTAATTGGAAGAAATGCATCGATCCCCAGGAGAGAATGCTCTGGGGGAGTCATCTATGGAAGGAGAATAGGTGAGCACCATGCTTCTTTACTACATTTTTTCCTTTCCATAAAGAAGGTTTCTAGGAAATTTCTGCAAACTCGATTATAATTTTTTCATTGAGACTGATTTGCTGCAATTTCTTTCTAGGCAAGTCTACGTTCAAAAAAGAATGGAGAATCGAGAGTATTACATAGGTGTGTATGTGAGAGTGCGATATTAGGAGTCAATGAAATAATACCATGTAATATAGAAGCAGGAACCAGAAGAGAGAGAGAAGAAAGAAAGTGAGTCTCTCTTGTCCAAAATGGATGGATGCATCAGTTAAATTCTAAAAGTAATCACTCAACAATCTATTTGATTTTGTGTGTGAATAAACTGATAACTCTTGCTGGGTATTACTGCACTTTATTCCAACCAATCCCTCTCTAGGGCTCAGAACAACTTTACCATAAATAGTCACCATTAATATTGATAAATACACAATGTAACTTTTTCAAGAAGTTATTTTTTCTAAATATTTTTCCATTACAAACGTTGATCAAAATCTAATATCGAATGTTAATATTTATATATCTTAGGAGCAATTATTTGATTTTCTCCTTTTTTTTCATATGAAATGAAAACAAACTTATGGCCTTGGGTTCATGACATCCTTTACTGCTCGGCAAAGAAAAAAGGAAGTGTCAGAGCAATTATTTGGATAATTATAAAAAAGATCTAATTAAGGGAAGAAGTGTTCAGGGTTGGCTCTAGAACATACCAGAAAACAGTTCTCAGTGCTTTTCTGTCAGTCAGCGAGGTTTAAAAAAATCTTTAGGATTTGTCATAGCAAGCTTTCCTCTCCAGTGTCTTGAGCTGTGAAGCAGGTTTTCTACTTAAAAGTAATACCCCAGAATCCAAAAGTTAGGAATTCCTGAGTTTAGCTCTCACAAAAGATAACGTGCCAGTTTTAAGAAACAATACTATGAATTTGGGACTTTAAAGGTTTTCTCTCAAATGTGAAACAAATGTGGGACCTTATTGCATCCTGCAGATTTTTATGAGGACCAGGATAGAGAAGTCCTCCAGATAAGTATTCTAGCTCAGAACTGGCCAGGTGATAATTAAGGGGCACAGGAGAACACAGATATCAGAGAAATCTGCCTGCTCTCTTAACTGAGAAGGATGGAGAAAAACCCTCCTTCTACAACTCCTCAAAAACTTTCTAAAATGTAAGATGGACACGGGTTCTTTTTAAATCCTGCTGTTCAAGAATTGATCCATAAAGGTCGCTGGTCTCTTTTTTAAAACTAATCATATTTTTAAGACTTTTTTTTTACTCCAAATCTGTGTTGCAATTATGTGTGCCTGAACAGTATGACATATTCTGTCCTCCTAATTCTGAAAGCAGGCTGCGACAATCAATAGTTTGTGCAAGAGTTTAAGATTCCAATACACAGTTGCAAAGATCTGAATGCAATATACAAATTGTAACATACATACACAACTACACACACACAACAACACACAAATATCATTTTCTGCCAACAGCTCACCACCCTTAGCACGACAGAGTTTACACTTGTATAAAAGCTACTGGCTTCTGGGGAGAGCAACGGTATCATCAAGTCCACTTAACATCTATGATGTATTAACATATAAAGAAAATAGCAGTGATAAAGACAGCCCAGCTTTTTTTTTTTTTTTAATCAGTCCTTGTCCAGCAGTTAGCCAATCAGAAAGCAGGTCACATCTTGTTAGCTATATTAAATACATTAAACATCATGAATTCTCCATGGCTGTTAACAATTCAAGCAAGTGTGTTTTATTTTATCGTAAAACCTTGGGTCCCTTTCCAGAATTAAGAGTCAAGCTTCTACCTAAAATTCTACCAAAGCTATTCCCTGAAAGCTCTTTGCCATCAACCCTCCGGGTACCTGTACTCTGCAGAGAAGACAGATTTCCCAGCTATTTCTACTTCTTAAAGTGACTTTGGTGCCCCTATAACAAACTCCTTCTCAGAACACTTCAACACAAAGCCTCAACTTAAAGGCAAATGGACAGCCCAGCAGTAGGATCTACCAGCCCAGCCAGCACAGAGGAAAAGTCAACTGGCATTAAATATTTAAATTGCAGGAGGCGGTCTGGAGTTTTGCATTTACAAAGTTCTGAAAGTCCTGTCTCCTCTCTGCTCCCAGAGTTGCTTGCGAGTAGGTGAGGCTTCTCTCTGGGGCACAAGATCACAATATGCAAAAACTCAAGCTGACTTGAATTCTGAGCCAGCTCCTGTGGAAGTGAGAGCTCCTGGGAGACACTCCCACCGTCGAGGGAAGAAAGTCAAGAACCCCTTGCCCCAAGCAACTGGTTTCTGAATTTAACACGGAAATAGACAAACATGTCCCTCCAGGGCTAGTTCTGAAAAGTACGAAGGGTGGCTCTTCTGCCCTTTTCACCTCGATTTTGATGACTTTGAAAAGCAAATGCCGGTCAAGCAGACTTCCTCTGGGATTTGTTAAAAAAAAAAAATTATTTTGCTGGATGCAAATGATCACCAAATCCCTCGGAATTCTATCTCAAGAAACACTAAGGGGACCGACTGAGAGCCTGAAAATGCCAGAGTTCTGGTAGAGCAGCATTTCTGGACACCCGGCAGGCGAATCAAGTGCTGGGTTGTCTATTTCAAGATTCCGGCAGAAACTGTCCCCAGCTCCAAGAGTTGCTGTGCCTGGAAACCCAGCGTCCAAACTAGTGGATTCATGCTGGCGCTCATTTCCACGTACGTGGTAGTATCTAGTGGGACACTTCCCGCAGAATGCAGCCAGCCACCCAGGAAAAGCTCAGGCACAGTTTGAAGAAAACACACACACACACACACACACACAAACACACACCCAAGGTTGAAGTACTTACCTCTGTGCGCGACTGCAGTCTCTTGTTCATCTCATAGATTCGGTACTCTGGTTGTACCATGTAGGGTGTATGTCTCCTATAAAATGGGCCAAAAGGAGAAGAATAGAAGGGGTCATGTGGTGTGCTGGACATCTTGCCTGCCTGTCGAAAATCAAGCTAAACAGAGTAGCAGTAACGTCCATGCAGAGCACATGGGCTGTGTTCTTCACAGTACAAAGTAGCCGCACGCACACGCTCGCACACGCGCGCGCACACACACACAGAGGCAGGCAGGCAGGCAGGCTGAACACACTGGCTGGGAACTGCTGTGGGAGCCCTCGGTAGCGAGAGAGAGACGGAGAGCAAGCGGGAGGGAGGGAGGAGGGGGGAGAGCTCTCGGGAGGGGAGGGAGAGAGCAGGAGCTTCAGAGAGGGAGGGAGGCTGGGAGGGAGGAAGAGAGGGAAGGAGGGAGGGAGAGAGAGAGGGGAGCTGGATAG